>NC_140209.1:45541964-46198214 GCF_951802725.1 Rutilus rutilus | reverse complement strand
TTACTTAATGCTATCATAGCAGAAATGTGACCAGGACGCTTCCCATAAGGCGATTATCTTGACTGCTTATCTACATTTATCATTCATAAAATGAAAATATGAACACAGTACGGGCTCCATTGACTGAATGGCAATATCTGCATTTTCGGTCGCTTCACAACAGGTCAGCATTCAAACCCGTTTTGCATTTTAATAGACAGCTCTGTCTCTAACAAAGGCTCACTGCGTCTCTTTCCAAACAGGCCAGTGTGTGTAATATTCACGCTGGTCTCAGTGAATCATCTTTTTGTCCACTTGAAAAATCTGTTTATCCGTAATGCCGTCAACACGGACATGGACTACACCTGCCTGGAGTAGCACGGGAGAGTTTATGAGAGTGGTTTTGGCCATTGCTTCCTCAGGAACATCAGTTCTAGAAATTAAATCAACTTTGTTCCTCTCTGATTAGAGGAAAGAACAAAGTCACACCCTTCTGTAGTCTATTCCACTTTGATACCAGCCGTTTACTTCCTGCAAATACACACAGCAGATGATTGAGGGGAAAAAACTAATTCCAATATTTCTGATAAAAATTGTAAATCCAGTCATCACATATGCTAAATCCTATACTGCTGTACTCCAAAATAAAAAGAATAAGAATAAGAATGTAGTGCAATAAAATTGCTATTATCATCATTAAATTAAAATGTATTGTATTTTTTGTTTTACAGGACATCTATAAAATAATAATACTAATATTTACGGCTGGTTCTGAGTTCTGGCTGGTCTGTCCTCCATTATTAAACCTCTACAAGAGAATGTAACAAGAGAGAAATGACTCGCACTTAAAAAGAACCACTAGGGCTGATTTCCTTCTGCTCTCCATCCTGCAAAAAGCTTTGCTCTTAAGCAGGGCAGCACATCAAGCCAAAGGCGCATCACACTTCCTTCCTCTAGTATCCCTCCTCCTTCGTTCTGGGTAATTTTATGGGCAGATGGCTCAGCAACGCGGCCTGACAAGGGCAGCACGGTGTAATTATCATCTCAGGTTCCAGCTCCGGGCCACAGGCCAAGACTTCCCAGCCCGAAGCAGCTAGTTTTGAGGAAGAGCCTGGAAGTGAAAGCTCCAGCAGGACTTGAGGACACCTGAGAGGGATTGAGTGGACAGTGACACATGCGGGCATGTTTAATTCAATTTAAACAGCCTATTATCAATGGGTGGTGGAAAACAAAATTGCTTACAACTGGAGAATGTAGAAGCGTTGGATTTCTTCAACGCAGGAGGCCTTTGTGTCTCATTGTTGTGCTTGCTCATAACACATTCAGACAGTCTGAATTGCAACGTGCCCAGCTACGCTCAGGAGCCAGAACTGGGTGCGTGTGAGTTTGAAAGTAATTTCAAAGACTGCGAGTGCATGAGAGTAATGAAACTAACATGCCTGAGGCTGAGAAAGGCAGAAAAGCTGGTTTCACTGAGACCCAGCATTTCAACAGTAGCGCACAACATGACTGTACGCTGACATCCACATCTGATCATAACTTTATCATCAGAAGAAATGCAGATACTCTCTTTTTACTAAAAATTTAACAACAAAAGCAGTTTTATAATGATGTTTTTAAAGGTTTTCTCTAAAACAACATATTCAGAATAACTGAGGCCTCAATTTGGTAAAAGAACTAATGAAAACTGACTAACAATATGATAGGAGGGATAGCAGTGATTCTGTACCAGGACTGGGGAAATGCCACATATTTTCAAACCGGACTGGACAAACTAATTGGTCTTAAAGGGATAGTTCAACCATAAATGAAAATTATGTAATTATGTTTGCCGTTCCAAATCGGATTGACTTTCTTCTACGGAACACAAAACGTTGGCCACCAAACACTTTTGGTTTCCACAGACTTCCAATGTCTTCAAATGTCATCTTTGCGTATACATTTGGCGGTGTTATGAAACTCTGCCCCCACATACTGACGTAGATTTGTGGGGGCGTGTTTGAACGGAGCATTTTACGCATTTAACTTTTACAAAGAATATCTCTTTGTAAAATCTCTTTCTATTAGACTTTGAGCTTTGTAATTCTGCAGATCTTATACATGCACAAACAGCTACATAACACACTAAAGAAAAAGGAAAACAAGAAATCTCATCACCATATGTCCCCTTTAAGCATAGAGAACGGTTTGGCCTGACAGTGGAAAGATTAAAGATTTCTATAAATAAATGCTGTCTTTGAACTTTCTTTTCATCAGAGAATTCTGGAAAAAATGTATCACAGTTTCCACAAATATGAAGCAGCACAACTGTTTTCAACATCGATAATAATAAGAAATGTATCTTGAGCATTCAATCAGCATATTAGACTAATTTCTGAATGATCATGTGACACTGAATACTGGAGTAATGATGCTGAAAATTCAGCTTTGCATCACAGCAATAAATTACATTTTAAATTTATGAAAATATAAAAGTTGCAATCCCACTATTTTTACCGCATTTTTTATCAAATAAATGCAGCCATGGTGAGCAAAAGAGATTTCTTTCAAAAACATTTTAAAAAAAAATCATACCAAACCCGGACTTGTGAATGGTAATGTGCTTCAGATGGGTTCTTGTGTTCATAAACAGTTAGGAGAAGAGCAACAAAATGGAATCAAAGTGGTCTCGAGATGCATTTTTAAAAGTTGTTCTATTTATAACTTGACAGGCCGTCTTAAAAAACACTGGCGGAGCTTTAAAGGGGATAAATTCAAAGATGCAAGTTTCTGAGGGTCTTAGCTTACCAACTGTCAAACAACTAAATTATGCTGCCAGCATACTAAAGCACATGCAAAGCACAGCCACTAAATAAAATAGACGAATCTCACTAATCAGCTAGTTGGTTGTTGGTAGTCGATTGTTGCTGGTTGATGGTAGTCGACCACAGTGACCCGTCCTTAATTAAGTTCTCAAGGTGAGGGCATACCTTCACTCTAGGGGTCAAACAACTAAAAATCAAGTCAGGAATCTTGGTGTGACACTAGAGTCAGACCTTAATTTCAGTAGTCATGTCAAAGCAATAACTAAATCAGCATACTATCATCTGAAAAATATTGCAAGAATTAGATGCTTTGTTTCCAGACAAGAATTAGAGAAACTTGTTCATGCTTTCATCACCAGCAGGGTGGATTACTGTAATGGACTCCTCACTGGCCTTCCCAAAAACACCATAAGACAGTGTCAGCTCATACAGAACGCTGCCGCCAGGATTCTGAGCAGAACCAGAAAATATGAACATATCACACCAGTCCTCAGGTCTTTACACTGGCTCCCAGTTAGATTTAGGATTGATTTTAAAGTATTATTACTGGTATATAAATCATTCAATGGCCTAGGACCTCAATACATTGCAGATATGCTCACTGAATATAAACCCAACAGATCACTCAGATCATTAGGATCATATCAGCTAGAAATACCAAGGGTTCACTCTAGGCATGGTGAGTCCGCTTTTAGCTATTACGCTGGAACCAGCTTCCAGAGGAGATCAGATGTGCTCCTACACTAGTCACATTCAAATCCAGACTCAAAACACTTCTGTTTAACTGTGCATTTACTGAATGAGCACTGTGCCGCTGTTCGTCCGACTGTTTGTACTGTACTGTATTTTATTTTATTTTTCTAAACTGTTTTAATTATTCTGTATTTCTTTCATGTGCTATATAAATAAACTTGCCTTGCCTAATACTGGACACCAAGTGGCAACCGAAAACCAAAAATGATCATGGACTGCAAAAGTCCAATAATATACTAAATTATTAACTTTGATGAAATTCAACAGTTTTATGGTCTTAGCAGTAATAATACACCAAACAAAGTACAAAAGATATGGGAAAAAAATATACATCCTTTTCTTCTTTTAAAAAGCAATACGTCCATTTATTATATCCTAAAAACACACAATTACATAGTTTGATGCATTTTACAATTCTTTTATTTGCATGTAGCATCGCTGTTTCCTCACTGTCCGCGTGTGATGGATGTTTGCCGAGCCACAGCATGGTCAGTCTTGTTCTTTATTTATTTTTTGGGGGAATTTCTATGTATATTACACAATTATAGTGGTTAAATGTCACAATAACATTATTTTGGTTTAATCTACTTACATGCACACAATCTTTAGCGAGTAGTTCGATGGGTTTATTCTTCCTGTTTTTTTTTTGCTAGTTTGTTAAGGCTGAGTCCTGTGAGCTGCTGCACCGTCAAAAGGGGTTTGTGTGGTAACTTTGGACGTACAGTACATGTACTGTTCCAGCCAATGATATAGCCGCAACCAATCCTTTTTCTGCTGAGGGGACTCCAAGGACTATTTCTCTTCTTTTTTATATTGAAAGTAAATTTTAAAATTGTTGTTTTTTTTACTGGGTATATTGGATGTTTATATATTAGCTTATTTTGAGTAATGGCCATTATGTATGCATCTCCCCTTTTGTGTTCATTCGTGCTGCCCACCAATGTATAAATTCACTAGCTGTGTATGTAAGTTGTTGTTGTGTTCTATGACATGGTTCTGTAGTCTCAAGACTTCTGTGTGCAATGACCTATCTTTATTGTATATGTTTCTTTCTTTCTTTATTTCTTTACTTGTTTTTCTATTATTCCTTTTTTTTTTTTACTTTAGTTTTCTTCAATTAGCTTGCCATTGTTTTGTTTTTTGACCCCTAAGTGTTTGCAGTAACCTGCTGCCTCAGTGTTCTTTCTCCCTTCGCTGGTCACATCTATAACACCGTGACCCAATCGAAACAGAACAGAAAGAAAATGAAAAGTACTGTTTAATGGAGAAAAACACTCTATCATGGTTATATTGCAATCGCTGTGCTTGTCTGAGCCAAATCCATCAATCACTAACAGGCCAACCAAGATGTCTGCATCTGCAACTTTAGACTCTAAATATTTACAGATGTCCACTCAAAGCCAGCGCAAAGACGAATCAATGAGAGTAAACACCACAGAACCAATTTAGAAGAATACAGACTGCAAAATTTAAAACCAACAGCATAAGGCGGTTTAACAAGGCTTCTCTGAACTCATAGCTGTTTTTATTTGTCATTAGCTAAAGCATTGTAAAAAGTAGGTGGCTGCAGAGGAGCACTTGTTGACTATTGTTGATTATTAGCTATTTCCACTCCCTAAGAATTTTTTTTTTTATAATATAAAAACAATATATATATATATATATATATATATATATATATATATATATATATATATATATAAGCATCTTGGAGACGTTCCCGCAGTTCTTCTGGATTTAGT
Source organism: Rutilus rutilus (assembly GCF_951802725.1). Classification (NCBI taxonomy): domain Eukaryota; kingdom Metazoa; phylum Chordata; class Actinopteri; order Cypriniformes; family Leuciscidae; genus Rutilus; species Rutilus rutilus. The sequence goes on along the minus strand of NC_140209.1, from coordinate 46,192,936 downwards.
TTGTCTCAGTTTTTTCCCGTTTCTTCATGTAATCACAGACGGACTCGATGATGGTGAGATCAGATCATACCAGCTGTTGTCAGACTCCTTGTGCATACACAAATCTCACTGGATTATTACAGTTAATGGCAAAAATAATGTTTGGAAATGTAAACTGATATTTCCTACTGACACACTACAGCAAAATATATAAATAACTGACTTAAAACCATTTTGGGGGGGGGGGGGGGGGGGGTATTAACATGCCTAAGACTTTTGCACAGTACTGTATGTATATATATATACATATATAAAAAAGTATATAAAAAAAATATATATTTTTTTTATATTAAAAAAATAAAAATTATTCACTCGTTTTGCTTTTGAATTAATATTAAGACGAATATATTATGAATGATAATAATTCAAGTTAATTTTATCTACACCTCAACTCAAGCTCAGTGCTTTATTGTCAGCTGCCCAGTGCTACCAAATCCTTTCTGTAGAACTCAGTGGCTCCGGTGCCGCTGCCCTCAAATGTTAGTCTGGAGTCCTGGGCACTTTAAAATAAAACTGCACATTGTAATTTATGTACGATAAGTCTATTACCAAGACATTCGTCAGTAATACAGTCAAAATGGGGGAAAATATGAATAACTGCATTCCAGGATGATTTAAGGTGTGCCCCTAAATTTTCTGCTTGTGCTCCTAAAAATGTTCAGTAAGGGGCTATAGTGCACCTATTAGTCAAAAAAAGTTAGTCTTGAGCCCTGCCTTATAGGGTTTGAGCTTATGACCTTTCGGTAACCAGCCTAGATCATTAACACCAAGTCTACACCGCCCTCATGTCCTCCTAAAAACATCTAAAATTAGTTTTATACTAGATGTCGATAGATATTGGTTTATTTAATGGCCAATGCCGATATAAATAAATATATATATACACACACACACACACACATCTATATATAGTCTGTCTCAAATAAAGACAAGGTAACACATTTTACATTCAGCACAGTGAAAAGAGTGAATATGACATATAATATAGTGCAGCATAGTTTGAAAACAAGGGTTTAAAGTTTATCGTGCGTCTCCAGTGAAGCTGAACTGACCGTCTCGCACAGAGTAACACATTCATGATTCATGAAGGATACAAATGCGCACTTTGAATCTGAACAAATGGATTTGACCAAGTCTGCAAGGTTTGTGAAATTAAATGTTCATTATACATTCAAAGATTTGTTTAAATGATATAAATGCATACTTGCTGAATGCTGACGGTAAATCAGAAAGTATTATAGTGTTTACCTTTCTCTTACTAATAATATAAAAGCAAACACTATAACACTTTTTTGCCTAGAGTTTATTTTCTTTGTTTAACAGTTTTATCTAGTAATGTAGCCTATTAGGCAAAACAGAGGTCATAAAGACATAGAAAGAGAGCGCTGGCTCAGGCGATGCCGTTCTCAGAGCCATCAAAATAAAAGTCCCGCTTTCAACACGTCGGCCAAACAGAAAAACTTAACAGCCAATGCCGATATAAAAAATATATATAAAAAAATAGAGTAAAATATCGGCCGATATGTCGGCATGGCAATATATCGGTCGACCACTTTATATAATGAGATGAAGTTTTTAAACCATACAAGGGACCATTCTTGGCTTAAATACTTCACCTTGCTCACATGCAGCCAATACCTCCAGATACCCTATGTATAATTAATTAAAAAAGCCTTTCAACATTAAAACAATCTGAGCACATCAGGATGGCATCTCTCTCAGGGATGAACAAGCCTGCAGCGGAAATCACCAGCTCTGAATCCACGGACTGCTCGTGGAGACATCTGTGTTGATTTTGAGTGATTGTGAAGGCAACTCTTTTGAAGCTGCACCAGCAAGCTCCCCAAGAACACTTCAGAAACCATCTATCACTGTGAGATCTCTCACAACCATAGAACACACTGTTCCCTAATAGGTTCAGGCAGCAGCCCGTTACCCGTATGTATAAAAATGGGATAGAACAATAGCGGCCCAGCTCACATGAGGCTCATTTGGATATGAAAGGCATATCATTCTATAATTGGTGTATCACCTCACTGGCTTCAGCCTAATGACAGAGCGTGGATGATCTAATCTCATCACAGCCCATGGAGAACCATTAAATAAATCAAATAAAAAGAGCTTGTGTTTAAAACTGGTCTTGATGGTGTGCTGTACTGACCTGTTCAGTGAAAACAGACACTTCCAACCTCTTAGCCATGTTTACTTGTGTGTTTTGTATCCTGAGGGAAATCTCTGTGCTGGAACACTCCCCGAAAACATCTAGTACAATCTTAACTAATAAATAAAAGAGTTCAACCAATACTGATTTTTTTGACCAATACTAATATAGATCATTTTTGATAGTATCTCAGAATGACAGATAATGGGTGTATGACTAATATTCATTCCACACTTTGTAAGTTAAACTGTTATTTATTTCACAGAAACATGACACCATTTAAGAGAACAGCACCCAACGTCAACACTCAGCAGTCAGTATCTGTATTTTTGGATAATTATTCAACTCTTTAAATAGCAGTCATTCATTGTGAAAAATGTGCTGATTAGACACAGCCATAAAAATAAACTTGCAACTACTAAGATCAAAAATAGCCTAACTTTGCATAAATAATAACAGAATATTATAAATATTACTTAAAATTTATATTACTTCATTATTAACGAGTAAAATATTTAGAATACATATTGGGTGTTGTTTTTCCTCATGATCATTATTATTGTGACAAAATAAAACAATAAATTCAATACTTGTCGGTCATAAAAAATCTCTACTCATTATCCATATCCAATAAGCAATGTGTAGAACTGATTTAAATTATTGTTTTATTAATATTATGTTATGCAAAGTTGATCTGCAATCTAGAGGGTCACAAATGTATTTTTTTCCCCCATTGTTTAAGCTACGTCTAATAGCTACACATTTCTTATTTGAAAATAAATGGCTACTTTTTTTAAAGTTCATGGTGCCATTTATCCATCGAAACGCAAAAGAACCAGCACACTGCTATATCCGCTCCTAAAGAAGATTAATGAATAGCAAAGTTTAAACTTTTTATATTTTTATCAACAACTGTTATATCCATACCATGAACAATCACACATAGTCAATCAGTAAATCAACCAATGATCTAATAAACGTGTCATTTATCCATCGAACAATAACCAATTAAACTGAGAAGTGTGAATATTGGTTAATAATACTGTATAAAAAACGATTATCGGACCTCCACTAAAAAACATGAAGTGTATGTTATACAACTACTGAGCATAAAATGTGCAGCTTTTATATAGCCTAACAATCTGCTAGGGCAAATGTGAGAATTACACAATCATCCAATAAACAGAGTAATAAACTATTATCAATCACATGCGTTTCCGCCTCCTGTAAGTCAATGACACTGCAATATGGCAGCCACAGAATGACTCACCATAAACACAAAAATAATATTGACCATGTTACTTGGTAAACCTGTTAATACAACTATTCTCTGAATGGCTCGCAGTGAGTGACAGCCTTGATCCGAGATCATTCTGGCTGAAGGATGTGTTACTCGCATTCTGCGTGCAGAAGATGTGTGGGATGTGTTGACTAACTCACCACTGCTGTAGGCATATGGAGACTCAGCAGATCCATCTTGAAGGCTGTCCAGGATCTCTCCTTTTCCCACATCGCTGTCTCCCACCAGGAGGAACTTGAGCAGGTAGTCGTAGCTCTTCACAGGGCTGCCCTGGGTGCCCATGGTTGCTCACATCAGAGCCAGACTGAGAGCAAAGGATAGGAGACAACTGTGTGTGTCCCTCTCTGATGTCGAAGATGGGCCCTGAATCCTCCAGAGCTTTGGGGGTCTGAGTCTCTTGTGTCAGGTCTATCTTTAAATGGGTGTCTGGCCAAATCAGCAGACAGGCCGAATCAAACCATTTCCCACCCGTCCAGTCCAGACCCGGAAATGATTTAAAGTGTACAGACTTTAAAATGTCCAGCCGTATTCACTCGTCCAGTCTAAATATTGTAAAATAATATGGATCATCAGTGCATGCATACTTTATTGGCTGGCAAACTGAACAACTAGGTTGTTTACATTTCTTCCGAGACGCTCAAATCATCGTTACTGACAAGAAATTAAAATAAGTCTCAAAACAATTTACCAAAACATCTATTTTATCATGGCAAATTATTGCTATAATAGAAAAGCAATGGAGCTATCAAGCTAGTGCATTGTTAGCATGCGCCTGCCAAGCTGTCAATACAAAGAAATAATCTCATCACAATTTTATCTAATAATCACATGCACGGCTATGACAATATTAACAATAAGAATGTATATTTGTTATCGTAAAACTAATTAAAATACATTAAAGACGAGCCGTTGTTCAGATGGAGTAACGTTAACACAGCATCGGCTAACGCTGCTAGCTATGAGCCTAGCGCGTCAAAAACAAGTGCACATTGATTGTATATCATAATTAAGGGAATAAACTTCTCACAATCACAATATATTCCTGCTGCAATTTGATGTTAGAAAAACTTCAGCCTGACAAAAGGAAGAAGGATATCCACATTCGCGCTCCAGTTAGCTTGAGCAGCCGATGCTAGCGCGTCTGGCAGAAATCATGGCTCCGTTTCTGTTTTTCTCTGAATAACAAAGATTCATGTGAGATCGCGCTGCTCGTCTCGGGACCTCTGCGCGTTATCAGGCGGTTCTGGGGCGAGGCACGGTAAAGTGAGGGATTAAACAATAATCCGACCGACCCGCAGGTTATTACTGCTTGTGCTGTAAATGCTCTCGGATATCCAAATATGTCCCATGTTCTCTCACACAGGAGAGATCACACACACACTGTCACGCTGAGCTTTCACCTCTGCGTACTACTGCGCTCTGACTGACTGTACCTCCCCCTACACACGCACGCACACACACACACAATATTTTGATATAAAACTAATAAAATAATAAATGCGATTATTTGAAATATTTTGATATAAAATTAATACAAATAAATTATTTAAAAAATACCTTTACGGTTTGGAGGATAGATAGATAGATAGATAGATAGATAGATAGATAGATAGATAGATAGATAGATAGATAGATAGATAGATAGATAGATAGATAGATAGATAGATAGATAGATAGATAGATAGATAGATAGATATGCTGCATGCATAAGTAAAGGCGAGTAAATGACAGAAATTTCGTTTTTGTTTGAATCATATTATTTTAAATCTGCCTTTTGAAAATCAAAATGGATGGTGTTCGCCTTCTGTTCACTGTGCTTATATTACAGGTTGCTGCTAGTGTGACAGATGCAGGAGGGTTAATGTGACAGGGACAAGCTAAAGGTCTCGGCACTTTCAGGGAATCATCAAACGAAGATAATCCCCCTCCCCCTGAATGGATTAAAATGCAAATTGCTATATGAAGTCTTTGTGCCTGCCCATTGATATTAGAGCTACATGAGGGTCTCAAGAGAGACAAGGGGACATCTGGACCCTGCATCAAATTCTATACCAGCCATTAAAACCATAAACGCTCTCACCCCCCCATCATATACATAATGGCGCTTGTTCTCCTAGGATGAGATTTGAGAAAGCTGTTTTAATAGAATTCTATCAATTTCCTTTGTACGTTCATGTATAGAGAGCTTCTCAGCTTCCAATAAGTTAGTATATGACCATACACTGTATAACACAGGCACATACTTATATGTGACTATACACAATACAGATAAAATTTTGCCTTATCTATGTAAAACAGGAGATAAACTGTGAACTGTATTTCAATTTTGAGTCAGATACACACACAAAGGTGTTAGTCCCTCAACACAAACATGCAGGTGAATCCCCAGCTCATTTGTTTTTCATGTGTCATTCAATAGTCAGTTGCCACAGCACTCATTGTTGTATTGTGCTCTCAAGTCTAGTCTGAGCACATTCTTCATAGGTTGTACTCCCAAACAAAATATCCAACACTAGTTTCCCTAGTATGTTTCTGAAAATGGGTAAACTTTAAATAGCAATTGTTTATAGTGCAAACATGACTCGTATAAGAATGATTTAAAAAGATGCACAAAGATACTGTAACGTGTAAAAGGATTAAATAAACTTTATTGAGGTAAATTAAGGGTTTAGAAATGAACATCAGAAATGTATATTTTGATCATGACCATCAGAATTTATACAAATCATGTTTTTATTAAATCATTTATATTAATAACAATAGCTACAAAACAACATTGATTTGGCAACACTGACATAACACGCGGTTCACGGTCAAATACTTTAATACACAAATCTATATTTAAACTCAACGAGAGTCAGTTCACATAAGTCAGCTAGATTAAACTCAGAAAACTTGAAACACATGAATTTGACAAACTTCTACATTCCCTTTCCATCTCATGAGAGACAGCAAAAAACTGAAGAGAAGTCAAAAGTTTTACTTCCAGTTCAAATGATCCTGTTGAAATTATGGTTTTGATATAGTGACTAGTCTTAAAATTACATTTATTTTTAAAATGGCACATCTTCAATTTTATACAAAAGTAGTAGAAGAATAAATACAAAACGTAATCACAGTTTCAATCAAAGATTCTGGTCAGTGTCTGGAAAAGGAAAGATTATGATTTAAATCAACAATGTAGGATTATTTCCATTAAAAACCTAATTAAGACTATCTCGAAAAAGTCAGCGAAGTCTGACCAACACAGCACCTTCTCCCAGTGTGCACATGTCTAGCTGCTGACTTCTATGGGGTCTTGCAAGATCCCCCAAAGTTAGTCCGTCTTAGTAGTCTTCTGCTTCCAGGGGTAAATGAGTTCTCCTACAAACAGTTTCTTGGACAATGCGGCCCAGGAATCCTTAGGGTAACAGCTATAGGTGGGTGTCCGGTAACACTGCAGTACAGAGCTGAACTTTAATGGGTTGATCTGAAGATGGAGAGAAAAGAAAAATACATTTTTCATTTATGTTTGCTCATCCGTAACACGATTCATGATCAAACCTCAGAGACAAGTAAAGCACATCCAGTGTTTGCACTGATTATGTATAATACAACAAGCTGCATAGAGAGCCAAACAGAGCGATTCAATAGGTCAAACCCAAACCTTAAGTGAAACCCAAGCATAAATAAACTATAGGATGACATTCTGTTTAACCAATAACCAACCTACCTCCATCATCAGGTGAAGAGGAGATCCTGGCTCCTGACAAAGCACCTTGAATTTAACCCCCTCTGGAATCCAAAGAGATTCATAAAGTACCTTTACTAATTGATCAATCATCAATAAAAAAAAAGCTTCTCAAAAGTTATGAAAGTTTTCTTTCTTCAATGTTATACAGTATGGCTCACCTGCCAGTCTGTACGGTCTGCAGATACGTAGGCCAATGGCAAACAGGGGGAAGGAGTTGATGAAGTCGACACTTAGGTGAATCACTCCCTGAAACAACACCACCACCAGCCGCAGCTAGAAACAGACAGAGAAACAACTTACACATCATAACAACTCATGTCTATGAGATTTCTAGATTTATTACTTATATTAGAGACATTTTACATCTAAAGTTGAACATTTCTCTGCTATTTGCTTTATGCATTAGTAGAGTATCAAGCGCTACGGCACAGCCATGAACCAATACATTCAGTGGACTTCTATTAGAACAATCTACAAAACCAGTAACAACCTGTTACTACGTGCACAACAGTTCAAAAGTGTGAAGTGTAATACTTTTATTCAGAAAGGAAGGATTAAATTACAGTGACTGTAAAGACTTACATTATTGCAAAAATTATATTTCAATCAAATGCTGTTCTTTTGAACTAGTCACCAAACAAATCATGAATTTTTTTTTATCGGTTTCCACAGAAAAATTAAGTAGCACAACTGTTTTCAACATTGATAATAATAAGAAATGTTTCTTGAGCAGCATATTAGAATGATTTCTGAAGAATCATGTGACACTGAGGACTGGAGTACTGATCCTGATCAGAGGAATACATTACATTTTAAAATATATTAAAAAAATAAACAGTTATTTTGATCAAATAAATGCAGCCTGGGTGAGCATAAGAGACTTCTTTAAACATAAGAAATCTTACCGACCCCAAACTTTTGAACGGTAATGTACAGGCACAAAACATGATCAAGAGCTTGAGACTTTACAAGTGTGAAATTAGCAGAGAACTGGATCAGATGCTCCAACGGGACTGGAATAAAGATGAAGTTGAAACTCATGTCAGAGTGACTCACCAGGGTAAAGACCAGGTAATACAGGGCGGTGGTGGGAAGCAGGAACAGCAGAATCGTAAAGAGCAAAGTGCCAATGAACAACTGCAAAGGAAAGAGAGTTCTGTAAGGTTGTGTTGAATAGCTAGTACATGAATGAGGGATATAAAAAGTGTGCAAGAGGAGATGCACCTGGTCCAGGTCGTACGAGCACGAGTCAACCCTCTGCCTCAGTACATTCCATTTCTTTCCCCTGAAGAGCCGCCACAGGGAGGAAAGACCATAGATCTTCAGACAGTACAGCCTGACCAGAGAGAAAAGAAAGTACAATTCACAACAAAGAAACTGCAATTCGCAGAAAAGCTTAAAAGCCCTAGAATGTTGTGTAATATGTAAATAAAATCCTCCAGACTGTCAATAAAGATGGCAAGTAACTGACCAGACAGATTAAAAATATAACCTCAGAGATAGTTCACCCAACAATTGTACACTTTCTTTCATGCGTGGAACATAAAAGTCACTTTTATTCCAACAATGTAAGGTAACGGTGACCTTAGCGGTCCCTTTAAGGGGCCTAATGTAATTATAAAGGTTGAAAGATTGAGACTGCCCTCTACTGGAAAACGCTGGAAGTGCATGAACATGACAGTTAGAAAACTACATGCAGAACTACAGAGTTGAACCTCACCTTGCCCCATACACATAAAAACAGTAGATGTGAAAAGTCAGGAGGGCCACAATGTCGGACAGTATGGAAAGAGCAAAGGTCAATCCCAAGCAGGCTGAGAGTCCAACATACCACAGGATCCTCTCAATGAAAGGAGACATGAGGTGGATGTAACCTGCCGACACAATCACATTCACAAGACATACATGAGCTTCTGTAATAAGTTTAAAACACCACGAGAGCGCCTCAACTGAGGATGTACTTACTGATCCACAGATGGATGTGATAGAGAAAGAATCTCCCCAGCACCTGGTCGAGAGCTCTGTTCATCTTCAGTCCAGCAGGAGCTCCCATCAGCCACTCTAACAGGTCCTGGAGCTCTTTAGCCACACGCTGCGAGATACGATTTTTATTCAGCAAGGATGTGTTAAATTAATCAGAAGTGACAGTAAAAGTATTTATAATGTTACAAAAGATTTCTATTTCTACTTTTTCTATTCGTCAGAGAATCCACAAAAATATTAGGCAGCACAACTGTTTTCAATAATAATGAAAGTTTCCTGAGCAGCAAATCAGCACATTAGAATGATTTCTGAAGGATCATGTGACACTGAAGATTCAGCGTCGCCATCACAGGAATAAATTACATTTTAAAATATAGTGAAATAGAAAACAGTTATTTTAAATTTTAGTAATATTTCACCATATTATTGTTTTTACTCTATTTTCATTAAATACATTTTACAAATTTTTTTAAATTAGATCCGCAAAAGTAATGTTATGTGCCATACTTACATCTGCCACAGGTACCAGAGTATCCGCTAATTTGCTGATACGATTCTCCCTATAAAGCCACGAGACAAGCAGCAAACCAAGGGCTATGTCCACAAGAAAGGACACAAAAATGTTTGCTTTTCTGCAGACGAGTAAAAAAAGAAGGGTATGAGATTATGTTATAACAATAATATATTATAACAATAATGCCATAACATGATACATCGAACAAAAGGCACATGTGTTTTAAACTATCAATTACTCACGCTCATGTCTTTCCAAACCCCTGAGACTTTTGTTCATCTTCGAAACACAAATTAAGATATTTTTAATAAAACCTGAGTGATTTCTGTCCCTCCACTGACAGCTACTCAACTACCAACTACCAAGAGACGAATCAATGATTCACGAGTTCACACTTACATATAATTTGAGGGGGTAAAGTTTAATGCGTATTTGGCGTGCTGTCCGGAGGGAGGGCTCCGAGCTCGGAGTTCGGCCCGAACCCAGAGTACTCCCCCCGTATGTAAGTGTTTAGGACTAGAAGCGTGGAGAAGGGGTGGTGGAGGGATGCTGCAAAAACTGTCAATGAAATGAGGTGAGACTACTGAGTATATATATACCTCTTACCATTGATTGCTGAGTGCTCTCCACCTGTTTTAATTATCTGAACGTGCTCCTCCCGAACCTTGTTAATAAAACATCATATCGAGAGGTTTATTCCAAATTTTCTGAAGACACTCGATCGCTTTCTATGATGAACAGATCTAATTTAGGTTTTTATTTACATATAAATATTGATCAGCGAACATAAACAAAATCTCAATCGTACCTGCTTTAACACATGATAATGAACCTCATTGGTTCTTGAGGAAGCTCAAACGTGTTGCATAACACGAGAATGAATCTCATTGGTTCTTGAGGAAGCTCAAACGTGTTGCATTACACGAGAATGAATCTCATTGGTTCTGGCAGAATCTCAGTCGTACCTGCTTTAACACATGAGAATGAACCTCATTGGTTCTTGTACGTCAAGCAAACATGCTTGAGCTTCGATTCACCACAATTAATGTGCGAGTTGATGAATGTTTATATGTGAATAAAAGCCTAAATTCAATATGTTCACCATATAAAACATTAATTGTGTCTCTTCAGAAAATTTGGAATAAACTGCTCAATTCACATGGATTAGTTTTACGATCTTTAGTTGCGTAGCTGGCAACGGAGAGACAGAAATTACTCAGATTTCATCAAAAAAGATCTTCATTTGTGTTTCAAGATGAACGAAAGTCTTACAGGTTTGGAACAACATGTTTGGTGAGTAAATTAATGAAATGAAATTTTCATTTTTGGGTTTTAAAATATAAGTACTATACCTCATAAAATCCATGTGTGTAGCAGCTTTTTTGGGGGAGAAAACAGTCTTGAAATGAACTGCCCTGTACCCTGACTGAACACAGGTGGACAGCTTGCTCGAGATGAACAGCACCGGCCGACTATGTAAAATCCTGTAAAATACCAAAAGATTTGAATTTCAATTTTCTCCATCACTCTTCAGTACTGATAACAGGTTCAAGCTGAAACACATTAACTCACCTGAAGCTGCAAAACCAGTGCCACAGAGACAGCAACCACGTTAGGAAGATGCAGACCGGAACAGATGCTTGTTTTAGAAGCTCTGCAATAATACTAGCCTCTCTGCCTTCAGACTGCCAGTGGGTGAGTTTGAGAGGCCCGTCGTCATATTTGTCCAGGAAAAAGAGAGGCTGACTTTGAGCCACTGTCTGGAAGACCAAGCGCAGCTCTGAAGGCTCAATGTCCGACTTCTGGCTGACCTCCTGTACCGGGTGAAGCTGGGACAGCATAACCTTCCTCTGGTCGTAATGAACGAAGATGATCTTATCTTCCTCGCTGCTGCTGTCATCATCATTCTTCTCCTCCCCGTCCTGTAGACGTTTCCCATCGTTCTGGACCACCTGGCAGGTAAAGCCTGTTTTGCCAATTTCACGGCTCAGCTGCAGCCAACATTTCTGTGGAAAGATGGTACTCAGGTCTTTTAGAAAGCTGTCCATTCCTTCTTTACCTTCTTTGGGCATACTCCAGGAACCCAGGACAGTGAGATTCACTTGAGACTGGCTCTGCATCTGACTCAAGTACTTCTTCACCTGACCTGGTATGAACGGGTAATGAACGACGGCCAGAACCACTGCAGAATTGTGACCTGGGATCCAGTGCCCAAACAGCAGACCACTGTCAGCAGTATTGCAGCACTGGGGAAAGAAGATCTTCAGCACCATGGTTGTGTGCTATAAAGTCCAGCAACAGCGAAAGATACAGTCCTGTTTGGGCAAAAAGGCACAATTAAAAGGCTAGAAGCAAGCCTATAATATGTACAATTGATTATATGCATATATAGTATTTATAATTTATAGTTTTGTGTTATCAAGTCAAAAATGAACGTGTAGTTCGCTTAACAGCATCCACAGATCGAGCGAGGACAGTTGGACTCGTGCCCTTCAAATGCATTGAACACTCGGGTCGTTTCTATGGAAACCACACGCTCCGGGCAAAAAAGATATCGATTAAATTTGCAATATTACCATGACCAAATTCGGGGACATGTTGCTGTAATTAGTAGTAAAGTAGTCAAAAACTACCTTGTGGATTTTGAAGGTCGAGGACTTCTGAGAAGTTGCTTTTATCTTATTACCGACAACGAGCAAGTTAACTCTACTATGTGCGTTAAATAACACTGGCATACTCTCAAATAAAAAAAAATAAAAAAAATGGTCACGCAAAATCATAGGAAAATAGTACCAGAGAGATAATAGTCCAGTCCAGACTCTCGTTAACTGTAAACCATTCCATAGGACGGAGTAAACCGATCATACCGTTCGTAACTTCGTATTGTTGATAGTCCGTCATTAAAATTCCGCCGAGTGAACTCAAAGGATATTTTCAGTTCCGACCCAAATGGCTCAAGTAACGTTTAACTTTATTTTACAATTACAGGTTTCCAACGTAACTCTGTATCTCATGTTCTCCGCAATATGTTAATAAATTATTTTAAATGTAATCTAATAACAATTGAATCACATTTAAATGTAGCCTAAATGCATTTCCAGCTCAACTGTTATCGATAGAGTGAGCAAACTGTTATTAAGATTTAGCTGTGAGGGACATTATACTCGTCAATAACAATCGTAGCATTTTAGTGTGATCCTTTTCTCCAAACCTATTGATTACCATTGTAAATTTTTGTTTATCTCATTGATTTCATCTCACAATATTTCCTTTGCATTACGTCTTTGTTTTATAGGCCTATAAACAGACCTACAGTAGCCAGCCAGACACATTTAAATCCACAGTGAAAACACATCTGTTTAGCTGTACATTTACTAAATGAGTCCTACTGATTACATTGTATCTTTATTTATTTTTTATTGCATATGTTAAGATTATTTTAAGCACTTTCAATTGCCATTATGTATGAAAATGAGTTAAATAAAGATGTCTTGCCTTGCCTTGTCTATAAAGCCTAAAAGCGTCTACTTACATGAAGTGTCGACCGGTGAATGTGTCTGAAATAGGTATCGTAACCCAAAAGAAACGTTATTATCTTAACATTCAAGACAATATAGGGGCCACTAAAGAACCAGCTTTTCTGTCCTGATAACAGCTTCACACATGATAAGACTTGAATTTTAGGAGGGAACCGAAGCAAAAATGAACAAAAGCAATGGATAAAAATAAGGTACACTGTACAAAAGTGTTTAAGGACAGTTGTCAAACAAAAACAAAATATTTAATTGTATTTACCGGTAGGCTACCATTTGCACCAATGTTTAATGAGAAATGCGAATGAGAAATGTTAATGAGAAAGCAACTTTTGGTGTGCTTGGCCCGAGCCCGGCATATCTACATCAGTCACTACATATTTGCAACATTATTTCACTTTTCTAAATGAACTGAAATGTGTAACCGATACAATTGATGTGTAAATTAAGGTAAACATAGTGTTGTTCCCAGAAGATGGCGCTAGAGTTGAATAAATGTTTCCCAGAATGTCAAAGAATGATTGCATGAATGCGTTACATTTTCAGTTTGAGTATTCAGGATGTTGAACTGGATTTTAAATGGGAATAACAGGAAGAGTGCACTTTCCTTTAAAAGGAAATTCAACACAGGCACAAAAGTTTTGAGACAAAACTAGGCTAATAATTAGGCCTACATCAGTAATCATTATTAATTATACAGTCAGATACTTGTAATAGGCCTATGTCTCAACCGAAGACGTTCTTAAATAAATTAAGTTCAGTACTGTAAAAACAAATAACATGAGTAAATCAGCTTATTAAATTCATTCCAAAAGTAATAATTTACTCACGCTCGTGTTGTTCTAAACCGGTATGCATTTCTTTCTTCTACAGACATAAAATAAGACATAATACCACAGAAAAATGTTGGTAACCAAACATTTTCGGTTGCCATGGACTTCACCAGGACAAAGGTGTAGGCCCTACTGTTACATAATCAGGAGCCACACAGTGTATGCAACCTGTCTGGCTCCTGATTATGTAACAGTAGGCTACACCTGTGCCCCATTCACACGCATCTTTGTTAGTGCACAGCAATTACAGTAAAGATTACGTTTCCATGTAAAGATCTGTGTGGCATGCATGGCGCCAGTCACGTGATGAGAATTTTATCAAGGGATTTTCCCATTTTATCGCAAGGAATTTTTCATGAATTCTCCATGCCTCCAAGCCTTGCATCCACATTACACGGAACAAGTTTTATTATTATTATTATTATTATTATTATTATTATTTTGACAGATCATTAGCTTTTAAACAAGCACTGAAGCTTTTTAAATAGCTGACCTTTGTGTTTAACGTGCTTAAATATGTTACTACTCCTAATTTTACAAGTCATATTGTAAGTTGTAGGTCCAATGTTTTTCGTCAGAGGAAAATCAAACATAACATTTTGTCTGAATGCAATAGTGCAAAAGTAGATTGCTGCAGAGGATATTATTGAAATGAGCTCATGATAACAAATGGTTTCATACAAAAACGTAAGGGAAGAAGCGTTTCTAAACATTGGCTACTTTTCAAGGAAAACACACATGTGGAGGTTGATCATGTGACTTAAGAAAAGTTCAAAATGAAAGTAACCAGTTTATTTTCTTTATCTGATTCTGATGTCTGAATTACGACAGCACGGCTTTTACTTTTCGAGACAGTATGACAGATAGGCCTACAATTCTTGAGTAGCCTACGAGATAAAGATGTGAAAGTGAGTTTCAGATAATCTTTACAACATCGTAACATATAGTTTCTCTATGTTTTAGAGATGATGATAGTAGTAGCCTACTACTAGCCTACCTATTTAAAAGCTATTCTTTGTTTTCCATAAATAGCACAAGGCGACTCCCGTGAATTGTTTAGGCGAAACAGCGCCGTCTACAGGAAATTATGTGGGAAAGCAGTAGGCTTTCACTTTCATTTTCCCGTAAAGCACTGGAATATGCAGCAAGATGAAACAGACAGATATCTGAATAGCAAACACGGCTTTTCAACCATAAATGAACTAGGTAAGTATCATTTTCATGTATGTAATTATGTAAACGGATGGTATGCTGCAAGCATTTGGCAGATTTCTCCTGTAGCTACTGTGAGTTTGATCTGTAATATATTGAAGTGATTTAGTCGGATATTATTAATCTGCAATACAATAAGGGCATGGCTTATAATTAAACGGATATGCACAAATTAAATATGCAATTGATTTCTGGTGGACTGCATCCTCAACACAGTCCCCTGACAGTTTGTACTCGGGGTTATGCATTTGTGCGTTATGAATAAAAATATAGGCCTATCACTGTACTGTACATATCTGAAGAGAAATCTGGAGATGGCATAAACTTAGACAGATGAATGATGATGATGCCATTTTACCAAAATATCATTTAATAAATGTGCCTAACACGTTGAAGCAGTTCCTCCATCTGATAAAGAGATTTGTTTCAGGGAAAAGCACACATGCTGTGTTTTTTCTTTTTTTTTTTCTTCCTCTTCCTTGGATCTGGAAGTGCAAGTTCGTTACTCTCCGCTAGTGGTCCTCCTACTGTAAATATGTGTCTTTCTGAGAAATACAAGCGAAACGAAAGTACAACCAGTAATTCTACTCCAAAGCAAACAAGTCATTGTAAAGAAAATACACCCTCGAATTTGCATGACTGGAATTTCAGTTTCACAATGATATCATTCAAACGAATCACAGTCGGGACAGTTTGTTTTAGTAAATTACTAAGTATTTAGTTCGTGTTTTGATGTAAGCTGATGTCATTCTTCTTGTTAAATGGACCCTTAAGTCACACGTAGGCCTACGTCTCTTTTACTGGGCCATAACGACTGAAAGCACATGCAGACAATTGATGAATGGTAACACCTTACAATAAGGTTTCATTACTGCACCTCTAAAGCATTTATTAATCTTTGTTACTGTTCATTTCAACAATCAAAAGTTGTAGGCTATTTGTTAACATTAGTTAATGCACTGTTAAGGAACATGAACAAACAATGAACAGCAGTATTTTTATATAACGTTAACAAGTACAGTAACAAATGTGTTGCTCATGGTTAGTTCATGTTTGTTAATACATTAACTAATATTAACAAATGAAACCTTATTGTAAACCCCCCAAAACCATTAAACATAATCTGGAGGCAAATGCAATAATGTTGTGCAGTGTTTACCATATCGGAGTGCCTATACTTCTGTCATGCAACATCTCTATTTGTAAGAAATGAAACTTATGGAAAAATGTTGGCCTGGTCCGCAGCTGTGGATTTACGGGCTGAAAGTGAGTTTCATTTATGGCTTGTGCTTTACAGAACCCACTGTGGATCTCAACTGACACAGAGTCATATTACCAGGACAAATGCAGACATGCATAATCCACACAATCCTTTTTTTTTTTTTTTTGTGCAATGGACATCCTAGATGCATGATCCTATAGGCCTATGTGATAAAAAAAATAAAAAAAAATAAAAAAAATAATTGCTTTAAAAAAAGCATTTTTTTTTTTTTTATGTTAGTTGCATACCTGCTCATTGCAATAGTAATAGTAAAACGTATGCCATTTGTTATCATAAAGAAAAAGAATATGTAAAAAAAAACAAAAAAAAAAACTAATAGCCTATATGCAATTATATTTTTATAGAGAAAGGATTCATAATATAGTTAAGTGATCCAATCAGGCTGTATAATAGACCTCAGCCTAGAAACACACGTCATTATATTGTGTCCCTTCACTTGAAGATTGATCATAAGTAGGCTAATTCAGATAAGATGTCATTTTCTTGTCCTTTGAAAGTTTGGTATAAATGGAACTTTTTTTGGAAATGCATAAACATTTAAAGGAGAAGTGAAAGAATACTATTATATCACTCGGTAGGAGGGGCTAAATCCTGAATTGATTTCACAGAAAAAACCTGAGAGTGAAGAAAGGATTCCGGGAAATGGGCGGAGCTTCTCGAGCTATATGTACAGTTTCAAAGCGCATGTTCCTTCATTCTGACATATAAAGAGTTTCTGTCGTGCGCAGTTGAGGAAATCTCTATCGAGATATAACGGTGGAATAAATCAATCAATGGGAGTTCATAAAAACCGAATTTTGGAAGCGGAGACAAGAGTTTGTCAAAGGCAAAGTTGTATTGACTACTCCTGGAGTTCATATTTGTTAAAACGGTAAGATTTACGCGGAACTAACTTTACTGTTTAGAACGTTTTAACGGGCTGTTTTTAATTTAAATCGAAATAATTGCGTGTTGTATGCCATAATGTAACGCTTATAATAAGGCCAATGAAGTAAACTTTATATACAATAAGTGTCTTCTTGTATAATGTGGCAATGCTAAAATATAAAACATTAGAAAATAAACTTATATATCATAATTGCTTGTTGTACGTCACAATGAAGTAAACTTTATATAAAATAAGTGTCTTGTATAATGTAGCAATGGTAACATATAAAACACTTAAAATAAACGGATATTAAATATAGAAATAATCAAATAAACGTACTTAACATAACTGTTAAATGCCTTGATAATGAAGTGAAAAGGATTTGTAATTTAACAGATAAATCCAGCAGTGTATGTTGCCATGAAACACTCAAGTCTGTTGTAGCCTGTGTGATGTTCAGTACAACATGTGATTGGGTTTGGAAGGGGCCTCTGATTAACTGTTCTTCACTTGCTCTTCAACAGACAGATGAGTCTCATCTAGATGACCTTCCTGTGGTACGGTATGGAAGACCACACCAGTTGGTCTTTCCTGTAGGATGGTGGCACACAGTACAGTGGAAGGGAATCAAGGCACAGAAGAACCCCAAGCGAGCACAGACGCCTCCCCAGAGGTCTCCCAATCCCATAAGTCCAGACCCGGCCAGCTGGCAGCTGTTTTACAGACACATTTCAGGCCCTTCAACTTTGCGAGAGACTTCAAGACCATCGCAAAGACCACCTCAATGCTAGAGGAGAGTGGCTTCTACTGGGGTCCCATGACTGTGGAGGAGGCACATCTGAAGCTGAAGAAGGAGCCAGTCGGAACTTTCCTGATCCGGGACAGTCGTCAGAAAGACGTGTTCTTTACACTGAGTTACAAAGGACAAAACGGTCCCGTGAGCGTCCGGATTAACTTCAAGAATTCCAAATTCAGTCTGACCGGCAGCAAGGAATCTTTTGACTGTCTTTTCAAACTGCTGGAACACTACATCAGTTCCCCAAAGAAGGGGCTCGTCAGGCCCTACAGGAAAGAGCCAGTGCAGTCCCTGCAGCAGCTGTGCCGCAGACGGATTATTGAAACATGCGATGGAAAAGACATCGACCGCATTCCTGTGCACCCAATCCTCAAAGACTTCCTCCATGCCTTCCCTCATCCGCTATGAAGACGAGACTCATTGCATTAAAGCGCTGCTGGAATATTCTGGAGATACTTGATGGACTCCTCCTCGTGGTCCTGCTCTGTTTTAGGACGCAGGAATCATACTGTAGCAGATTTTGGAATATCAGTCTAGAACACTGCACAATGAAAGTTTACATTGTCTGTGAATGTTTACACTATACAGGAATATTGTTTTCCTTTGATCACGTTTCTGCTATGCAGAAAGAAATATTTCAAGATAATTTTTATAAAAAGAATAAATATATTTGTAAACAATTTAAAACATCTCAATGTTTACTTTATTTGTTGGGGGATTCATGCACTCTGAGGCCTGAATGGAAATGCTTGAATACAGGTTTATATATATATATATATATATATATATATATATATATATATATGTACAGTATATACACACACACACACACACATTACAAAAAATGATCAACATTCACATTCTACTTTAGACATCAAACTAAACTGTTTTAAACTATTACATTTCAATGGAAGGCTGTTTAATGAGAAGACATACATTAAAATACGTTGAAAAGTATTACGTTTTTAGTATTAACCTACGTAGGTGAGAACTTTAAGTCTCCCACATACAAGTCGAGCCTCACCCTTGGCCTAACAAGATTCATATCTTGGCTTAATCCACGAAACCCGCCTTTTTCTTAGAATAAGGCATGCCCGCATGTTTAAGCAATTGTAGTATATTTTACTAGATTACAGGCTTAGTGTACCTGGATTCCTGAAATGACATGAAGATGAGGACTTATAGGAAGTTTAGGCCAGACATTCTGTGCTGAACCAGGCTGATTAATCTAGGTAGTAGCGTGGTTGAGAGGCGGAGCTGTGGTGACCGTAAACTGCTTATGGCTCAGACAGACATTTACAAGAAATGAAGCGGGTTGTGAGGACTGATGGAGTGTGATGGGGAGGAGCCTGTGATCCCCAGAGACACTAGTACACGGTATCAATAAAACATTTTGCGACACATCTGACAGGCTTACACAGAAAAATGACTAAGAACAAAACAATACTCGGCATCAGGGGTTCACGTAAACTTTAGAGATCACTGCTTGGAATTCCACTTGAGGCTGAAGGAAGTGATCTGTACTGCACAGTCATCAGATAAGACATGGCAAGAGTTGTAACACTCGGATTGTGTTTTTGTGTCAGACCTCTTTCTGAGTGATTTTGCTTAATAGAACAATGGAAGTGGGCTGTTTTCAGACTAAACATAGTTGTGAGTCAAATCAATCATTGGCCAAGACAGCGGATGATAACAGGTCAAAGGTTATAAGTACGATGGAAGCAGATTTATTACAAGGAAGCTTATCTTTGAGGACAAAACTTAACTGATTCTAATGAAATCATGATATCATATTGTGGAAGTCAGGGGGAAATCATTCGATGTGCCCGATTGGCAACTTTATCGAGGGATTTCCCTTCTTCAATCTCGACACACAGATTACCAATTAACTACAAATAGGAATCTACCTACTTATAAATAAAACCGAATGCAGAAGCCTTGTTTGGTAAGGTTTAGGTTTGCCGAGGTTGACTTGCCGTGGTGATGCCGTACAGAGTTAATCAGTCAGTCTTTCTTCGCTCATCTGTAGTGATTAATACACATGAAAGAGCACAGACACTTCCAGGAAAAGAGACAGTTGTGTTTCCCTGAAGTGCCCCTAATCTCCACTGCATCTGGCCTCAACTTACACACACACACTCACACACACACACACTCCTGAGTGGTGTATTTCCTTTTGGAACCGCAATGCTCCCCTCCAAAATGCAGAGACTGAAAGACACACAAACACACACACAGTTTCGCTATCTTTGTGGGGACTCTCCATAGGTGCGATGGTTTTTATACTGTACAAACTGTATATTATCTCTCCTAACACCAACCCTACCCCTAAAAAATTCTGCATTTTACATTTTCAAAAAACAGCAAAAACAAACATAATTTAGGATGTTCATTAATCCATTTCGGTCGCCACAATGCAGGTGATCTCAGGTTTTACTATCCTAGTGGGGACGTTTGTGTGTACATTTCCCCCACAATGTAATATAAACCTGTACACACACACACAGAGACACGCACACGCAAGCTTGTGTGGCTAACCTGCACATAGAAACGGCCGTGGTTTGAGCTTGTGAGCGCTCATGAACGGAGAATAACCTCAACTGATAAAGGCCAAAGCGTTTTCCTGAGCTGACACATCATTTGAACTTTTAATGAAAAAAAATAAAAAAAAAGTTTTTAAGTTTAAAAATAAAAGTTTAAAATAAATAAAATAAAATAGGGGTAATATTTGTGGAAATATAAGATCAATTCTCTGGTGTAATTTATTTTTAAATGAAAAGGCAAGTAGCTTATCTGCACTACATCAAAACCTACTCATTGAATAGATAGATGTTGCCATGGAAACTCGTCACACAAGATCAAACAGTAATTATTAAAATCTATTTATGGTTATGATGCTGAAGACCCCTGGGAGTGGTTTTTGTAAATTGACAATGTTTGAGACCACAAGCTAAATTCCAGGAAGGCAAGTGATACGGCTACCCACATAATGGTTACTATGACAACACTCATCTCTTGCCATCCCACATCAAGGTAGAAGGTCCCCATGACCTCCACTGAGAATATGTGGGCAGGACTTCCAATTTACTGATTCACAAAGATACATTTGTTTCACACTGACAGAACACACAGACCACCTTTGAGTAATCCCCCTCACCTCCTTTTCCATACACAAACAGGTGGGTTTTAAATGATGGAATCAGTATGCGTAAAAAAAAAAAAAACCCTGCATTCTCAGATGTTAGGGCTTTAAAGGGATAGTTCACCCAAAAATGAAAATTCTGTCATCATTTACTCAACCTCGAGTTGTACCAAACCTGTATGAGTTTCTTTCTTCTGCTGGAGACAAAAGAAGATGGAGTGAAGATTTTTGGTAACCAGACAGTTGATGGGCCCCAATGACTTGTCCATACTATGGAAGTCAATGTGGTACATCAACTGTTTGGTTACCTGTATTCTTCAAAATATCTTCTTTTGTCTCCAGCAGAAACTCATACAGGTTTGGAACAACATTAGAGAGAGTAAATGAGGCGGAATCACATTAAGAGGGTTTTTTTTTGGGGGGGGGAATCCAAAATTCCCTTTCACATTCAAATCTAGTAGGTGAAAAATAAAAAGTGCAAGTATACAACTCTAAACATCAATAATTATGATGGCTTTGCAATGTAGCACCCGCAACAATCTTGCCATCTCATCTATTTACAGTGAAATACAGGCTGCTGTATTGTGGCAAGTCATATGGCTCCTCTCAGGCACATGCCGTGTAATGCAAACCACAAGTTAGTGAGCGTGTGTTCTTTAGAAATATCACCCCTGTGAGACTGCTTTCAGCAGAAGGCATGAGACACTATCAGCACAAGCTCCTGGAACGAGACCTCTAGGGAACCCGCCAATAAGACTCTCATGAGACTTCAGCCTGCACACATCCATTTATAGTCGCTCTTAATAAGTTTCATATCAACCTGTTTCTCAGACCAGAGGAACCGCACTGAAGACAAAGGCCACGTTTATTCATTCAACGGATGCTTTTATGGAAAACCGACATATTCGTCATGCCCATCGCGGCCTATTTTTTCACAGAAACGCTTATCGAAGTTGAACTGAAAGCGTTTCACAGCATATTACTGCATGACATTCATTCTCAGTTGAAGAGGATCTGCTGATAAGAAGAAGTGGGACCCTTGAATTACGTAGTCTGTTCACTAATTGTAAACATCTCTGCTTAAAAAAACCTTAAATGTAGGAAGTGAGTGTAGGGGTCAACTTAATGCAAAGTCTCTGGGGAAAAGAATAAACTTAGATGCAGTTTTCTCAGTATCGCACAGATCCATCACTGGTTTCCGGACAAACAGTGAAAAAACCCCGGTCATATTCCGGGAGTGTTTATTACGATTGCATGGAAAATGGACTAAGACAAATAACATCCTAATAAGCAGCCCACTTTACACAGTAAGAAAGAAAATAACCTCAGTTCATTTCCATATTAGCAATTTCCCCTCCCACAGGAATGTGGATTTCACGTAATGTCATCACAGTAATAAAATATGCATGTTTAGTTTCAAAAATGGTATTTATAATCTTTATTTTAAATAAACCAATCACAAGAAGAACTGGATTCCAGTTCCCCTCTATCATGAAGAGACCCAAGCACAGAGAAGCCCACCTATTCTAGGAAATTATGACTATCGGGAACTTCACTTAGACTTGTTGATATTTCACCAGAACAGGAAATTTACACATGCATTTTGACAGATTAACTACCAAAGATAAACAGTGTGTGTGGGGGGGGGGGGGGGGATTTAATCAGATTTAATGGCAGATTAATGTTTAATAAAATTCAGCTTCCTCATAAAACTTAATTGAAATATAAAGAGAAAGATAAGACAACGGAAATGTACATCAGAATAATTTATTGCATGACTTGGTAATTAGTTATAACATTAGATCAAAACAAATCTTTACACTGTGTACAAACTATGATGACCTCTGCGTCTCCTTTTCGACAATGAATTTAACCTCAAAATACTGATATATGCAGAATTGTATTGCTTTAAAAGGTCATATTTTACAAACTCCGTTGATAAAGCTTGTGAGTGCGTTTCTTTAGAGAGAAAAGGTCACGGTCCCAGGTCAAGGTCCCAGGTCACGGTTACCACACATTTGCATCTGTGCCACACCGCAAGAGCGCGAGGATCCCTTCTATGTGCTGCTGTCTATAAACCAAAAACGTATTTTCCATTTCAGTCTGTTAGTGACGGTAGTCCAACTACTTTAATCTGTAAGTGAAATAAATGAGTCTTGAATTACTGTTATTACACACCAAAGTAAAACGAAACCACAAATACATCAAACCCAGCTTTGATTAAGTGTGTCCAGCACAAGCTCTTGATGACCTCTAGAATATTAAGTGTTAAAGAACATTAAAACACACCTTAAAAAAAAAAAAAAAGGAAAACTCGCCTCAGCCTTAAAAAAAAGGAAGAGAACACCTCGAAATACTTAACGATGTAACTGTACGAACGAAAACAGGCATATTTATCCTGTGTCGGCAGATTGCAGACTCTTCCAGAAAGCAAGCAGACGCATGAAGGTACGGCAGTGACGTAAACGCTCAGGAATGAAACTCGATTACATCAGGTTTGTTCACCTGATGGAAAAAAAACTCACTTTAGAACGTGACTGACAAAAGCGAGTCAGCATATTTTATACAAATAGGCTTGGTGGAGCAAGAGTGGATGGTTGGATGAACCTCCTACGCTGCCAAAACTGAGCAAGAGTTCACGAGTTAAATGATCTTAAATGCACTGAATTAAAAAAGGTCATTTTAAGCACATACTTTATCTGTTCCTTACGATCTCCAAAGAATGACACAAAAGGGCTTTTAAAAAAAAACCCACCATTGAAGTGCAAATGAATGTTCAACCCAAATGAAATATACCTTCAGAAAAGAGCACCGCTGGATAGACCCAGAAGTCTTTGTACATTCCTCAGTGTTAAGACGGGTAAAATCAAGCGGGCAATCCCCACCAACCCACGCAGATCTATATTCTTCTCTCCGTCTGCTCAGCATCATAAAACCATACGCACGCACACACACACTCGAACAGTCGCACACAATCACAAAACAGTCACACATGCAGAGAAACAGCTGGAACACCTCAGCACCAGAGCAGAAAGAATAATGCACAACAGAAAAAAGACTGTGCTTTAAGCAGCACTCGTGATGAACAATAATGTCATTGTTCTGAGAGTGCCGTTTTCCTCTGAAATGCATCATGGTCTTGATGTGAAGAGAAGTAATGTTAACCGCTGTGTTGAAACAGTCGGCAACTACACAGATACAATTGAGGGCCCGAATCACTAAAGCTGAAAGCATCTGCAAACTAGAATCGGTCATGCTCACATTGAGTAATCAATAGAACATGCAATTCTTGCTTTAGTAACCTGGCCCTAATTTCTGTATTACATTTTAGTTTTATTAGCACTAGACATCATATCAGTCTATCGCGGTCTCCTCCTCCAGGTCTGGGTTGTCCTCTTGGTCTGTCTCGGGCTGAGTCATAGGTACCTCCCTCTGAACCTTCGTCAAATCCTCAGTTTCTTCACTAAGCAAATGCCCAGGCTCAGGAGATGCCTCATCTTCCTCTGGTATGACTGGAATATCCTTCCTGTCGTCTTGAGACTGTGCGTCTACCGCTACCGTGCGGTCATCCTCTGTTTGGCCAGCAGATATCATCTCATCCGCATCCTGGACGGAGGACTGGGTGCTGAAGGAGCGCAGGCGAGGCGGGTCGGCGGGGGGCAGCAGGGTCAAGGAGTCCACGCTCAGCGTTTCGGCATCATTGTTAGACAGGAGGGAGATGGTTGGTTGCGGTGCAGGGGTGAGGCTGGGCGCTAGGGAAAGTCCTGAAACAGGGAGAACAGGGTTGGTTAATCCCACACAGGCCTCTCCTTACTTATGGAGGAGTGGGGTGTTACACACATGCAGACACATCTATTCATACTGAAAAGGCAAACAAGTCAAAGGCAGTAATGCAGACAGTGTGGAGGAGGAGAATGTTAGCTTTGTTAGGTTGTTTGTAATGTGTCTGAGTTTGTGTGTGCTGTGATAGAGAAATGTGTGAGAGAATAAATTCTGCTGAGATGACTGACAGACAGGATGGATTGATAGATGGCTAGATACATTGATCGGCAGGAAGAAAGGTAGAGGGACAAACAGGTAGAAACGTATATCTGACGTTCTATCTGACCTGGATAGGTCAAATAATAGATAGATGGCTAGATAAATGGATGGTTGGATTGATAGATGGCTAGATAGTAGAAAAGCAGACAGGCAGACAGACATATAGATAGATGGATGTCTGCCAAAAATAATTATATGAATGTAAAAAGAGGAACCTGAATGGCAGAGAGCCATGGAAGTGAAAAGATGAACAATAAAAATAGTGAAAGGCTGAAAAACAGGATCTAGGGTGGCATTAATTCATAGAGTCTTTGGATGTCATCAGCTTGCTAATACCATACACTTCTAAAGATAAGTTTCACAGTTTCTACAATGATGTTTGAATACACACACACACACACACACACCTTTAGTTTTTAGTAGCACAATGCCAGTCACTGGAAACTAAGGGGGCCACTCTGCATGGTCAATCTACATTAAAGCGTCACACGGACATGCCTGTTACGTCTGCCTGGAGCTCTAAACCCATTCTCCACCGTGCCTGTCATCCTCTGACAGAGAAAACACGCACCTCCGGCCTTCCCTGCCAGACCTGACTAGAGAACAGAGGGACAGATCAGAACGCATCCTACAGACATTAATTACAGCATCTAATCTGAATGATGCATGGAGCAAAACCTACACCCAAAGGATATTATCAATTAGCATTACATGCAAAGCACGCTATTTTACACCTACATAGGGAAACGCAGCAAGATTATGGTGACAGCTTGATTTTAACTCTATAGCTCATTGGTTAGCACTCTAGCTCAGAAAATGTTTAGCCTTGGTGCTCATGCAGGTGATCTGGCTTCGAGTCTAGCATGAAAAATATCTTGATCCTATTCCTCCTCTCTCTTCCCAATGATTTGTGACTCTTCCCTATATCTAGCTATCTAGGGCACAAATAAAATTGAGTAGAGTCAACTTAAATCACCCTTCAAAATCCATTTTACTTCTGTAATGAGTCAATACAAATGAGAGGCAGAACATTCTTATTACATTTTGATACACTACAAATTTATTTTATTTGGAACAACATGCACTCATGAAATGTGCACAATAAGACCAGGAACATGTTTTAAGAAGGCAAAAACAGAATTTCTTGTTGACTTTAACTCTATGCAGGTTGCATACGTGCAACCACACTTACACTACACCGTCTCTGTCATAACAGACATGCACCGAGGAAGAAATCGATGTCAGTCTCACCACAAATCCACACCTTCAAAACAATACGTCATCTGCTACCGCCGCTTCTGTTTCTAAGAACTTCTCTTCAAAGATGTACCGCCCCACGAGGCGTTAACAAACAGTGAATGTGGTCAGCTCACACTGCTGCACTCTGCTGTTTGTGACAGTGGCCCTCATTGAAACAACTTATTCATGTGACTTCAGAAGACTATTTGTCCAATTTGTATTTATTATTAAATTATTAAATATGGACAGTTTCACTTCAGACAAACCCCAAAAGGTCACTGTATTTCAAAATAGATCATTATAGTGATTCAGAGTGTAAAAGGAACAGAGATACATAGTGAAAGAAGCAAAAAAAAGCCCATGACCGTATTAGTTAAACGCCCCCGCCACAAGAAAGAAATCTGTAGGAGACTTCACAGAGGCCACAATACTCCACTCCTCTGTTCAGAGAATCAGCCAAATGATTGGTTCCTGGTCTCTTGTGGCGTGAAGACTTTTTGAGCTTTCAGGTTTTTCCAAAACCATACCCGACCACCAGTGTTCAGCTCAGAAATGCAGTGTGGGAGGCAGAGAGCGAGATAAAGCAGCCAGTGGCTACACATAACTTTAGAGGTGAACAAAGTCTCTCAGGGACCCTTGTTCTATACCCAGCAAACACATTAAAGGATTAGTTCACTTCAAAAGGAACATTTTGTCATCATTTACTCACCCTCAAGCTGTTTCAAACCTGTATGAATTTCTATCTTCTGCTGAACACAAAGGAAGATATTTGAAGAATGTCAGTAACCAGACAGTTGATGTACCCTATTGACTTCAATAGTAGGAAAAAAATGACTATGGAAGACAATGGGGTATCAACTGTCTGGTTACTGACATTCTTCAAATATCTTCCTTTGTGTTCAGCAGAAGATAGAAATTCATACAGGTTTGTAAATGATGACAGAAGTTTCATTTTGAAGTGAACTATTCCTTTAATTCCCGAGAGACCCCTAAGGGGAACATTTAACAGTTGTAAAATAGTCTTCCACTGAAAGATCTACTTGACCATTGCTTACCATAGAATTTCTTTCTAAATGTGCAAAAATTGGCTAGCTGACAAGTGCTCAAAAGGATGAAGTGGAAAGAACATGTAATTACATGTATATACACATTCAATCATGCACACATGCCCTTGAATTAGCAAAGAATTAGAGCGTATGAGCTGTGAGGCTTTGAAGGTATAGAAGAGTATAGAAACATGAGTCTTAAGGTCCTTTCACACCAAGAACGATAAATATGAAGAAGACTATATTAGTGTCCACACCAACGCAAGAATAACGATCTGTCTCTTACAAGCACGTGCTGCAGTTATATCGTCTGACACTTTAAATGCTTGTGCTCTATAAAGCTGGATGGATTCTGATTGGCTGTCAATGTTTTTAACATTCATCAGCTAAGGTGATTCCAATAATATCGTTATTGCTAAAGATGTGGTGTGGACTTCCCTATTCTCAAGAATGATTATTCAAACTTTATATTCATAGTTACTGCCGTTGTTATGAATGGGGCTTTAATCATACAGCTATAATACTGCTGCAGCAGCTTAAAATCTTCTTTTACAAGGGTGTGACTACAAAACTAACACTGTAAAAGCTACTGGGACAGAGTTTAAAATCCCGCCCTACGTTTTTTCTCATTCCAGAAACCGTTTCACTGAGGGAATAGGGAAGAAAAGACATGTCATGCTGCCTTTAATAAAATGTTTTTTAGGGATTGCACAATCATAATAAATTGCAATTCAAAAATTTAAATTCCTGTAACTCAAACCGTAAAGCATTAGCTCTAGGAATGCCAAAGTCATGGGTTCAATTCCCAGGGAATGTAGAAAGAAACTGATCAAATATCTACTTTGAAAGCATAAATGTAAGTCGCAATGCAATTATTGCAATTATTAACTTAAGAACTCCAATCTTATTCCAGATCTGTGGAAATGCATAGGCCTACCTAGTGTTAAACTTGCGGAACATAATCAAGATCACTGTCTTTATGTGGTGACTGACTGACTGACAGAAAGACATATGATGACGCGAGACACAATGACCAGCACTGTTTGCTGAAAATATACAAAGGAAAATAAATAATAGTTTACTTCTTTTTTTTACCGTGGATATCATTAGTCTATGAAGTCTGATCTACTATGTGAGAAAACAAAAATGATTATGCAATCTGCTTCTTTGCAAACCTGATACACATGTGGAGGTGCTTAGATTCAGAGGAGGGTGTGTTGTAACATTTGTGTGAGGTGTTTTGGTTTTTCAGTAAAAGCAGTTGATAGTAAAATGGGGTGGTTGAGCAAAAGTAGAGAAGGGAGTGGAATGTGTTTAATTGTGCGTTTTACCTGTTTGACTCTGTGTTGCGGTGTGTGTGGATGCGCTGCTGGATGTGACAAAGTCACAGGGGCCGGTGGGGCCACTAGAAGGTGGTGAGGTGAAAGAAGTTGATGTGGGGTTGTGCTGGGCAACATGAGCAACTGCAAAACCTGGAAAACAAAACACATGGTCACATATAGATCGCTAAGACACTGACAGACTGACAGAATCAGTGCGATACTTTCAATATTAAACTTGTTTTACTGATAAAAACAAACAGGAACTGTGGCTTAGTTGATAGAACAGGTGCGGGGTTGAGTCTGGCCACTCCCCTATCTTGTTTTCAAACTAAATTACAAAAAGAGATGAAAATAAAGCAGCTTTATATACACAAACAAATATACACCTTTACTTGCTAATAACTGAAACACTAGTCAGATTAGATTCCTAAATTTTGGTACAAATCAAAAAAAAACCTTAAAGTGATCCAGTGGCAGGCAAAGAACAGGTCAAGGTTTTTTAAAACACTTGGCATGACACCAAGAGTTCTGGGAACCACAATCTCTTTTACCTGAACCAACAACACGTCATCAAAAGGGACTGAGAGACAGCTATTAGTCATCCGTTTCCCTAAACAGAGAACTAACTTTTGTGAAATTAAGAGCATTACAATCCTACTCAAATCTGAAAGTATCGATACATTTTGTAAATATTGAGAGATTTCCTCTTAATAGGAAGTGAGGGGGCTTTTAAGGGGGGGGGGGGATTCAGCATCAATTCATCTTGGGAATGACAGATGCAAGTGCTGCACAGAGGTCGGAGGGATTTTGAGGCATTCCTCTTGCAGAACAGTGGCCAGGTCACTATGTGATGCTGGTGGAGGAAACGTTTTCTGACTTGCTCCTCCAAAATACCCCAAAGTGGCTCAAAAAATTTTCAACAGGAGAGTCAAGGTGCACATTAGGGGTACATTTATACGACAACGATATGTTTAAAACGGAGAAGTTTTTCCTTTGAGTTTTCCGCGTACAGACGACACCATCAAATTATCCCCATTCACATGGATACGCGAAAACGACTAAAAACAATGTATTCTGCTGCCAGGGCATCAGATGACGAAGAAACACTATAGATTGAACACGTAATACGCATGTGCATGACAACATTGTTTTCAGAGATTGGTGTTTTTGTTGTTTACACTGAGACACTTGCACTTTGAAACCTGTTTTCAAAAGTTCCAGGCACCCAAAACGCTGTTGTCGTGTAAATGAACGGCCAAAACGCAGTTTTAAGTTTTTTGTTAAAAAACGGTGTTGTGTAAACAGCCCCTTAATTCTGCAGTGAGTTGGGCAGCTGTGTTTTTATGCTTTTTGTATATAATCCAGGTAAATACCTGGTCATCCCCTTCAGAGAGCTTCCTATTGAGTCGACGGTTACTCCTGTTGGATGTGGTTCGTGTCCTTTGTGGTGGGATACCATAGCTCTCGATACACCACAAAGACTTGCTGTCCTGGTCACAGATGAGCCAGCGAGACAAGCACCAACAATTTGTCCTCTTTTGAACTCTGATATGTCTCCCATTATGTTGTGTGGATTGCAATATTTTATGTACAGCTGTGCTATTGCTCTGCTAATTCAACCTTCACACTCTGATCTTACTGATGGAATGTAAAATCACTAAAGATTAGCCACCAGGCCGTGCATATATAGGTGTGAAATCTCTAACACTAATTGCCACTGTTTCAGTTTCATTGTCCAACCAATTTAAACAAGATTTGAAATTACCTTTCTCACTCATCAGCCAATTTGGCTACTACATTTTTAAGTTACCAGCCATTCAGAACTTCTACTAGCTAAAACATAAATATCAGAAATAATCCAGATTAACAGTCACTGTTTAAATGTAACTATATTTATTATTAAATCAGATTCTGAATCATTGAATTTATTTAAATAAAACGGAAATAATAACTAAATTCTCTGTGACTTCTCTTATAACTGCTATAAGTTATATAGCTTTTTGCCCAAAAGTCTTGGACATGCGGCATTTATGAGAATGGGTTAATTGTGTCCTAGGGCTCTGGTGGAGCGTTAACCGGTCGCACAGCAGACAGGCTTCATTCTGTACTCGCGTTCAAGTTCAAGGAGGCAGTCCAAAACAGTAGATCACAATACAGGCAAAAGTTCACTTCAAGAATGAACAAAGTGGTGTCAATGAGATTGAATTAAGGTATTTGAAAAAAAAAAACCGCGAAAAGAAAATTGTGATCAGTATTATTTCTCTATATGAAGCATATTTATTCAAGCCACAAAAACAAACCTGTTACTGAAAAATGCACAATACACAATATTCTAGGGTGAAGTCAGTCAGTACATACATATATTTGTCCTAAATCATTGTATTTTAGTGGAAAACTATTGTGAGTAAATCGTAGTTGTACACGGCCGCCGCAGTGCCACCAGTGTGCATACGGTCATAGAAAACAATGTGTTCGAATTTTGAACTTTCTTTCAGTGTGCACCTCAGTTTACGTGTTGCTTTTCTAATGTTTGAGGCACCTTTTAGGAGAAGGGGTCTGATAGCTCAAGTGATAGAACATAAATTATGAATCATAACCCACCAAATTGGCTAGTGTGTTGATATGCGTTATGGATTTTCACCAGCATTTGACGGTTGTTAATATATATATATATATAGTCATCACATCACTTGATGACTTACCCACTGGTCTGGAACCAAAAGTCTAAATAAGGGATGCATACTGACAGCTCAAAATCACAGCTGGCGGAGAGGAAGCGTTACCTAGAAACCTCAGACAAAACAGAACTGTAACTTGAAGCACTAGAGAAATTCTGGGGAAAACAAAATTAGGATGTGCAATTTTTCAGAAAATTATTCACGTTTCTGTGCAAATCTCCACAAAGAGTGAGCATGTCCCTTTTAGAAACAAAAAATGCAAAGGAGGTAAATGTTTCACAACATATTAAATATAGATTAAATATAACAAACAGGAACGTCTGATGTTGTGAGCGCTTTTCTATAAAATATAAATTTCACATTAAGACAACTCATCTACCACCATGTCATACAGAAAGATTACAGTTATAAAAAAAATGTCTGAACGCATTTTTGAAACCTTTTAGTTATGCAGCAGCTTGCTCAAAAACCTACAATAAAAGATCATTTTTTAAATTAACTTCAGCAATAATATACACCAAGGCATAGCTATAAGTTCAAATAACTCTTACATTTAATTCATACTTTATACATAAAATGATGTATAAATATGTAATGGAGCCTGTGATGGTACTCCAGTCTTCAGTGTCACATGATCCTTCAGAAATCATTCTAATATGATCTAATTTGGTGTTCAAGAAACTTTTCTGATTATTATCAATGTTGAAAACGGATTCTTTACCTAACAGAACTTCAAAAGAACATTTTATTTGAAATAGTTAAGGCTTTTACATTATTATCTTTCGAAACTATTTTAATCGATTTTATGCAATCTTGCTTAATAAAAGTATTAATTATTTTCCACAGAAAATATGCACCGGTGGATAACAGCTGGCCTCTTAAAAGGATAGTTCACCCAAAAATGAAAATTACCCCATGATTCACTCTGCCTCGAGCCTTCCTAGGTGTCTATGACTTTCTTCTTTCAGACGAATACAATCGGCCGTCTGTCGGAAGCTAGTTATTTTAGTTGATTAAGTTTTAAATATTGATATTTTTCTTACACAAACGCATCGCTTCAGAAAGCCTTTATTAACATCCGGAGCCGCATGGATTTACTTTTATCGTGAATGGATGCACTTTTTTGGGCTTCAAAATCTCATCCTCCATTCACTGCCATTATAAAGCTTGGAAGAGACAGGACATTTTTTTTTATATAACTATCCCTTTAATCTTCTGTGACTTCCTTATAATCGTTCACACATTTACCTGGAACTTTATCTACAGAGGCGAAGGCTGGGCCGCGTCTGGACTGGTCATAGAAGCGGAAAGGCAGAGATGATGTAACAGATGGTTGGCTAAAGCCCAGCACCTCTGTGGAAGGCTGAACAGGAAGGTCCAATAGAGCTGGAGGATGAATGTTTATAGAAGGAATGGGAAACAAAGAGAACATGAGCAAAATAAAGAAGAAGTGATTGAGACATGAGCCACATTTCCACTGTTGGGCCAAGAGCGTGCTAGTGCGTACCAGGGCCAGTCGCCCTTCCACTGTCACTTCCAGGGCTTGACTGGGCCTCGTGTGGGCTTCCTCTGGGCCAAATGGCCAGGGTTTTTGCGTTCCCAACTGGGGCTTGAGGAGTGGTTATGAACAAAGGTGGGGTTTACCTCAGTCAGGAGAGGGTCAACACTGCTTCTTATTTCCCATGTAGTCATAATAGGCTACCAGCTAACCTCAACATTGAAGACATTTAAAACAAGTTTAAGCTCAAAACGCACCAGCAAGTGTCTGAGATAACTTCTGATTGCCATCTGATGGGGATTCTGATCACCGTGTGAGGCAGAAACATATTTCTATGTCATGCTAAAGGCTACTTATGTAAATCATTGTCATAATAAACTTACATTATACTTATGAAAATACCAGGGACAACGTTTGAAGAACGTCATATCATATCATGTATGATTTTAGAACAAATCATATATGATTATAATCATGTATTTATTAGGTTTCATATTTCATCTGTCTTTTCCCTGTGCATTTGTTGATACCAGACTTCTGCATCCGCATATGTGTTAAATTACATATACTCCGGTAAACTCCCTCTATTGCTCTGGCTGAAAGGATAAGTATAGTGAGACGGAAGACGGCGCTTAAACATACTAATAGAAATGCTCATTCCTTGTAAAGAAATGACAAACATATGATATTTTAATTGATAAGTCTTTGGACTTAAAAGCCCTATCAGAGTGACGATGCAATAAGTATGTATTCTCTTTTTATGTGAAATAATGATAAATACCAGTTTGATTGAGGTGCACCTACTGACATAAATTAATAAATGACTGTCATCCTAACTTTTATTTTTAGCGTTAATCATTGGTCAGACATCGATGCTGGAGTTTTAAGTCTGTACGTGAAGACCTAACGTCCACTTTCTGTTAGCCCTGGCTCGACAGTGGAAAAGCGGCTTGATTAACAGATTTTTCTCCAGCTAGAAATTAAAGCAAGCATTAAAGGTAAAAAATCCAAGATAAAGGGAAATTCAATGTCTCTGGGAATTGGTACAATTCACAGTAAAGCACCTGGCATCCATTCATTTGAAATGTTATTCAGGCCTGTTAAAGTATAACTAAAGTCCCAGCTGTTGTGTTGTTGCACAACAGCTGGGAGGTCTGAGAAAGTATCATTTATAAACAGATACGAGCTGCTGTAAAAAAAATAGTTTATGGCTTTGTCTTCAAGGCAGTTTACAGTTAAAAAGCAGCCAAGGCCTGACCTGCAATCCTCTGCATTTTCATGCGCCTGGCCTGGATACGGCCCTTGGCTAGTCGCTGTTTGGCGATGATGCAGCGAATATGGTCTGCAAAGATGAAGTTAGCCTGCAGGATGGGCACAGGCTTGGCGTGAGGGTTAGACGTGGGCTTGTGTATGATGATGTTGAGAGCCCTGCTGTCGTCTTCTACTCCTGAAACCTGCATGTCCTGTGAACATATGCAGATGATTAAAATTGAGTCATCAATGTATGCAGGAAGTTTGGTTTCTAAGACTAAAATTTTTTATATTTTATTGGTTTCATTTTATTTGTTCATATTATTTTACTTATTTGCATTTGCTTTTTTTTTTTCTCTGGGCGTTCCTATAACACTGTCTTGACATGTCTATAACATGACTTGTTATCACTCCTTGCATCTCACAATAATTATTTAGCTGCAAATAATGTCATAATTGTTGCGCTAACAAAAAGCTGAATGGTGTCACTTAAGACCAAGCCTTCCTAAAAAGAACATTTTGTAAAATGCCTAATTATGATTCATTTTGTTCAAAAATGCAGCACTAGTCAGTTTTAACTGAAAATATCATGTGATACACAAAGTGACAATTTTAATGTGCTAATGTCATTTTATTATTACAGGTGATTTGATTTCACCTGTTATCACATTTATGCAAGGTAGGGTGCTTAACAGCTGGTTTAAAGGTATTTCATACATATGGGTTGCTTGGAATAGTTTATGAACACTCATGTCCACATATTAAAATTAAGTAATGTCAGTCTCATAAATAATTAAATCAAAGTTCATGACATTCTTTTACTAGTTAAAAAAAAACTATTTGAATGTAATTTAATTAGTAATCTGTCATATAAAATAATATATAATGATATTATTGAAAGTTAATATAAAGTGTTGATTACATTTTAATGTAGTTTACAAATCCTCTGAGGCTTTACTCATAAATATTAAGTTGGCTGGACACCCCCAAAGGGTTATGATGCAACACATGCATTACCTAATTAATTATATTAATTGATCTCGCTTTCAAATTGGGGCACTTTGTTCAGGGCAGTATAAATGCATTTCTGCAACTCAGAACAGCCAATTTTTTTTAATTGGTTTTCGAGACGAGCCCTTAAATACCTTCCTTTTGTACATGCATTAACTTCAAAATCTGACAGAGGACTTCACTTCTGAGCATAAACATCACAGTCTTGACAAGAATGTGGCAAAAGTGTACTTTTTTTTTTTTTTGAGCGTCATGTTTGCAGTATAGGAGTGGAAACGAAGCAGACCTGCAGAAGGCCGGCAAACTTGACAACACCCCAGCCAAGACGCTTTGAATCCGGTTCCACAAGACTCATCTGGTACACATCAACAGCCAGAAAGCGCTGAGCTTGAACTCCATCTTTACTCACTACCATGCAAGCAATAAGATCGCTGTTATCTAGAAGAGAAAAAGGACAAAAAACACTTTTGTTTACGGTTAAATAATGGATAGTTAATTCCAAGGGTCCTTCAATAAACTTTCATAAATCAGTAAAACAAGTCATAAAGGTCAAAGTTCACACTGTGCAACCACTTCAAGCTATTAAAACAAGCTCAGATGAAAAAATGTCACCAAATATACAAGTCCAGATCTGCCTCACACACAATACCACATTCTATTAGTAGCCTCTGATCACATGCATTAAGCATTAAAATTTAATTTCAATTCCATTTAATCTATTGCGCTTAAAACATAAGGACTGGCACATTTTAATATAGTCATGCATTTCCTATGACAAAGTGTTAAGAAAATGTCTGTGAATTTAATCATATTAAAGAGACCTGGCATGAAATCAGACTGCACTCATGCGGGAGTTTTCCAAAACACTCCAATGAGTCATGACCAACACAGTATATCGCAGCTACATGGGTGGGCGGAGAAGGAGGTGGAGGAAGAAGGGGAGGGGTAAATAAGGGAGGTAGGTCATGAGCGTTTGAAGTTGGTTTCAGACCAACTGAACTACTAATAACTGAAACAGCATCGTCACAACTGAGGTACTATGACTTGGTACCAGTTTCTCTTTGTGCTCTGCACTTCCTTAGAAGTCACACTGATAGGTTGAGGAATTACTTCAGAACTGAAAGAGCAAGGGCTGCTCTTCCTTTTAACGCATGGCCAACTGTGATGACAAAGAATGATGTTGCCGCTGGGTAAAATTATCTGCTGCTATTCCAAGGAATACCCACTTCCATGTAGTTACAGTTTGACTTGTTAATCAGACAGCTGAGGCAGTGGTTCTGCATTTTTAAAGTCACAAATACCATAATGCACACTGCACACCATAATGAACTCAGGATGCACTTCACGGGTAGTCAAAAATGTTGGTTGATTCATTATAAAATTGTATTTTAAAATAGGAAACCGAACAGAGAGCATGAGCTTCAGTGCTTATAAATGACACGCTTATTATGTTGAAACTGGGTGACTTCATAAAAAAAAAAAAAAAAAACATTTTGCTTGATTCAGAACAAATCTAATGAATCATTCAGACACATTTGGGAACCAGTTTGACCAATCCATTAAAATGACCTTTATCAAAAGAATTCCCTCACTAATTGATATCACGAGGCAATATAACCTACAAAATAAGTTACAGCAAAACAGAACCATGATATCTACTACATTCTGTACATTTATTGACTCCTCTGATACTTTTAAGATGGTTTCAAAGATTTTTTTAATGTTGATTATTAATAGTTGATAATTGTGATTACTGTTGTAAAAATAGTACAACTTTAACTTCAAGAGAAAATGTAATGTGCATGTGCATTTTATTAATATCCCATTAATAGAAAAGATATCTGCTCTCAACCAAAGTGGGGGTGGGGTGTTACATGCAAAAGTACCATGTGACTTAAGGTGTGACATTTTTTCTGAGAACTTCCACAGAAAGTGTTCACATGTCATGTGTATTAATCATTATGTGTATGCATGCAAAAAAGGAAGCAAGAAGAACAAAAAATACATGAACAAGAACATGTGGTTGTAGGTCTTTCAGTTAATGTGTTAAATTAAAACTGACAGCAAAGAGTGGAACATATTCAGCAAGGATTCATACAAGTTCACACAATGCACTGTGATGCTTCTATGGTGTTGCATGTATGCATCATTTCCTGCACATCTAAAAATAACACAGATCAGTAGCATGTCAGTTTCTCAGGTCGATCTGTCTGACTGTCTCTGATCTGTCTGCCAATCTGTCTGACCGTCTCATCCACTCACTGATGAGCTATTCCAGGATTCACATTGAAAAGGACATCAAAAGGCCAATGTTATCACAAATCATAAGGTTGCAAGACATGCCAGCTGTAAACAGCAGTTACTGTTAAGTAGGGGCTGTACAAGAGATTTTCCAGATTGGAAAATTAGAGATGATTTTATGTGGTAAAATGCTTTATAGACATACAGTGGGGGTCCAAAAGTCTGAAACCACTAGAGAAAATGCTGCATGAACTCTAAAGATTTGTATAAAATGTTATCCAGCAGGATTTAAGAATGATTTGAGAATGATCCAAATTTATTGTCACAA
The DNA here is from genome assembly GCF_951802725.1 of Rutilus rutilus. Lineage (NCBI taxonomy): Eukaryota > Metazoa > Chordata > Actinopteri > Cypriniformes > Leuciscidae > Rutilus > Rutilus rutilus. Next base: position 46,154,885 of record NC_140209.1, on the reverse strand, counting down.
ATTTGATGATTCGTGACCTACAAATGGGAGTGCAAAATCTGAAATATTTCTTATTTAAGGTTTCTAGGATTTTTAACAAAGAAATGGTTTACCAATTTTTCTGAATGATTCACTGAATTCCTTCTAAATCAAAATGATTCATTTTGAGCATTTAGAATATTTCAAAACACAGAAATGGTTCACAACTTCGGTCTGAATGATTCATTAAATTCAAATGACTTGGTTTTAGGATTTTGAAACGTTCAAAACAAAGAGATAGTTCACAAATTCATCTGAACGATTTGATTTCATCTGAATCAAAGTTATTCATTTTTAAGATTTTGACATTTTCAAAACAAAGAACTTTATTCATTGCACATTTAAATTTTAGATTTTGAATCCCCGATTTTCAATGTAATCTCATGACATTTGGACCACACACACACACACACACACACACACTAACACATGCCAGACTAACAGACTTAAAATTACCTTATTTGACCAATATTCTCTTTGAAATGAATATTGCTCTACCACATTTGTGAATTCTAGTGAATCAACCGGTTCAAACCTACAACGCAAACAGTCATCCAGATGTCACAGCTTGTGCATTAACCCTTTTATGCGCAAACGGCTGTGAGACAGGAAGCAGTAGTGGGTTGATTTGGCAGCCAAATCTGAGCTTCCTCCCACCTGCTCACACTTCCAGGGCCCATTCTGCCCACTCTCTGACCCAGCCTGTAGGTGCTTCTCAAGCAGCCTTACTGTTAGACATGAGATATACTGGAAGAGCTCAAGGCTGCTGCCCACAACGGCTGCACCAGCTCTAGCAAAGGCCTAGGTAACAGTGGAAGGTCTGAGTCAGTTAGCTTGCACACACCCCCTCTTACCTGTCAAAGTGAGAGGGCCTGAGTTAACCAGGACACCTGGACAGAAGAACTGAGCTAGAGGAGCTGAAACAAGGGGCTTCCATGCAACACATCAGGGGTGAAATGAGAATCGGTTAACAGTACAAACCCACAGATTGCATTGCATGAAAGAGGTGCATAGGCGACGAGTGTGATTTCATGTGTGGTAAACACTGTGACTGAGTGTGAGATACAACGAGGAAGGTCATAACATGGAACTCAAAACCAAGAAGATGGTCACAGTTCACAAGAAATATATCGACTTCATGTTCTTTTTCTATTAAAAGAATCAAGCAAAGGGCTGCCATTTTATCTTTATCTAACTGCACTTTATCTGATACCACTGAAAAATGAGTTGGCACACAATTCAGTTTATGTGAATCACACAGCTGTGGAAGTTAGTTATCAAGCTATTGCAAAGATTAACATGAAAATTGGTGGTGTTAAGACAGGAACTTAAAGCTAAGACAGGATGTTATAAGTGAGGTAGGATTTATTAGATTTCAGCTATAAATCACAAAAGCTGATTATGATATTGCATAAATGCTACGAAAGAAAATATTTGTATTGCTGTTTGGCAAGTAAAAAATTTTTTTGGCAGGGCCAATAGAAATCTGAATTAATAGAAGAAAAATCCTTCTAGTTGAGCTCTGAAAACAGAAACACATTCGATTTGCAAGACAGGCTCATTTGTAGAGTGTTGTATCAGGTTTCTGTGATTCTAAGGCCTTACTGAGGTCAAGCACATCGTCAGTCTTGATGAGATCCTCCGGTCGGGTGAGAGGAAGTTGAGTTTCTGGTTCACCCTGCAGCTGTAGGGACAGGGAGCGCAGCATGAAGAACACACGGATAGCCTGCAGGGACACACAAAAACAATTAAAGATGCTATTAATAAACGGGACGTTAACACAGGCCAGAGATGGGGACACGCTGAAGACGGAAGCAACAAGGAGAGAAAATTCAGTCCTATACCTTGCCTTGGGTCAACATTTCACTCTGTAACATACATTAGGCAGTTTTGATTGATATGCTGTTTAAATGTTGATGATTGCGTTACTTTACATATGCATCTGCTTACATATGCTATCACTTAGTTGTTTCTGCTTCTTCTTCACCTGTGTTTTGATCAAGAGATTCATTACTCTTTCGGAAGATGTCAAATAGCGCCCCTACCGTATAACAGTGAAAACACTGAAAGCCGGAAATTTTCGTCAATAGCTGGGAAGTGTTGTCTCATAAATGACGGAAATTTCCGTCAATGATGGGGAAATGGTTAAAGTAGTGTTTATAAGTGCAGTCTGCTATGTGTACCATAAGTGACACCTACTATCAAAGAGTGAATTTGCATTTTCATTCAGTCCGTCTGCCGTTTTTGATTTGTGCAGGTAGACGGACTGAATGAAAATGCAATTTAAGTAGCATGATTTTACATGCTAAAATCAGACCATTCTTTTTTTTGCTTTAATTCTTAAAAATTATCCAATCTAATATAAATAAAATCAACTGCGCATGGTACATGTGTGTAGCATCATTGTTTGAATCATGATTAAAATGCAGTGGTTGCCTCTAATTTCTTGTAGAAAAAAATGAATAAATCAGCAATTGGAATCATCCTTGCAAAATCATGATTTGAGTCTTCCTGGAATTTATGTCCTACATGAGCAACAAGAATTCTTTTAAAATATACATTGAAATATTATGTAAATATAAGATACATCTCAAATATTAAAATATCATCAATGTATCTCAAACAAAGAACACTTCCATATCCAAATTTCAACTGTTTTACTGTGACATTACCTAGTGTTGTCATGATATCAAAGTTTCAGTACCGATACCTGTGAAATTTTACAACTCTTGGTGCCACTTTCAAAACTCATATTATAGTGAACACACTGCATTATGTAGAAAGTTAAATATTAAGGGGAAAAACAACAGTAAAACATGTTCTTCATTTAAAGGGTTAGTTCACCCAAAAATGAAAATTCTGTCAGTAATTACTCACACTCATGTTGTTCCAACCCTTTAAGACTGTCGTTCATCTTCGGAACACAAATTAAAATATTTTTGTATAAAATATTAGTATATATATATATATATATATATATATATATATATATATATATGTGTGTGTGTGTGTGTGTGTGTGTGTATGTGTATATATATATATATATATATATATATATATATATATACACTCACCTAAAGGATTATTAGGAACACCTGTTCAATTTCTCATTAATGCAATTTAGGGCTGCATCTAACGATTATTTTTGTTGTCGATTAATCTACCGATTATTTCTTCGATTAGTCGACTAATCTAACGATTATTTTTCCGGTTAATCTAATGATTATTTTTGTGATTAGCTGATTTATCCATTGGCAAACTTTCCAATAAATAATAAGTACAACAATATATCAGCTGTATTTTGAAGAGGGTAGTGCATCTGTATATTATTTTAACATGAAATCTATGAATGATGACAAAAAATTTGTATTTCAGAAAGGGTATTTATCATTTTATTATGAAAGATGCGAACAGGAAGCATTTTAAACTTTATTTTTAACTAATGGTACTATTTCATAAAATGTAAGATACAGTCACTCACAGGCCTATTTAGGAAATGTGTTTACTATAGTCTGTTATTAATTACCGTAGTGGGAGTATGATTTACTCAACTAACTTGTCCATTAACTTGTCCGAAAATGCACTTGTGTTTATCTGCAAAAAGGTTCACATACAATAGATTGCAGCCTAGGCTACTGTTAATGTAAATATAATGTTAGTCGTTTGTTTTTAAAGTCTACATTAGAAACCTGCGCGGGAAGGATTAACATCTCAGTTCATCGCGATCTCACAAATCTCTGTTATTATAAATGAAACTGGGTGCACAATGAATCTTTCATAATATCTACACTGTGTTTGCTATAATCGGATGATTTGTGCAACAGATGAATGACAATTTATTCGTTTTTAGATGTTCAATTTATAGATAATTCTATTTTGCGGGAGTCCCGCGAATCGTTTTATTCTCCCGCAACCAGCACACACACGAGTGCATTACCGCCCGCGCCCGCATTCAGCCATCAGATTCAGATCTATTTCCGTGCCGCACTCGTTGGGTCCCGCGGGAGTGCAGGTCTCACACCTTTCTGTTCGGCCGTAGTTTAAAGTATTTCCATACTTTTGATGATCGTGGTCTGTCATTTTCACCATTTTCATCAGCGGGAGCAGAAGCCGCCATTACTCGATATTTAAACGTAAATAATGAATGTGACGCGTCGACGCATTTCATGCGTGTCGATGTATTTTCATAGTCGACGTAATCGATGACGTCGACGCGTCGTTGCGGCCCTAATGCAATTATCTAATCAACCAATGACATGGCAGTTGCTTCAATGCATTTAGGGGTGTGGTCCTGGTCAAGACAATCTCCTGAACTCCAAACTGAATGTCAGAATGGGAAAGAAAGGTGATTTAAGCAATTTTGAGCGTGGCATGGTTGTTGGTGCCAGACGGGCCGGTCTGAGTATTTCACAATCTGCTCAGTTACTGGGATTTTCACGCACAACCATTTCTAGGGTTTACAAAGAATGGTGTGAAAAGGGAAAAACATCCAGTATGCGGCAGTCCTGTGGGCGAAAATGCCTTGTTGATGCTAGAGGTCAGAGGAGAATGGGCCGACTGATTCAAGCTGATAGAAGAGCAACTTTGACTGAAATAACCACTCGTTACAACCGAGGTATGCAGCAAAGCATTTGTTAAGCAACAACACGCACAACCTTGAGGCGGATGGGCTACAACAGCAGAAGACCCCACCGGGTACCACTCATCTCCACTACAAATAGGAAGAAGAGGCTACAATTTGCACGAGCTCACCAAAATTGGACAGTTGAAGACTGGAAAAATGTTGCCTGGTCTGATGAGTCTCGATTTCTGTTGAGACATTCAGATGGTAGAGTCAGAATTTGGCGTAAACAGAATGAGAACATGGATCCATCATGCCTTGTTACCACTGTGCAGGCTGGTGGTGGTGGTGTAATGGTGTGGGGGATGTTTTCTTGGCACACTTTAGGCCCCTTAGTGCCAATTGGGCATCGTTTAAATGCCACGGCCTACCTGAGCATTGTTTCTGACCATGTCCATCCCTTTATGACCACCATGTACCCATCCTCTGATGGCTACTTCCAGCAGGATAATGCACCATGTCACAAAGCTCGAATCATTTCAAATTGGTTTCTTGAACATGACAATGAGTTCAATGTACTAAAATGGCCCCCACAGTCACCAGATCTCAACCCAATAGAGCATCTTTGGGATGTGGTGGAACGGGAGCTTCGTGCCCTGGATGTGAATCCCACAAATCTCCATCAACTGCAAGATGCTATCCTATCAATATGGGCCAACATTTCTAAAAGAATGCTTTCAGCACCTTGTAGAATCAATGCCACGTAGAATTAAGGCAGTTCTGAAGGCGAACGGGGGTCAAACACAGTATTAGTATGGTGTTCCTAATAATCCTTTAGGTGAGTGTATATATATATATATATATATATATATATATATATATATATATACACCCATGAAGGAATGTAAATGCATGCTGGGTGACAGGAATGTGCATGGCCTGCCGGCCCATTCACCCCCTGTTCTTTTACGTCCAATGGGTAATTGGAAAAGAAAAAGGGGAGTCGCAGGGAAGGGCTAAGATGACCCCACCCCTAAAACAGAATGTGCTAACCGAGATTCTGGTGGACATCCAGCCGGTAGTAATGCACAAAGGTATGAGGAGATGCCCAACTGGCAGCAGAGCAGATGTCCTGCAGTGACACTCCCTTAAACAAAGTCCAAGAGCCCCTAAGCCCCTTGTGGAATGAGCTCTGATGTCCCCTGGGGGCTGCAATCCCTGTGATTCATATGCCAAAGCTATAGCATCCATAAGCCAATGTGAGAGGCGTTGCTTGGATATGGGACTCCCTCTGTGAGGGGGCGCTCATGAAATAGAGCTGGTCGCTCTTCCGGAAAGCACTGGTCCTGGCCATATATGTCTGTAAGGCACGGACAGGACACAGAGCATTCAGCCTCTGATCCTCCATGGAGGAAAAAGGTGGAAGGTGAAAAGCGGACAGCTCTAACACAAGTATTTAGGCATGAAAGCTGGATTAGGCTTAAGGGAAACCTTATCTCCACTAAGACAGAATTTAGTGCACGAGGAATGAACCGAGAGTGCATGTAGTTCACTGACACGTTAAGCTGATGCCAAGGCCCAGTGCGCTTAGGTTCATCCTCTCACGGGCCAGGCCCAGAGAGCCACCTTGTCCGGGTGTGGGTGATAAGTGTCCCTGTTCGCTTGGGACAATAGGTCTGTACGGAGGGGGAGGCGCCACGGCTGGGCATATAACAGAGGGACTATCTCCGCCAACCATGGTGCTTTGGGCCACCTGGGTGCTTTCAGAATGAGAGACAGGCCCTGTTCTCTCACCCTGCCAGTGTGGGAATTATCAGGCACAGGGGAGGAAAAGCATACAGCAGCACTTTGGGCCATGGGTGGGGCAGTGCATCCACCCTGAGGGGCGCGTCCATGTCCTTTAGTGAGAAGAACATAGGACAATGGTAGTTTTCGCACAAGGCGTTTTCATGCCGCCCTGACGAATTATGTAAGCCACTGCCGTGGTATTGTCGCAGCGTAGGAGCGCATGATGTCCCTGCAGGCGAGGCAAAAAATAATTTTGAGCTTTCCAGATGGACAAAAGCTCTAAATAATTTGTGTGCGCTGAACGTAGTTTGCTCAGCCACAAACCGTTCATCGTTCTGCCCTCCTGGGTGGCACCCCAGCCTGTTAAGGACGCATCTGTCGTCACAACTTTCCGCATGATAACCGTCCCCAGAGGGGTTCCCTGTGCGTTAAAGTCCACACTCTTTCAGTGGCGCAAAGCCGCTGAGCAGGCGCGCTTCACTGTTACAGAGCGGCAAAGATCACGTATCAGGCTGAAATGTAGTGACAAAACCCATTTCATGAACGCTCTCATTCTCAGGAGTCCCAGGGGCAAAACCTGAATAGATGAAGCCATAAAACCCTGCAGTCTGAGACATGTGCAATACTGCACTTCCGCCCCCTCTCTGAACTGTGACAGACAGTTCATGAGAGAGAGAACACGCTCTTGAGAGAGACGCACTCGCATGGAGACTGAGTTCAGCTCCAAGCCCAGAAAAATCACAATCTGACTGGGTGTGGGGTTGCTTTTGTTCACATTCACACTGAACCCGAGAGATGTGATGTGTTTGAGCACATGGAACCGATCATTCCGTTTTAATGGAGCGGGCGAGCGAGCCATGCGTTAACATTCTGAAATTGTATTTCCTCAAATGTTTGTTTAAACCTTGAACCTTAAAGAGGTTCTTCTCTTAGAGATGAATTCATTTGATTCGTTTGTTTTGATGTGTTTGTTGTGTGATGTGTGTGTATTGTGTTGAGGAACAGTGGCAGAAGCCTTTTTTAAGTGGGTGAGGGGAACAAAGTGTGTGCGGTGTGGTGACACTGCTTGTGCACTTTTTCTCACAACAGACGTGGGGGGAGAACACACAACGTCCACTGAACACATGGGCTGGGCAGCCTTTGGAGGGGGGTGGCCAACCCCTCCATGAAAGACCCTCCGTCTTTTGGACAGGGGCTCTGGGGCAGCAGGAGGGCTAGGCAAATGCACAGGGGGCATCTGGCGTGGGGCCGCCTTCCTGGGACGTCATAACTTGAAGGCCTCATCCTCCTTGTCGTCGCATCGTTGCTTGCATCAATGCGACGGCGGGGCCAAAGAGAGCCCGGCCGGGCTCTACCGGAGCGCCTGCAATGCATTGCCTCTTCTCACTGTCAGGGAGACGTGACAGGTTAAGCCAGAGCGCACGCTCTGTTTTCCCACAACAGAAAACGCCATGGAGCGCCCGCAGGCTTGGAGGCCCTGATGGGCATTACGGAGGACGAGGTCATTAACAGTTAGAACCACCTTTCACAGAGTTGGTGAGGGGGTTATTTTGTCCAACTGTTACCCTAAATCCTCCAGGAATCTCCGCCTGGTAAGCAGAGAGAAGGGAAGAGACATTAAGGGCCCTGACAGCCAAGGCCGAGGATTTATAAGCGGCCTGGTGCACTGAGGCAGAAAAGCGGTCCATCTTGTTGGGCAAGATCGGCTTCTGGGGAGCGAGCAGCCCGTCCTGGGTGGGGTTAAGGTGCCTGGCAATAGAAGGCTCGATGGCAGGGGGATCACTCATGCCGAGAGCCGCCATGTCCTTTACCTCAAGGTCTGCGAGACCATGTTTTAAACCGAGCCAGTTGTTCCTCATGTGCTTTGCGCTCGCTTTGCGGACGGGGAAGAGAGATGTTTCCTCGGGCTGGGAGAGGGTCCCAGCAGTTTCCCATCGTAAATGTCCCTTTCCTGGTCGGTGGCACTCAGTGGAGCCGGCCACTTAATGTTGAGGAGAGCGGCCGCTCTTCCAGGAGGATGGACTGGGGTAAGGCCGCGGGGGCGTTTGCCTGGGGGGCGCCAGAGGGCGGGATGGCCTCCTCGCTTTCTGAGACCCTGAGAAGGCCCACGTCGTCGGAACCGGCTGGTTCATCAACGAACGGGAGGTTTCCCGCAAAGATGTCATCTTTGGGGAATGCAGGATTGGGCTGGTCAGCCCAGTTGAGGGTCGTTGCGCCCCGGGAAGCCCCCGGTATTGCATCGTCATCACCGTGTCCCCCATCCGAGTCAGAGAGGCCGAGCTCGACGCATTTTGTTGCGGCAACTTTCAAACGGCGCCGCAGGAGTTTCTTTGACAGCATAAGGCAATGGCCGCAATACTCCGAGTTATCCAAAGCCTCTTCTGTGTGCTTGTGGCCCAAGCAGAACGGGTGAAGGTCTTTCGCGGCGATCAGCGCACCACACACGGCCGGGCAGGCCCGTGATAGGCTGTCTCCGGGAGAAGCGGCAGATCTGGAAAGCGACATACCGTGAAAAAACTGAGATAAATCCGTGGCGGGCTGCCGTGGAAAAGGGGAGCAGGTGAAAAAAAGTGTGGGCGTCTCAGGATGCAAACACAGCTAAACTGGCTGAATAAAAGACTGTCATGTCCGACGGTGGCTGATCTGGGGATATGTCCTCCTGAAGACATGCAAGTGAGCAGTGTAAATCCAACTGAACTGTGTAAGTGCAGAGATCGCGAGAATCGAATATCAACTGGAGAACAGCAGCGCTTGCAGGCGTTATATGCCCTCAGTTAAGGGGGTGGGGCCTTACCTGGCATTGGCTGCGCGCTTCTGTCTGTCTAGCCAGACTTGGTGCAATTTGATGCTTCTGCAGAGGTCAGGTACGGATGCCCTTCCCATAGGTGGATCTCAAACACGAGATGATGAAAGAGAACTGAGAGCTGGCTCACTCCTTCATAGGCTTCCATGTAGGCTTCCCAGAAAAGTTAGTAAAGACATCGTTAAAATAGTCCAAGTGACTACAGTGGCTCAACCTTAAGTTTATCAAGCGACGAGAATACTTTTTGTGCGCAAAAATAAATAAATAACGACTTTATTCAACTATTCATTTTGTTCTGTGTGGGCCTCTGAGTGAGTTCACGTAGTGTAACAGCGCAGCGCTTCTGGGTTGTACGTCTGAACGTAGGCTCACTATTGGCCAGCATCACACACATCACACACGTGACCAGAGTCGGCCAATAGTGAGCCTATGTTCTAGGGCTGGGCGATAAATCGATTTTATCGATTAACTCGAATGTGTAGTATACTTCGACTTGTTTGAATGAAAATCGTTTTTCTCTTTAACATCCGCCGACGCTCCCCTCTGGGCTCCCGTAGTTCCAAACGGGCTCAGCCCTCCCCCTGCGTGTTTGCCATAGAGATACACAAACAACATGGCAAATGAACAAGACAACCTACAGTCTTACAAACATTTACAGACTGAATCCGCAGGGCTGCCAACTCTCACAAATTCACCGTGAGACTCACACAATTGTCACTTTTTACACGCTCACACGCCACACAACCATTTTCTCACGCAGAGAAAAATCGCAAAGCAAAGAGGACACTGTCACTGACACCGACAGACAAGAAAGAGAAGGTTACTACTAATATGAAACAAATTCTCAGCTCTCAGATTCTGTCAATTTAATTACGAAATTCAAACAATAAACACAGTTTTGGCGCTTGTAAATGTGACGTGACAAATCTCTGAAGGCACGTGAACTGATCATCTGTTACTCTAGTTAATAATAAATAAATAAACACGAATGATCAATAGGTAATTTGAAAACAGCTGTCACGTAACGTTACATTTACCTCAGGAAAGCCAATTTTTGACTTTTTTGTTGGAAAAATTGCTATAGAGAGGAGTATTTAGCTAAATATGATAACTATATTACATTTTGATTATATTTTTACCTATATCATTAAAATATTATAACGTTGTTATTATAAAAAACGCATTATATTTAATTTGAGATGTTATTTTTAACTTTTAATAATAATACCAGCTGACAGGGTTTATAGCATAAGGTGAGATTTTTCTTTTTTTATAGAAAAATTAACATGCATCTACTGTACCTAATATTTATCCAAAGGAATCGATATTGAATCAAGATCAGAATCAAAATCACAAGACTTGAAATTGTTTAATTTGTGTCAAGCAATAATAAAAACAGTAGCATAACAGTCAGTGTTCCATGTAAACATTGTGTTGTCACCAAACTTAATAAAATTCTGTTTAGTTACCAAATGTTTTGATAACAAATTTTTTTTTTACATCCCCCCCAATCCCAATCCACCCATTTTAGGCTAGGTTACGTTATGTTATGTTTCATTTTCACTGTTTACAAAGGCAGGGCCTGCCATCTTGTCTTTTTGGCTTGTTGTTTCTGATTGCACTTTAACCCCAAGGGGGAAATCCAAATCAAATCCCAGAAGGGAAAATCAAAACAAAATAAAGTTAAAACTTGTTTTGAACAATTTCTTTGTCATCTGCAGATTGGTTTTAAGTAAGGAAAACATTTTTTTTTATTTAAATCTTAAATCGAATTTTTTTTTTTTTAAATTTGGGGATTTTTTTTTAGGCCATATCGCCCAGCCCTACTACGTTCTGACGTACAACCCAGAAGCACTGCACTGTTACACTACGTGAACTCACTCAGAGGCCCACACAGTTTTTTTTGTGCACAAAAAGTATTCGTCACTTGATAAACTTAAGGTTGAGCCACTGTAGTCACCTGGACTATTTTAATGATGTCTTTACTAACTTTTCTGGGATGGCAGATATCAATTACATAGAAGCCTATGAAGGAGTGAGCCAGCTCTCAGATTTCATAAAAAATATCTTAATTTGTGTTCCGAAGATGAACAAAGGCTTACGGGGTTGGAACAACATGAGGGTGAGTAATTACTGACAGGATTTTCATTTTTGGATGAACTAACCCTTTAAGTAAACAGAGCTTTTCTAAAGTTTTTTTTAATGTATAAATCCAATGCAATTTATACAAATGTAAAATATCAATACTTAAATCGCTGCTATATTCTTCACTTAATGATTAATGCATATATTAATAGTACTTATTCAATGCTGTAGGAGTTTTACTGAGAAGCAGCTCTACAGTTATTTCCAACCATTTCAAGAATTTCTTTAGGCTTCATGCTAAACCAAGAAGTGCATTTGACCAATCATGTGCACAGCTGCATCACCAAACACACATAATATGAATGTTGATCCTGCAGAAAGCCTGGTATTGTTATATTTCTAAAACACATGAAATCCATTTCCAAAATGCTTTGGAATGTTTCCCAGGGGACAAACGGTGCAAAACACTGGCAAAGAAACGCATGCATTCATGGATCGTGAGAAAGGTTCAGGGAGTTTCTAGATGAAGCCAAAATGTTTGACAAAAGGCCACGAGACCCACCCATTTAATTTAATCTCAGACATTTCAGCATGAGTATATATGTTAATCACTGACCCTGCGTGTCCTCTCGACATCTCCACAGGGCAATCGCTTCACAAAGTCAATGCCGGTAAGGGGGGTGCCAGTGGGAGGAAGTAAAATGGAGGCATCCATCATAAGATACTCCACGTTTAGGGGCTTATTCTACATACAGATGACACACAAACAAAGAACAAGAGCAAAAACATGAATCACTCAATGGGCTAGTTGATGCTAGACCAACAAACAAACAAACAACAAATTCAAGTGGTTTTTGAGTTTTGCTGGACAAACACCCTGTTGGGGGGTTTGTTGGTTCAGTGTGAACATGACAGTTATTTTTCTAAACATTTAAAACCAACTTCCATTGCAAACCTTTTTTCAATGAAACACAAAAGGCAAATTTTTAAAGAATATCCTGGCTACTATTTTCAATATGACAGTGAATGATGGCTATAATGCCAAGCTATAAAATGTAAATACAAGTATCATAAAAGTTGACCATATGACTTAAATCCATACCATTTCATGGTCCATATGGTCTCAATACATAATATAGAGGACATCATATGGGGGAATTGTATGGCATGTTTGTGGGGCTTTTACGGTAAAAGATCCACTCTAGATAATTTTAACTGCAGGAAAATGAGCAACTAACAGCATTTTATTTATTTTTTTATTATTTTGTGTTCCATGGAAGGAAATAATGAGTAAACTACAATATTTTCATTTTAGGTGAGCTAATTCTTTTTTTAAACAAATTTTCTTAAAGGAACCAGGAAAAACCAGGAAAAAAATGTTTTGTAAGAGGAAGCAGTATAAACGTAGGATGTAGTAGCCACTCCTTATCCAGTAAATGTCAAATAGATAAATGTTTCCTCTCACATCAGAAGCAGGATGTGTTGCTGTATCATCAGGTTATGACAGACAGTAAGAGTGAAGATGCAAATAAGAAAAAGTTTATGCGTTTAGTTAGGCTGCTTACCATCATGCTCCTGTACTCATCCTCAAACATGTCCAGGAAGATCTCCTCCCCCTGCAGGAAGAGGAACATTAGTGGGAAAAATTGCCATAATAGAAATCAATACTACCTTTTGGGGTATACAATGATTGGGGTCAGTAATATTTTTTCTAAATAAATTTATACTTGTGAAATTTGTGTGATAAGCTTGTAACAAAACTTTAAAAACAAGACATTACCTGACTTCCTAGGTTGCCTATGAACAGCCTGTAAACTGTTTTTTATATGAAGAAATGCGAAGGATCTGACTTATACAGTGTTTAGGGTAATGGCGAAAGAGCTACTCTGTACTGTAATGTCAATGTGTCATGCAAAGAAAAGGGATTAATTCAAACTGTAGTCTCACATAGCCAGATCTATATAGTCTATAGTCTCAAACATAATTTATATTCAAACTGTCATAACAGTATCATTTTAATGACCTCATCTGTCAACATGATGCCAGTGAATTGCAGAGCTTGTGCAAACATATCGACATCACTATGATCAGATGCTTTCCTAACCGCTGTTTTCTCACCGCTGTTATTTTTGTTGTTGTTATTGAGGAAAGCGCGCAGCACATATTTATATTCATCTAAACATCGCTCTCAGCAGTGTGGATGGCGCCTGGATGTTCGTTAACAGTATATCATTGCAAAGGTATTTCCAACTTTTTACTTCTAAGGAAAGAATTAACTTCGCCGTGAGTATATCAGTGTGAGCAAGAGCAATAAGTTCCTGGCTGTAGTTCACTTAGCGGCCACCAGTGTCGCTAATAACAAGGGTTTCTGAAAATTATAATTATACTTTAAAATATTATTGTTTTTACTGTATTTGTGTTCAAATAAATACAGCCTTGGTGAGCATACAAGAGAGTTCTTGCAAAACATCAAACAAATCTTACTAACCCCAAATATTTGAACAGTAGTGTATATTAAGAAATATAAATAAATAAATAAATAAATAGATCCCACTGTCACTCATGGAATGGGAAATATAAACATTACTTGCAAGCTAAAATACAAATTAAACTCTTAAATACCATTAACCCTCATCCTTGACCATTTCAACTTGCATAAACAAATGTTTCTTATTCTAGGATGACTATAGTATTATATCAAATTCATTAAAAGAAAATGAATGATTTAATGTTATTATTTTTTTATGACTTGTTTTACCATCTTATCTGGTACTATCAAGAGATCTACTGCAAACATGAATCAGTGTGAATGTTCAGTTCCATGAAAAGGGTAGGGGAGGGACTACAGGAAATACAGATACAAACTTAAAAAGATAATGAGCACGAGTTAAATTATTCAGAACAGTCACTCTTTTACATAAACAGTACAAGGCATTTATGGCCACTGCATAATTTTCATGCTTTCACTTCTGTTATTTTATAGTTTTGACCTCACTATTATGCTGTAGTTTGGACAATCGAAATAGAAAAGATAAAGAAACAGCAGGTGTGTCCAAAGTCCTGACTCGTACTGTACATGTCTGGCAGGTTTCTTGGAAGAGCTGGAACACACTGATCCATTATGAGCACACGCTAGAAACACAGATGAGAGACCAAAACAAAGGCCCTCATGGGACTCTCCCATTATCCCAGAACAGAACATCCAGTACTGTGATTATTTATATACATTCCTCACTCATATTACACATTTTGGATGATGACGGTTGGAATGTGCAGTCTGCACAGTTCAAAGAAAGCTCTCTTTCAGAATGCATTGTGAAAGCAAAACTGTCTGCTGTTCCCATGTATGTTAATCCATTTCACGCCATACCACTCAAATTTCACGAGTGAAAATGACTTGGGGGGGAAATAAAAAGCAGAGTGGCCAAAACAAAAGCTGAACTTACTAGTGTACTTTGTAATCTTGCAGGAATCAAGTACTCTATTCTGTTTAATAGTAGCTCACTTTCACAGAAATGTCTCAATATGAATAAGCCACCAAGAGAACTGACATGTTTCAACAGGAAGCTGTTGGGATTTTCCTAAATATCAAAACAGCAAAGTCTTTAGGATGAGCTGTCTGAGCTTAATTCTTCCTCAGACTTTGAAGGAAATCAACAGAGACTAAGGGATAATTACGAGAATTATTAGCATGAAGGTCTGTTGCCTATCTGGGTTCCAGTAAGTAAGTGACTTTTATTAGATCTGAAATAAAATACAAGAGCATCTTGCCTTATAAAATCGCCTCAGAAGGTGAAGACTCTCTTCTCGGGCACCCTAAAAAAAAAAACCATACTATCATCATAGTAATGGTATGATTGAGTTACACAATATAAACAAGTAAAATATATTACTTCCAGTAAATCTGTCTGCTATCAAAATAAGAATGAAAGAAACTGTTACGCAAGGTAAAAAAAAAAATACTGGGAAAAACCTAAGTGTGATAAGTATGTGTTAAGAAACAACCAATAAATTAGAAATATGTTGCAATCCGTCTTGAATAATTTTGTTTGCAGAAGTTGATAAGCAACTAAGCATGACTTATTTGACTATGAATTTCAATTTATCTTTTTAATTTATTGTGAAAGATACATGCACACGTTTTCACAGTCTTTATCTACAATGACAAAGCAGGCCATAGGGAATATTTGTATCCATTGCTGAAACAGTCTCCACAATGCCATGTTGTCGTGCATTTGGCAATAAAACCAACCAATGTGATTTAGAATGATAAATAAGTTTATTATAATGTTATAATTATAATATTATAATATTATAATAATTTTATAATGTGTCATATACGCAGACATAATTTACCCGTTTTATACCTCTAGGCTCAAATATCTGTAAGGGAAGATCCATGAACTAACTGTTGTGTTTATAATAATAATAATAATAATAATAATAATAATAATAATTAATAATAAATAATAACAATAATAGGGTATCAGCGCTGCGCGCTTGAATCCCTAATAATTCGTTACATTTATATAGCGCTTTTCTGGGTACTCTAAGTGGTTTACATAGAAGGGGGGGGGGGGGTCTCCTCAATCACCACCAATGTGCAGCATCCACCTGGATGATGCGACGGCAGCCATATTGTGCCAGAACGCCCACCACACACCAGGTTATTGGTAGAGAGAAGAGAGAGTGATGAAGCCAATCAGTGTATATATATGGGGATGATTAGGAGGCCATGACAAAGGCCAATGGGCAAATTTGGCCAGGATGCCGGGGTTAAACCCCTACTCTTTTTCGAAGGACATCCTGGGATGTCTAGGCAACCAGTCTTGGGCTACAGGGTGATATGGCTGCTGCTGTTAATGGATCACCAATATCCATTTAGAATAAAGTAAAAATAGAGAAGAAATTGTTGAAGCCTGAGATACCAACTATATACAAAAACTTTTACATGCCATGGAAGATTTTTATAGTATGTTTCTTTTTTCTACAGCTAAATAAATAAGTGGAATGCAATTATTACTCACATTTATGGGAGTCAATTATATAAATATATGAACTGATATAAAAAATAATAAATTCGATTCTTTGATCATTACTTGAAAAGTAAGAGATGTTCTGTGTTAAGACGCCTACCTCCAAACAGGCCAAATGGATGTCCTTTATAATGCATTGAGAACCAGACAGCACAGACTGTTTTAAAAGCAGACAGCTTAACTCCAGGGTGGCAAGACGCACCTTCCCATCTGAAACACACACACACAGACACAGACACACACACAGTTGTGATAAAGCAAAACAAAACCCATTAGGTGCAACTGTTCTAAATTTACAACTGAATCAAAGTGGCATTACTACACCAGACCAAACATGTGGGATTTCGTATTACGCAAATAACTTCTGACCATCTCTAGTAAACGTGTCTTAAAAAAGGAAGAGTGTGGCATTAGAATAACTCAGATGTAATGCGTGTAACCACGGCAACAGTCAAACAACCATGTTGGCAAACAAACGCACCGCAAATGAAAGAGAAAATCTAAAGTTTAGCTTCTTGTCATGCTAGTGTCACAATGGACACTGGATTGAAATGTCAAAAGCACAAAGAGCATGAATCACACAATATGAGGACAACAGCTCATCATGCATATATTGCGGACTCAATCAGTTCTACGATTTAATCCTAAGTATTGCAGAGTATCAATGATGGGCTTTCAGAAAACTCAATTTAACATCATGCAAGCAAATGTAATGTGAATGTGAAGCAAGTCAACTTTCAAATGTCACAACAATTACGGGAGCCCCTGAAAGGAGAAACTGGCTACAATTCCTCTTCACAAAGGTGAAAGTGATCAACGGTTAGAGGAAATTGGTTGCAGTTTGTGTTACTCAAGGTTGTGGTCAAGTGTATGGCGCTAAAGAAATGTGCATCAGGCGAAAGGGCATTCAAATATCAACTGATACTTCACTAAGCTCTGGCCCTCTTGCTCACACTGACGGTTGCTGAAGCTTTTCAGAACATCCCATTGGAATAAACTGGAGATTTCTGTAAACTGTGCAATGTAAAATTTGCTCATAAAGTGGTAAACTTGAAGGGATGTTATCCTGACATGGGCTGGAATGAACTCTGCATTGTTAAAAATTATTGGTTAATATTATTTGCAGTCCGTTGCCTTGGTTACGTTATCAGAAAATTCATTTCAGAGCAGTATTGTTATTGTTAAAACTATTTTAAAAAATCCATTAATTGAAATAAACCTGAAATGAAATAAAAAAATTGTTTATATTAGATTAAAACCTAACCTTGAACTAAAAATAAGAAATGTTGCTTTGGCAACTAACTAAAATAAAAAAGTAACTAAAATGTAAGTTACTAAAATGACTTTGTAACTAAAACTGAAAAATTCAAGTTAAATACATACATTAAAATTAAATTAAAAACAAAAAGTGAAAATATTTAAATAAAAGCTAATTCAAAATATGAATAAATACCACAATAGTATACAAATAATACTAAAATGAACACCTTTTCAAAAGCAGAGAAAGTTATTACAGTTGTTTAGAAAAAGAACCTATAATAACTTGTTGAAACACGTACATTAATACCAGATACAGTCTCAAAAGAGAAAGTCCATTTTGATTTCATGTAGTCTTTAACCAGTTTAGTTTGGACAACAAACATGTTTGACGCATTAAAACCAAAGCTGATATTTACTAAAGACACACAGAAGAAGTTTTGCTTAAGCTGTTTGTACATTGAAATATCAGTAAAGGTCAGCAATGAATAAACAGTGAATGCTTTGATCTGCACAGTCAAGTTCAGGCACAACGATGGAATCTGCAGAGTGTAATATTTAATGAGCATGTTCAAGCAAGTGAAGGATAATATTTGGAGTCAGTTAAATAAAGCGCAGTAGAGTGAGAGCATGCAGGTGAGACGTGGAGGATGTGAGTGAGTGTGTGTGTGTGTCTGTGTGTGTCTCTCCACGTACCTGGCTGAGCAGCCTGGTTCATGATTCGGATAACTCTCTCCACCAGCACCTGACTGTAAGAGCTCCTGTCTTGATTTGGCACAGGTAGCTGGATCCTCTCTAAGAGCTCTGGGTTTATACCTGCACGTACACACATGCACACACATAAACAAAACAGATGCAAAGATCAGAATGCTGGAGCATGATGTTGATATATACAGATGTATTTACATTATTTTAACACACAAATCTGAATTTGCACATGATCCTTCAAAAATCTTTTTAGTATGCTAATTTGGTGCTCAAGAAATATTTCTCATTATTACCAATATCTAGGGTTGTTAACATATATATTGTTAATGTGGTATAAAATGCCTATAGTTAAATATATTTAGCTATATTGTGTATCGCGCCATGTAAATATATAGTACTATTGACACCAGAGTGATTAAATGCATGAATGAGAATATAAAGAGCGGGACGTGCTTGATGTTAAAAAGAGTTCGCTTTCGAGTTTGGTGTCTCGACATCGAGTCGACAGCTGACGCTTTGGGGAAATTCCCTCTTCGAAAATGCTGAAGCCTGATTGAATCACGCTATTGCACCTGCAATAGTCAATGGCGCTCAAGCGGGACCTGCGCTGAGCGGTACTGACTTTTAATTTTTCCCCTTCACTCAAGCCTGTTGTTTCACCGTGGATATTCTTGCCCGAGCGGACGACGCAGAAAGAAGATATCCCCTTCTGCGATCCGGCGAAGATGATGTTGCTAAGAGGATGCTGCGTATGCCGAGGGCCCATTGAGCTACCAGATTCACGTTCTGGGCCCGTATTTATCAAGCTTCTCAAAGTGCCATTTTAGTTTTAAGTGCTGAGAATTCATGAAATTTACTCCTACTTTCAAACTTAAGTATAAAAGCAAGTTATCAAATTTCTTAAAGCCAAGAATCACTCTTACTCTCCTAGTTATTTAAAACAGCTCGAGAGGTCTCTCAAGTGGTTAGGAGACAGAGACGTGCGTGAATCTTTCAGGAGAGGAATGTTTATGAAATGTTTGACGACAAGCAGTTAATCAAACGGTATCGTTTGGCCAGAGCAGGCATTATCTTTGTCAGCGCTGGTTAATGTTGGGCTGAACTTGCCTTTTATAACATGTTTCAGCTGTTCGACTAATTCAGCAAGCAGTAGCGCTTCTTCCTCCCACCAGTTCAGTTTTTTTTGGAATCCATGGTGACAGATTATATCCTAAAATCTATGTCATATATAGGCAGGTCAGTTAACAGCACAACGGTTTAAAATTTATGATTGAGACATGGTGGAAAACGTGTTAATCTTTCAATTCCAATGTGTATATCATTATGTATTCTCTTGAAAATTATTTGTCAAATGTGTGCTGAACGTAAACTCCTCTTAGGAATTTCACCATTCGATGTGAATTTATCGGAGAATATTCTTAAATAAGGAAATCTCTTCAGTGATTGGTCCATGCCAATGTCGTCATCCAAAATCCTGTTTGTGGCACAGCAAAGTGTTGTGAATCATCTCTAAAACTGACACTTAAGATTTAGTCCTATACTTCACTTAAATTACGACTGAGATGCTTGATAAATAACTTTTAAGCGCAGCTTCGAGCCAAGAATTTTTTTACTCTAAAGTCAGTTCTTAGCAGTGTTCTTGTAAGAGACAGCTCGATCAGCTGACACCGGCCCATCACCCGCGTGGTCATCGTCCTCCACAGCACCCGATCTCGTATTCGTATACTGTGATATAAGCAGTGCCGCCGCTTTGCTGTCATTCACCCACGGTGTTCAACTAGGCCCGGTAGCTCAGCGGTGAAGACTGTCCGCTCTCTTATGTCTGTTTCTCGAATCCCTCTGCTGGTTAAGGGCGACGGGAACAGTAACTGTCTTTGTGTTCTGACCGTCCCGCTGTGCAGCGCATTAGGTCAAGATATATCTATGCATATATACATATGTAGACATATATCTATATGTATACACAAAGCGCTTCAGAATCGGAGCTCTTCCTCCTCCTCCTCCAATTTCTTAAAGCTAAGAATCACTCTTACTCTCCCAGGCTCGCTGCCTTCAAGTGGGAAGTTGCCTTGTTTTAAGCACGAAGTGCTTTGGCCTCAGTCACGTTATACGAAAGCATAGTAAGCTACTGTCCGGGCTCTGACCAAGGGTCTGGATTATGTCAGCGGACCTGAAATATGTCTACTTTTAATGGGCATTTGCTTATGTCAATCACCTTGTCTATCATGCAAGAGTGCTCTTGTCACCATCATATTCACAATAGCCTGGCCGAATGTCCTGGCAATAAGATTTCGAATGGCACAAGAAGGCTAATATACTCTGGTCCCTCTACGTGACTAACTTGTGCTGAGCACTATTGTCAGTTTTATTAAAAAACGCTTCAAGTGTTTGATTCTCCCGGCATGATCTCTGACGAAAGACCTGAAAGCATTCGCTGTGCCCTGTTCGTGCGCTGCATGCTTATGTGGATAGAAACCAGTCATTTTCACCTTTCAGAGCAACTGTTCACCTGCTTCGGGGAGCTAAGGCTATCCGTTGCAAAGCAGCTAGCAGCTGCCTGCCTCATTGAGTGTGTGAGATTGTTAATATTTATATTATTGTTATTATTAACAAAAGAAAAAATAACTTACTCTTGACTGAATTTGTTTTTTAGCTTTAATAAGAATACATTTATATTTAATTCTATGCAATATATATTTTTTTTACATTTGATTATTACATTTCTGTACTAATTCTAATTAAATTAAATGTTAAATAAACCTATTGTACCTTAAAAACTTGTTTAATTTCATATTTTTGTTATATTGTATTTGTCCTATTGTTTGTAAAAAGAAATCTTATTTTTAATAACAGAATTGAGATTAAATGACACAAAACAACAATTTTGATAACATTTGTCATAAGTTGGTCATATAGCCCACCCCTACCAACATCCAAAACAGAATTATAACATTATAAATGTCTTTACTGTTACTTTTGATCAATTGAATGTGTTCTTACAGAATAAGAGTATTAATTTATAAAAAAAAATAAAAAAAAAAATACAAAAAAAATCGATATATGATTAATACTTAAAAATACTTCTATTTTATATAGTCTCTTTTACATCTCTTCCCATAATTATCAATTTATTTGCAAGCTTTGCTTAAAGGGGGTCGCACACCGGACGAGAAGCGCAGCGTCTAGGACAACTCGAGGTATCGCACACCGGAAGGGCACTTTCTCAGTTTATGGCAAGCAATATTGTTATGTTTAAGGACATTATGAAATTAAAATAATGTCTATACTGTGTTATGATTGTACGTTGTTGAGTCTGCAGTCTGAACACTTTACCTCAGAGCGTCCGTTAACTGAATTAATTGAGAATCTCACCTGAAAATCCAATAACATCACCAATTTTCATTCAAACAGCTGATTTCTGTAAATGAATGTAAAACGAAATGTATATTGCAGCACAGGGTGAAGTCAGTATATACATTAACGACGATTTGAGACAAATATAATGTAAATTTATTCTAAAACTATGTAAATGGCGCTCTGTGGCACGGCAGGATTTAGAACAAGGTCCTGAGCCATTGCTGGGCGCCACGGACAGACGCCGAATGGCGCCGCCGGTGTGTGTACACTCATAGAGAATAATGTGTTTGAATTTTAAAGACGTGATGCTGCTCTTCTCGTCCGGTGTGCCACCCCCTTGAGATTGTTATTGCTGAAGAGACAGATCATATACCTTTACTGTGAGACACGGCATACAGGAGACAAAGCACAAACAGAGCCTGGTAATCCTCTGAGTCACAGTCCAGTGCATTATAGAACATGTCCAGGAAGGGCCTAGAACAACAACCAAGATAACAAGCCATTCTTTCATTGTTTCCGCTTGAAATCATGCAGAACTTTGCACAACAGAACAATGTGTAAAATACGGAGTGCACACGCAGTTTATAAAGACTGTTTTGTATTATTTGAGTGTTGCAAATGTGAAAGGAATTTAACTAGGCAAGCTATTGACTATAAATCATGTCAAAATTAGTCTGGCTTTGAGGAGCACTCGTATGTGCTAGTTACCTCCCCTCTAGCTAAAAATAGTCTTCAGAGATGTAAACTCTGCATGGACTTGATTTGGTACTTAAAAAGAAGAGTATTCCTAAGAATATTGCTTTTTCACAGGCATGTCATGTACCTCTTTTATCTTTTGGTTTAGATAAAACACAAATATCACATTTGAAAGGCTTGTGAGCAGTCTGAACATGTCCTGGGCTCTTTTTCCTTGGAGCACGCTAATCTAAACAGGGAGGCTTTGCTGCACTTCAATGGAACTGAGCATAAGCCAAATGCAGGGTCATCAGTTCAATGTTAATACCCGCTAAAACTGATGACACTGATAAAGTACTATTTTGGACCACAATGCAGTTTTAATGGATAGACTGAACTGTTGCTTCTCAAGTTTCTCTTCAATTAAATGTTAGAGCAGCATAGATCCACTGACCCTAAATGAAAAATGAAAATTGCCACTAGAGGTTTGCTTAATCTGACAAAAGACATTTTGTGGATGCTCTTAAAAGTTGTTCATAAATGTGTTTTCCAAGCCTAAAAAAAAAGTTGGTTGGTTGTGTACCTGCTCTTCTGGCCTTCGGATCGTGCTGCCGCAGCACTCTTCTCTTCGTCTGTAATGTTTTGTTCTGTCAACGTGGACACATCAGAGACCCTACATTTTTCCATCACCACCATCTCAATTTCTGCAAAACACAAACACAGCACAGACTATAATTGCACAGCTGGATTTAGGCATTGTACATGTGAGATGCCAGCCATGGAAGATCCCCGCACCAAACTGATCTGAGCTGTCTAAAGTTACACTAATGGATTTCCCTTGAAATTATTTCATGTCTGCAGACATTTTTTTCAAAAAGGGAAACCACTTGGTGGTATTTAATAATTTCTAAAACTAAATCTAACAGCCCAAGTCACAAGGGGAATGTTTTCTATAGCTATATGTAATGACCGCTGTGATTATTAACAGTATGCATGTATTTATGTACGAAGTAGAGATCTGCGCGGGACTGTTTTTTTTCCGTCACGCTCCCGCTATGTTCTATTCCGCTCCCACCCGCTCACGCTTAAAATTCACTCTCTGTTCACCTGCTATCCACTTAGAATGATTTTCTTCCCGACCCGGCCTATCCAGCTAAATTTAGATCTCGTTTCCAGAATCTCACAAGACACGTTTCCATTACAGATTTGCGCAAAACTTTTGCGATATTTTGCGAAATGACGCCGTTTCCATTAACCGATGTTATGCGACTAAAACACATTTTTTTTCACTCCAAAAATCATGGCAATGGGTGTTGATAGGTTTATGCAAATCCCAGCCACCACACTAGCCATTATTTTAAATCAAAGGAGACGTGGGCGTGTTATCCAAGCATTAATGGCAAGGAAAGCCCCTTATACTTGGGAGAGGCACATATGAGGTGTTTCTCCCTCCTATCTGCTTCAAGGTCTTGATAAATAGTGCCTTTTTTTGTTGTTGTTTAGAATCTAGTACTCCTGTGATAATTTTGTCTTTTGTAAGTTTAATAAAGAACTCTGTCTTGTTTTCTGTCCAAACATACTGCGCCTTCTTTAAAGAATGATCAACTTTTACATATGCCAGGTGACTGTTTCCATTGCAGTTTTGCAAAATATTCCTTTTTCGAATTGCCTGAAAAAACACCTCATGCGAGCGTATAAACTTTCTTGCGATATGGGATTTAGCAATTTTTGCTAAATTTACATGTTTCCATTGGGTGTATTTTCAATTCGCAATTTCAATTTGCACAATTTAAAATTAGGGGAAATTTTTAATTGTGCAAATTGAAATTGAAAATTGAAAATACACCCAATGGAAACATGTAATTAACAAATATAAGTGTAGGCTATACAATTTTTTTTTTTTGTTCTTTTTATTCTTTTAGCATTTAAGGCAGTAGAAAAATATGTCACTCAAAGTTATAAGCAAAATATGAATAAAAGAAAACCACTGGCTTATAGCTATTGCGAAATGAAATCACTTTTTGAAACAGAACTATTTAACATCCACGCAATCTCCAGCATCAGCATCTCTCGTCCAAATGCTACTGCTAACCCGGACACCGACGTCACTTCACTGAGTTGAGAAAAGCACGTAAAAGTCCTGACAGAAAGCGATGCATAAGGATGTAGTGTAACAACGAATTATTATTTTTTCCGAATTGTTGACAACTTAGTGTTAACTAATAAATGTTATAAACTGGTACTACCAACAAAATATTAGTGCATTGCTGGAACTGGGTGTCGTTACACTACATCCTTATGCATCGCTTTCTGTCAGGACTTTTACGTGCTTTTCTCAACTCAGTGAAGTGACGTCGGTGTCCGCGTTAGCAGTAGCATGAGCCGTCAGGCAAGTGTTATTTAAATAAACTCCTGATGTACTTACAAACTTTCCAATGCCTCGTTTTATGAGTACAGAACCTATTTGTACTACTGTAAAATTTGGCACCATTCTGGGCATTATTAGTGGGGTAATTTACGAGATACAAATTTGGAGCCAATAGCGCCTGCACTAAGACATTCGGCTGATATCTCGAAATAAGCTCTAACTTTAATAATGTTCGACCAAGGGAAAAAAGCTTCTGGGGGGGGTGTTTGGTGTAATGTCATGGTGTAATGCTCGATGTCATGGTGTAAAGGACCCTAGGTTGATTTTACTCCGAACCATCCCTTTAACATTATCGCTACTGTTTAATAGTAGCCTATGCTATTCACCGTCTCTTTCAGGGCCATCCTTTGTAGTAAATGCTAATATATTACTGTGTCATGCGCGCTGAAGTTAGCCTGTAACTATGTGATGTTTAAAGGGTAACTAAACCAACTTTTTTTAGTTAATGATCTGTAAGACTGGGGCTTTATTAGTGCTGTTCATTGATTCGAGTAACTTTTTGACATTTGGGTATAAAGTGTTTTAATTCTACAATATATGGTATAAAAGCGTCTGAGTGCTGCCCTCTTCAGGTTGAATGGTGGCTACTGAAGTTGAATTTTCCTATTGGATGTTGCGGTATTATGTGAAATGTGAAAGTTATTTAATCCCTCTATAGAACCTCACTGAACCCTTAACACTCAGCTTCCTGCAAGTGTGTGATGACCGTGTCTTCCATCATCTCGCTTTCTGATTGGATATTGTTTTGTTTCACGTGATAATTCCCACAACGTGCGTGCATTTGTCCTCGGGGTTCCCCCCACACATCAGGATTTCTGATCGCGATCGGGGCGGCTCCGACGTTCTTCCGAGCAGGTTCGGACACTCTTAACACACCTCACAACAAGGGAAAATCTGATAAGATAATCTGTTGAACCATCAAGATAGTCGGGACATAGCTAGGATTGTCGGAAGGGGGGAAATCGGCCCAAAATCAGCCCGATTATCTTTTGGTGTGTACCCAGCATTAGCGTAGATTTATCTGTATTTAGTACAGTGGTCAGGATGGTACGTAGGTGTAGTGTTGCTGGTTGCAACAGCACTGCTGGACTGCATAGCTTTCCAGCAGACTTGGAAATTAGGTGCCAGTGGTTGTATGCACTTGGCCTGGAAGACCGTGAGTTCCCAACTAGAGCTCAAGTGTGCAACCTGCATTTTACGAGGGATTGCTTCTCCAACGCAATAGAGGTAGAAATGGGCTTCTCCACAAAACTCGCGCTGAAAAGCGACACAATGCCAAAAGCTGCTCCTCCTGCATGGACTCTACCACCGCAGCAGCGTCTTGATGTGAGTGATCATATATTTTTAATCACAATTTATGGTTAGGCTATTATATGTGAAATTAGTGTTTAATTTTATTGATAAAGCAATCAGATAGGCTGAAGCTTTAGAGCCATTTTGCATGGCTATGAGTGTGATATTGTTCATAAATATCCAAGTATATGATACAGCTTTCATTCTTCAGGTCAATCATATTCATGAGGTGGAAAATCTGTTTGAATGCGGTATCTTTGTCATAGTAACCTTTCAATGGTTAAAGTTTCCACAGTCATTGCATCTGCTGCACTTTATTTTGTACCTTTTTGTTTAATTTGTTTATTTTTGTTTACCTTATCTGTATGAACCCTGGTTTTGTGTATAGTACTTATTAAATGAATTAACTGGACTTAACACTCTGGTCTTGTCATATTTCATAGCTATACCTTGGGTATCTCCCTACAACAAACATTCTCTACCAGGGACAGTGAGCTGCAGAGCCCACAGGTGCACCTGTTGAGACAGAATAATTTGTAATTGTAGGTGGAGACTTGATCTCTGTTTTTCGCTTAATTTATTAACACTAAATCATACCAAAATGAACCTAAATGCATGGGTTTTAAATGTTTGATAGTTCGTTAGCATTTGCTATGAGCATTAGCCTAATTTAGCCATAATGTTTTAACACTCAGACACTGGCCCCATTCTCCCTTGCACTTATAACTGCTGATAAGATAATCTAGCATTGTCGGATGCCGATCACGATGTGGGAGTTAAGACCGCAGTTTGAGCCAGCGGCTCGAATTGATATGGCTCTGGCTCTGTATCCACAGACAATTCACCCTCCTCCACTTCAGGTGAAGGTGGGGGAGAAAAGTCCTCGACTTCAAATGACAGCTCTGTTGCAAAGCTACTTGCGTCACTCCAGTCACTTTCCATTTTAGCGAGTCTGACAGCAGCTGTCAATTAATCCGTCACTGCGGGTCTCAGCTGCACGCCCCCCCACTCAGCCCCGCCCTCGGTTCGTCCTCTCTATCTCCGCTGGGGTCTGCCCACTTTTCAAATATTGCCAGTGGGTGGAGTCAGGCTCTGACCAGGGGTTTAGTTACCCTTTAAAGGATTAGTCTGTGTGTCTGTCTGTCAGTGTGTCTGTTATTTGCATATCTCTCGAACCGTTAGTCCGATGGATTTCAAACTTGACAGGTGTCTTGCTACGGGCACGAGTAAGTGCAGTGCCAAGTTTGGCGTTGTTTGGATTCAGTTTTTTTCGGAATATTATATTTTATTCTGGTGCGCTTAACGTTTTCTCTACTGTGTAATAGTAGCCTATGCTATTCACCAACTAAACATATCCTATTCAATGCGTTCAGTCTCTTTCACGGCCATCATTTGTAGTAGCCAATTCACAAACTGTTTGCTCAAGCATAGCGTTTTCTGTGTAGCCTGCTCACTCAATCGTGTAGTTCAATTTTCCATATTTATTTTATGTCATTATTAGTATTTGATTTCTACCATGCACAAATAAAAATGTCACTGAACTTTTGCTGTGTAATTGTAACAATGAGCACCCAAACACACCGAACCAATTACTAAAAACACACAAAAACTGATTTTGCACCTGCACTTATATATATGAAGTGCCATTTGAAAATTTCTTCTACAATGGTAATTTTTATCAAGCTCGTATATGTTCAGTAATTTCACTTAAATGACAATTAATAGGTAATTTTCATTGCCATTTAAGTGAAATTACTGAACTTAAATATACGAGCTTGATAAAAATGATCATTCTAGAAGAAAATTTCAGATGGTACTTAGAGGCTTTTGCATCTGAACTCTTCATATATAGATATATAGATATATATATATATATATATATACACACACACACACACACACACACATACACACACAAGGGTAGCCTTGGGTTACTTGAAAGCCACAGGTTAGAAAAGATTGCTGTAAAAAATAAAACTACTCTAATTTCTCAACACCTAATGAACTTGCAAACCTGGTGAAGGGATGTAAAAAAGAAAAAAGTTGCTCACAAAGACAATCCTCAATCTTATTTTTGAGTTACTTCAATGAACTTTATCATGAGTTATAGCTGGCTGTGAGTCAGACGTGGGGAAGGACGACTAAAGGAATGAATCTTCACACAGAGGAGTGAATACAACAGGAGATAGGGCTTAGCTCACTTTCCCTCTCAATTCTGACAAGATTAAGGTGATACAAAAATATTTCTCAAGGTGGGAGAGGGTGGGGGTGAGGTTTTGCCCAATCGGAGAGGTGGAGAGCACAGAATGAATGTGGACCAAGGTGACCGTGTCAAAACACAGAAATGACGTGAGAAGGTGGAGTGCTCTCGCAACTGGCAAAACTTGATATAGCCAAGTAGGATGTGCTTCTGGATTAACACTGTCATTTTTGTTGGTCCTGGAACAACATTCCTATGAAACAATCAAAGACCAAACCCTAATTTTCACCTAAAACCGTTGTGAAAGGATTATACTATTGTTCAAATCAATAACCCGAGGCATAAAATAACCTAAAATCTGATTGGTTGATAGGATTATTGCTCCAACCCATATCTTACTTGGTCAGTCAATTACAATAAAACGGTCTCCTTTTGAATTCAACGGAAGAAGTCAGTCATGCAAGTTTGGAACAACATGAGGGTAAGTAAATTACACAATTCTCATTTTCGGGAGAGCTTTCCCTGTAAGTATTACCATATATTTGTGCAGACTGCAAGACTTTTTTGAGAACTCGAATTGGTGCATCTGTATGGGCAGTTTTGAGAGCAGAGCCACAGCCAAAGTGTGGTGTGATCCAAAGAATGGAGGGTCAGTCAGTCATGCTGGGACATTCATCTAGTGCTACTCACCTTCCTTGTCCCCACTTGTCCTGCTGGCCTTTGAATTAGCCTCTGTACCTTTAGCCTTTTCCTTCTCTTCTTCCGGCCCTTCCTCCGATCCTCGCTCTTCCTCCTCTTCCTCGCCCACGTTCTTGTAGTTGGGTCTTTTCTGTGCCCTCTTCCTTCCACGCTGACGACTCATCTCCAGGGAACGCTCCAAACTTTCTGGGGGCTTGGTGAAGCGACGAACACCAGCATTGCTCTAAAATGAAATGACAAATTGGATGAGGCATATGACTGATATGTCCAATATTTGAGGCTCATGAAACGTTTTTTCATAATAAAAATAAAAAGTATAAGTGTGTGTATACACACTTTTTATTTTTTATTTTTTTCCGATATATTGATCAGGTCAACCAGACAAAGTACATTAATTCACAGTTTGGAGGATTTCCAATAAACAGAAACTTATTGTCTTTCAAACATTAATAAGCTTTATTAGGAACATTTGAATATAAAAACAAATGCAATATTTTCTTCCATTTAAAAAAAAACATATTTACATAATGAACCTTTTGCTGCTTGATCTCAGCAAAACATATTCACACATCAACCATCTTGGATAACAGCAATAGCTGCTTTTACAACGTCTGCAGAACTTAAAGAGGCAGTGAAAGGAAAACAGTCTCTGGCTTCTCAGAAACAAGAACCCGCTAAGACAGGAAACAGCTGCCAAACAGACTAGGACACATTTGGTAAGTGCAACATGGACAGCAGTGATGTTTCCGAGGATCTCCAATAACTCATGTGAGATGAAGCACTAAGCAGTTGCTGTTGGACAGCACACCGAAGGACCCTCAACCTCATTCATGACGACTACACAAGAGATAAGACGTTCATTCTTAGAACGGCAGGAAAACACAGTGAACAATCACCTGCTCGTGGTCTCACAGAAGCGCTATAGCACTCTGAACCACTCGGTCTGCTCTTCAAAGAATGTCTGCGAGGATTCAAAGAACCCACCTCTACTGTTTCAAAATGTAAGGTGATGTTTCTCTTCAAGTTTGAGAAAAAGCAGCTTTGAGAAACATAAATGGTCTGGTAGCATACACATTAAAAACAACTCTAAAAAAACCACTAAAAAACAGGACCACAACCGGTCACACTGACACGGTATGAAGAACATGTGCCTTGCAGCTGAGAAGTGGAGCGCTCAGTTAGGACGCCACATTTGCAAAAAACCAGCCATCTGTGGTCTGCCTGTGGTCACAGACTTAATGAGTGAATTCTATTCAAAGTGCAATGTACATCACCAAGACTGAGCTATTTACGAGAAAAGACTGAAGAGATAAAAGGCAGCTGATGACCTCACTCTTTGTGCCACTGCTGTCAAGATAAGCCGAATATAAAAAAACAAAAACATCTAGAGTTTACTAAAGGCGAAAGTGTGGTCGTCTGATGCGTTGCATCCCCTCAGATATGTGTGACATCATTTTAAGAATCAAACCAACAGGTCTGTGACATCAGACTGATGCGAGAGCCAAGCGAAGTGACCAAGTTGCATTCAACAGAACGCTTAATTGTGACAACCACTTGTTGAACTTCCAGAAACAGGTTGCTAAAGCATGCCACTAGGCTACAGGTGCGCTTCCAGCAAACTGCATAGCAGGTGTGCCTTTGCTTACACATGCACCCTGCTCTCTGTGCAGCATGTAAATCATATAATGAGAAAACAGGGGAAGCTTCTAATACGGTAGCGGTTTTGCCCTTCATCTCTGCACTACATAACTTCATACTTCCTGTCATCTGCGCAAGGACCTGTTTGAAATCCTATTCTACACATCCGACGTCTCTGTTTGGTCCCTTCTGTTCTCATCCTCTACCTGCGGCTTGTGGTAAAGGAAGGTCATGTGATGTGTGTGTGCATGTGTGTGTTTGGGTGTTAGAGGGTTGCTGGTAACACATAGGTACAAGCACCTATTTTCACAGGCCCTTACGGGAAAGGAAAAGTAGGTTAGAGGCAGTGTGATGACGGTGTAAGGCAAATCGCTGTACATCAGAGCAACGAGAGCCACAGCAAAAGACAGACCAAAACTCTGCATTTACATAAGGATTCCCACCGGCTTCCTCAACCGAGCTCTTCACAACATGCCACAGCCCCACAACAGACTGTGTATTATCTAATCTAAACACTGATGGTCTGATAAACAACAAAAAATTAGTTTGACTCAACTAAGTTTCAGCTGAAATGGAGACCTTCGGCAAGAAATGGAAAGATAAAATGAAACTCGCGCAGTTCATCTCAGTAATTCACGAACCTTTTGGAGCTAATGCATTCAGTTTCTAAAGAAAGAAAAATAATAATAATGTGGAAGTGTTCTCTCACAAAGCAGAATATTTGTGCACTATGGAAGACTAATACCAGTACAAGGACAATAAAGAGCATACATTTGAAATCTTGATATTGTGAATCAGAGATTCCTAGAGAAAGCAGTTTTTGCATAGTGAGATATTTTTGCTGCTGTTATCTGATGGTCTTTGTTTGTACAAAAATACAATATTTGTTGAGCTTTGATAACATTTTGCAATTCAAAGAGTGCAAATTACT
This sequence comes from Rutilus rutilus, assembly GCF_951802725.1. Classification (NCBI taxonomy): domain Eukaryota; kingdom Metazoa; phylum Chordata; class Actinopteri; order Cypriniformes; family Leuciscidae; genus Rutilus; species Rutilus rutilus. Next base: position 46,123,408 of record NC_140209.1, on the reverse strand, counting down.
TTACTTTTGATAAACATCCTATCTGGATTTGATATATAGATAAATTAAAGAAAGCATCAGTAACAAGGTCAAATCTTATGCATAAAAAGCAATTAAATAACATATTTCATCGATTAGCCAAACCGTGCCGAATAGCAGCATTATTGTCGGCTGGGTCAGGAATTAAAATATGAAAAAGTTTTGCAGATGCAGACAGAGTTTTGTTTACAGTACATGGCAGCACAGATATGCATGGTGTCAACAGTTTCGTGCAAACCAAAACAAATGTAGCAGTCAGCAAAATTACTTCATTTCACGGCACTCATGCAAACTTATGTCATTGTTGTGATCTATTTACCTTCAGAACAGTATCGTTTATTTAATCTACCATACAGTACAAAAACGTGTCTACAGCTCTGGAATTTGTGTTGATATACTGAACAACACCTGCAAATCATTTTTGTTTAAATAGCTCTTTTCCCTGAACTGCTCTGAAATTTCAGTCACAGGTCGCACAGGTATAGGGAAGCTGGGGTTGACAGATTACCGTCAGCTTGTAAAAAAAAAAGGGTCAAGTAGAGCAGGCTGTGGTTAAGACTGAGAGGTTAGACACAGAAACAGACCGCAGAAAGGGGCAGAGAATGGGAAAGGGGAAATGGGTTTTGATAATACTGACACAAATGAGTAGAGAGACTGTTTCCCTGAAAAGGCAGCTTGACTGCCTGTTTTTTTTTTCTTCTTTTCTGATGATAAACATACATTTATCAGAATAATACAGGATGGAGTACTGATGTATATCTACTATTAAAGGCTAGTCAACTAAGAAACCTGATTAATTTGAAATGGCTTACTTAGTGAATCAAACAGTTGAAAGCTCTGTTGTTTCTTAGCACGGCCACCGCTTGTGGTCGATTGTGGAGGGGCGGGGTTTAAGTGTACTAAATGAGTGAAGAAGTCCAGCAAACGTCAATACAACGCATGCAGGGAATATCAATAACATGCATTTAGAAAAAGAAGGGTAAATTTTTATTTCATGCTGACTTTAAAATGGTATTGATTTAACTTTAAACGCAGTTGTTTAGAAACAGCCCAAAAGATATAGATTCAAATAATCAAGGACCAATGGTGATAAGTCATAAAAATAACTATCTTCTATTTATTTTAGGAAGTAAATGACGTCAGATGAGAGGTTGCTATGGTGTTTAATTCATCAAAGTTGGTTCAAATCCCCAACCCTAAGTATAAACAATAGCAAAAATGAATTATCAGCTAGTATTGCCTAAATTCTATATCACTGCAAACATATTTAAACACTAATTTAAATGAAATGCTACTAACATCTACAGTTCAAGCAAGCATGACATTCTCCTCACACACTCTCAGAAACAAATATGACATTTAAGTGATTTTGTTTTTGCCAAGTACAAGAGAACGACTCAACCCGGCAAACATTCGGGACGCTTTTATAGCAAATATTTGCATATGTGAATATGCACGGCTTGGCCCGGATTCTGATATCCAGACAATAGAAAAAAAATATATAGAAAAAAACAAGTTATGTGCTACAGGCTGCACTACACAATCAGTCTCATATCCACCTACACGCTGCAGTGATGTCTGCTGTGCAGAAGACTTCAAAGCAGCCCATTAACACCACTGATATCGCAGGGTTCTTATCTGCCTGCCTTACCTCAGTGTAAATACCCTCATGAAAATAACAAGAGCACAGGCAAACCGCAAAGTCGAAATTCGCTTCTCCTCTTCAATCATCTGGTCCACAGACTGGAGAAGCGGCATTTCAAAACTATCTGTTTTCTGAGAAGCTCACTTGGGGGGGGGGGTCTGATACGCATCTTTTATTAAAAAAGGGCACAGTGAGACTGTAGCGCTTGACTGACATATTTTAAGTGATGAAGAGACGTGATAACATTTAGCAAGTTAATCGGACACATCACTGTAAAACTGACACATTGATTAAACTTTCCTTGAGGTAGAGGAACTTTTGGCCAGTCTGATGTAGACAGCTCATTTGCCACCAAGTAAATATCAAATATCAGTGCTAACATTTACAATGGCACAAAAAAATATATATATTTCACTTCTGAATTCTAAATCTAATGAGCCGCAGATAACAAACAAAAATTACCGTTATTTTCCAGTCTATATACGTTTAGCCAGATTTTGTGCTGCAAACATCCATGACAGCTGTTAACTTATCCATGCTGGCAAACAATCATGGTGCCACCCGACCTAAATTATAAAAATTATTTTAGTACGGCCATTCAAAACCCAAAGATCAATAATGTCGCATATAAAGTGATCACTAACAGAATAATTTTGGCACGGATGAATGTGTAAAAAGATATCAGATACCAGTCGTGTCTAAAGTGAATGTAAACAGGTATGGCAACAAAAAAACAAAAAAAAAATCAGATATGGTCAAAAGATCAAATCTGTGCATTAAGACTGGCAGTGTAAACGCGGCCTGATAAACCCCTCACTGCTTATGAAAGTGAGAAAGATCTACCAAGTGCCTGTAATTGAAGAACAGAAATAAATGCCCTTTAAACTAAATGCACTTTCATATGGCTGTAATGCACCGAGATTCATGTGCCGCTTTGACCTTCACATAAAAAGAAAAAAAAAAGAAAAAAAAGCAGTAGTTTTACAAGGTTGCTATGAAACAAGAGAGCGGGAAGCAACTTGAGCAGAGATACATTATATCTAGCCGAACCACAATAACTAAGAAGTTTGCGCAAATCTATGACACTAGTCGTGAGTCAGATTTTGAGTGGCAAAAACGTTGTTCTGACTACCGATGGATGGAGTTCCCTTGCTACAGAGGCATATATCACAGTAGCCGCTTTCCGACCAAGTAGTTACAGGAACTTAGTTCTAGGAACTGTCCACTTCTAAACAGTTCTAAGAACTACTCTCCCCCAAACTCAGTTTTGCTGTTTGCGTTCGCACTGGCCAAGTGGCCATAGGAACTGGTAGGAGGGGTAAGGGCGTGACGCAAGCACGGTGACTTTTATTTTGACGGCGCGACGGACCTTTATTTTGGCGGCGCTGAGAACGCCAGAGCAAACAATGCTCGCAATTCTCTGTGTTTATTAGTTAGCGATCTGTCTAACAGTACTGTTTAATATGTTATTAGATAGAACTGTTATAGAAAGTAGACAGTATATGAAAAAAAGGTTATTAGCCTATGCCGTGTGGTTGATGTCCAGTGTTGTTAGCTGGGCAGATAAACATAATCATGTTTGGCTTGGTCCCCTCAAAGTTGCGTTGGATTTTCTCTTCAGCATAAAGGTTTAGAGACCCATCTATCACTGTTTTCCATGTTTGTATAGTTAGTTTCTGGAGTAAATATATAGGCTATAATCTGTGTTTACATTGTTTTAAAAGTGGCGGGTGCTGGTGTTCCGCGTGCGTTCGGTCAATCAGCATACACTAACGTCACAGGGAGTTCCTATAGTGCTGGTTAATACCCTACTCTGAAGTAGGACCTAAATTAGTTCCTCCAAATGGAGTTCCTAGAACTAAAATCGTTCCTAGTTCCTGCGGTGCGAACACGCCGACATCCGGGTACTTTAACCAATAGTTCTAGGAACTGTGAAAAGTTTCCTCCGGTCGGAAAGCGGCTAGTGACAGCACACGTCATTTCAGAGACTTGGGAACTCCACGTTTTTGTACTGCAAACGAAGCAGCTGAGAGGTAGCCATACAGCAGAGAATGTTGCAGAGTGCATTTCAGGCATATTGAGGGATTTTGCAATACAGCCTGATTCAGTTGTTGCAGTCACTACCGATAATGCACTTATGTTAATGCAGTGGAGCAGCACCTGGGTGCTGTTAACATACTGTGTCTGGCCCACACAATCAACCTGGCTGTACGCAAGGGGTTAGATGTCAGAGCCATAGACAACTCTTGCTAGGCTACAAAAAACCTCCCCCTCATTTTCACAGATCCACTACAGACAGCAGCCTCTTGGAGGATAAGCAGCGTATGCTAGGCCTAAAGCCAGAGAAGCTAATCAATGATGTGTGACACGATGGAACTCTACCTACGATATGATTTATAGGGCATCTGAGCAACAAGCAGTAGTGGCAGCCGTGATATTTGACAAAAAAAACATTAGAGAGGAATTGGCACTGCTGACTGGCGATAATGACGAACCCGTGGAGCCATGCAGCTCGGAATTAAGCAGGGGAAAGACGGCCTTAACAGCAATGGGAGATCTGTTTGGAGACATCTACACAAGGGGCTACGAAAGAGCGAATGACGTCGAAAGCGACCTCTTACAGGAGATGATTACTTATGAAAAGGAGCCACCATTGCCAGCTGACAGCGACCCGCTTTTATGGTGGAAGATTGGAAGTGTCCCTGGGACATCAGCGTAGATGGAGCAAGTCTTCTCAACAGCTGGACATATTGGCCCTCATTTATCATTCTTGCGTAGAAACGGGCGTATATGTTGGCGTAAGATTATGCTTACACTCTTCTCACCGCCTGATTTATGAAGCTGTGCGTACCTTTGAAATCCAGGTGTACGCAATACCTGCCCTTGATAAATGCCGCGGCTGAAAACGAGCGTCATTAGAATAACACGCCCCTATATATTCAAGTGTCCTCTCCCCCCACGCCCTCATTTTACGCCATGGACACACGGAAGACGGCAAAGAAGAGAAACTTCTTTGAGAAAGAGAAAGCGAAACCAGGGAAGTGGAAAGAAACAAAATTGATTTCTAGATTTTTATTATTAATGACGCTTATTGTTATTTAGAATGTCGTTATTATTATTATTATTATTATTTAAAAGAAGAAGAATGTATTTTTTTATTATTTTGTTAGTCTGAATTATTTTTTTGGTCATTGAAAGCCTTTCATTACTAAACCCAGTCCGTGCACACCTGCCGGGCCTAACCCTGGCCTAACCATCGTTTCAAAGAATATACAACGGCGAGCGCGTCGAGTATAAACGCCTCGTCCGTTTGGGGAGGTGCGCGCGCAGTCTGCGGAGACTCGCACTGCGGAGCCAGGCGAAAGTAGCCTATAAACAAGGCTTGAAACGTCAGGTAAAGCGCACAGGCTCGCAACTTAAGGAATACACATGCCTACAATTCAAATGCTTTGGTAAAGTCACACAAATTAAACATTGAAGTCCACGTTGCACAAAAATAAACACTGAAGTTTATAATTACTATGTTGTTGTTTTTTTTACAGTGGGTCATAATATATCATATCTTTTAGTTTGTCAGTGCGTTTTGTGGTGTTAGGAATTGTTTTTCTGCGCATTCCCGCACTCGAAACGTGCGTACACCACCTCCTGAGCTGGCGTAGGATTTGAGCGTGCCGTACGCCAACGTCCATATTGATAAATCTCAAAGTCACCGTGGTTTTGGGTGTACGCCAGGTGTACGCTGGAAATTTGGTGTAAGCACTTTTGATAAATGAGGGCCATAGTGAATAAAAAACGCTCTGCTCTGGACCCCGAAAATGTTGATCCAATATTTTTTAACAGACTTAGCCTTATTTGCACGTTTCATTATACACCTGTCTAGCCGAAGTGTCGGTTACGTTCAATTAAAAAAAACCACATGGCCTGTTCTCGAGTAAGTCCATTTAAAGTTTCATTGTTTCAGTTTCATTCATGTCTGTAATGGATTGAATCATTACGTAAAATAATTTTGGAGATTTTTGAATAGCCTAAATCATAAATGCAGCCCTGTTGTAGACTGCGACAGATGTTTCTAGTACACAGTCTGATTTGGAGAATGTTGGACGTTTGTCCTAATGCCAGTTAGTTGTCCGTGGAATGGCCTATATTTGGCGTTGAAAATAGAAACGTCTTTAGACATGGAAAATCGATTTTACAGTCGATTCAATGAACACTTTTGTCTCAAAAATCGAACAGGATTTTTTCACAAAAGCGTCAGCCGCATAATATATATGTGTAAAAGTAAACAGTGCAAAATGTAAACATTGTAAACCAGTCATTATGCTACACAGTTTAACATGGGACCGCATGTTGTCGCTGGAATGGTACCTTTTCAGGTTATGGAAAAGGTTTGTTGTGTTTCCAACTGACTGCATATTTTGACCGCCAGGGCCAGTTCACACAGAATGCATTTTTTGCATTTTACTGCACTACTTTTCCATTGCATTTCTATGTAAACATAGAACGTGGACATGTTTGACATTGTGCTCGCGTCTTTTGTCAAGTGTGGGTATCTGCAGGTCGAAGTAATGGGCATGCCAAAAGGTCTTTACAATTGGTCGTGAAAGCTGCCTGTTAGGGTGTAGGGTAGAGTTTATGTTGTAGCACTGTGTAACTGTCTGCTGTTAAAAGAAGTTCAACTACTAAAAGCATGTCTCAAGAGCTTGTGTTTTTTTTCTTGCATTTTTAACCGCAAAATACATTTTTTTGTGAGAACCGGCCCTTAATCTGTGCATTTAGGAAACCCAAACCAGCTTATAATTGACGTTGCGTTACCTTTTTTCTAAAATTCCCTCGGCTTTAGAGGGTAATGCGAGTTAGGTTTCGCTTTCGCTTTAATTTCACTCGCCAGCTACCAACAGACTGATTGACTGATCGATGTTGTCGCGTTTATTTCTGCTGTGTAATACACTAGTGTTAATCCACATCTAGTAAAAATGTCCAGAGCTTATCATCGTTATCGACATAATTTTTTATTATGATCTCTATATGATATCGCCCAGTCCTAGCGGCAAATGTGCAAAGTTAATGGTAAAAACAGTGATTTCAAATGCAGTGATATCATTCTAGTTTGACATGTTTAAGTGTTCATAACACAGTGCCAAGGTCATGAAAAAGGCATTTAAAAACAAGATTTTTAATCGACTAGGAGTCACTTGTTCCCTACTTAAATGGTTCATGGCTTCTTGTAGGGATCAATCCTGAATCCATCTGGTTACCTGTTGAATATAAACTTCCAAATGAGGATGCCAATGGGCAGATGTACTCACTAAACTCTTGTGAGCGCTCTGTTCTGTCTGCACGGTGAACACCGACAGGTCTCCATTCAGAATGACATCGGCCAGGGAGTGGACGAGCGGCTGGTAGTGGATGATTAGGAACACCTATGACAGTGGGGCATCATATGTTGTCACTTGACCACATGCATGCAGCTCACACTGTGTGTATCGTGGCTATTCTACACATTGCAAATCTCAACAAAACCAAAGTATGTTTCTGTACCTGTGACAGCAGGTAAAGCGACACCTGAGGGTTGATCTTGCGGTCTTCGGACTGGAAAAATAAATATTGTCATCTTTGGCATGTATACAAGTTTGTTTGGAATGGAAATAGCCAGAAATTACATCATCACCATCCTTGGTTCACTACTATATAGTTCAAAAGTTTAGGGCCAGTAAGATTTTTTTTGTTGTTGAAAGAAATTAATACTTTACAGCAACATAAAAAAATTTTTGTCAAAAAAATGTTTTCAACATTAATAATAATAATAAATGTTTATTGAGCATCAAATCAGTATATTAGAATGATTTCAGAAGAATCATGTGACACTGAAGACTGGAGTAATGATGCTGAAAATTCTGCTTTGCCATCACAGGAATTCATTTTCAAAATATATTAAAAAAGAAAACAGTTACTTTAAATTGTAATATTTCACAATATTACTGTTTTTACTGTATTTTTGGTCCAACAAATGCAGCCTTGGAACGCATTAGACCCTTCTTTTTTAAGATACGTTAAACCAATCTTAACAACCCCAAACGTTTAAACAGTACTAGAGTATCAAACATTTCTATTTTTGTATTAAATGTTTATTTTTGAAGTGCAGTAAGGATGTATCTTATCACAATTAAACTTCTCCGTAATGCTGTAAAGATGTATGAGTGAATAAGTGACTACAATCTCTCAATTTAATTGTGAAAGTGAAATTTGGAACTTTTGCATGCTGAACTTTATATAACATTAAGATTGTTATTACCAACACTTACAAATAAGAAAGTTAAAGTTTATTGGAAGCCATTACTTTTTATGGTTTCAAAAGAGTCATAAATATGCTCAATAGGATAAAATAAGGGCGTGTTCACACTTGGCACGTTTGGTTCGATTAAAACTGGTGCGATTGTTGTTAGTGCGGATCATTTGAACTTTTGAACGCAGCCATCCGAACCCTGGTGAGCAACAAACAAGCTTCCAAAACGAACTCTGGTGCGATTCAAATGATACATGAATGCAACATGGACCAAAGACATGTAAACGAACCAAAAACAGGAAGATGAGACCCTAAAAAGGACAGAAAGCTCATGCATTTTGCAATGTTGCCCATCACAGTTCGGTACAGGCATCAGAACCACATCTCCACGCAGCTGATCTTCATTTGTGTGTGTGTGACGGAGGGATTCCTGCTGCTGTTTTGAATCCTTGAGACATTTTATAAGCTCTTCACGAGTTCTCAGCTGGTCAAAATAGCATCATATGCAGGCTTTGCAAATACAACAGGCGCGTATAGCCCAACACACAGCATTGTGTAGTTCAGTAAGTTCAGTTTTAAAATAAGCAATACGTCATAAAAGCCGAGCAATCAGATTGTGAATGTGAACGTCTCCCAGTGCCTTTAGGTTTGGTATCTTTTGGTTCGGTGATAAAAATGCCAATCTGAACACTAAGCGGACCAGGACTAAATGTTTTTGGTTTTTTTTGGTCCGGATCAAACGAACCGAACAAGTGTGAACACACCTAAAAAAAAAAAGAATAATCAACAAAATATAGTGAACCTTTATTGTTGTTTGCAATACTAAAGTGTATCAATTTTATTCACTCACCTAGTACAATGGTTATGCAAAGTTCACCTGGAAAAAACACAGGCCTACAAGACGTATGCTAGTTGTTTTTCAGACATGTGTAGTTGTGTCCTCACCTGCTCTTGACTGACCAGAGAGAACACGTAGAGGGGCAGGAACAGGCGGTTGAGCAGGTGGTCCGTCAGCACTTCATTGAGAAACTCACAGTTGATGATGAGGATGTCGTTCAGATAGTGGAGATGATCCAAGTGCTCAGCTACCAGATCGCTGAGTTTTCCTCTGTTTTTATGTCTGATGAGAATAAGTATGGATGGGGAAAAGTGCAATATTTTAATCATATACTGTATGTAATAAGCAGGCTATCCCTGTGTCCCAATGTCCATACTATCCCTCCTAAATAGTATGTGAGATTAGAATAAGTGTGTCCCAAAGCACAGTATGTTGAAAAGAATATGTCAAAAGTCCCCGGACGGTCTACTATTTCCGGTAGATTTTCGAAGTGTGAATCCGTGCACACTATCAAGGTTAATATTGCCCACAACCCATTGAGCTTTGGAGGAGGATTCGGTTTAGAACTACAAACACGAGTAAAAAGTCATTTTAATATACACGACAGACGGTGAGAGATTTAGATTAGGTTTGAGTGACTAATAATCAAAGTTTAAACAGATTAAAAGTTTAACTTGACACTCAAAAGTATGTACTTTTTTTTCACAAAAAGAATGCATCCTTTTAGAGCGTAGTATAAGTAGGTGAATTGGGACACAGCATTGGTTTTGAATTCAGATGGTTTAGTAAATAATTTCCACAGTGATCCACTGTGGTCTATAGTGACACCTAGTGGTGCGGAGATGAACTGCACATAAAAAACCTTACTCTTCATCAGTCTGCACACACTTGTCCAACTCGATGACGTGGCTTCCGATGAACCAGACCAAATTGGAGAAGTACGGCACGGCCGTTTTGTCCCGGATGTAGTGGAGCATGTGCTGGTTGTCCACTGCGGGGAAGGACCAAAAGCAAACACGGTTATTCAGGAACTGTGAGGTTTAGTAACACAACAGCGGCAGACACAGTGATGGAAAGAGAAAGAAGGTTAACAGAGCAATGTGCAATGTCATTGGTCAGATGTTGGAGGGTTATGTTAAATTACGTGTTCTATGCAGAGTCACTAAAGGATGCTAAGTTGGACTATATTTTTTCCTATGCAATAAACAAGTCCTGTACTAAAGCATGCTGAGAATATTAGATGTTGCAAAATGATTCTAAGCTTGTAAAGGCGTACTATGCAATAAAACAGTAGCAAAAGAATAGGGTTGTTGGTGGGGGCTACTTAATCAACTGAATACGAATATAAAATGGGCCTTGTTTGTTTTGTCTTGTGAGGTTTGGAATAATTTGAGATTTGATGGATGGATCATAATGTAGGTTGATCTGTATCCAAAATTATGGATGCTATAATGATCAGTTAGAGGACTAGAAGAGGACAGTTAGCTCAATGAACCTCAAGCATCTTTTTTTTAAAGGGACTGTGTGTAGGAATTTCTCCCATCTAGTGGTGAAATTGAATTTTGCATTCAAACGAATAATACTCTCCAGCGCCTCACTTTTTCAAATGCGCGTTGCATCTACGGTAGCCGTTATGCACCAAAAAGCTATGACAGGATGTCTTATAATAGCACTTCGAGTTTTTATTCGGGTGAACAGGTTTGTTATTTAAAACAAACTGAAACTTGAAACAACGAAAAAAATAATGTTACCGTATGAATTACTGACTGTGAAAAACATTAACTATGGTAATTAGTAGTAATGCCTTCTTTACTCGTTATATTTTTTGAAGTACGTGCATTGTTAGATATCATCATCATCAGAGCCTTCTCTAACCTTACTCAATAGCTGCTATTCATCAAAGAGCCTGTTTAACTTTTAACTATAAATGTTCTACTGTCTATATAATAAAGTTCACAACCAAACAATGAAAAAAAAGCTTGTAATTAAGACCGTAACATTGACTTACCTGTCGAGAAGAAAGCAGGCAACTTCAGGGTCTCTTTTGAAAGCTTTCTCCTGCATTAGCTATCCCGACATTAACCCGTGTTTTTGTAATATCCGGTCACTTTTCCTTTTACGGTCTATTTTGGACTTTTTCGACGACGAGGACTCATCCTGTGACTCAGCATGTGTATGAATGAACGGTGTATAAATAACTGTGCAGTGCAGCCTTTTAAACTTGCCGGGGCAGTGACAAGCTCCTCTCACTGCTCTGCTCCTCCGCTTCTGCTGGCTTCAGTCATGTGACGCTGGTTCTGAACGAAAACGCGTTGTGGAAACGCGTTGGCCTAGTACTTTTTGTCCCTCTCTGCTATTACAGTTTTTCAAGATGGCGGAACTACATGGAAGCCTCCGTGGACCTACCCGTCCCATGTATATAAAGATAATAAATTCTTCGTTTACGAGGATTAGTCTGATCATTGGCATAGGTATTTGTACACCATTGAGGGCATATTTATTAATAAAAATATTGATTTTAGATAATAAAATACCTAAAAAGCTACACATAGTCCCTTTAAAGAAAATTAAATTAAAACACACAAATACAACTGACACAGCCAAAATCACCACCAACGCCCAAAAGAGGGTTTAAATAAAAGCACAGTGCAAAATAAGTGTATTTGTTTCTAACTATCATCAGTGTGTCAATTGCAAACTTTCTGTGTATACAGACAAAAGAAGCAACTGTTTAAAAAACAATTCAAGAGAACATGCAATACAAGTGGCACAAGAAAGTTCTGAATTTGACCAACTTACATGACACTGGAATAAGGCACACAGGAGTCACCATAGAGGGAGAGGGGAAGAACAGATAAAGGGTTAAACAGGATGAAGGGACTGAGCTAGTGGAGCTCTGGGCCCTAGAGGCCAAAACAAAATTAAACAATAACGCCACCTAGTGGCTGGTACTAAAACCTGCACAAAAGAGCATCTGGAACCAAGAACAGCCTAGAAACACTAGACATATAGAGCAGCCACATGAAGCTGCCAGGACATGCTAAAAAGCAAAGGTAAACCATACCACCCAACTGCTTATTCTGACAATCAGGGATTTTAACTGCTTTCTTGCTATTAATTCAGTGCATTTATAAAATAATTATACATGCGATCTGCCATATTGAGAATTTCATCTGTACCCCATGTGGCCACAGAGTATTCCAAGTATTCAAACACTTAAGCGACACTTATAAATGAATGTCATTGCACTATATAAAATATATATTTTTTAATATTATATCTACCGTTCAGAAGTTTGGGTTCAGTAACTTTTTTAATGTTTATCAAATAAATATCTTATGCTCACTATGTTAATAATAATAATAATACAGCAAAAACAGTGAAACTGTGAAATATTATTATAATATAAAATGATAATGTTTTCTGTTTTAATTTTTTTTTATATGTAGGCTAATTTATTCCTGTGCTGTGATCAAAGCCTTTCTGATCCTTCAGAAATCATTCTAATATGATGATTTGATGCTTAAGAAACATTTCTTATTATTTCTTATTATTTTCAATGTTGAAAACAGTGTGCTGCTTAATATTTTTGTGGAAACCGTGATACATCTTTTTCAGGATTATTTAATAAATAGAAAGTTCAAAATAACAGCATTTATTTGAAATTGAAATCTTTTGTAACATTATAAATGTCTTTACTGTCACTTTAATGCATCCTAGCTGAATAAAAGTATTACATTTCTTTCAATCTTTCAAACCACAAACTTTTAAAAGGTAGTTCAAAACAAACTGATTTTAAAGCCATAAATTATACCCAAGTGACCACGGGACCCCACATTTTTTTCTAGCTGACCTACCTATAAAACAAAGATCTGTTCTCTGTAAGATTGTTTTAATCAATGGCACATAGGTATTTTGTTTCATAGCCGGTCTACATTTGTCAAATGACTGATAAGAAAGATTTTTTTATGCATAAAATATAACAACAACCGGCATTTATTTTAAAGAAAGAAGGTTGTTTATATAATGCAATGACATTCATAAATTTTTAAGTGTTGGCTACATCTCCAAATATTATTTGGGGCCAATGTATGCACATTAACGTCAGTAACATGCACCAATGGTACAATCTCCACAGGCACTGATTGTTTAGCTATAAGATGAACCACAATCCAAGGGTAAGCAGCAAGCAGATAGTAAGAAATGTAAAGTCAGTCAAGAAGGGAAGACGGATTTATGTAAAGCTCAAGCCAGAGAAACAGATCAGCGAAAGCCCTTTTGTTTTCAGCACATGACCATACCCAAGTGAAACCCCAGTGTGCCCGTGCATGTGTGTAGAGTCAGCAGCGATCGCTAAATGTAAGTGTGCGTTACTCACGGATGGCGGAGAGCAGAGTCAGCATGCCCATGCATCAGAGGCATGACAGAGCGATTGACAGCAGAGAGAAGGATCGTACGTCAGGGCTCTACTCACCTTTGTACACATTGAGTGTGATAGTCCTGACCGCGATCCTGACCATGCTCTCTGGGTGGTTGAAAAACTTAATGGCCTCCGTGTACAGGGCAAAATCATTAGTGTGCTAGAAGCATGGGAGACAGAGAGCGAGGCCATCAGCAAGGAGGATTCGCTCAGAGAGAGGAGAACTGCAACTAGTGACAAATACACAAAACCTGTACTTTTATTCGCTTATATGAATCCAGGATGTCTACAAGAGCAGAAGAAATTGGTGCATAACATCACTGAACTCGAAAAGCATCCCTGAATAAAATGCTACTGGCTGATGAATAGGTTTAAAATCCATCTAATCAATTCCTTGTTATATATAGTCCACACACAACGCACTTCAGTGAAGTTGTGACTTGACTCTTTTTTAGTACTGAATAATTTAGGTAGTGACAAGTGCATATATATTACATCCACATCGTCCGTACACTACTATTTAAAAGTTTGGAGTTGGCAAATTTTTTTTTATGTTTTTGAAAGAAGTCTTTTATGCTCACCAAGGCTGCATTTATTTGAACAAAAATACAGTAAAAAATATTGATATTTTGAAAAATCATAAAAATTTTAAATGACTATTTTCTATTTTAATATATTTTAAAATGTAATTTATTCCTGTGATGGTAAAGCTGAATTTTCAGCATCATTACTCCAGTCTTCAGTGTCACATGATCCTTCAGAAATCATTCTAATATGATGATTTGCTGCTCAATAAATATTTATTATTATTATTATTATTATTTTGGTTACACTTTATTTTAAGAAGCCCTTGTTACAGTGTAACTATATTTTTGCGTACTGAGTAATATTAACAACATGTACTTGCTATATAATTAGGGATAGGTTTAGGGTTAGTTGCATGTACTTAGGCATAATTTACTGTCATTACTACAGTAAGTACATGTAACATGCAACAAGGACACTGTAAAAAACCTACATTCATCCTACATTTAATGATTATTTGATGGACATGAAATTAACATAGCAGCATTTATTTGAAATAGATTTTTTTGTTGTTAAAGTCCATCAAAGAATCATAACAATATATGTTCCTAATTTATTCATGTTTTATTAATTCTATTATTAGAATTGATAAAACATGAGGAAATGATGAACATATATTGTTAAAATAATCAAGTGAGATTAACTACTCTTTATTTGCAAAGTGATTTCATTTTTAATAATATGTCTCTGTTTGCTACATTAGTTCGGTCAGCAATACAAGTTAAACTCCTTCTATGTTTCTTGTTTACCACGAGATGCCAAAATGTTACTATGGTTTTCACTATCACAACCATAATGAGTTCAATAGAGACTCATGTGGCTCCTCAAGCAAGTGAATGCAGTTGTCACTGCCAAAACTTTGCTTTGTTATAATGTCATTCAGATACATTACACTGATCTGAGTTTATATTCTACATTCAAGCTGATTCTATATCATTCTTTTTGTGTAAGTGGCATGCAACATGCATTGGTTTGATACTTTAGCAATCTTAACTTCAATTTCACATTGGGAGAACGTATTTACAATCAGTGCAGCATCAGATCTCTCATAGAGCAAATCCTTCCACGCAGGCCCTCTCCATTCCTGACACCAATGATTAAGAGCATCAAAGGTGCCACGGAATAAAGAACACATGACGGTTAAATACAACCATTTACAGTACACCAATAACTTCCCCCTATACAAAGGAGCCCTGAAACATTTCTGTCACCTTCCAATCCACATAAAACAGTTGAAACTTACAGCTGGCCTGCATTTGTCCAAAATGAAAGAACGTAATTGCTCAAGTTGGATGAACACACAGGAAACACGGTTTTACAAAGTCACGGTGAACTGTTAGGTCTTCCTGGAAGTAGTCTGTTACACACATTTCTGCATGCGAAAAGCCCCTTTGCTTTTCGTATTTTTCAAATGACGGTTGCCCCAGTAAATTCACCTTACCTCATTGTAGAAGAAGTGCACTGTGTGGTTGTTGAGTTTCAGAGACAAAGTCTTCAGAAAGGAGATATAGTAGGCCATAATTTCCTCGTCAGAGAAGTCAAATTTATGCACAATGATGGAATTAACATGATTATTGGACAGCAAGTAATCTAAAAAGAAAAGGAACAACACATTAAATGTTCAGAACATAAACATTAAGTTAGAAGGCATCAAATTTTAACTTCATCCGGGGGTTTACTCACAGAGAGAAGTCTCATGACTGATGTTCTCGAAAAGGATGTTGAGTGTTTGCAGAAGCTGGACACACACATACCGTCCGGATTTCTGCCGTAGTATGTTGAGGAAAAACGCAAACATGTTCTTCTCCAAAAAGAAGCTACAAAGAGAGGATGATGCTTACAGTCATGAAAATATGATTTTGTATTTTAGATACACTTTCATTTTATTGCACATCTAGCATGTGGAAACTCACTCAAAGACAGAGCTGTCATTCTGATCACCCCAGATAAGAATCTCAGTAATGGAGCGAATAGTTTCCACCAGCAGATTTCTGTTGTGGTCAGTCACTGTTGTGTTCTTTGTTAGGACATGGTACATATACCTAAAGAAATATTAATAAAACAGGTTACTACTTAAATGCCACAAGATATTTCATATTATGACCAACTAACTCATTTAATTGTAACGAATTTGAGATTGTAACGACCATAAACCATTTCTGTACTAGAAAACTACTTTTAATGATATATTTAATAAAAACAGATAACTGTGTTTAATATTCTAACCCACCAAATAATATAGCCTAACCGTGTGTTAACTAACGTTACAGCTTTGGCTCAAAATATAGTGAGATGTCTACATAGACGGGCTTTTTTAGGAACCATATAAGCAACCCCAATGTCACAAAATGATGTCTTGGTAGGCAGCTCACTAGATTTTAACACCAAGTCTGCGACTACTACAGACAGTTTTGGTCTTATGCGCTCAGTTTAAAATCGTAAATAAATTATGTCAGGCGTAATATAAATGTTTACATTTTCTAAATGGACTATTAGTGACTCTCCACAGTAATGACATTCACCAGCTGAATTAAAAAGCTAAAACTGCACAAGCTGCGCTAGCGACTTAGCTGCAAAAGGTCCATAAAACTTACTTCAAATGATCCAAAGAATGAATGTTTTTGGACTTCCCTTGTCCTCCGACCCAACTCCTTGAACGCCCGAACATTTTCTTAGATATTGTTATTTCCCAATATGTATGTTTTAACACAATTTGCTATGCGAATGAATCCATATCCGCAGCAGTGAAGGCCTAGAATCCTCACATGAAAACATACCTACCTGCCGACCTAGCGCTCATGACAGCCCAAACGTCCGCTCAATGTCATTATGGGATTTGTAGTTTATTATTGAAGTCGATAGAGCGAGTTCGCACGCGTCACTAGACCATCGCGGACTCAATTTCCCATAGTTCCGTGCGAACGCAAGGGGTTTGGTGAAGTCATGAGAAAGCGCCGTTTGTTTTGTTTTTCACGCGTTATAAAGCCTCTGCGAGCCTCTAGACGACTTTTATTTCTGAATTGTATGCATCGCTAGCCTTTTGAGAGGGATTCGGGATATTTTTTGTCCTAATGTCAAAGAGCAGCGCGCGGCCTTGGAATATTCAAACATGCTGTTCTTCACAAACTTATTTGCTGTATAGTGGAATGCAAGGGGACTACTGCTGAAAAGGGAGTTGCATCACTGCGTTTTTGATTGAAATGGATAGATCCGCACTGACCTGTCTCATATAAACTGTTTAAATGCTTTCAATTCATTCAGTCTGTTCAGTGAGACTGAATCATATGTTTTGGAGTCTATGACACACTCAATTTACTCTCGGTTAGATTCAGTGGAATCGCTAATCAACGAGCTTCCATATATGTTTTATCTCGGCCTATTTTTTGTCAATGTCTTAATTCTTTACTATGCCTTTTTAATGGAATACATAGTCCTTAATGTAGGGATAGTATTTTTGCCAGAGGATATGGACCAGGCACTGGTGGATTTGGGTGTTCTCTCTGACCCAGCCTCTATTCCCTATGACACAGACACTGAGTTGGATGTTTTTGAGGGATATCTGGAATAAACTACTATGAATGGCAATCCCAGTGGAAGCTTTTGTGGGAAAGATGTCATTTGGCCGATTCATTTGGTGGCTGGAGAACCACTGTCAAAGGGAACTGCATATCATCTCTGCAGACATAAAAATATGTTGCAGCAGTGGTCAAATTATACAAAAACTGACTTTCATGAATGAGTAAGTAATGGTAAGGTCAGTTTTTAGATTGATTCATACTCAAAAAATACATGTGCATTAATTGTCATTTCTTCACAGGCTGTCCAGGTTCAGGGGACTGACCTGCAAGCAAGCAACCGTGCCACATGGAATATTTACCTGGAACAGATAAGCCCGAACGCACTATGTGGTTTGCCATGAAGCCGCCAGTCAGTGTCTCTTCAGAGATCAAATTCGGGCACAAACCACTACTGTGGATATAAATGTCACATTAGCCCATTTATTTTTAGTTTGGCATTCAGCACTCAAGCAGGATTCTGTGTCAGCCCTGCAAGGGCTTGTTATTAACTGTAGACAACTCGCTTATTTATACATGGTCTGCCTCAGCATGGTTTCATTCCCTTTAATACTATTCAAATGAGCAATACGTCATGAGACAAACAGGGTGTTCTTGAGTTTTTTTTTCTAAAAGACTCTCTTTGAAACCGGATATTTGTGACAGGCTGAAAAAAAAAAATGATACATTTGAGTTTCAGTTACCCATCTATATATATTTAATAAATGATTAATTGCACTTTTTGTTGCCATGGTGTCTCATTTGACTTTCAAATATCTGTTGCCATATTACAAAAACACACCTACCAAAAACACGCCCTATCCTAGCTTTAAAACTCAATTTAATGACTCGTTGTGTATCCATCAAGTAAAAAGTAATTTACATATATTAACGTTACATACAATAGCTTGTATAGATAGATAGCCATAACTGAATAGTAATAACTAATGTTCAAATTGAATTATTCTTATTCATTATAAATATGTTTGATTTATCTGCAACTGTCACAATCATGAAAACCAAACTCATAGAACTTGTTTATTGTAAAAAAAACAGCAGAACAATAAGTAGCATACATTAAGTGCTGAGAAACAGTATATCCACAAACATTTCAGAAAGTGCAAGTCAGTCACATGTAAAGTAATTTCAGTGAGAAAGTGGAACAACTTTTTGAAGCAGTTTAGTGTGATGAACTAATGGATTGTATAATGAATGGTGCTTTTGTAAAAAAAACATTTTAAAATGTGTCAAAGTGATCTTATCCGTGGATCTTGAAGACGAAGGTGTTCAAAAACTCCATATGGAATGCAGTCATTCCACAGCCTGAGGGAGAAGAAAAAACAAGATCATTTGTATATCATGAAAAGCAGAAAAGCTATAAAATGATGAATAATAATGGACATAATTCATAATCTTAGTGACTGTGGTCAGATTTTAGAGATTAACTTCTGTCTGTCTTCTGGACTGTGTTTCAACTAGCTCAAATGTGATGCTTAGTCTTAGTTAGTAGAGATGCTAGTATCTGAGACCTAATACAAGAAAAAAAAGTTAATGTACTGGCCTATCAGACCAATATCCCAAATGATGTTAAAAATTAGACACTCACTCCAAAGACTTCATTCCATTGCACTTTTTCAGAGCAGCACTGAGCTTTGTAGCTCCGATGTCTGTGAACTTGTTGAACTTTACACTAAAAAGTAAATAAGAAATGCATAGATATAATATAATGTAATAAAATAACATTTCTTACATTTTATTTGAATTGAAGACAATTAGAATAGAACAAAAGAGATACAAAAAGATACTTAAATTACCGAAACTGTTAATTGTTCTTGTTGTTTAAATCTATTTCGAGGATAAACCTTGATTTGGATAAGTACTTACTCCAAGTCCTGCAGGAATTTCATGTCTGGTAAAACCAAAGCCAGGTGTTCAGCTCCACTGTCAGCAATCACATTTCCATACAGGCTAGAAGTGAGGAAAGTGGAATATTGTGTCAAAACAGTGAGGTTTTTATAAACAGTTCCAAAATTCAGGTTTTATTTTATAAGAATATAGTTATTTCCGAGAGTGACTGTACCTGAGGCTCTGTAGAGAAGGAATTGAGGCCAGGGCTTTAGCCAGTTTCTCCACACCGGCATCTCCAATGAAGTTTTGAGACAGACTGGGTGGTGGGAACATTGGTCAGTTCAGTTGTGACACAGATCCTTTACAGGTTATAATCATGAGGAAAATAGAGTCTTCCAGACACTAAATGTGTTATATTTAAGGGCATAAATGTTTCAAAACTTACTTCAGCAATTTCAGACATGCCAAAAACTGTAAAACGCCAGATAGCTTCTCAGCTCCAGAGTCTCCTATTTGGTTTTTCTCAAGACTGAAATAAAAAAAAATAAAAAAAATCTTAACATCTTTTTCTGATCCAACTTGTGACAAAATCCACCACAGAATACTCACTCCAGATGTTGGAGAGACTGCAGAGAAGGTAGGACCTCTATGAGTTTAGGGAAAAGTTCTGGACCATTCTGGACTCCAAGCCTACAAATGCAGAACACACCACCCAATATAAGCAACACTGAATGGATAAAAGGATAAAGTGAAACCGAAATACAGGAGCAGGAAAAGATAAGAGTGAGATTTGCATACTCAAATTCTAGTCTCTGCAGATGCTGGAGTGCTGGTACACCTTCATCCAGTGCAGAAACAAATTCACTGAAAATACAGCCATTTTCCTTATCAACATCATCATTTTATGCCACAACTGGAATTGAAAAACATACAAACAACGATAGTCACTGGAATAAAATTGATGCTGCAGCTGTACCTCATTGGTAACTTCTTCTCTCTGTGAATTCGGACAAGGCCAGGCAGGCTCTCTATGTGATAAACTTGTGTTGCCTTGAATGGGTTCAAGGTGAATTTCTCAATGGCTTTTTTCAGGTTCAGTTCATCGTTGCTTTGATGCAAGACCTCCCATAAGCCAATGGTGTCTGCTGTATGTGCCCTAATGGAAAAACAAATACAATAAAAATACAAATGAAAACCTTTTGCTTAAAGCGCTAATTCACTCAAAACTGACATTTACTCATCCTCATGTTGTTCCAAACATCCTTGCTTCTGTGGAACACAAAGGCAGAAAAGTTTTCGTTGCTGTTTTCCATGGAATTAAAATGAACTTCGAAAAGGTCTTCTAAGAGGATATGAAGTATCATTAAAGTGGTCAATACAACTTGTGTGCCGTTTTTAAAATCTTTCTGACTCAATGAATAACTACTTTCGAAATTCGAAATTTCGAAACGAATTTCAGTCTGATCATCACACAAGCTTTTGTTTGACTTGGAATAGAGAACACGAATCATATAGACTACATTTAAGGTGCTTTTACATCATTTTTGAAGCTTGAAAGCTTCAGTTTTCTGTCATTGTAATTGCATTAGAATAAAAACAATCTTCAACTTTTCTATTTTTGTATTTTCACACACAGGTTGTGGGTGGAGGGTGAATAAATGATGACAATTGTCATTTTTTTATGTGAATTGCTTATTTTAGCAATGCAGTTTCTCACCAGAACGATTTGATACATTTGAGTCCCACAAGCTCTTTCAGGCCACTGATGGGAATGCATGTATCTTGCAGGTTAATGGAGAAGGTCCGCTTCATTGCGCTGGCTTGCCGGAGGAGATGGCATATGACATACACGTCTGAAGGGCAAAGCTGCGCCCCACAGAATGACAGATTGCCAGGCAGGTTTTTTAACAGCAGTTTGGCAAATTTGACTCTGTTGGTCTCATAAACACAATGAAACAGTTCTAATAACCTGGCAGGGACCAAATCTTTAGGCTTCATTCTCTCCAGATGGGCTTCAACTGCCTTTCTTTTGGCCTTTATGTTGATACTGCTGTCCAGGATGCTTCCTCCGTCAGGTGCCTTCTGGAAGACCAATCCAGAGACAAACCTCTGCATCACGTCCTGCGACTCTCCCTGAACCTTTCGTTTCTTCTGCTGGACTATGCAGTTTGCCACTACCATTTTTTCATTCATCTGTTTAGATTGTACCAAGTGCAAAGCGCCCAGGAGGTTCTGAGTGAAGAGGTCTGCAAAGTGGTTTTCTTGGCGTTCAGATGTTTCGTAGGATACAAGTATGCCACTTTTAAGACCGCAGCCCAGCAGCTCTGTTGAACTGCCAGGGTTTGCATGTGTATTGTGATTCTTAAATCCCTCCCATGCCATTTTGCACAATTGTGGGATGTCTGCCTGTTTCTTCTTGCACAATGAGCTGTTTCCAGGAATAGCCAATTGCAGATGTTTGGAGGTCACTCTGAGGTACAAGTCTGTGAGGGTTGAAGGCAAACCAACACCGCGATTGTCTTGGTGCTCGAGCAGGAAGCAGGTAGTCCAACAAAGTAGCGGGTTGGAGCATAAACTGAATATGTAGCTTTGACTCTTAATCTTTTTTAGTGCACTCCCTTGGAGGGAAGAATCCCCAAAATATTTTGATGTATACAACTCGATGTCTTCAGGAGAGAAGCCACCAAGCTCCAAAAGGCTGTCGATTTTTCGCAGCACCTGATTTAAAACGTCTTTAGGCCTTGTGGAGATGAGAATCGTGCAGCCCGAGAGGATTTCCTTTTGGAACAAACCCGAAAACAGCTGCTTGATGGTGTATTTAGTGTCTGTGGGTGATTTAGCAGGGCACTGAAGAAGCCCCTCAAAGTCTTTAATGTGATCAAAGCTGTCAAAGATAATGAGAACTTCATCAGGACAGGACAGAATGTGTTTGAACACAGAATCTGAGTCCTCACAGCGAGGAGATGTAGACAAATCGAACAGTAAACCTTTCAAGCCGTAGTTAGATTGTGTGAGGTCTAAAATTTTAAAGTTCAGCAAAAAAACGAACTGAAATTGAGGCAGGCTGCCGCTCGCCCAGTCCAAGCATAAACGCTGAATGAACGTGGTTTTCCCCACTCCGGCTTTTCCGAGGAGGGCGACAGATTGTTTTGGTCTGGAATCACTGCTACGAAACAACTGACTCCTGTCCAACTTTGCTTTCTTTCGCTCTGAATCACTGAGGATGACCAGTTCTTTTTCTAAGCACTTGTTTGCATTCTTTCCAGATTTGATAAGGAGTTTCCTCTGGATCAGATGCACATCCATGTAGTGTGATTCCATTCCCATTCCCCCACGCATAGTGCAGCAGACATCTCTCATGTGGGACTTTACGTGAAGTATGTAGTTTTTAACACATTCTGTAAAACAAACATTTATCATGTTTCCCACAGTCTAATAAAGTATTCAGGCTTACACAGTGATTAAATAGGTTTCTTACCAGGTGCTTCTGGGCGGATTTTCCTTTCGGTTTTGGAAGGTGGTGAATCAGTGTTTTTTTGTGGGTTTCCTTCTGTAATTCGCAAAACAAACAAGCAATAAATTCTGTCACTATTAATTGACCTACCATACTTGTTTTTTTTTTATTCTTATAATACAACAAGAATAAAATACAAAATAAGGCTAATACAAACTAAATCAGATACATGTACAATATATGTGTACAAACACATTACGATGTCCAGAAATCAATTTCAAAACAATAGTACATTGGGTTTAATTTGTCGTTTAATGAGATCTACTAATATATATTGTTAGTGCAGAGAATTTCCACATGAATAAATCCATACATCCGCGTGCTTTGTGTACTTTAATGGTCTAGTGGTAGAATTTTTGCCGAGCGTGTCAGAGGTTCTTGGTTCTAATCCGCACTTGTATAGTTTTTTTCTTCTTCTCATTAAAACCGAATATCTTCATCAGTGGTTGTATATCAAGCAGGGACACGTTTGTGTGCATTTTGTTTCGTGATTTCACCAAAACGAATAGAGAGTCTCCACAACGGCATAAAGCGATAGATTGAAGCGCTCGTCCGTGTGAAGAGAACACTGTATCTGCGCCACTGATAGCAGCGACAACGAGCACTTTGAGCACTTGATTTAAAAAACAACACATTTCAGCGCTAGATCGCCTCTTCTTTAACAAACAAACGAAATTTATGCTCTGCTAGTAAACTGGTCTTATCCATTATTTTCTTCAGCTGTGTCTCATTAGCCTTGTTATCTCACCCTATAAGCCTTAAGTCACTCTTTGCGAAGTCTTGTAATGCCGAGTTCACACTGCACAATTTTCAAATTGTGTGTGTGGGGGGGGGGACTTCTGGTGAATATTGTGGAAACTAATTGATACATTTAGATAAATATATTTCATACATTATAGCATATTATAATACAACTTATTAGGCCTATATATTTATAGAAAAGCAAAGTAGGCCTAATCAATATACAAGACTGAACCACATAGATGTGAAATATAAAGGCTATCATGATCATTTTGCCAACAATGAACCATGGATTTGTTTACTTTATAATACGTTTTATTTTTAACTTAAACAAATACAAGATTCAAAACTCATCGGCTTAAACTGCATTTGAAGAAAAATAAACACAACAGTATTCATTGTCCCTCACGCATTCCAGCCACGGGTAGTCATTTTCCCATTTCCCCCTGTTGTCACTTGTCGTTTACTTGTTGCTACGATACGTGACTCACAATGACTGAAACGACCTATTAAAAGGGCATTCTCTGATGATGTTCCAAGATGTTAAAAACGCTACGCTGATCATAGACAAACAGGGGGAGAAATTAGTATCTACCGCGCCGTCTGGTTTTTTTTTCTTGTCTTCGTTCATAGTCTGACATATATTAGAAGCTATGTGTCTGTCATGGATTTGCACTGAATTGATTGTCAAAAATACGGAACAAAGTGCGTTCCGTATCAGTTCAATACGGAACAAGACTTTTATGTGTCAAATACGGGACGATTCCGTATTATACGGAACGGTTGGCAACCGGGGTCACTGTTCTTTTCACACTGCACGACTATCTGGGGTAACATTCAGTTGCTGCTGTGTGCACACTGTGTGCACGATAGATCGACGACAGGAGGTTTTCACACTGCATGACTTTACAAAAGAAAGACCTTCTGTCTGGTCAGCAAACTACATTTCACAACCAAACACACGCGAGAAGTGATAAGGAAATAACGGAAGATCACGCGTTCTCGCGCAAGACTGAAACTGTTATTTAAAAAATGACAGCCTGCAAGAAGATTGCGATCCAAATTGTCTGTGCGCTGATTTACAGCGAAAAAGGAGAGGGAAAAAAAGATTATGCAGGAGGAAATGGTTGGGGGGATGAGGGGAGCAAGGATTGTGTGTTCTGCAAAGAGAGTTGGGGGTAAATAAATAAAATAAAGCGATTCTCTCAGATCGCGTCTGATAATTCACACTGCGTGATTGTCACTCACGTGAACGAGCACCGATTTGCCAATGATTTCGAGCATTTGTAGGCGATCTCACAAAACCTGTCAGCGAGCGAAAATAGGGCTACATAAGTGGTGGTCACACTGCATTTATGAGCGCTCTGTCTTAGGTTTCTCATCTTTATTAGTGATGAAGAAATTAAGCTTTGCGAAGCACCAAGGCTTTCCCCCTCAACTGTATCGTAAAATGGTTCATTACTCAAAGCTTTTTAACGTGATGCACACTAACGACATCTTCAAATGGTGTAAAAGCTGCCTTTGCGTCCCAGACGACCCAGAATTCTTTTTTTTTATTCTTTCATATAATAAATCAGTTTGTGCTACAGAATCCATACAAGGCAATACATGGATTTAGTCTACCTAAATAATAGTAACAGTGAAGTACAGTGTTGTACTGTAGCAGTTTTAATGAATCTGCTTTAACACATGCAGCCTTATTCATAAGCTTTTGCCTTGATCTAAACCTATGAGTTCATAGGCAATGCTCATGAAGAGGAATATATAGAGCACTTTTTTTTTTTTTGTGCAATGGTCAGTCAGCCTGACGTCGTCATACTCAGATTCTTGTCTGAATGTGGTTATGGGGCGTGTTTCAACCTATGGTTTCAACCAAACCAGAAAAGAAAATGCCTCTGCCTCTGAAACTATGCTCTGCTGCACTCAATTCGCTCCGTGCACAAAATGGCGACCGTTGACGTTTCGAACTTGAGTGTGTGGGCCAGTACTTCCGGTGATCTGACAGCGAGAGCGGGAGGCAGCGAGAGCGAGAGACAACAGCGACCGAGTTCCCCATTACCACAGCGATATTTTTCACAATGAGTGTTTTTAGGATTCAAGAGAGGTGACTTGCCCGACCAAATTTTTAAATGCATATCATTTTCAGTGTATTTCACCTGTGCGTTTCTATACTGTAGGTACCACAAACAATTTAATATGGGTAAGTTTGTGTATATTTTACACGTAGTACAATACTGTATGTGCTGCATATAAACACCAGACAGATAATGATTTATTAAACAGATGGTCTTACTCATCTCACTTGCGCAAAATAAATGCAGTAATAGAAAGCATAGAAACGCACAGGTGAAATACACTGAAAATGGTTAATTTAAAAATGTGGTCGGGTTGAAGTCATCCCTCCGGATCTTCTGTATCCACTCAGCCCGTACCGCAGCGTCAACGGGGAATGCATGAAAGCTGACTTCTCTGTTATAACGTGACGAAACTGTACATAACGGCACACAACAATGAAGTGCTGAGGCGGTCACCCTCTGAAAGGCAAGTCACCTCTCTTGAATCCTAAAAACACTCATTGTGAAAAATATCGCTGTGGTAATGGAACTCGGTCGCTGTCTATCTAGGATAGACCTACAACCAATCAGAGCAACGGAGTAAGTGACGCAGGGGCGTAGAATTTAGTAGGGACGTGTCCCTACCTTTACAGTCTGGTCCCTACCAATATCCAATGACCACTGATTTGTCCCTTGCAATAATTTAGATTTTTTTTTTCATATTTATATAAAACGAATTTTATATATAAATTAAAATATGTGTAGGCTATTATAAAACCACTCGAGCGTTCTGTGAAAAAGGCGCAATTCCTGGTACACAAATGGTTTATAGATCTCATAGAAGTCCCGCCTCGCGAACCCACATCGCTAATCCGATTGGCTTTGCTTTTTTTGCTTGTGAGAGGCTGTAATTTTGTTGTGAGAAGCGGCAAAATTCCTCAGAAACCTAGATGCGGTAAGTGAGGGAGAAATCAATAGCTCTGTGAACAAAAATACGGGACAAATCGCGTCAAATATTGATTCTGGGACAGTGCAGTTTTTTTCAATGTATGATAATCGCGGGATAAGTAGCAAACCCAAACTGTGCGTGTGTGTCTGTCTGTCTTTCTGTCTCTCTCTGTATGTCTTGGTAAACCCTTGTGGGTGTAAAATGCCCCACAACAATGATGGCAATATCCATAAGGACAAGGATTTTTTTATCCACATGAGGAAAACAGCGTAGGCCTATCAATTATCTAAGTGATGTTTTTTGAAAATGCAAAAAGTTTTCTGTGATGGTAGGGTTCGTGTAGACTTTTTTACAGTGTGTAGGCTACAGTATAAAAAATGTGTGTGTGTGTGTGTGTGTGTACACTTTGTGATGGACACTCACAGTGAAAGATCATGACAACAGGCTATTTTATATGTGCTTGCTATTTAAAAAGATGTAACGTTATATCAAGTTGAAACCCAGTCTTATCAGCTGAGGCTGAAAGAAGTTTCAGTGCTCTTAGGAGACTGAAAACATGGCTCAGATCAACAATGGCACAAGTGAGACTTAACAGTATTGCTGTGTGCCAAGTCCACCAGGACAAACTGGACAAAGTTGATGTCAAAAAATATGCCAACAGTTCATTTCTGTTAATGACAGACGTAGACATGTGTTTGGCTACTTCAAATAGTAACAAGACAGTAGACACAAAGTTAAGTGAAGTTAAGTCTCTGTTAAACTGCCTCCTTGTCTTTATTTGTTACCTGTAACATTATAGAATTAATTATTGCATTACACTATAAGCGGAGTTAATAAGTCTGTCAAACTGCCTCCTTGTCATTATTTGTTATACCTGTAACATTACAGAATTAATTAATTAACATATTCAGTGTTCAATTAACAGGTCAATGTAGACTAAAAACCTTAATACATGATCCTATTAATTTCCTGAAGCCTCAGCTTCCGGGGATGTCCCCACCAATCTCAAAATCAAACCTACGCCTCTGCGACGTATGCTCTTCATTCACCTTTCCGATCGACAAATGTCTTGATCGCGTTTCTCTGTTCCTCTTTTAAAATGAATGCGCTGTCGATATCTTCTATAACAGACGCGATGGCGGAATCTACACATCTCAATTCTCCAGCGGCAGTCATCTGTGTTGTAAACGAATTCAACCCAAGCGCTCTTTAGGGACGTGGATGATTACTGTTGATCATCTGCCCATCATCGTATGAAGCCTGCTCTGACCATTTGATTGGACCGAACAGCTCTGGTTCGAGCATAGTTGCTCCACAACCATAGACATCATAAATACATAGACGCAGCATCGTACATCAATGGCGCCGCCATATTGCGGAGGTCAACTTTTCCATAACTCTCATAACGGAAATTGAGAAAAATGCCTGCTTTATGTGCTGCTTATTGGGGGCTGTACAAATCGCCGCATAATTGAAGACAGGTCTCGGGGAATCACCTTTCACAAGCAAGTCTGAACATTTGTTTCTGGTTGTATTTGGTCATTATATAATTAGTAATAGTCAGTCAGTCTGACTTATTTAGCTAGCGATGTCGCAAGTTAACTTAGCTGTGAGAGTTGAAATATGAGTTGACATGATTTATATTAAAGTTTTAGCTTATATTAGGCTATATTTTATAATATAAAGTGAATTTCCTGAAATCTAAATATTCATCTATATTTTCTTAAAACCGACTTTTATGACAAGTACTCGTTTCGGGTAAGTTAGGTAACGTTAACATTACTAGTCACTATTTCATTTATTATTTTTATTTTCAGAGGAGAAAGGCCGCGAAATTTAAAAATACTACAGTTATTGTGTCACGAAATGTAGTTTTAAGAGTTTTTCAGTCGAGAATGTAGTTGTTTAAAGTTCAAATCTGTGGTTTATTTATAAAGATAGCGCCTATTTAAAAAAATGTATCTTGTGAGATCCATGCGATCACCGGGCGCTCAGCGCTCATGTGCCCCGCCTGGAACAACCTTACCTCGTCTAGTGCTTTAATAGCCGCTGGCTCTGATGTCTCTAGTCTCGTGGTTAAACATGACATATAATTCGTCTTGTGTAGGCTATATCTAACGGGCGATCTTTGGTCTCAATCTATAATTTATTCCCTGGCAAATCGTTTTGGCTGAGGGCAAAGTGAAGTTTCATAACTATTTCAGTTATAACGTTTTATAAGGCTATTTAACGTTAACGTTGTAGCCTGCTGAATGTTTGACTGAATCGTTTACTTATTTCTTGACTCGTTTAGCTTCTTATACCTTTAGGCTACTTATACTTTTATAATGGCTATTGATCAATAAAACTGAAATTTAACAAAAAGAGACAGTGTTGTGTCATTTTATTTTATATAGCCTATGTAAGAATATTTTAAAATAAATAAAATATTTTATATATACACATACATTTAGGCCTACATAAAATAAAAATGACACAACCCTCTCTTTTTGTTAAATGTCAGTTTAATGATCAATATTATAATGTTTCATATTTTTTTCATATTGTCTATATTATTCTGCAATTGATATTACATTGTATTTGCTGTTATTATTATTGTTATTATAATATTATACAACTTGCGATTATCAATCTATTATAGTTATGCTGTTAAATTATTGTACTATTCACTAGTCACTATTTAACTTATTTTTTATTGTTTATATTCTGTAATTGATATTTCATATTCTATTGCTATTATAATAGTATTATGTATAAACTGTATACTATTATCAATATTATTGTACTTATGATATTATATAATTATACTATTCATTACTATTTTATTTGCTGTATACTGTTTGTTTATTTTATTGAAATCAAAGGATTTATTGACTGAAATCGGTTGATAAAAGTAAACATTATTTTTGTTTTTATCCAGAGAAACCGCTGCTCACCCATTTACTTGCATTTGTTTACAGCGCAGTCTTGCACTCAGCAATATGGCAGAGGTGTTGACATATTGCAGCAACATTCCAAAGCTGCCAAAAGGGAGTCTATGTATTTATTAAGTCCACAACGGATCAAGTCCAGACCGAACTTCCTGACCTCAAATGATGTGGGCGGGGCTAAGTTCGGCTGGCATCCAGGCTAAAGGTAAATTGGAGTTCTTTAGAACTGAGGATTACCGGTATACATAAATTGAGCATGCCCAAAACTACCCGTGTAAATATTTATCTGTATTCATATTTATTCTTGTCAAAGAAGCAAATGACTCCGCTATTTTTGAAACAGAATATGAAGCAGTAACCAAGCACAGACACACATTTTCTGTCCTCAAACCCTGAACTCACCTTTTATAGGAGAGAGTGTGTCTACAGATACTGATGGCAAACTCTTGCATGCACGGTCTGAGGATGAGCCGACTGGGAGTACTGAAACCGTGAGCTCTGGTGGGGCAACTGTGCCATCAGCTAGAAAAGAAAGAATTTTGTTACTACACACCACAGTATCGCTAAAAACAAATCTGACTCGATGTCCGATCAAAAATAGAACTACCACAATGACCAAAATATCCAAACTCACAATATCCCACTCTAATTCCTAAAATACATATTTTAATATGTATAAAATACAAATCAGTATATAGGAGTAATCATAAACAGTCTATTTTTGTACCCTACCAGTGGCCCTCCCTCACAAAACTCATCATCTAGCATAGTTTTATCATTGGTAGAATGTAAAATGTGTAATATATTTTAATACAAGCATTTCAGTCAAATACAGTTCATGCACATTTATCATTTTATCCACGTCAGCAGTCTAAAAGTAGCCCACCTCCACAGGAAAACTGCAGACTTGACAACCCATGCCAAAGAGGCTTAATTATCCATGAGACAACATCTTTTTTAACTTACCAGGTGAAAGTGGAAGTATCTGAGTGCCTGGACTCACATGTTGGGGCGACACTGCATAGATTGGATGTGAAAGGAGAGATAAAGTGAATAAAAGAATTAAAGAGCATACAGGCACATGCAGTCGTTTGATGACGATAGCAGTTGACTCACCAAGCACATACGTGGGCCATGTCGGAACCACAGTGCCGATCAGAGGGGGCGTAAAAGGGCAGATGTTCTGGATGAACTGTAGTGCTGAACCACCTGAGTGATCCAAAGAGTCATGGTCAATGTTCAAAGCCTAGGCCTAGTTTTTTTTAAATGCATGTACAATATGAAAATAAAAAAACCCTACAAAACTCACCACTAGAGGGCAGAGGAAGGGGTCTGAATGGAATACGTAAAACATTCTGGAATGTGTTTGAACTCAACTGGAAACTACCCTGTGTTATGGCGGGCGTCTTTCCTCTTGAGGGGCTTTCAGAGAACGCTTTTGCTGTAACGAAGACATGCTTTTGGTTTGCATCATTGTTTCATTTGTGGTTTCATTGCCACTGAGAGCTGCATTTATAACAAATATGTTTCCTTTCTTTTATTAATAAGTATAGAGTTCTAAAAACAATATATACACACACAAATTGTGTTACTTAAAACAGAAGTAAAAAAAAAAAAAAAAATGTAAAACTAGTTTGGGAGTTATATAATAATTCAACACTTCTGGTTCTGACCATTAAACCATTACAATGCTACAATGCTACATTGTGATGTTTGAATTACCTTTTTTGTTGCGTTTGTACAAGGGTTTGCCATCAGTATCTGTGCGGGTTTTGTTTGAAGGTGAATCAGCTATCAATAGAAAACATACCTCTTACTTACTAATTTCAATACAGGTATTTCATATGAGAACATAAGAGAAAATAACATTACCTTTTCGCTTTCTTGAGCTTTTGTTTGTCAAAGAAGCATTTTCTTGACCAAGTGTTTGGCTAGGTTGTGTGCAAATTGTGTCAGGGTCAACTGTTGTTTGTAAAGCAGATGTGAAAGACATTACAAAATGTATTTAACTTTATTTTCGAATAAAACAGTGTGATGCAAATGCATTAACAAACATGCATTGGTTCCCCTTCAATTCCAAAAATATTATTTAAAAATATTATTCTATTCAAACAATATTATGTTAGGGAGTCTTACATAGAAAACTGAGGTTTTCAAGGAAGTTGGGATCTGCCAAGACAAGGAAGGAAATTATTTATAGCCTTCATGTAGACATAAGGCATACAGCTTTTAAGTAACGAATTGCACAATTAAATGGGGGTAATGTGTGAAACTGACCAAAAAAAGCTTCTTCGGATTCACTCTGAATGGACTCAAGATATTCTAAGAGGACATTATCTGTGAAAAAAAAAGGGAAATCTCATTTGAAAACAACTCAAATGCCAAATAGGGATACATTTGTTTACCACGTTAAAATAACTGTATCTCGGCTACTCACCAGGTAAGAGTTCAGACATTGGGTCTGAGACAATATTTTGCAATTCAGCATCTGTTGTAACACAGTGACAAATTATATTACATATTTTTAATCATGCCATAAATATGTCGTTACAATTTCCTGAGGTAGCCTAAAACTAGTAGCGTGGACGCGCAAGATGCTGGGCATGAAGCGCGCGCTTTCCGCAAAAAAATAAATAACTGCGAGGGGGAAAACCCGTTTCAGATATATAAATATTTGTCTGACGTTTCAAATTATTCATTTCTTTTGTAATAAAAATGACTGGTTTTATGGAGCAAAGTAAAATAAGTACGACGCAAAACGCATTACATTATTTAACTGTAGTCTATAATAAATGAAAATCATTTAACTTTACCTGTTCCACTGATACAGTCCATGTTTACTCAGAATTATTTTTCCATTACATTAAAGTTGTGAAGAAAATCAGCCTTATTGCGCACGACGTGTCCTCAGATTACACCGAGGTAAGGCATAGTCTGGCAAACACCAAAACAGGCTGCACTGTCTCTGCACACTTTTACTTTCAGTATGTGTGAGAGGCTGGTTTGGTTAGGCAGAAACCCAAACTCACCTCCCTCTGTCGTTTAGAAAATCTGTTCATTCTGCGTGCATGGTGTTTAAATGCAAATTTGATGATGATGATGATAATGATATATAATGTCTACTGAATTATTTTACTGTCATGTGTTTTACCCTGATGGTGATCTGTCTTTAGAAGTAATCATGTGACCTTACATTGCATCAACTGTGTTAATATTAGTATATTTTACAGTAACAAACACGTTAAAAGAGGTTTATGTATTAACATTATATAATTTAATGACGCGCGGTAAGGAACTCTAAAAAGCTGAAAAAACTCAATCACTACGTATACTCAATACGTTATGAGCCTGGCACTCCTATGTGGTAATGCTCCACCCTGGAGTGGCAGGTATTTTCCATTGTCTCTTGTGACCTTTTCTTTTTTTTTTCGTCACACACACACACTGGTCTTTATAAAACACCTGTTTATGCCATGATTTCCGAAAACCTGTTGAATGTCTGTGAATGCCAAAAAACCCTCTGCAAATTCTGCCATTTACAGTGAAGTTCCCAGCTCCAAAACAAAAGATACCAAACATCTCATGCCACCCTCCTCGTAAAATGAAAGCACACAGACTGGTATGACAACTTTGTTTGCTTTGGTTTTTTTTTTTTTTATCAGTACTGCCCATAATAGAAACTGTCACACAATAGAAGCCGTCTCACAGACTTGCCTGGTTTGCAGGTGATACCATATCTTACAGTACAATGTCTCACAGTCAACTCATATTGTATATTGAAGAAGGACATCTAAAATGATGTATTACAGTGGCTTCTTTGGGTTGAATTCTGACATCTTTCGGAGTTATTTTTAATCAGCATGCCACACATAACAGCTTGCTTAGAAAGCAACTGTGAGAGATCTAGTTACAGGTGCATCCTGTCAAGCAGTATTACTGTTGCAACACTACAGCATAGAACCTTAACGGGTTCTGTCAGACAGTTCATAGAACCTTTTAGGGGTTCCCATCATGGGATTATACAATCTTTGTCATTATACAGAACCATTTTGGCATGAATTGTTCTTTACATTTTAGTCAAGAATCCTATGGTTCTATTTAGAACCCCATTGATACTTTTCTTTTGAGTGTAAATGTGGTCAGTATTTAAATATAGAACTAGTATCCTGCAATGTTGTTTTAAATGTTTATTCACACCCTCCTGTAGCATTGCTACTGTACTCAAAACTGTAAGACATTTGATGCATTTAATACAGTCTTTGCAAGAACTGCAAAAATCGAACCTTTCATTGAAGTAAAAGAATTGAAATTGGGGGGTAAATCACATTATGTAATATGTAGACACGTTGGCCACAATTATTGGCACCCCTAGATTTGTTTTATGAGTAAAATATCTCTGCAGTATATTCCCATTCATATTTACATTATTTAGCACACCAGGGTGCCTAGGAACATGAAACTTTTGTCTAGCTATGACTTCTTGTTTTACAGGAGTATAAATATGAGGAAACACAAAGGCCAAAATACCCTAATCATTCATCACAATGAGTAAAACCAAAGAATACAGTTCTGATGTGCAGCAAAAAAAACATTCACATTTCCACCATCAGGGAAATAAGAAGTTCCAATCAACTAAACATGTTACGAATCTGCCAGGAAGAGGACGCGAGTCTATATTGTCTTAATGCACGGCGAGGAGGGAAGTTGAGTGGCCAAAGACTCTTCAAGGGTCACATAATAATATAATATAATATAATAATAATAATAATAATAATAATAAACGGCACCCACTCTCAGAAAAAAAGGTACAAAAGCTGTCACTGTGGCGGTACATTTTCAAAAGGTACACCTTTGTACCTAAAGAGTGCATATAAGTCCCTCAAAGGTACATATTGGTACCAAACGTGTACATATTAGTACCTAAGTGGTACATATTAGAACCCTTTTGAAGGGTACTGTCCCAGTGACAGCTTTTGTACCTTTTTTTCTGAGAGTGTACATCACCACTTGTTGTTTGGGAGGGTTTCAAGAAAAATCCTCTTTGTTCATCCAAAAACAAACTCCAGCATATTCAGTTGTCAGACACGACAGGAACTTCAAAAGGGACCGGATTCTATGGTCAGGTGAAACAAAACAAAAAAAGAGCTTTTTGGGGGTGATAAAAAGTACCCCATGCCCACGGTTAAATACACGGCTGGATCTTCAATGTTGTGGGCCTTTTTTTTTTTTTTTTTTTGCTGGAGGTCCTGGACATCTTGTTCAGATACATGGTATCATGGATTCAAGCAAATACCAACAGATAAAAAAAAATCTAAACCTGACGGCCTCTGCTAGAAATCTTATGTGTCGTGGTTGGATCTTCCATCAGGACAACGATCCAAAACAAACATCAAAAATCCACGCCAGCGAGCGCGTTGGGCCGTTTAGTGAAACTGACACATATGTAATGGCAGATGAAGTAAAACTGCAAATCTTCATTATGAGTCCTAATCATAAATACAGTGCATGTTCACAATGAAAGTTTAAATAAATAAAATAATGATTTAAACTATATAGCCTACTTCTGATATAAACATTTAGATTAAATGGCACTCATTAATGGAGTTAAACACTTAAATTACATGAAATCATTACTGAGAAGTTACAAAAAAAATTATATTCAATAAACAGAAATATTTGTAGTGGATGCGATGCTTTTGAACACTTTTCCTGTGGGATGCTGTGCATAATAATAAATAATGCCTATTTCTGTTTCCATTAAAAATATAAATCAATTAAAAATACTATTTGGCCAGTGGAAAAGATTGAGAAAAACTTTCTCTGACATGTATTTTATATTATATTATATTATATTATTTATTTATTTATTCAAAAACAAGGCAAGGATAGGCTACTAAATGATTTTTTAGAAAAGTAATCTGACGGCACGCATCTCATATTTTCCTAATGTCTTGTACCGTTAAATATGGCATCACGTGGATGAGAATGCATATGCAAGTGATATGCAGATGAGGATATGCATAGAAAAACGAGGCGTTGTGAGCTCCGTATATGGTTGTTTCGGGGAAGAGACGCATGGTTTTACTTTTGTGTGTGTACGCAAAATATAGCTTTTGTGCGTAAGCACACTTCTAGGACGAAAACCACGGAAAGTTATAGGCTACATGAGGCCCCCCCCCCGGAGAGATATGGAGGAGTGGCCTATGGTCTCTGATCTCTTGTCAGGTGTTCTCCAAACTCATCAGGCATTATAGGAGAAGACTCAGAGCTGTTATCTTGACAAAAGGAGGTTGCAAAAAGTATTTAATAAAAGGGTGCCTGCCAATTATTGTGGCCTACGAGTTTTAAAGAAAAACAGTTATTTCATAATGTGATTTACACTCCACTTTCAATTATTTTACTTCAATGAAAGGTTCGATTTTTTGCGGACTTTTTGAATGAAAGATCAAAAGGATAAACTGATGATCAAAATGATAAAAAGTTGTCAAAATGCAGATTTA
Organism: Rutilus rutilus; assembly: GCF_951802725.1. Taxonomy (NCBI): domain Eukaryota; kingdom Metazoa; phylum Chordata; class Actinopteri; order Cypriniformes; family Leuciscidae; genus Rutilus; species Rutilus rutilus. Next base: position 46,087,529 of record NC_140209.1, on the reverse strand, counting down.
TTTTTGAGCCATCTTTGATCATATTTACCGGGGGTGCCAATAATTTTGACCACAACTGTAATCAGGATGAATCTGTGCTGAGACTGGGTCAAGTCTTATGCAGCATTGTGGAGAAAAAGGGCCCATCATGTGATTGAGAAATGTATCTAAGAAAATGATAAACATTTTTGTTAAATCGTTTTTTTTAAGTAAGTTTTCCATGGCAGGGTTATGTAAAAGACCATGTTTGCTTAATATTGCTATAATACACATTAAAATACATATCATGCATGGTAAAATAAACAAAACAAATTAAAACAGATTTTGTCTTAGTATTGGCCGTGAATTATTCAATGAAGCATTTCGCCCCGAAAATTGCAGATGTAGGGTAAAGTGTTAAACGCTCCGGGGTAAGCTATGTCAGCGACTCAACCATAGTTATAGTAAGTTCTTCATCCAAATACTAATTGCAAAAGCAAATAATAATAAAAAAAAAAAAAAAACGATTACATCGTTCTCATTTTAAATATGGGGGCCAAATTTCTTCGAAGAATCAGAGAATCTTCTTCTGGCTGGTTCATGAACATATGTAAGAAAATGTAAATAATGTGCAGCAAAATAAGATGTTGATAGGGAATTAATCCATAATGACTCTTTATTAGTTGCTGATGTGGCAATCATTAATGGTTTAGTGAGTCATACATTAACTCACGATCATCTGTTCATAGCATGAATTAGTACAAATTAATTGTAAAGTGTTACCAAACCTTTTTATAAAGAAAGTTTTGTGCAATTGAAAAGTTCCATGAATCTTCGTAGAGCAATTAATGCCATTAAAGTAAAAGAAACGTTATAAACAATAGGTAACAAAAAAGGGAAATAAAAAGAACATTTAAAGACGTTAACTCACCAGAAGGAACAAAATCGTCCAGTTTTCTGAGTGCTGAATCCAGGATGCCTTGGCTGATGTCCCAGTTTTGCCAGATAGGTAAAGAGAGTCTTCTGGCCAGATATTCTCCATCATTACAAACGACTTCACACAAGCACTGCTCTTCAACTTCTCCATCCTTGTAGAGAGACTGGTAATACGTTGTAGAAAAGACGCTGGCCTCGTGCAGTTCTCTGAGAAGATTGTGTACTAGGCCAGGGCTAACCTGTAAAGCTTTTCTCACCTGAAACAACACATCCTCAAAGGGAACCATGACTGGACAGCAGCTGACAGATCCTCTCATTTCAATGCTTTATTTCCTCCTTGCTATACACATGCTAAATTATCTGTGCTTTGTTCCTGGATAAAAAAATCTGGTAAAACCCACAACAGATTCCATTTGTCTGCTTTGTATTACACTGTGTTTAAGGACAACCAGTTTTACCCAGGTCAGGTGAGGACAGTTTCACATGTACTTTTTCCACAAGAAAACTAATGTTGCTGACAGTGCATGGACAAATCAAGAGACCACATCTCCATCTCACTTCTCTTTTGTTACTAGGAATTTATATGGAAGAGATTCAATGTATACATGCCAGAAAAAGAAATGTGTTCCCTTCTATATACTAAATATATATATTTTATATGCATCTGAGAAATTGCAGGCAGTATACAGTATACAAGAATAAAGGTTCCGGAAGGGGTTTTTCGTAGAGATGCCGTAGTACAACCATTTTGGTTCCCCCAAAGAACCATTCTGTTTATTTTCCGTACTGTGAAGAATATTTCAATATTCTTAAGAACTTTTCCCACTGTAAACATTGTGTGCAATGGAAAAGATCCATGGATGTTAAAGGTTCTCCATGTAAACATCAAAGCCAATAAGGAGCCTTTATTATGGAAGTAGGAAAGCACCAACGCACAACCGAATGCAATATTTGTGTAACACCTGTCTACTGTGGTCAGTTTATGAAGGCAGCATACGGTAGATATGTTGTTCTCCAATTATGATACCCCACGATCCTTTGTGTGCAGTTTAGTGGTTGGTGTAAAGAGCACAAATGGCATGTGATGAAGCAAATGAAAAGTGCAACCGTATAAATGCCAGTTATTTCACCCAAAATGGCAGATGCTTCGGGGTAAGCTGTGCCAGTGGCTAGTCAGTGATAGTTATTGCATCCAAATACAAACAGAAATACTACTGCTTCGTGCTAAAGGCAGCAGCCGTAAGCTAGCCTGGCTCCGCCCTCCAACGTACTTCCGCTCAATTTCATTTTCCTTCAGTAACTCCGTCTGGGATTGTGGTGTATTCTTTGGTTTTCTCCGATCAATTTTCAACCGGTCCAATCAGCGAACAGAGGGAGTGGCTGAGAACGATGACGTTGAGATCGTGCGCTAGTTTGAGTTGACATACGTCACGACCAAACGTTAGCAATTGGTTATGGCAGATCCAGAGTGACTCCGGTCAGATCCAATAGTTTTAAACTTCAGCAGAGTACCCGCCTACAAGGAAGTTAACGCTTGTCAATGGAGAGAGGCCAGACTCTCTGTACAAATGAAATGTACGCGAGTCTGGTAGAACCAGGCTAGCCGTAAGCAGCTGTCACACTAGACTTTGAGCACGTGAAATGTCTACAGACACCACAACAATCGTGATCTGGAAACATAATTTAAAGGAGTCATAATGTAGAAATTTCACTTTTCCACGAGAATCAATGTATGTTATGATTGCATAATGATTATACACTGGCCGGGAAGCCGATATTTAAAAGTGAAGCGTTTGTTTACCTCGGGGTTTGTAAAATAGGCCACGTGCACGCGCACGAAAAAACGAGATTTTGATTTCTTCCCCTTCTTGACGTCAAGACGGGGGAGGATATACCAAATATGGACACTGCAAACCTATGCCGCGGGAAGCCCGCCCCTCTCCCCCTCAGATTCAGTTTAGTTGACTCGAGAAAGATGGAGAAATCGAGTGCACACCTGAGATGCTCTGTGGGTGACTGCCACAAACAACATGCAAATGTGTTTTATCTACCAAAAACGGACGAAACTATCAGGGAACAGTGGATGAAATTCATTTTTAATGACGCTGTCCCAACAACTCTTTCAAGTGGCGTATCGTTAGGTGTGTGTGCTAAACATTTTACACCGGAATCTTTTACAAATTTGGGGCAGTATCAGGCGAACTTGGCCTCGAAGCACCGTTTGGGAAAAGGTGCCATCCCAACCATCAGGGACTTGCCAGAAATTGAAAAGGTAAAACTGTGTTTTTATTGCTCTACTGTGGTTAACAAATAGCAGCTAACTGCTAATGCGGCTATTGTATGTAACGTTACCTTCGAGGTAAACACGGGGAATGGACTCTACGAATGCTAGCCACATCTTTCCACTTTGTTTTACACTAGCAGCTACAGTAGTGACGGTACAGGAGTCCATGCTCAGTGGCTAAAACTGTTTAAATGCAAGTATGAAAACAATATACCACTAAACATTATTAGCCAAACTCATGCAAAACATGCAGTTTGAAAATAGCTTTCAGTTAGTGGGGCTTCTGTAAGAATGTATCTGGCAATGGTGTATTTTTTCTTTTTTCTTTGGTTGGGATTACAATTTCACTAACAATAAGTACCGTCACATTTATTGAGCTATTGCAGTATTTTGTCTATGTTTTTGTACCGCTTGGAAGTAGTAAAATACATTCCTGCAACCAATCAACGCGCTCCTCATTTGCATTATTATAATGACCGTCCACGACAGCCAAAACATCGCATCAGATCTCGCGAGACAATAATGCCTTTAGAAATAAGGGTCTGAGGGGCTCTGTGTTGATTTTTTTTCCACTTTTCTTTTTTAGAAGTGCCTAAAATACTATAATAGAGCATTTGGGTATCCAAGGTAACACAACATTATGACTCCTTTAACATAATACATTCAAAATGTAAAAATATACAATCTACTCCATTTTGAAGCAACGCTGCAATCCTACAGATTTAAAGTTTGTGTTCTTTTAAAATCAGCTAAGTGGTCACAGCGTGACATATCAATCTTCTATTGGGCTTACGCCTTCAAACAAAAACAAATTTGCAATGCAGAATTGACCAAACTCTGAAATGCAGCGAAATTGGCATGAGCTTGCATTTCCTGTCTCTTGCATTCACAATTTTCCGTATGGAAAGGAAATCAATGAGCTTTTTGCAGGCCAAGCGCAAAGACCCCTTAATACGTTACAGTGACTAATACTGCACTAACAGACAACACCTTGAAAATGGAAATTCCCTAAAATCTTGATTTGAATGTAAGTACTTACCGTAGCACTATGAATAATACATGAAGAACATTATTAATGCTGGTGTATCAGAAATGTTTTGATATATAACACAGAACAATCAAAAAAGGTTTAATGGTGAGTGTGCTATAAAAGGTGTCCTTGCATATTTTGCATTTTAAAATAAATAAATAAATAGAGGTTTAGTACAGATCAGACCAGATGTCTTAAATAATTTCTTACTAATTGAATTTATTACAATTTTTACAAAGCATTCAAAACCAAATTAAACAATAGCCATTTTTCTACTCAATGACAGGAAAAAGCCACTGTATGGCCCACATTGTAAGTTTTCTGATAATAAAGTATCATAGCTCTTCCTGGCCTGCTGAAACATGTCCATTTAATTACAGTAATAATTCTATTTCTGTTTCACTTTCATCATTTGCAAACTTGGATTCACGTACAGCTCCGTGTGACATGCGTCTTTGAGCTCTACTTTTAAATCCATTTTCAACAGGAATGATTTTTTAGATACATTATTTTAGAAAATTACAAAACTATATTTCAAATCTCCCTTCTCAAATTTTTTTTTTTCGAAATCTGTGATTTGAAGAAAACTGGTTATCCGGTCTTAAAAGGATATATTTTCCTGTAAATTAATTTTTAAATGTGACCAAGAGTTTGTGCAGATAATCATGACCTTTCTTTTGACTGGCCAATCACATGACACTGCTGTCTGAATTCATAGGATATCCCAGCTGTCTACATAAAGATCTGGCTGGACGTTCTCCATTTCAACAAGGATCATCTGATGAGGAATGGGAAGAACAGTAATCTCGGATTTCTGCGAAAGTAAAAAAAATAAAATTTGTTATTGTCAGCACAAATGAAGGCCAAGCACGTAACAACAGCAAACTTACTAAACTTTAAATCAAAATAGCAAGATATCCGGATTCTAAAGAATACACACTTCTGTAATCTGCTTCTTTCAAAACGGATGGGTGGAGGAGAGGGAGTTCATTCTTAGAATCTAAACTATTTCCTTGATATCCTTTCTTTCTTTTTTTTAACAGAGCATACTGTCAACAATACACCTTTCAAATATTAATGACCCTCTGGGGCAAATTTTTCATGGCAAGGATTCAGCAACATGCTAGAAACACTCCTGATCCAGTATGGTCCATAATAGCATTATGTAGCTGTAGCAAATTTGTCCATGAATCTAAAGTTTCATGTCATTTAACAGGGGTCTTTCCTGATACTGGCTGGCTTTCTTGAAGCCTCCATAGGAAGAGCAGGAGCTGTTGTGCCATTTTTCACCTAGAAGTAGTATTTAATATTGTGTATAGCATAATATTAAATACTTCCTTCCTTGCTCGGTGCATAGCCATATAGAGCACCAACATAAAGGGTTCTGCTCAGAAAATCAAGGCCTTGTTGCAGGTTGTTGTGTACCTAATAAAGTGGTAAATTAGTGTATATGGATAAAGAGTGCAATAGCTTTAAGGAACCAAAAAAGGGGAAGACAGAACCTGTATAAAACAAGTTCTTGTCTTAGGCATTCTTGGCAATCAGTTTAAATGTCTTGTGCCCACTGAATTTCACGACTCACTGAAAAAAGAATTAAAAGAATGGGGAAATAAATGAACTCAAACATATTTGCTGTCTTTAATTATACTTGTTGTCTTTGAAGGTGTTTACCTTTAATCTCAGGTGTTTTAGTTTAGTGGTTCTCAAACTTTTTTAACGTCAGGGCCAACCACCAACGGTTATGCAGGTTATGTAGAAATTAATGCAGAAATGCACAATGCAAAAACTATGCTTTTAATGGTGATTCAAACTTTAAAAGTGCATTAAAATTTAAACAATAGGCTGCAAAGTCCTTAAACATGGAAAGCAATAGAAATTACATGAAATTTAGGAAGTAAGCCAAGTTTAATAATACCTCCCCACGACGAAACATTTAACTTTCTATGTCCCGCTCTGCACTTTGGGGGGACTGTGGGACACAAGCAGGACAGAGCCCATCTCTTGACTAAAGCCAGGTGCACACTGTGCGATTTATAATAGTCCTTTACGATTGTTGCTTGTCAGACTGTACAAACATGATCCTCGCTGTAAGCCATGTCACACTGTAAGATCTCAGTTGTCATTAATGTCAGTCTGTACGACAATCAAGACGTGTTAAAATAGGACGCATGCAAGAAAAGTTGTGCGGAGTTTTACATCATCAATCAATGACGCGTTCGGTGATGTGAGCTGCATTACACACAGGATTCAAATGGTGGCTACAAAGAAATCTCTAACGTTTTTTTGGTCATGGCTTGTCTTGAAAAAAGAAAACAATTTGATGGTTGTTGTAGGAGAAGTCACACTGCAGGACTGTGAGTCAAATCTTCTGACACTGCCAGAATTTCGTCAGAGGTAAAATTTTATCGCAATGGTCATTAATCGGCTGTCGGTGTTCATGTCAAACTAACGATCAAAGACTTCAGATTTTAGCCAAGGATCGGGGGAATCTTTTAGGATGTGCAAAATTTGTCTAAGATGGCCAAATCGTGGCCAAAATCGCACAGTGTGCACCCGGCTTAATATATTTATGTTTTCCTGATGTTCCAAAGCAATTGACACTGGTTTTATCGTCCGCCTGAGCGAGATATTGTTGTAAGGCTTGATCCGAAGAAGACGAAGATGATTAGACAGATGAATAGGATTTATTAAAGAACTCGGAATAACAACAGACACGATGCGAGACAGCGTGCATAGCACAAGCAATACCGGACAATGAACTAAAACAAAAGCAGGAACTAAATACAAAGAGACGATTAACTAAAGGACGAACAGCGTTGATGATTAGTCTAGTGTCCATGGCGGGGGAAACAGACAAAAGACACACATGTGATGAATGAAACCAAACTAAAAGTCCATGAACTGGATATAACTGAACATAATGGTGACAATTATAGGCTATTTGACACAGCGCTGCCAGAGAAAGTAAAACTGAATTACAGGCGTGTGTGAAATGCGCTATACAAATAAAATTGATGTACCTAACCTTGTCTAATGAGCACAGACAGTGTAAAAAAAAAAAAAAAAAAAATTCCCACAAGATAAAGACTAAAACCTACAAGATAATATATTTCTGTGTTAGTGCACAGTGTGACCAGTAATGTAATTTGCCAACAAATCACTTGTTGTGTTGACTCATTTGCAGAATAAAATAAAATGAAATAAAATGAACTAAAAAGTTAATAGATTACTGTTTTCTGGCAGATAAAATGGTATCTGGTGTAGTGTTTTCTCCTCTGGCATAGTGAAAGATAAGAATATAGGGATTAAAAGTTAACAGACGAAGAAACGTTTATAATCCTCAATGAAAGGACGTGATTGAGGATTTTGCAAAAGAAACAAGAGTTTCCATGTCCAGAGGAATAACTCACGGAATATTGTTAAATTCGTGGAAAATCGCAAAACAGAATACAAAGCCGACATAAGGCTTAATTCTAATTTATGGACTCGCGTAGCCTACCTCACTCATTCGGCACGAATCCAAATGTTTCCATAGTCGCGATGTAACATTTGGTTGCCATTTCTTTGGTAAACAAAGCTTTGTACTTCACTCATGTCCTAATATCTACACAAAACAGCATTCACACGCACAAAAATGTGTTTTGGTAAAGCACTGCCGGTGGTATTCGGCCACCGCGATGGGGCGGTGGTCACACTAACCGGCACACGGCCCTAAACAAAAGGGAATAATATTGGACATTTATGTACTATCCACATATAAGACGAGTAGGCCTATTGAACAGTTAGTTTACATATACGTTATTCATTTTATTTTAAAAAGAATTCTAGAAATTCTAGAATTTCCCCCTTGTAATTCTTGGTTTGGACATTAATTAGGACTGTTAGGTAAGTTAAGGTAACACACTAAGCAGCATTACCAGATTGGTTAGTTATGTCAGTTCCTTAGTTTATGCGTGGGACATGTAAGTAAAGAGAGGCATGCTGACGTTTTGGATGACTCACTCTGGACTATGCTCTGATAGGCCACTGCTGCAGGAGATTCTGGAACTTCAGTTAGGAAAGACTTTCCCTCGTCACAGCTTTTCCCTTGAAAAGTAAAATACAGAAGTACATTTTGAGAACTAGAAACTGCTGGCTGCAGACTTTTCCTCATATGTTTAAGAAGAACCAGTGAAGGGAGTTTTTTGTACTTGATTCAATCTACAGACTACACGCTGTAAAAATAAAAACAAGGAAACACTCACAAAATCAAGAAACGGGAGGCACCGCTTTGCTACGGTGTAAATTGTTAAACTTCCTCATATCCTGACCACTTAATGCGGAACAAATGTAGAATAGAATTTCATTACTATTTAATCTGGTTGAAAACATTCTCTTCCTAGGTAAAAGATTAAGCTTCTTGTACCTATTCGTGGGTCCAGGGGTACTCTGCCCAAAAGAGGGAGATTTAGTTCTTCACACATTCTCTGTGCTCCTCCTGTGGTCGGAGGAAATATCTGTGAAGTATTCTGTAAACAGAGACAAAGGGTATCAAAAAACAACACATACAAATGATTTGATCTCTCTTTTCCATGCAAGTATAATGGAGCTTTCAAAAAGGATGCAAAAGTATCAAAGTAGTCCACACAACCCAAGTCTACTGAAGTTACACAACAGCTTTGTGTGATGAAGAGAATGGCATTTAAGTTGTTCTTCCCTGACAATCTTCCTGTCCAGTGATCTGTTAGCGACTGCAGCATTGAGTCGGACCTCAAGAACCGGATCAGTCAGATTGGTGAATGAATGATTCTGCGTGTATTTGTGAACTGGATCGACATATTCATTTAAAAGATGCTACTAAAAGAACAGTTTGTTCAGAAATTGGGGAGTGCTACTTCTCCTTGGATATCTGCATATAACGATTTTTAATAGCATTCAACATTTTTTTATGTTTTTGAAAGAAGTCTCTTATGCTTACCAGGGCTGTATTTATTTTTGGGTAATACTGTGAAATATTTTGACAATTGTTTCCTATTTTAATATATTTTAAAATGTAATTTATTCCTGTGATGGCAAAGCTGAATTTTCAGCATCATTACTCCAGTCTTCGGTGTCACATGATCCTTCAGAAATCATTCTAATATACTGATTTGATGCTCAATAAACATTTCTTATTATTATTATTATTATTAAAGTTGAAAGGTTGTGCTGCGTCTTTGATGAATAGTAAGTTCAGAGATAAATATTTTGTAACATTATAAATAAGGCCACTTTACAGTCACTTCTGATCAATTAAATGTATCCATGCTGAATAAAAATATAAATATCTTTAAATTAAGTCTTACTTAATTTAAGGCATTACATTTGCCATTTGACAAAAGAGGATTACAACTCACAGATTTGTTACTTTATTTTTGGGAAGTGCAAATGAGAGTGGTATGAATATGGCAGATTAACTGTGCTTCTGCACCTGCATAGATACAAATTGAAAACCATCATGCTAGGGATGATAAGGCATTATTAATTCCCCTGACCTGTGTTGTTGTAACAGTCTGGTCTGCAGCACACTTGACGAGACGGAATATGAACTCAGAATAGTCTGTATTTAAACTAAACGCTCAGGAACACACAGGGAAACGTAGGAGAAATCACAAACCACTGAACACATACGAGAAGCAAAAAGAGACTGAACATAATGGAGTTTAAATACAAAACATAAATATACGCAACCATAAAAACAAACGATAACCAGTAACCAAGGAAACCAAAACTAAACGGAGCAGAGAAACAGGAACTAAGGCAAGTCCATAACCATGACAGTTGTGAACTGAAGTAGATCAGCAATATCTTTGTCAGATTCACATATTGATTGAGGTGAAGATCAGGAAAAATGCAAATGGTTATTGCCAATATACAGTATAACAATACTCAACTTCACTATAATCCTGATGTTTCAGATGCACGTAGAGATGGAATAACACAAATACATGTAATTGTTTTTGTGATTTGTATGAGGTAGATATACTCATAACATTTGAGCAATTGAGTGCAAAGTTCCTTTATCAGGATTTACAGGTGCAGCATTATATTGCTACACAACAAGGTGGTAATTTATTGCATTTTTCTTTTAGTTCCAAGTTCCAACAGATAACATTATAAAAAGGGATGCAAGGGAATAGAAAAAAGGGCCCAAGGACTTATGTCATATCAATCTCACTGATTTTTATGGAGAGGATACACCATCTTCTAAATCCAGATGGGAAAAAGATTTGGAGTGTATTTTTGAACAAGATACTTGGGAATCTATTTGTGAAAATTCCCTAAGATGTTCATGTAAGAGCAGGCATAGGTTAACTCAATTTAAAGCCACAATGTGTAATTTTTTCGCCGCTAGGGGTCGCTAACCTCTTACAATAACAAAGGCGTAGATTGATGACGCAGTAAATAAGCGTGGAATCATGGAAGTTGTCGTCATGCCGATGGATCTAACATTAATAATGTTGAAGGGGAAATAATGTTTATGGATGAGTGAATACATTCATGTTTTTTATTTATTATTATATTTTTTTCATGACTGTGGTATGAAGCAAGTCGCGATTGCTAATGAGAGACAGATATCAGCGCGAATCCCGCAGATATAAAGGAATGAGGACATTTCATTCTACCGAACTACCCGCAAGTGCTGAATTAATACTCACACAGGTCAGTTTATTTGACGAATTTAACTTGTGAGGTAACGCAGCGCTGTTTCACTTGGTCGAACGTTTTACTGTCATACTAAAATGCATTTGAGTGAGTTGAAAGTTATGTTATTCTATGTGTTAGTTTGTTGGCTGTATGAGACTAGCAGTAAGCTAGATCAACATTAGAATAACATACTGATCATATTCTAGCATTTCATCATTTTTAGATATTTAACTGATTCGTTTTATGTAATAAAGTACATGCAAGAGCAGCGTCTCTGTCAAGTCTAAGTTTGTCGTGGACGTGGAGCTCTCGGCATCTCGAAAAACGCCACGCTGATATTGATCCTCGTTTTATTTCTCTTTTTGTCCCAAAGTGTGCTTGCCATTATCCATAATGTTTGAACGAAACAACAACAGCGTGCCGCTAAACATTACGCATTGTCCACATCTGTCGCCATGGTTACTATGGCAGTACGAGCGGAAACCAGGGATAACGCTAGGTTCACACCGGACGCCGAAGCGACGCGGAACGTAAAATCACGCGCGGTCCGGCGCCTGCCTGTTCACACCAGACGCGTATTCTCCGCGGCGGTCGACAAGCGCTTCTGCTCAGTTGTTGTTTATTCAGAGCTGTTTTTTACATCATGGGTAAGTAAATAACCTCATAAAATGAATACACCATGTTTCTGTAACCAAGAAGTTTGTACACTCCCGTTGCTCTGTGTGTGTATGTACGTGCGTGTGTGTGTTGTGTTTTTTCTTTGTTTGTTTTCATCTTTCTAGTCTGTTTAGATACACAAATATGATCGCATTTGTCACTCGCGGTATTTTAATTTGAAAATTGCTTATATTTTGACAATTGACCGGATTGTCTCGTGTTTCTTGTTGTGACTTCCTGCCGGAATGGACGCGGATCACTCGCGGCTCGCGCAAAAAATAGACCACACGCCGAAACTGGCGCTTCACGGCGCGGGCCGGCCGCGGAGCGCCGCGAACGACACCATAGGTTAACATGGGCGCCGAAAGGAACGGCCTCCGTTCCGCGCCGCTTCCGCGTCCGGTGTGAACCTAGCGTAACGCGGATATTACGTCATTGACAGGCGAATTCTTGGAAACATTTAGGATAATGTAAGTACACAATTTAAAGAAATATATAAGACTGTGCAAGTGTTTTTTGGATATTTTTGATACAAAATTCTTACATTGTACCTTTAACATTATACTAGAGAGATTACACAAGATGATTACGTAAGTGATTCCTATTCAGAATGTCGTCCTGCCGGGATTGGCACATTATCACATAAGGTTTGGGTGTGTGCAAAACTTAAAACCTATTGGGAAAATATACTACATACAATTAACAAAATTACTGAGGTTAAACTTCCATTTGTTCCAAGATTTATTTTATTAGGGAGTGAATCAGTTCAGCAACTTGGCCCTATAGCAGCAAAGAAATGTATAGCTATACAAGCTATAATAGCTACACAATGAAGAGAACTATCATCTTATCTTACAGTTTAAATCTCAATCTCTCAAGCTAAAAAAAAAAACAAAACAAAAAAAACAACTTTATTTGAGAAGATTAGGTTTAAATATATTGATTATATGAAAACCTGTGGTGCTACACTGGTAGATTATGTTGATGTAGTAATGTAACATTGTGATTGTTTAAAATTAATAAAACTTACCCTGTTACAAGTATTATCACATAAGTATGTTAAATAAGATTTTTTTCTTTTTGCTAACTTTATCGTATGCTTATTATTTTAATGTAAACTTTTTTTATTGATCTGTTTTATTTTATTCACTGCAGCTACCCGCTCTGAAATTAAACTGCTGTCTACCCAGAGGGAGAGGAAGGTGGTTTAGAAAAGACTAATGACTTTCATAAAAGGACAATAAAAAGAATTATCACACAAGTCCTGATATGGCTTCGGAAAACTTGGCATGCAGTATACGGACTCAAATTGACTTCTTTCATGATACTTAAAGGGATAGTTCACCCAAAAATGAAAATTCTGTCATCATTTACTCACCCTCAAGTTGTTCCAAACCTGTATGAGTTTCTTTGTTCTGCTGAACACAAAGGAAGATATTTGGAAGAATGTTTGTAATCAACAGATCTCGGTCCCCATTGACTACCATAGTATATTTTTTTCCTACTATGGAAGTCAATGGGGACCGAGATCTGTTGATTACAAACGTTCTTCCAAATATCTTCCTTTGTGTTCAGCAGAACAAAGAAACTCATACAGGTTTGGAACAACTTGAGGGTGAGTAAATGATGACAGAATTTTCATTTTTGGGTGAACTATCCCTTTAATGATGGGACATTCTTCAAAACTACCTTTTCTCTCTTCACGTAAGGAAGTCATACAGTTTGGAATGACATGAGGGTGAGTAAATTATGTCAATAAATATAAAACAAAAAGAAGAAAATATCAAGCTTCATCACACGAGTTCAATGAAAAAAGAAATCATGTGCAACACTGTTAACATACAGAAAACATTAAGGGTGATGTGTGCTGTATTTTGCCGTAAGATACTGCATTTAAACTTGTATACTATACCTTGCATTTAGGACAAACAAAGCCACTCATGTTTTCAATCACACCTATGATGGGCAATTTGACCTTTTTACAGAATCTGATCTCTTTTCTCACATCCTGCAAAGATACTTCCTATTTGAGAAGGGAACGAAAAGAAAAACAGTATATAGTAGTCAAAACATGCAGTTACATTTTAATAGGGATCATTGAACATGTTTAAATGCTTGTATAAATTACAAAAAAATACAGAAAAATTGTTTATGTTGGCTGATACTTTTCTTCTCATGTGCCACGAGCTACAAAGCAAACATTTAATTTATAGTGTACCACTGCAAAGCAGTCTGGTATTGCAAAAAAACAAACAAACAAAAAAACAAGACCTTTGGCTATTTTTAAGGAAGTGTAAGTGCATTTATGTGTCCTTTCACACAGCTGCAGTATAAGCCTCTCTAAACCTGAATGATTCTTGATGTTATTAATTAACTGCATAGTAATCAATGTTTAAATGATCAGTTGGGAGAACTATTTGTTGGGGGCTTCGTTAAGCATGTGTGCAAATAAGAAGCACAACTTGTCTAAAGACAGACAACTTTGTTCTTTTTTTATACACTGTTCACACCATTGAGTTCCACTTCACTGTTAACGTGCAGGAAATCAACATTTTTTTTAAAACATTCAGTTAAGTGTGAAAGCATGTTGTTCCCCACACCTCAGTACATCTGAACTCGTGATTAAAATCAAACTAGATTATTTTGCACTTGTTGTTTCTGTTCTTTTATGCAAATCTTTTTTTCATTTCTTTGATTTTAATCTTTAAAAAAAAATGCAAACTAGACCACACTGAGTAAAAACAACTTCCCGAAACATGAATTGTTGCTGTTCACCTGCGGGGTGGTGATGATGACGGCCCCATCGATCCCAGCGCCGCTGAGATACTGCACAATGGACAAGTGCTCATCAGATGTTCCTGGGGGTGTGTCTACGATCAGATAGTCCACTTCTCCCCAGTCTACATCCCTCAGGAACTGTTTTATCATCCCTAAACAACATCAAGATACCGAAAATGAGACAATGCACCATAGCAAATGTATCAATTTGCAAACAACTGCACTGTTTAGCCTCTTTAGTCTTATCTTTTTTCTCTCTCTTTAAAAATGTGAAGGCCAAATATTGTAACCCATACTCGGAATTTGTCCTCTGCATTTAACCCATCCAAGTTTGTAAACACACAGTGAGTAGTGAACTAGCAGTGGGCAGCCATTTTAGATGCGGCACCTGGGGAGCGATTGGGGGTTCAGTGCCTTGCTCAAGAGCACCTCAGTCATTTCCTGCCGGTATTGAGAATCAAACCCGCAACCTTCGGGTTATCAGTCTGGCTCTCTAACCATTAGGTAACGACTGTCTTAATTAATGCAATCTCAGTGATAGTCAGATAAGCAAACAGCTTGGCAGCCAAAGTCATTCTTTTTGTACACTTGTAATGTTTTGATGCTTGATGTGCACCACACTGAAGCCTAATCCAATGCGTCTGCTTATGTTTGTATCTCAAATGCCAAACTTTTATACATAAGCTGTTATCCTGCAGATATACTGATAGTGATTTACTTCCTCTAAAAAAGCAAACAAAAACACAAGGAATGTTGATGCTATTTAACCATACAAACAAAGATGACTACAGAACTTGACAAATATGGTCATTCAAAAGTACTTCAGTTTGAGTGCATAGCATCTTACTTTAGTTTTCAACTACACACTGCAATGTGCTGTAATAAAGGACCATGATGCATTTTTTTCCAAGTGTTCTAGTTTAGTTAGTGCCATATAAATATAATTGCCTGTTTGGAATAAAGTAAAATATTGGTTGATGGTGTCGTTTATGGTTCCAACATGTCACTCAAAGTTTCCCTTAAAGCTGATTCAACCATATAACTGAATTTCAAAAGGTTAAACAACTATTATTAGTTAGTTAGATGAGTCAGTGAGGCTGTTGCATCAATATGAAAAAGTTCCAGTTCACAAGAGTCATTTGTTTGTGAATCGGACATCACAGCTTGTGTTGTGTTTGATGTTGCATGGAGGAAACAGTGGCACATTAACCCTTACAAAATTATATCTGGAGAAATCACCTATCAACTGACTAGATTTTATACTTTTGTTGCTGAATTATATTTTTCGATGCATTTGTGTCCATTTTAGGTGCAGTCCGGAGATATGGAGTATAATCCTGATTTTCTAAAAACCTATTCCAGCCAGACAAGGCCAGCGTTACTAAGCCTTTCTCGTCACAACTCTTAAGTAAACAGTAAGTACAGAGATAACAGAGTGCTTAACACAGATAACAGAGTAAAATTACAAGTCCTGCCAAACCACCCACCTGTGCTAAATGATCACACATAGGACACATAGTTATAGACTTCTATTTAAAAAGAAAGAAAGAAGAAGAACAGAACAGAATTTGGTTTTGTAACATGTAAATGTCAGTATCATAACATTTATTTGTCATAACCATTTGCATTATAAAAAAAAGAAAAGAAAAAAAAAGTTACTTCCTAAAATACAAAAACAACAGCCGGCTCGACATCTGATAAACATGATCGAAACCGGCTATTGCATATTTCTGTGTACATGAGATTCAACACCAATCAAGAGTCATTCAGTTCACATATGTGCATCAATGGGGCTACTCAACATCTTGTCCATTACTGTATCAACAGAAAACAGAATGGACATGACACATTCAACAACACACCTGTGAGAAACAGTCCTCATCACAGATGAGACATTCAGATATCAGACAGTGGTTACAATACACCACGTAAGGAAGTGAAACTCATCTGGTCTAAACTTAACTTTGTGCTTCAGATAAACAGAGCTTTTTTTGAGCATGTCATCATGGAACAGGATGCCAGTGTTTCTGTTCCTTTGTAGTAAAGGGTATAAAACACATTTAACAGTTACACTTCATTTCGATGGTCCACTGTAGACTCCCTACTAGAAAGTCTAATAATACTCTAATGACTAGTAGACATGATGTAGTTGCAAAGTTACTAATAGTTAGTAGAAAGTCTAAAGTGGACCATCGAAAAATAAAGTGTCACCCATTTAACAAATAATACTTCTAAGTCTAATGCAGAAAGAAAGATGAATTTCATACAGTACATCATGATATCTGTTTTGTTTTAACCAAGTTCTGCTAATAGCCATATCTGTCGGAACAGAACCGTTTTTAAATTTAATTTTGAACGCAGTACTTCTGCTTCATATATAATTGTATTGTGGCAGGAAGCTAACACTGCCCTTTCATCAGTTCTTTTGCCCTTTTATTTATTTAATTACATTTACATGTACAGTAAGAAGCATCAGTTATTTCACACTGATTGGCAGAGATAGATATGAAAAAATAGTTTACTGAAATGAAACCTGCAGATTAACCAAGTGGAAACATTTTAGCTAAAAACTGCTATATGAAACCAAAAATGCACCACTAAGATAAACTTAACCATTAAACCAACAATCCTATGACTGCTACCAACAACAAATACACCACATGCACCATACATGTCATCTTTTATGCCAAGGACATGATTAGCCTTGCTGAAAGTTTGCACCACCAAGATGTGACTCTTCCACTCAGATTTTTTAATACCTGCGTAATGACCCTGTTTTTTCTAGAGCATGTTCTGACAGAGGTGATTGAATTCCCCCAGCACTTTGAAATGGAGCATTCTGGGTAGAATACAAAAAGGTCACATGGTTTTGTGGGCTAGTGCAGCACTATACCCGTTGATTTGGCCTGTGCTGCACAATCGTGCAAGTGAACAGATACAAATAACTGATTTAAACGTCAGTTAGCACATCCTGTCACACTTTTGCCATCTCTGGCTTCCAATACAACGCACAGCTAAATTAAGACTGCATGATTATGAGGAAGGCCATTTAAACCACTAAATAAAATATATAAGTGGGCTAAAGTGAACTACAAACCATTCTTTTTGGGGCCTCTCCAGATAACAGCATCATCTGGACTACTGAGCAGAAAGCCGATGGACATGACAGCCAAGTTGTCCTCAACGTACTAGACACAGAGAATATATCAGCGTGTAATAATGACACAAAACCCTTTGAAGGGACATCAGAATCCAAATCAAAAGAACAGATTTAAAAAATAAAATAAAAATAAAAAATCTCACCACTGGGGACCAGCCTGAGCCACTCTGATGAACCTGCAGAGGAAACAAAGACAGAATGAGATTATAAAACATTCAGACCCCTCAGAATTCTGACACAAGTATGATGCATAATGAAGTCTGTCTCTGCAGTGACATACCTGCTCCCCCTCTAAGCCCATTATTCTTGGTATAGATGGCCCACAGATGTCCACATCTAGGAGTGCTATCTGGAACAGGGAAACAAAATATTTATTATAGATATGGATTATGTAATCATTGAATGTTTATTTTTTACATAATGTGCCTTTTAACCAGATTTTTGATAATTAAGCTAAATAATTATTGTATTAAAAAAATGTGTACATTTGGTCAGTCTAATGGAGTACCTTGCTCATATTATTTGCTTTAACAAACAAAACAAAGCAAAGAGGTTGGGATTTGATTTGAACGACATGAAAATTGCACCACTGCAGTGCAGTACAATGATGTTAACACAAGATGTCAGTGTGGCACAGCTACATGCACATACACAGTCTGAGCAGCACTGACTCATAAGTCATTACATAAGACCATCGCACTTCAGTTCCAGCTCTATACACACAGACCTCAACAACCTCCAAAACATGTTTAAGCTTTTAAATTCATCCCTGAATACCACATTACCCTGATGTGACCGGAAAACATAACCTTTCCATGGCCTTTGTGGTATGAATGAAATCATTGACTCTGTGGTATCATGTCTGAGTGTGCAGCCTTGATTTGATGGTTATATGTGAAGCAGAGCTGTGAGATAAAAACAGATGCCCAAGTTTGTGAAACAGTCTCCTGTTGGCATCTCATTTAATAATGTCTAGGGTCTTAATTTGTATCATTGATTGATGTAGTGTGGATTTTTGTTTTATTTGTTGGTTTACTGATTCTGTACAGCAGTTTGGAACAACATGTGCTGCATTTATATGTGCTTTAAAAATAAATTGAACTGCTTAAACTGCTCAATGTGCATTAGTGTGTGTGATAACATCCAGAGCACTTTAACAAATGCTGCCAAAACTACAGAGCAGGTGAGATAGATCGATCAATCTATCTATCTAGCACTAAAAAACATCTCAGTGGAGCCTCACAGAAAAAGCTGCAGATGTCATTCGGAACAGGAAAAAAAAAAGAATGGGAGGGGGATGATATTCCTGGCTTTTGTAAAAAGGAGATAATCAAAACTCTTCTTCATCTCTTACAAATAGACCCCCGAGGGCTGCTGCATGCCAACTACAGCATATGTTTAGATGATCACACCAGAGCAAATCTCCAGCCATGAGTTAGTGTTTGTGTGTGTGACTAATCCGTGGACATGATAGGAACTGAGGAAAATTCCAGATGTGCTGATGATTTGACTTTTTAGATGGAATGGAAGGGAAGGGAGCCCTTGCTTTTCCTGCAACAAAGACATGACTCGCACCTAAATGGATCAGAAATATCAACAATGATTTGATTACAAGTTCTCAAAGCGTTTGTTTAGGTGTTTAAATGCATTTAGTTTAAAAACTAAATATAGAGTCTAATAAACGTATGACCGCCTTGCCCCTGGCTTGTGTTAAATGTTATTTGCCGACGGCTGAATTAAGCAGCACTCTTTTAAACACACTCTTGTTATGGTCACACTCAGATGATGTTTATTTCTCCCTCCCTGTTCCTCTGCTTCCTGAAGGAAGTTTACCGAAAGCAAACTAAGGAGTGAAAGCAGCAAAAAAGGAGCACAGAAGCTCTCTCTCAGGAAATGGCTACATAGTGAGCAGGGTTGTAGAGAGGCTAAGACCATAGTGGCAAGAGTCGGGGATTCTCCCGCAGAGCTACAGGGGAAGTCACACCACATCCTCCCAGAGTCTCAATACTTTTTTCTGGCTACCGCTCTTCTTTTCCAGTACTTCCCTTTTTCTTGGGCTAGAAACAAAAATGTATATGCTCTCCAGTGTCTTAGTTGGCCTTCTTAAATCCATGTCTAAAAACCCTTAGGGCTCATCAAATATATGTTGAGCGAGGAGGGGAGGATACGTCTTAACCTTACAAAATGCTAAGAATCCCACAGACCTCTTGAGGGAATATGGAACATCCAGAACAGGCCTGTTTGGTACCAGATGTAGATTTGGCTACTGTAGCCTTTGCTATGTTTCCATTGAAGTTGCTGCTAATTTAATGCATGGATGCACGAAAAAACTAAAAACTAAAATGTATTACTATTTGCAAATAAAACATCTAACATTTAAGAGAACATAATTTATCATTAAATATTATTACATAGTTTTCCAGAATTAAAAAATAAATGATACCTTCTAAATACTTGACTATGCAGAGAAAAGGTGATCAGAAGAAAAAAAAACAGAGCTAAAATGCAACAAATGTTAATTATTTATGCAAATATTGCACAATTTGTATTCAAATATTTTGATGGAAACCTGACTAATGAGAGGTGAATATTTGATCTTTGTAAAATTGTCTTTTCATTTCAATTTGAGTACAGTGCTACAAAATTAAAACAAAATATGAGTAGGTAGTGTGGCTGAGCAGTTAAAGACCTGGACTGGTAACCCAAAGGTTGTTGGTTCAAAGCTTAAAAGGGGAGATTCCGGAGTCATAATCAAATACCTCTTAGTGACTGGTCACACTACAATAACTGATCATCCAATATCTGATCAAATGTGTTAACAATACTGTTAAAGAACTGGGACTTTTAAAACTGTCCAGCTGCAGGCAAATATTCTCAACCATCAAAACAAGTAGCTGCTATATTCATCAGGATTCTGCAGACAGCTACTAAACCACCAGCATTTCCTTAGAAAGCAGCTTGGGATATAGAAAAAAAAAGGAGAAAAGGTTTTACATAGGCACAGCTCTCTCATAAAAGGTATTTATCCTCTGTTAAAGAGGAGGAGGAGGAGGAGAGTGTTCATCCAAAGGGAAATTCTTATATCTTATTTCTTCACACGTCTAGAGGCAAATTAGGGAAAATACGTCACTGTATCTCTACAGACAAACAGAAAGATATTTAACAGAAATGTTTAAGAAAAATGAAAACAGCAAAAAAAAATTGTGGTTTCTACTCAGAATCAAGAACCAAAAAAGGGTGTTTTCAACAGCCTAAAGCACTTTAAATGGCACAAGAACAAGACATTCTTGGGTCAAACACAAGTCTCTTCCCAGTTTCAGTTGAGCGGAGTATTCCCCTGTAATCAAAACTATGAGACAGACTCCATATGGAAATACAGCCTTTGCTTTTTGACACAAACATATTCTAACACAGTGATTTAACATTAAAATATGTCTCATCACAATTTCATTGAGTTTCAGCTAAAAGTACAAAACTAAAGGATGTTTCAGTTAAATTTATAAACTTGATCTAATTACAACTGTACAGCAGGTTCATCCAGTTATCACCAGTAACACACAATCTTCCTCATTAACAGCTACATAAAGCTTGTCATTATGCTCTAACGATGACCTCATCCCTCATCGCACTACTCCAGTTACTGTGAGTGAACGCCACACCTGTAAATTACACTGCTTTTCCAACTCGCATGCACCTTCTGTCAAAAGCCTGAGGCACTCAACCTATTAAAATGTCAATTGAGTAAATTCAATACATAGATGCTTATTAGCAAGAAATGAGTCTTAGGGCAAACAATGTTTACTATGATAATCTACACTATTAAAAGAACACCATGCACTCTTTTAATTCATGATGTCAGTCTACAATGTTTAACAGTATGACCTTTAGCGTTTACTGTTGCAAACCAAAATAATAAGAGTAGATGGATGGATGTGCTTAAACTGGGATAGTTTATCCATCTACTCCTTTTAAAAATATATATATTACGTAATATACACACACACACACACACACACACACACACACACACACACACACACACTAATGTTAAAAAAGTTTGGGGTTGGTATTTTCATGTTTTTTAAATTGGTATTTTAATTTGTCCAAAAGTAAAGACAATAACAGTGTCACATGTATATATACAGTTGTAATCGAAATTTTTCAATCCCCATTGGAAATCAGGTTTATTGGCAAAATGCACAGACTTTCAGCTGTTTGCAATGAACAAATCAAACAAAAGTAATTGAAATAGCTCAACACATCAAATGTTTCAAGTGGTTTCCCCAAATTCAACTGAAAGTGCAACTTTTAATGACTTCTGCCATCTCAACATTATTCAACACCCTGAATAGAATCCCTCACAACAGCACAAATCTGCAAAACAGGTGTTGTCTCAAGCACACCTGATGCAACTAATCAAGGGATTCATTAGTTGCACCAGGTGATCTTGAGCTAGAACACATGTAATATCTGCTAGGTTTGTTGAGTGTCATGTTTGACTGCATGTTAGAAATATGCTCAAAAGTCAAAAGAATGGTCCAAAAAAGTTAAGAGAGGATATCGCCCTTCACAAACAAGGAACAGGATACAAAAACATAGCTAAGGCACTAAATGTTCCTAGAGACACAGTTGGAAGCATAGTTTGCAAGTTCAAAGTTTAAGGAATAGTGGTTACACTACTTGGACGGGGCAGAAAAAGGAAGCTATCAATGGCTGTAACCAGAGTTCTGAGAAGGCAGAAAAACCCTTGAGTGACTGCAAAAGACCTGCAGCAAGACTTGGTGGCAACAGGCACTGAGGTTTCAGTTTCCACAGTAAGGCGCATACAAAACGCATGCAGTTTCCATGCCAGAACTCCCAAGACGTACACCACTACTGACCCAAAAGCACAAGAAAAGTGCTAAAATCATAAGCCACAAAAGTTTGGGGATTCTGTTCTGTGAAGTGATGAAACAAAACTGGAACTTTTCAGCCCTATGGATCAGCGGTATGTCTGGAGGAAGAAGAATGAAGCATATGCTGAAAAGAAAACTGCCTACAGTTAGACCTTCCAACAGGACAATGATGCCAAGCATACCTCAAATTCCACCAAGGCTTGGTTGCAGAAGTCGTCCTGGAAGATTCTACAGTGGCCATCACAGTCACCTGACTTGAACCCCATAGAAAATCTCTGGTGGGATTTAAAGGCGGCAGTTGCAGCACACAAACCCAAGAATATTACTGAACTGGAGGCCATTGCTCATGAGGAATGGGCTAAGATTCCTCAGAAACGCTGCCAGAAGCTGGTGTGTGGTTATACATCTCGTTTGCAGCAGGTCATAACAGCAAAAGGGTGTTCTACTAAGTACTAAAGATGCTTTCCATGAATGTGGTTGCATAATTTTGAGCCTACAGAAGTCATTAAAAGTTGCGTTTTCAGTTGAATTCGGGGAAACCACTTGAAACATTTGATGAAGCTATTTCAATTACTTTTGTTTGATTTGTTCATTGCAAACAGCTGAAAGTCTGTAAATTTTGCCAATAAACCTGATTTGCAATGGGGGTTGAATAATTTCAATTACAACTGTATATAAACAGAAAAAAAAGGTAATTTCAAAGCTAATAAAGTTGAAAGACTTAATCATAAAATTAACGTCAAATGTGAGGTTTCTCTTTCTGTTCCACATCCAGTTTTCTCCATGTGAAATAAACTCCTTATGACTGATATCAAGCATGTGCGTTAAAGGTGCCCTAGAATTCGAAATTGAATTTATCTTGGCATAGTTAAATAACAAGAATTCAGTACATGGACATGACATACAGTGAGTCTCAAACACCATTGTTTTCTCCTTCTTATTTAAATCTCGTTTTTGAAAAACACCCCTGAAAAATATCTCCGAATCTCCACATAACACCGACTGTGACGCAACAGTCGGGATCATTAATATGTACGCCTCCAAAAATGTGCATATGCCAGCCCATGTTCAAGGCCAGGTGGAACTGCGCAGCCGAATCATCGTCCGAATCATTTTTCTTCGAGAGACATCATGGCTTGCAAACGAGCGAAGCATGGCAGTTGCTCAGTGTTTGGATGTACAAATGAACACAAAGGTATTTTTTTTTGTTCCTTCATCCGAGCCTCTGAAGAACCAGTGGGTTATGTGAATGTCTGATGTGTAATTGTTCAAGTTCAGACAGATAATCTTTCTCTCAAAGTCGTTCAATACTGTTTATGCATCAGTAAATCAAGCCAGTGACTAAACGATCAACTTCACGTCTTTTCTCTTAGTATAGGATGAAAATGATCTTACTTAAACTGTGATTAATATACAGATAGCGATCAAAGAACAATCCCTTTCCAGTCGCCCAAGCTGTCAATCACACAGCGCGAGTTTATCTGGACACTTGCCAAAACTCGTTATGAAATCAATGACGCTGTTACACTGCACAACGAAGCTCTTACTGTACGTACATCATGTTTGCATTGGTGAAATCATTAGTGAGAGAGTGCAGAAACTGCGTTGCAATGATAAGATCTTCATTCACGTGATCAACAGGCTTACACTAAAGTCTCACAGCAGCCAATCACAGCAGTGGGCGTTTACACTGAAGTCTCACAGCAGACACGCCCCTTCAAACAGAGTGTTCAAATCACAGGCTGAAATCAGGCTAGGAAAAATGCCTTTTATTTCTAAATTATAACAAATTTTGATCTAAAAAACATACTAACATTATAAGGGCACCCCAGGAAACATTCTAAAATAATAAAATAATCCATGCAATGGCACCTTTAAAGCGTCTCTTATCTGCTGAAGGTTGCACTAGGAGGGCCTCTCAACGCTTTCCTGATTCTTTCAGTTCTCAGGAAGTGTGAACACCACGCAAGGCATACAACAGGAAGTTCCCACTCAAGCTCACAGCCCTTCTGGAATTGACGGGGGACTTTTGACACAGCAGATAAGTGTGAGCTATCAGCACAAAGGCCCGAGTGGCAGGTGATCCACCAAAGGTCATACTAACACACACATAGGGTTTCAACTGTCAACACCATCAGCCAGGGTGACCATAGTCCTACACTCACCTCAGATGATCACAAAAAAAGACATCACCTCGATTATTTTCTGCAGGCTACAGCGTCCCATTACTACATATACCATGTGCTTGAGAAATAGTAACAGTCCCTAAAGAAAAAAAATCAATATAGAGAAAAATGCAGTTGCACAAACTGCAATCTAACAATGGAGAGTGGGATATAAAAGAAAAAGAAAAAAACATGACCCATAATTTCACAGTGAGACCTTTTAAAGGCACTTCTGAATACGGGAAGCAAGAGCGTGGGAGTAGATTCCTCTCGGCTTTTTAGATGTCGGCCACATTGGATCGCTTCATCGCTTCACATTGTGGATGTCCCCAAGCTGTGAGATTTAAATTGTTTGAGGGATTGAAGATTATTTCATTCAGTGAGCTGCCAAAGGGTAAACAGCGGACTCAGTCTGCACACGCTGACAGCACTATTGTGGCCGCAGTTTGTTGAGACGAGATCAATACAGCTCTCCCTAGTGCACTGGCTCAGAAAGAGTCCCAGGCAGAGCCGTGCTCTTCTCAATGAACCCGGTAAACACAGCTCTTTCTGCCGCAGAGCCCTACAATGCACTAAAAATAGCCAGCAGTCTCAGACAGAGAAACATTATTGTGAAGTGCTTGGCTCAGATGCTGTGATACAAACAGAAGCTTTTCCTGTTCACTGCACTCTCATAGTGATTCATCCAAGTTCGAAACCATAAGTGTCATGTTATCCCTCAGCGGTTGGTTGGTTTTCCTATTCTGATTAATACAATAATGTTTTGCTAAAGGCACTGCACTTAAAATGTCTGATATGATTTCAGAAATGTTTCTGAACGAGTTTGGAAATGTGACTTAAATGTTCATAGTGCTGTAAGGCAATCTGTAAATAATACATTGAATAACAAGCTAGAATGAAAATTAATCAAACGGTATGAGTTGTTTATATTTAGCAACTGACCTCTCGTTAATATTTAGCTGTATTGTCCCTACTGTTTTGTGTGATGTTGTTGGGCTGTGTGTGTAAATTGTGGGGAAAAAAGGTACGAGTTAGGCTTTCAGCCTATTTAAAGGGGTGGTAAAACACAATTTCACTTTTCTAACTTTAGTTAGTGTGTAATGTTGCTGTTTGAGCATAAACAACATCTGCAAAGTTACAACGTTCAAAGTTTAAAGCAAAGGGAGATATTTGCTTTTAAAGAAATCAATTTCTAAGAACTACAGAAAACGGCCGGTAGGGACTACACGACATTCCTGCGGGCTTGCTGACATCACTAAGCCCAATATTTACATAAACCCCTCCTCCGATGAAGGATTCGCAAAACGGCTAGTCCTGAAAGATCGAGCAGTTCCAACTTTAAAAACAGAAGCTGTTGTTTACGAGCCACAACCTGCAAGTATGATTTTTTCGTTGATGTGTTTTCCTGTAATAGTTCGTATTGTTAATTGTACGTTGTAGCAAGGAAGTAAACGAAGGACAACGCTGTTTGGCTCCACAAACCAGTTTGTTAAATGCTAATTCATACTTATCCGACAAACACATACAAACTTCTGTTTAATATCACCAGCGCAGCGAACTTGGAATGTTCGTGGTTGTTGTCGGTTATGTGATCAGTGTAAATTAATCTTTGATTATAGCTTTTATGTATTGTTTATCTACAGGCATGCTAAACATGGTTTTGTGTTTGATTTGGCTACTGTTGTAAAGCCAATGTTTAGTGTTCGTATTGGATTAATAGTTCTGGCGACAGATATTTAGCTACAATCGTTCTAAATATAGAAAAGTAACAGTGTCATATAGCGATCTGCAGTCTTAAAAAACATACCTTTCTGAAACGTCCTTTAACAGCCGTTCTTGAACAGGTTCTGCTCGATCCTCTCCACTAACATTCTCTGGGTCTGATTCGGGCTCAAATTGGTATGGGAATATTGACGCCGTTGTTTACTGAAGCACAAACTACCGGTAAGGGTAAGGGCCGTGACGTTTCCGAACAAAGTGCACTTGGTGGTTAGCGAATCACAACACACTGGTCCAGCTAACCAATCTGAGCCCATTGCGTATTTTTGAGGGGGGGGGGCTTCATAAAACCCGGAAATCATCCGACCGTTTTTACAAGAAGGAACAGAGCAGTGTAGAACAATGGTTAAATATGTGAAAAATAATGCGAATGTTTAAAAACGAAGCATGAACACATGTTACAGTGCACCCCCACAAACACAATCAAGCCTGTTTTACCACCCCTTTAAATTAGTTGTGGCACTTCATATTCTGATGCGTGCAAAAAATATATTTTTAATCGAAAAGGGGAAGTCATAATTAAGTCTTGATAAAAAACAACAACATACATTCACTGGTATCACAATAGTAAGATAAATATTGGACAAAACAAAGGCTGTGGATCATATTTAGTGATCATATTTCTACTAAAAGCTACAGTAGTTGACTAAGTCGAAGACAACATAGATGTAACTCATGACTTCCAACAGGCGTATGTGCGGTTAGTAAAAAAAATAAAAACGGCATCAGAGCGGGCCAAAGAACCTGATGAATTTTTGTGTACATAATTTACTTCTATGGATTCAAATAATTTTTTTCTACCAAGAAAATAGTACTTCAAAGATGCAGTATGTAATATTGCATAGCTAGTGGTTGAAATGGGTACTGCTTGTGTCCAAATTCTAAATATTGGAGAGTCGTTTCCCCACCCACTCCTCCTCAGACTCAACGATCACGTGCATTGCCAGATTGAGGACAAGCAACAGGAACGAGCACTTACACTGAAAGTTGATCAGTTGATTTATCTGCATTTTAATGTCTCTGGTTGTCATATAGCTTTTTAGATGGATGCCAAGGCTTCCACCTGCGATCACTGACCTAGTGTGTTTGCTGACTTCCATGGCTGCAATACGCTAAGTTTCCCGCCAACTGGCAACCCGGGGTGTAGAAATACTATTGGGTTAATTGGCTGTGGGCGGGATCACACACAGTCCAAAACAAAACCAGGCATTGGGACATGGAACGCACAGTTTACATTTCATGGCTTGGCATTATTTTTCGGAGGAACAAGTATGTGAACATAGCATGTTGCCTAAATATCTGCAAACATATTATGGTATTTTTATGCTTTAGTACACTCCCAAAAAATTATATACAGCACCTTTAAAAAAATCTGTAAAGTTCAAATGAATTTGTTTTGAAAAAGTGAAAAAACAAACAAGAAATTGACTTTTTTTGCTATATTAAAATGAAGTAAAATCTACCCCAACTCTAACTTTTCAACATAATTCTGTATTAGAGTGCGATTAAACATAACTTAAATCCTTTCAAGTTATTGAGTAACTTCTACTTGCAAATATTTTACTTGCACATTTAAAAAGAATAGCATAAATAATATACATATTTATATTTGTATTTGTGGCTTAACACATTGTGTAAAAACATAAAAAAACACAATTCACAAACAATTACATGAAATCTTTAAACATACATCTCAGACACCATATCTAAAACTAATGAAGCCAGGCAGAAATGAGGGAACTTACCTCTTTGGAGTCATCACTTGCTAATGCATGAGACAGATGTGCGCTGAATGTGCTCTTCCCAACACCCCCTTTGCCAGACAAAACTAGAATTTTGTGCTTCACAGAGGTCATTTTTTGTCTGATTACCTCTATGGCTGCAATGACAGAAAACAATATCATACACTTCAGATTTAGATGGAGCTAACAAGCTATTATAATTAAAAGAACACTGACGTTAAATAATCTTAAAGAGTCATATTAAGACATGCAATTTGCTCTTTCTTTCTTTTTTAACATTTGAAACATCTAGAATGAAACTGCTCACATACAGCTGTAAAAGTGTAATATATGTATTCAAATAAATGAATCAATGTATACCTGGATCAGGGGCTTTAGCAGCACCTGACGCACATATATTCTGGTTTGGGCATCCCTGACATGATGAAGATTTACCAGCCTGGTCACTGGTTGTGCCCGGACAGTCTAGACAGAATGACAACAGACTTTAAAAAAAAAAAGTAAACAGACATATAAAGTGTGAATCATGTACAGATGCCTTCATTTTCTTTATTTTAACTGAGAGATTATTAATAAACACAAAGACAGATGGACTCAGACACAAGTTCAGAAGACCACACTTAATTTGATAGCATGTTGCAACTTGCTAACTATATTTATGGATGTTAAAGTAAACAGTAGTTAAACGTCTAGGCAGCTGACACAGGCAGTTGTAGTGCCAGACGGTCTAAAATGACAGATGTCCGTTTAAGATAAACATCAGAGAGGCACAGAGAAACGTGTAGTTGGATATGCGTATAGTTGGCGAAAGGGTAGTTTAAACTAAACCGTAAACAGATGGCAGTTAAAAAAAAGTGTGGATTCAGTGTCCTTAGAGTTAATGATATACACATTTTTTAGACTTACGCTCTGGCGCATCACTAGGAACATCCGCCATGTTTCAAATCCTGCGCAGTTCCTGACAGTGGTGCCACGACCATGAACTTCCCCGGATAATGCAGTGTGTCGAAAGTTCCGCACGCTCACATTGCGGTATTTTGACTCACAGTGAAAAGTCAAATGTAAAAATATTTTTTAAGGTTTACTCACATCAGGGACCACTTAAAGTGGAAATGAAACAGTCAGTCAAGTTAACATTAAATGAATTCCCACTCTAATTAAAAATGATATAACAAACATGACAAATGAAAAAATAATAATAAAAAAAGAAAGAAAATAATAATAATAATAATAATAATAATAATATACAGACTGTTGTGTTATTTATGGTTTGCTTATTTAAGGATTTCTTAACTCTTTATCTGATGTGGTCTGGAGTGCCTTTTATGAGGAAGAATGTTTCTCTGAATTACTCCTCATTTCTAGGTGGTAGCCTAACCAGTTTATGCAGATAAGTTTGTACAAAATGAGCATAGCCTACAATACTATAACTCTTACTTAAATGTCCACTTTGTCATCGTCCTTTAAAAAAACAAAAAATCAGTATGTGGCATGTTAAGTGGTTAATTGTAGATTTCAAACTATATTTGAATGGCAAACACATAGCTTTTGAAAAAAGTCAAATATTGTGGCTTTCTGCCTACTTGAGCGAAAGTGGATGAGTGGATGGTCAGTAACGCTTATGTAAATCAAAAGGAATGTAGCTCTGTGACTACAAATGCCAATTATATTACCATAGCCATAACTTTTGATCTCGGATCTTCACACTCTCTCAGCTTTTAGTTAATGATTAAAATGCAGTTTTACCTCTCAGTCACAGAAGGGTTAACTCAAGTGTTTGTACAGGGCTTTTGAGGAAGCAGAAATGACTTTCTGGCAACACTGGAGTTAGTTTCCTACATCCTCCCAAGGGCAGTGTCACTGTATACAGGATGGCTTTGTGCTTGAATTGCCCAGTTACGGATGTTTCTTTTTAAATGCCAGAGAATGACATAAAAGGCAAAAGGTGATTGTCTGACTTCTGGCCATTTGTCATCAACAACTCTTATAAAGCTTTTGAGATTGACTCTTTAAACTTCTCAGACATTTAACATATTGATGTTGTGGAACAGGTGGCAACATTAACCTCAATAAACCTACATAAAAAGATGTTCTATCCTGTATGGTGATTTATCCATGATAAAGTTTTATTGGGTATTTTTCTAAAAAAATAAATAAATAAAAAAGAACAAAAAGACATAAAATTCTCTTGTGCAAGAGTTGGTTTGTTTTCTTGATGGTTGTAGCTCCCAGTGATCCAAATCTGAATTTTGGGCCCCTGAGTTCTTGGACATGATGTAATATGAGATGTCCTTTGTTTTTTAACATCCTTCACAAATGCTTATAGAGTGCAGCTGGCCATGAAAAGACACGCCCATAGACAGGCATTATGGGAGGAGATTCCCCTCATCCCCCATTCATATAAAACCTCTTTTATGAATCCCTCAGGTGTGCTGAGGAATTTTCTCTTTTGCTGAGTTGATCAGAAAACTTTTTGTTGTTGCAAAAGCTGTACTCTCTCTGAAAAGCAGTTCAAAATATTAGTGATGTAAATTTTAAAATGCAATTTAGCACTGACAAAGAAAAAAAAGTGTAAAAAGTGCAGCAATATTATAAAAGTTTTTTTTTTTCTTCTTCTTCTTTTTTAGTTCATGCACACACTAGTGTAATATTTCAAGCTGTCCTGTAGGGGGTGACAAAAGAATCAGTGAAGAAAAAGAGAATTTGTATGTTTTTATTCTTTGCATTTATTTATTTATTTATTTGTATGCATTTATGCATTTATAAATGCCTAAATTATGGAGAAATAATTATGGAGAATATCTACAACCTGAAACAAGAATACTAACACAAAGCAGTTTCATTTTGAATAAAAAGCACATTGTTGTGATTGGCTATCCCCTTACATCGCATGACCTTAACTCAAATCATGCAAATTCATATAAAAGCACTGACTCATAAACGGTAGAAAGTCACTGTGTGTCCATAAAGGTGTCTCTGTCTGTAACCTCAAATACCCCAGGGCAAGTGCACAGATAGATGTCAGTTTGTTGCCAAGGAAACTATTCTACCTGGCTAGCTTAAGATGGACCCAGTCACCACTCCTTGTTCACTGGAAATGGTGTGGGAGGGTGTGCTTTTGTTTACTGAGACCAAGAAGAAGAGAGTGTTTTTCTTCATTTATCTTACGGTTATCATGTTTACATTAGTGTCAGAGACCAGAAATGAGGGGTTTAGAATAGCTATGTTATGAATAAGGCAAGACATGGAAAGTGAGCTTGTGTTAATATAAAGCTATAACGTCTTGTAGATGTTCATTCAATTTTACGGATCAAGTGTTTTGTGCAGCACCCTTATCTTGTGCTATGTTATGTGAATCAAAAAAATTAATCATCAATCCTCTCATCTCAAAACCTTATTTTCTTTTAGTCATACACAGTCTCATGGATGAATGATTATGAATGAAGAACGGCTGCACCTGTAAACTGAAAAGAATGTTGCTTGCCTTCATTTTTTAAGTACAATCAACTTGGATGTTTTAGTCGTTTCAACTTAAATTACATTAAACTGACTTTAAAAAATGAGTTGAATCTTGTATAACATAAAAAAGTTGAAAATTGCTTGACTTATTTTAATGAGTTAAAGCAATGTAAAAACATGATGTCATAACTTATTGATCATATCATTTTTTACAGTGTAACTGATCTGAGATGCCGAATGTGTGAATCTTTGGTTTTGAGCGAGCTGAAATATGGTCTTGGAGTTTCAAACTAACTTAAGTTCTCACAGGACAACATAGGGCCCATATATTTGCTGGTTAATCTAGTTAAGAAGCATGTACACAGCACACCTACATCCAATACATTCATTTTACCTCAATTGTTTTGTGAGAAAAAGTGACTTCAAGGCCACCTGACAACTTAAAAAAGTTCAAGATAAAGTACATATTTGGACATGATTTCCCTGTTTCTGAGGTGAGGATTATTATTATTAATATTTTAATTTGTTATTATTATTATTTACCAGAGCATTATTTTCCAGAGCAAGAAGATCTTCTTCAACCCAAACCCTTTGAGAAGTCAATTTTGGATTGCATCTCTATTGGTTGGTGAGGGTAAAGTGATTTCCACCGGTCCAAGTTAAAAGAGTTCAAGAAACACATTTGGACATGATTACCCTGCTTCTCAGGTAAGGATTATTATTAATATTACAGTAGATCATGCTTTTCCTTTAAGCAGCTATATGTAAGAGATTCTGTTCTTCAACCCAAACCTTTTGAGAAGAAGGCTTTATGATTCATGGTGGAGAAACTGAGATAAGCCCCCATGATAGGTCTTTCTTCCAGACCTCAAGGACAAAGACTTAAATCTTCTCCACTTCCCTCAGGCCCACTCGCTCTTCTGTGCAGATTAGCCTCCAAGGCTAGTGCAAGCAGTCTATCTACCGGATTAGATTTTGCTCTTGGAAGCTTTGCCATACCCCACACTTAAAGGCCATGACAAAGGATTGCGGAGCATACTTCAATCAACACGAGGATGATCGACGAGCGCTCCAAGAAAGTGGAGAATGCGCAACTAATATCCATGGACGCACTCACCCTGGAGGGCCAGAGACAAGTTCAACACTTGTTAACAAGTGTTCTCTTGTGACGGCCCTGTGGATCATTGAGAGTTGATCTCCAGTATTCCAGTACAGCCGTCTAGAGAGCGATGCGGACTGCAGTGGATTTTCATCATACACAGCCCTCACTTGTTGTACTAGAACAACATGACTTCTGTTCAATGAAGTGTCTTGATGATTCCAAGTGGAACAGTAGATGTGTTATGGATGATCCAGGATTTCTGCCAAGACTTCATTTAATCCAATATATTTGGAGGAATGCTTGTGAGAAACCAGTCTTTGCTGTGTCTATACTCAGTGCTTAGTATAGGCTATTAAGTGCGGGAGCTCTTTTTTCTTTGAAAGTTAATTACAGTAATCACCATACTAGGATGGATAGAATAGGCTACATAGTGCTATTCTGACCTTAAATTCATCCCAACAGATGTATGTATGTGAACATCGAGTGAAAACAGCAATCATTGGGAGAAACAATGACAATATTTTATTAATAACCAAACAGATGCTGTTAATGATTAATAATGAACCATATGAGACAGCGTTCAGGATGAATTTATCTCTGTGGAAAGAAAGATCAACAAGATGTGTGAGTGAATTTTATAAAGTGCTGGTAAAGCAAAGAGCAAAGCGAGAATGCAAATGTGCATTGTTGCAGTGACTCAGTCGGAGCGCCAGCTTGCTGCCCAGGGGGAGTGGCTCGCTGGCAGCACCAGCCATCGCTATGATTGGATTCACTCACTACGAATGTGCTAATCTTGCCATTTCTCATTTGTCTCCATAGCACTGTAACAGAAACAGAGAGTCAGACAGAAACATCAGTCCACATAGTCAGACTGGAGTGCTTGAGTCACACTAGAGAGTCAGAATATGACAGCATATATGACAGCATACCAGCCACAATTTGTTCTTGAGCTCTTTCCGCAGACCCTGCAGGAGATTTGCTAGATTGAGCGGACAGCCAATGAGCTGGAACAGGCCATATATAAATAAATAATAAAACAAACAAACACACACACACACACACACACACACACACACACACACACACACACACACACACACACACACACACACACACACACACACACACACACACACACACACACACACACACACACACACATGATTTGGAAAGACACATCTGTCTATAAAAAGGTCTAACAGCTGAAAATGCATATATACATATATGTGCATATATATATACAGGAATAAATTACATTTTAAAATATATTAAAATAGAACATTTTGAATTGCAATATTTTTTTCCACAATAACCGGTTTTACTTTATTTTAATCAAATAATTAATGCAGCCATGGTAAGCAATAATAAAAAATAAAAACATAAAAAAAAACATTACAAAACCTTTGACTAGTAGTGTATCTTAATACAATTTATTAAAATATGTATCTTGTTTATGAACTAGCTAGTAATCATTTTTTATATTTAACAATATAAAATGAACAATATAAAAAAGTGACAAAAGTAAAATCAACAAAGATTTTCAGACTAGATCAGACAAAAAAAAAAAAAAAAAAAAAAACATGCCAGGGGTAAAATTACATTATATAAAATAAATTTGCCTCAAAAGGCACTCTTTAACAACCAGGCAAAATGTCACAGAGCACACAGTCAACTGTAGGCTACATTATAGGAGAGAATAAATATATAGACTAAAAAAAAAAACTAGAATGATACTGATTTAAGTTTCAATGCACAAAAGTCACTGAAGGTAATGACAACTTCCTGTTCTGTAAGTGAATTGAATCAGATCTGAATGATTCAGTGAAAGTTTGTCAGACTGACTGGTTCAAACCAACCCGTGAGTTCTTATTTTCGAACGATTCATTAAAATAATCTCATAAGAGTCGTTTGCTCGTGAATCAAACTAAACTGCGCGCAGTGCCTTACAGTTCAATAATTATTCGTGAATAGAAAAACATATTTTTTCCATTTCTAACGAGGACTGAAAGTTACAGCATGCACAAATGTGACACCATAAAGGTGAGTAAATAATACATTTTTGAGCTTGAGAACTGTTCCTTCAAGAAAAGATTTTCCAAGAAATCTTCCCAGATCTTAATTTTTCAGCTTTTAATTTGTCTACCTGTTCCTTATACTTAAAATGCGATTTTATAATATTGTGCTGGTAATAATAATGACCACGTCCACGTGGCATTGAGCCTTTTGTTTTGGAGTTTTGCTCCTCATAAATCACAGCCCGTGTTCATTCACATACTCAGCTGTCAACTATAGGCCTATCTTTAAAGATACACATTCCATGTCGCTTATTGTTTGGCCCACATCTCACCCTTTGTTTATGCTGTCTACTCTTTGTTATGAAATCTTTCAGCTGTGTCAGAGCCTTACATGCCTCTCATGGTATAATATTGCAGTTCTCACTGCTCACGTTTTATGTTGTCAGACAGGAGCCCGCAAAAGATCCGTGAACCAGCTTGGAGATTTCTCCTTGTGCATTACGAGAAAGTGGCATCTGTCTACCCTTACGAAAAAGAAGTATACTTCAAGTTCATTTTATGAAGTATACTTAAGTAATGTTCAAGTATATTTTTAAGTATACAATATGAAGTAAGTATACTAATGTCAATATGTACTAGTGGTAAACTTGTAAGTGTACTATTTTAATACCGCTTGGGACTAAATTGGCACACTTTTAGTATATAAAAGTATATGTTCAAGTGTACTATAAGTGTAACAGTAGTAAACTTTATGTGCACAACTAGTTCATAATTACGTTTCTCATTTGTACTGCAAGTGAACTTATGGGTATACTAGTAGTTCTCTTACAAGAGGTCTCTCGTACTGCTTAAGTATCTTATGCTAGGGGAAAATCCCTTTTCCGCGAGATATTGAAGCCAAAAATTATCCTTAATTTTTTAATAATGTAAAACGCGTTGCGGCAGCATGCAGACATAGGCAAGACAGCTCGCGTGCCTATTGGCTGACCTGCGGCAACTGCAGCAGCCTATCGAGAGAGGCCTCACGTCCCGCCGAAACAGGCGTGGCTTAGGCCTATAAATACGTCTCGACAGGCTGATAGAATCTGATTTTTCATCTCTTCAGCGAAGCTCACGCATCGCTGGATCCAGAGAGAAAGAAGCCGCACCGTCTGAGAAAGCCTTTCAGCGGGACGAGCCACTGCACCTGAAGCCGCTGGCCGCGCCGCCTTCAGTCGCCGTTCCTGCTGCGCTATCCGGCGTTATATCCTTTTCTCTGCTACTGTGTGTTGTGTGTGTGTGTGTTCGCCGCCGCGACACACACTCTCATTGCACTAAAAGAGCCGGGCGTCTTTTTCAAGATGCCCCTTTCCTGTGGCTCGTGTCGAGCCCCACTCAGCGACGGCTACTGCCCTCACTGCGAGCTACTGCCTCTGAGGACTCGCCTGGCATCCTTCTCTGAGACTGCACCTCCGCCCGCTGCGGTACTGCGCCGTAAAAAGCGCCGTGCTCAACGAGTCCCGGAACCTCCCCCAACCCGCAAAAGCTCGCCGGTTCGCCCGCCTGCTTCACCCGCTTCGCTAGAGTCTCTTCCTAATGGACAGCGGCCGCCGTCTGCGCGCTAGACCCGCGCCTTTTCTTCCTGAGCTTCATGAAGAAGTCGCTAAGTCATGGAACGCTCTCAGCCAGAATGCGTTCCTCTGTCTCGCTGGCATTCTCCGCGGTTGACGGTGCCAAAGACAGAGGATACCATTCTCTTCCGCCGGTGGAAGAAGCCACGGCTCATCTTTTCCCGCCCTCTGCTGGACGGCGCGCTAAGTTGGCACTACCTTCCAAAGCTTGACGTACGACGTCAACCATGCTCAGCCGCGCGTACACCGCCGCTGGAGAGGCTGCATCGGCGTTGCACACGATGGCCACCTTGCAAATCTTCCAGGCTGATCTCCTCCGAAAACCGGATGAGGATGGACCGGAAGCGATTTGCGTGCCGGACTTAAGGAGCTCCGCTCTGGAAGAACCAGGCCTGGTTCCCAGTTCTGATGCAGCTGACAAGCACTGCCCCATGGCCCCCCTCTCTCAGGCCAAGGGCTCGATTTGGCATCCTCACCCAGAGCTATGGTCCCTACATGTGTGGGCTATCAACGGGTACCCGCTAACCTCCCGGTGGGAGTGTTAAACACAATCACGCAGGCTAGGGCCCCGTCTACCAGACGGCTCTATTCCTCAAAATGGTCGGTGTTCTCTAGCTGGTGCACAGCGCGTGGCATATCACCCCCAGACTGTGGGGTGACGGAGGTTCTCTCCTTCCTACAAGAGCTGCTGGATAAGGGCAGGACCCCATCCACGCTCAAGGTTTATGTGGTGGCCATAGCAGCGTTTACTAAACCGGCGCTCGGCCAGTCACTTGGAAGGAACGATTTAGTCATCCGCTTCCTTAAGGGAGCTAAGAGGCTGAATCCTCCTAGACTTCCTTCAGTCCCCGTGTGGGACCTTTCTACGGTTTTGGAAGCCATGAAAGGTGCCCCATTCGTGCCAATCCAAACGATAGATATTAAACACTTGTCTTTCAAGACAGTGTTTCTTCTGGCTCTCGCTTCAGTGAAGCGCATAGGGGACTTACAAGCGCTCTCAGTGAGCGCGACGTGTATGGAATTTGGGCCAAATGACTCGAAAGTCATACTCAAACCAAGGCACGGGTACGTTCCAAAATCCCTCAACACACCATTTAGGGCACAGGTGATTTCCCTGTCTCCCGGTCTCTAATGAGGAGAAGGACACGAGCTTCCTTTGCCCGGTCAGGGCATTAAGGGCTTATGTGTCTCGCTCGACTGTCTTCAGACAGACGGAGCAGCTCTTTGTTTCGTTCAGCGGACGTTCTAAGGGACTAGCTGCATCGAAACAGAGTCTATCCAGATGGATAGTTGATGCTATAGAGCTGGCTTACACTTCTAAGGGCCTGCAGTGCCCGTTAGGTGTCAGAGCGTACTCCACAAGAGGCATGGCCTCGTCGTGGTCCTGGTCCAGTGGGATTGCCTTGTATGGTGAGATATATGTATGGTGGCAGGCTGGGCCTCCCCGTCTACATTTATAAGGTTTTATAACCTAGAGGTTCCCGCCTTACAGGCTAAGCTGCTGTCGGTCTAATAAATCAGTATTGTCTGTTCTGATGCTATCGGCTCAGAATACTGAAACTGCTGAGCGCTGCTCGCTGATCGACTGAATAGCTCTATGGGCAGTGTGTAAGACCCACAATATTCATCAGTTCAGGCCGAGTTTTTCGCCCTGTCTGTATGGAATACTATTAATGTAATTTGCGTCTTATAGGACGCTACTAAATCTGGGAAAAAATGCTGTTCTAGCCCCTTTTTTCCCGGACTCTCTGTGAGTACCCTGGTGATCGTGCACTATATGAGCCCCGGGCACCTGCCCTTGGGACTTTGGTGTTGGATCTCAGCACGCATGGCGTTTTACATTGGGTTCCCCTAGCGTAAGATACTTACGCAGTACAAGAGACCTCTCGTAAGAGAACGTTCTCGGTTACTAACGTAACCTTGGTTCTCTCTAGAAGAGGGAACAAGTACTGCGTATCTTAGCCGTGCATGCAACACGCTCTGGTTCGCTTCGGCGATGAAAAACCAGATTCTATCAGCCTGTTGAGCCGTATTTATAGGCCTAAGCCACGCCTGTTTCGGCGGGACGTGACGCAGTGGGCGCGAAGCGCCCTCATTGGATCTGACGTCACGAGAGGCCTCTCTCGATAGGCTGCTGCAGTTGCTGCAGGTCAGCCAATAGGCGCGCGAGCTGTCTTGCCTATGTCTGCATGCTGCCGCAACGCGTTTTACATTATTACAAAATTAAGGATAATTTTTGGCTTCAATATCTCGCGGAAAAGGGATTTTCCCCTAGCGTAAGATACTTATGCAGTACTCGTTCCCTCTTCTAGAGAGAACCGACGTTACGTTAGTAACTGAGTACGTTTACTATTTTAATACTTGTAGCAACTTTGAAGTATACTCTCAGTAAACTACTAGTTTAGTAGTTTTATACTACAAGTATACTTGCAAGTTTTCTTTTAGTGTACTCTCAGTAAACTACTAGTTTAGTAGTTTTATACTAAGTTTTTTTTTAAGTGAACTTAACATTACTATTTATGTAATTACTATGTCTACATACTTATAGTTTACTATATCATTTTTGCACTTGCAGTAGGCCTATACTACTATGTTCAAATGTTATTTTTTATACTTGAAAAATACCTTTAACGGTAATTTAATTTTAAAAACATTTTATTAGCTTCATGCATCCTTTTTCATCAACACTTGAATGTTGGTAAGTTTCATAAAGAAAGGCAACATTTTAAACGAAAAAGATGAGAAAATCAAATTTTTGTCAAAGACTACGCCTTGATCAGATTCAGAAACGTGATCAAAACACAGATGGAGTAGATCGAGTCCAACAACCCCAGAGCTTCACAGTCGTTTTCTCTTCATGGGTTACGCTTCATTTCATTTGGAAACATTAAGCAGTTTTGATTTACAAGCTGTATGTTTGATGATCACGTTATTTTACATTTGAGTGAACAATCTTATATCACTGGTTTCAGCTTCTTCGTCTCCTGTGTTTTGATCCGGAGATTCTGCACTAGAAGATGTGTCATAGCGCCCCCTACCATATAACAGTGAAAACATGGATGGCTGGAAAATTCAGTCAATAGGCCTATGTCCCGAAAAAATTTAAGACCGGAAGTACGTCTTTTAGTAGGGATACGGCTCTTCCGGTTAGCTTTTTACAATGGCAGAGTCCGATCGATACCGCTGGATCAAATCTCTCCGCAACCTGCCTGAAGTCACAAATGACGATGTGGTTCGGATGGTAAATGAAAACTCTTGGAAACGTCAAAACTGAGGAAAGGGTACAAGTTCTTCTGGGAGAAATTCATTTTCAATTACAGAGGTAAGTGTTTGAATTCTGCTGACATGCTGTAAGTAAGGTAAACGTTTCTATGGTAACAGCGAGTTGGACCAATCAGCAGACGTTGCTGCTACGTTTAGGATTGTGGGTAGTGTAGTTTTTTTTCATAAGATCGCAGATAAAACATGTTTTTCTTAAAACAAGGTTGATTTCATACAAACGTATAGCTTCTACAGGAGCAAAAACCTTCGTTTCACAACCTCATAGCTCGTGGTCAGTCTACCTCGGATGGTTTAGACATTATGGCTGATAATCTAAATCCTTATCGAGAAATACTGTTGACCGGAAGTTCTGAATCCCTACTCCGCGTTCCGGAAGCAGGAAGTGTGACATAGGCCTATGGTGGGAAAAAGTAGAATTGGAGTAAATTCCTAGGCAAGGCAAGGCAAGGCAAGTTTATTTATATAGCACATTTCATACACAATGGCAATTCAAAGTGCTTTACATAGAAGAAATTAAAATAATAAAAAGAAATAAGAATAATTAAAACAGTTTAGAAGAATACAAAATAAAATACAGTACAAACAGTCGGATGAACATTGGCACAGTGCTCATTCAGTAAATGCATAGTTAAACAGATGTGTTTTGAGTCTGGATTTGAATGTGACTACTGTAGGAGCACGTCTGATCTCCTCTGGAAGCTGGTTCCAGCTGCGGCTGGCATAATAGCTAAAAGCGGACTCGCCATGCTTAGAGTGAACCCTTGGTATTTCTAGCTGATATGATCCTAATGATCTGAGTGATCTGTTGGGTTTATATTCAGTGAGCATATCTGCAATGTATTGAGGTCCTAGGCCATTGAATGATTTATATACCAGTAATAATACTTTAAAATCAATCCTAAATTTAACTGGGAGCCAGTGTAAAGACCTGAGGACTGGTGTGATATGTTCATATTTTCTGGTTCTGCTCAGAATCCTGGCGGCAGCGTTCTGTATGAGCTGCAACTGTCTTATGGTCTTTTTGGGAAGTCCAGTGAGGAGTCCATTACAATAATCCACCCTGCTGGTGATGAAAGCATGAACAAGTTTCTCTAAGTCTTGTCTGGAAACAAAGCATCTTATTCTTGCAATATTTTTCAGATGATAGTATGCTGATTTAGTTATTGCTTTGACATGACTACTGAAACTAAGGTCTGACTCTAGTGTCACACCAAGATTCCTGACTTGATGTTTAGTTGTTTGACCCCTAGAGTGAAGGTATGCGTTCACCTTGAGAACTTCGTCTTTGTTTCCAAACGCAATGACTTCAGTTTTGTCTTTGTTTAACTGAAGAAAGTTTTGACACATCCAACTGTTGACTTCATCAATGCATTGGCACAGGGAGTCAATGGGGCTGTAATCGTTAGGCGATAGGGCTAAGTAGAGCTGTGTGTCGTCTGCATAGCTGTGGTAAGCAATTTGGTTCTTTCTCATTATTTGGCTCATTGGGAGCATATACAGGTTGAACAGGAGTGGTGCAAGAATTGAGCCTTGAGGGACTCCGCATGTCATGGATGTCCACTCAGACTTATGGTCTCCTATACTCACATAATAACCTCTCCCATCTAAGTATGACCTGAACCATTTTAGGACTATCCCAGAAAGCCCCACCCAGTTTTCCAGCCTGTCCAGAAGTATGTTGTGATCGACAGTGTCAAATGCAGCACTGAGGTCGAGTAGTACCAGCACTGATAATTTGCCTGAGTCAGTATTTAAGCGAATATCGTTTATTATCTTTATGAGCGCTGTCTCTGTGCTGTGGTGCGGTCGGAAACCAGATTGAAAATTGTCAAAGTATCCATTCGAGCATAAGAATTTGTTCAGCTGATTGAAAACAACTTTTTCAATGATCTTGCCTATGAAAGGAAGATTTGAGATCGGTCTATAGTTGCTTAATATGGTCTTATCCAGATTGCTCTTTTTCAGGAGGGGCTTGACAACTGCAGTTTTTAGGGAGTTTGGAAAACTACCAGAGAGAAGTGAAGCATTTACCACTACTAGAAGATCTGCTTCTAAACTGTTTAACACACTTTTGAAAAATGATGTTGGAAGTGTGTCAAGAGCGCAGGTTGATGTTTTAAGGTGCTGTACGGTGTCTTCCAAAATTTTGCCATCAATTTCTTTG
The DNA here is from genome assembly GCF_951802725.1 of Rutilus rutilus. Taxonomy (NCBI): domain Eukaryota; kingdom Metazoa; phylum Chordata; class Actinopteri; order Cypriniformes; family Leuciscidae; genus Rutilus; species Rutilus rutilus. Next base: position 46,045,847 of record NC_140209.1, on the reverse strand, counting down.
AAATCAGACATAGTAACTACTTTCTCAGGTGGTTTGATCTGTCTGACCCCAGCGCAAGTCAAGGATGTGCTGATGACCTTTCTGATATTATTGATTTTCTCAGAGAAGAAAGAAGCAAACTCACTGCACTTGCTGTCTGAGAGCATTTCACTGGGAATCTGGCTTGGGGGGTTTGTCAGTCTCTCTACAGTAGCAAAAAGAGTGCGTGTGTTGTTTAAATTGCTGTTTATAATATTTGAGAAGAAAGTCTGTCTAGCTTTGCCTAGTTCCATATTGAAAGCATGAAGGCTGTCTTTGTAGATGTTATAATGGACTACAAGTTTTGTCTTCCGCCACATGCGCTCTGCTTTTCTGCATTGTCTTTTCATATTTTGCACTGCTGTTGAGTTTCTCCAAGGTGCCTTTTGTCTGCCACTCTTCTTCCTGACTTTAACAGGAGCAATATCATCAATTACACTTTTAACATTTGAGTTAAAAGAATCAAGGAGAAAATCAACAGAGTCAGCAGATATGCTTGGTGTTAAGGATATAGCCTTCATAAATAGGAATAGTTCTCATTTAAGCATCTCTTCTTGACAGACACAGATCTAGCTTCAGTGGCAGGAGAGATCAATATATCAAAGAAAATACAGAAATGATCAGACAGTGCTACATCCTTAATAACAATCGATGAAATGTTTAGACCCTTACTGATAAGTAAATCTAGAGTGTGTCCACGATTGTGTGTGGGTCCATGTACATGCTGAGTCAGATCAAAAGTTTTTAAAACAGTTTTGATTTCTTTTGCCATATTGTTTTCTGCATTATCTATGTGAATGTTAAAATCTCCAGCAATGGCAAAACAGTCAAACTCTGAGGTAATTGTTGATAACAGTTCTGTAAAGTCCTCAGTGAAGGCTGGAGAGTATTTTGGCGGCCTGTAAATAATGATAAGTAAAATGCGTGGAGCACCTTTTAACACAATACCCAGATATTCGAAAGACGGGTAATTCCCAAATGATATTTGCTTACATTGATAGATATCTTTAAAAAGAGCAGCTAGACCCCCACCTCTCTTAACAGCTCTGCAGATACTCATAAAAGTAAAGTTAGGAGGGGCTGCTTCATTGAGGATTGTTGCACTGCAGCTGTCTTCTAGCCAGGTTTCATTTAGAAGCATAAAATCCAGGTTGTTTGTGGTTATTAAGTCGTTGACTAGAAGTGATTTATTTTTAAGTGAGCGAATGTTTAAAAGAGCTAACTTAACAGACTTACTTTTCCCCACAGCAATATTAGTTTGACGTGTAATAGGCACCAGATTAGTTGGGTTTGCTGCACGGCTATTGAAGGCCTTAGACTTTCTATCATGTAATAGAACAGCAAGAGAGAAAGATACAGGCACACTGGGTTCCCGCTTGTTTTGTAAACATTTGAGAAAGTTACTGTTATCAAAACGGGGACCCGACACATATCACTGAGAGCTGGTATCAGTTGTTTTTGGTTCACCTCGAGCAGAAGGAGGAGGGTGTGGGCCCTGGCGTTGTGGCAGAGGCCGAAGAGCTCTCACAGGAGGGGGAGGGCGAGCTGGGCCCGCAGGCTTTGGTGGTAGTGGTGCCTGTCTTTTTTTAGTTGGTATCTGGGGGCTTGCAGCAAAAGAGTGGGATAGTCTGGTTCCAGCATGCACCAGTTCTTCCATTTTCTGTGAGAAGCACAGTAGTGGCGTTGCAGGCGAGAGGGAGAAAGTGTCTGGTGAAAGGGGCTGTTGCTCCGGTGTTATAGGAGGCTGTAATATGCTGTCCTGGCTTCCCTGGCTGTTTTCCAGGAAGTCGTCCTTGGGTGCTGAATCTTCAAGCAGTTCTGATATGGCTGTCTGTGGTGAGCTCTGTGTGCAGGGCTCAGCTGAGATTGTGTCCGTGAGCAGAGGTTGTTGTGGCGGAGTGGTGTTATCATGTCCATTTTGCTGCTGAAGTGAAGTCCCGTGGTCATTCATACTGTGTCCAGGTGTGTGTGTGCCATTCAGATTGAGTGGATTGGCACAAACCGCAGAAGGATGATTTAGGGAGAAGTAGATATTGTCCTTTAACACTCTTGAACCAAGTTTGTTTGGGTGATGGCCGTCCCGATGAAACAGTTGTCGTTGACTCCAGAAAAGATTGAAATTGTCAATGAAGTTCACTGCTTTTATATTGCAGGTTTTTTGCAGCCATGTATTTAGCCCAAGCAACCGTGAAAACCTGTTTGTTCCTCTTGCTGGTAGTGGTCCACTGATGAATGTTTCAACTTTCAGTCTTTTAAGTGTTTCAAAAAGTTCATTGAAATCCTTCTTAAGGAGTTCTGACTGCTCTTTATGAATATCATTCTTCCCCACATGTATGATGAGTCGATTTGCAGTCTTATGTTTCATCAGAATGTTCTGAAGTTCCCTGTTTATATCAGAAGTTGTTGCTTGTGGAAGGCAGCACGTAGTTGTATCCCTGTTGCTAATGTTTCTGATTATGGAGTCCCCCACTATCAGAGTCCTGGGCTCGGCTGCGCTCTGAGCTGAGTGCCGCTGTCTGCTCGACCTTGAGCGCCAGTTAGCATCAGTGTTAGCTACTGGCCTATTCAGTCTGTGTTCGATCACATTCATCACATTTGTGGATTCCTCATTTACATTCATTAGTACTTCAAATCTGTTCTCAAGATGTATAGGCGGTGGTAGGAGGCCAGTGTTTGCAATCCTTGTCAGAGCTGTATCTGGGGTAGAGGATGCTACTGCGGTAATATGTGATGCTCGTGACAATCTGATGTCTCGAGTGCCTTTGGGTCTCGCTCCCTGTTTGTGCCATCGATTAGTAAGTCGATCGGCTTGTTTCTCTACCTGTCGAGGAGTACTAGTTTCATGGGACTCACCGGTATGCTGAGGGTGTCCATGACGAAGCTCTGTTGTGTGCTCCGTCTGGTTTGGTGGTCCCGTAAGTAACTTTGTTTCTAGAACTGCAATCCTTTGTAAAAGTCTGTGGCAGTTAGTGCAGCAAGTAGATTCCAGAAGAGGCATTTTCTCTTATCCTTGAGGCAGTTGTGTTTTCCTTTCCCGGTATGTAAGCTGGTCGGGTAAAAGAATTCTCAGTTTTTGTAGTAATCCAAACTTTGTCGTATGAGCACTGTGCTGATTTGCTGAAGTTAAAATTAGGTGATAAAAGGAAATAAAATAAAGGAAATCAAAAATAGAAAAAATAGGAGATAAAATGTAAAAGCGATAGAGCAAAGCGTGGAGCTGTAAGCAAGAGCGTCCGAACAGTAGCTGAGCAGGAAGTGTGCCGCCTATGTACACTACCAGTGGACTAGCCTACACAAAAATTCAGATATGCAGAATTAGAAACATATCTGTTTTATATCAATATTTTCAAACAATGTAAGTTTCATAAGACTGTGTATGAAAACATATGTAAAAAAAGTATATTTAATAGGCTCCTTGATCAAAGAGTTAACACAACTACAAGCCAAGTATACTTTGAATACTTAATTATACTTTTAAGTATATCTCGATCAAAAGATTGAGTACAAGTATAGGCCAAATATTCTTGGACTTTTCTCTCAGTATAAGTCAAGTACACTTAAGTTTAATTAAGTATATTTCTGAGAAGTACATAAAGTATAGAAGAATATAAAATGTAGACTGAAATTATGCTTTCTTCTTTTTAGTTGAAAAGAAGTATACTAATAGAACACTTGAATGAACTTATTTTTCGTAAGGGAATTATTATCGCTGTGTACAAGATCAGGTTCAGTTCCATGCTTATTTTATTTATATCTATAAGCTATTCCACCAGAAAGCTTGTTACTATATAAACTTGAACGTGTTAGTTTATTAGACAGTGTGTAATATTATGTTTTAAAAAAAAGCATTTAATAAGCTACTCAATCAAAATAGTAAACACAAGTACAAGCCAAGAATACCTAGAATACTTAATTATAGTTTTAAGTATATCTCGATCAACAAGTACAGGCCAAACATACACTTTTCTGTCAGTATAAGTCAAGAATACTTAAGTGTAATTTGAAGTATATTTCTGAGAAGTACATGAAGTGTAAAGAACATAAAAAGTAGACTGAAGGTATACTTTCTTATTTTTTGTTTAAAAGAAGTATACTAATAGCACACTTGAATAAACTTCTTTTTCGTAAGGGTAGGCATGAAACGGAAGCTGCGCTAGTGTTTTCTTTCCTTTTGTATATCTGAGTAAAACGGCTTCTTGAACAAGAATAAATGCAGGACGGGACTTGATTTTGTCCGGTTTGTGGTTTGCTATTGCTGTGATCTCATTTGAGTGACAGATTGTCCCACCCTCGCACCATGTAGCCCACAGAGATGTCACTGCAAGAGGGAGAAGTTATTTTGATTAAAGATTACAAAGACACATAAATCATATATTTAAAAAACGACGTGCACAAATCAATTAGTATAAATACCCTACTACAGCATTCCATAAAAAATAAGAATTGCCAATTTTGATTTCGTCGTGTCTTTATAACGAGAAGAGCCAATGGCACAACAATTAGATATTAGTAAAAATTAGTGTAGACCTCTCTGATGTAGTATGATGTGTATGTGTGTGTGTGTTTGGCATTGATTCCTGGGATATCCATGAGACAATAAACATGCTGGAGCAGTGCCAAGTGATGCACGTGGCACAATGCGGCAGCTGGTTGGCTGACTTCAAGGCCACACTGAAGCAGGAGGCCAATTCATTGTTTACAGACCTGGAGCGCTGCACGGGCTTGAAGAGTTTTCCCTGTGCACCCCACCAGGTGTAAGATTCATTCAAATTTCTAAGCAAAACAGCCATACAGTGGGGAGAAAAAGTATTTGATACACTGCCGATTTTGAAGGTTTTTACACTTAAAAAGCATGTAGAAGTCTGTAATTTTTATCATAGTGAGTGACGGAATCTAAAACAAAAATCCAGAAAATTATATTGTATGATTTTTAAGTAATTAATTTGCATTTTATTGCATGACATAAGTATTTGATACATCAGAAAAGCAGAACTTAATATTTGGTACAGAAACCTTTGTTTGCAATTACAGAGATCATACGTTTCCTGTAGTTCTTGACCAGGTTTGCACACACTGCAGCAGGGATTTTGGCCCACTCCTCCATACAGACCTTCTCCAGATCCTTCAGGTTTCGGGGCTGTCGCTGGGCAATACGGACTTTCAGCTCCCTCCAAAGATTTTCTATTGGGTTTAGGTCTGGAGACTGGCTAGGCCACTCCAGGACCTTGAGATGCTTCTTACAGAGCCACTCCTTAGTTGCCCTGGCTGTGTGTTTCGGGTCGTTGTCATGCTGGAAGACCCAGCCACGACCCATCTTCAATGCTCTTACTGAGGGAAGGAGGTTGTTGGCCAAGATCTCGCGATACATGGCCCCATCCATCCTCCCCTCAATACAGTGCAGTCGTCCTTTCCCCTTTGTAGAAAAGCATCCCCAAAGAATGATGTTTCCACCTCCATGCTACACAGTTGGGATGGTGTTCTTGTGGTTGTACTCATCCTTCTTCTTCCTCCAACCACGGCGAGTGGAGTTTAGACCAAAAAGCTCTATTTTTGTCTCATCAGACCACATGACCTTCTCCCATTCCTCCTCTGGATCATCCAGATGGTCATTGGCAAACTTCAGACGGGCCTGGACATGCGCTGGCTTGAGCAGGAGGACCTTGCGTGCGCTGCAGGATTTTAATCCATGACGGCGTAGTGTGTTACTAATGGTTTTCTTTGAGACTGTGGTCCCAGCTCTCTTCAGGTCATTGACCAGGTCCTGCCGTGTAGTTCTGGGCTGATCCCTCACCTTCCTCATGATCATTGATGCCCCATGAGGTGAGATCTTGCATGGTGCCCCAGACCGAGGGAGATTGACCGTCATCTTGAACTTCTTCCATTTTCTAATAATTGCGCCAACAGTTGTTGCCTTCTCACCAAGCTGCTTGCCTATTGTCCTGTAGCCCATCCCAGCCTTGTGCAGGTCTACAATTTTATCCCTGATGTCCTTACACAGCTCTCTGGTCTTGGCCATTGTGGAGAGGTTGGAGTCTGTTTGATTGAGTGTGTGGACAGGTGTCTTTTATACAGGTAACGAGTTCAAACAGGTACAGTTAATACAGGTAATGAGTGGAGAACAGGAGGGCTTCTTAAAGAAAAACTAACAGGTCTGTGAGAGCCGGAATTCTTACTGGTTGGTAGGTGATCACTTATGTACTTATGTCATGCAATAAACTGCAAATTAATCATTTAAAAATCATACAATGTGATTTTCTGGATTTTTGTTTTAGATTCCGTCTCTCACAGTTGAAGTGTACCTATGATAAAAATTACAGACTTCTACATGCTTTGTAAGTAGGAAAACCTGCAAAATCGGCAGTGTATCAAATACTTGTTCTCCCCACTGTATGTAAGGGTGCGCCGCGCACAATAGATTTGGTTTGAACATTGGGGAAATTGAAGAGTAATCCGTTTTAACAGGGTCTCGGGGGATTTTTATTTATTTTTTCACAAAATTATATTTTGTGGTTGTTCATCAACACATGCAAAGTTAGTTGAAACCACATAAATGTATTAAGTAATAGTTAACATTTACTAGATTGCATAGAATATGTGAGGTGTTCTATTTTAAGCATATGGAACCTATCAGTTTGACAGAATTGTACTGATTGTGTAAGATTAGTATGTACTTAATTTTCAGAATGATATCTACTGATACCAATTGTTTGATTTTCTTAAGAAAAAAAAAAACTTTCCTAACTAATGCTGTAAACTATACCTTTAGAGTGCATTACTATAATATTAGAGGTTAAAATGAACAACAGAGCCCAAACTATTATATTCAACTGCTATTTATTTTCAGACATAATAATTACACTCAAATAAAAACTGTAATGTTTGTAATGTATACAACTCAGTTGCATATAAGGTAGTTTTCATAAACACTTGTCTTCATGACAAATTTATTCAAACATACATATATTATTAATAGTAAATAATCTCCTCTCTGGTGTTTTTTTAGCCAACTAATGAACCGTGAACACTGGATAACTTTCCTGAGGGAAAGTTAAGTGACATTGTTTACAAGCTGTTTTTTATTGACGTCTTTCTGTGGTTGAAAAACTGATTGAGCATTTAAACATTATACATTCCGGTCAGTTGTACTGTCTCTTTCAACATACCTTCTGATGTTCATGGTTTTTTCATGCTATAACTTGTATTAAAGTGGTAGAACAGACTAGCACTGCTGCTTGAACTGAGGTGCTACAGAGATCTGTCAAATCACATTTAAGAGAATTTGAAAGCTAAGACTTTGTTTCTTATCGGAAGTAACAAAGCACAAAGCTCTTTCCGATTATTGGATTGGAGGGGCTACAAATAATGTTTGATGTAGGGTAAAACCACAGGTGGGGAAAATAGTGTATTTAAAGGTGAACTAAGTAACTTTTTTTTACCTTAACTGAACAGCTTCGGAGTCATTGGAATGGTTATATTACTTATTTCGGGTTGAATGGTGGTCGTTTCGCACCCCCCTGGTGCCCGTGAGCGGAAAATACGCACTTGCAACTTTGGGGCGGCGGGCCACCGGCCGCCGCGTCAGGAAGTCTCGCGTGATATCAGGTCTCGCGATGTAAACAATTGCTTTACGGCCAAAATAAATCTGCTAAAATGCTGTCATTATTGCGCTCCCTCACGCTGTTCGAACCCGAATGAAGAAGACGTTTTAAAGAATATCCCATCTGCTTTGATGTCGTTGATCTGCTAGCCTCTGGTGTCTGAGAATAGCCAACGAGTTTTTACAACAGTGTTGTCAAATATCTATTCCGAAGCTGTGGGGGGAGCTCTAAACCTGCGTGCAAAAAGCGAGAATACAGCGAAGAAATCCCGAAGTTACTGAATGCAGCTTTAAGTATTTAGTGTTTTTTGCTCTAAAAACACCAACACGGATAACAATTCTGAATGGCTGTTGTTTGGAAACATGTAAATACAGTTTGACTTCCTTTCTTCTTCATGACAAGCAGGTGTCAGAAACAGAAAGTTGTGATTGTTGTAACCACAGTAACAGTTGTATTTCTGTTGTTCCACTAGCACCACCTACTGTCAGAGTGTGAGACATTGCATTTTCTTTCAGCCGGTCTTCTGCTTTTGTTCTGATCAATGTGAAAATCAGACCGATTTATTTACGCACCAACAGTCAATGCAACAGTGTTGTAAATTGTAACTGGTCAATGGGAAATAAGCTAATGTGCATTCTACAAAACTAAACTTATTTTGAAGTGCCCACGACAACAATCATCATGCATGTTCATAACCGCAATATAGATGAGACTGACACTGTTACATTTGCACAGCATCTTCAGAGCGTTCGCGAAACGCTGAATTAAACCGATAAGACATGATCCAGCAACTACCATTTCAACAGTATCTTTTCAGAATTAATCACTTACTCTTATCTTGCTCTTTTCCTCTTAAATTTGATTGTGCTGCCTCTTCATTTTCAAACATTAACACACGTGACTGACACAAGCAAACTTTATCAAAGTTATTATTACCAAGCATTAATGTATCTGTACCCCTGGTATGGGGCCCTCTAGTATCCACGGGGGCCCTGTTCAACCGCTAATGACGCTTATTAGGTAGGGCCGGTGATTTGCTGAATTTCGACTGCCTGCCAAATTTGTACCCCCCTCGTTGAAGTATCTACCTGATTGCCTAATCCTAACCCCCACAACTAATCCTAAACCTACCAATACTAGGGGGGTAATAATTTGGCTGGGTCAGAATTCGGCACAACACCGGCACAGTAAAGAGATCTGAAAAGAAATTTAATCCAGGTGTTTTGAAGAGACACAATCACTTTATATGATGAACAGATTTAATCTAGGCTTTTATTTACATATAATCATTGATCAGCAAACTTCACTCAAGTATGGTAAACAGAAGCTCAACCGTACATGCTTAATGCGTGAGAACCAATGAGTTTTGTTCTTGCATGTCAAGCAACAGTTGAGCTTCCGCTTACCATACTTGAGTGAAGTTTGCTGATCAATGATTATATGTAAATAAAAGCCTAGATTAAATCATACAGTATAATGTTCATCATACAGTATAATGCGACCATGTCTCTCCCCCTCCATCCCCCCCAGAAACTATTACGGGACAGGATCCTGCACACAAATATACTGAGAATTATCCAACTGTTTAGCGTTCTTCTTTTTCTTCCATGTGCAAAGTGAGCTTAAGTTCACCAAATTCTTTCATCATTTACTAATACCCTGAGTCGTTCCAAACTTTCCCTGCATGGCTTTCTTTCTTATGCAGAATACAAAATTAGTAAGAATATTGTTTTATAGTGAGTATATTTCAGCAAACCTGTGGGTGCTCTGTCCATCTGGATCAGTTCATTCAACAACTGTTATGGTGTCCCAGCCACATTCCCCTTTATGATTTTTTTTCAAACAATGATGCATGACCCGTTTCCAACAGCAATACAAAGCAGCACATGCGTGACATGCAAACCACCCCTAAAGACTGCCAGCTCTTTCCATCCATTCAACATCTCATGCATGCAAATTCTGGCCTGCTTTGGACCATCAAAGGCACTACTTGTCATTTAGTTCCCCGTCTTCACCTTGCTGCACTTATTGGGTGGAACAGATATTTAGAGTTGTGAGTGACTGCAGTCTAGTCCCTTTATTTAAAGTCAATCTGAATACAATGCAACTATTACCTGTACCACACACCTTTTCAGCCGCGTTGGTTACTGTAATATTTGTCCTATACATTTTTTCTGTAGAAATTGTAAAGGATTTTTCAATAAAATGTTCTGATTTTGTAAAAAGTATATAACACTCAGGAAAATAAATACTTATATTTATAGTTAAATAATAAAAAATAAAAAGTTAGATAAGTAGCAATAAAGTAAAAAAACTATATCATTTAATATATCATTTTTAAAATGAAATTCAGATTACACTGAGGCAGAAGCATTGCCTTGAAAGGTTTATACAGAATCGACAGTTTTTACATTAAGGATTTTTACTTACAGAACAGTTTGCAACTCATTTCATAAATGTTACGTATTTCCAAAAGAAAACTGATGTACGGGACTTGATTTTATTCATCTGGTATTGATTAGATCTTGGAGAATGGGCGTTACACACCAGACTCAATGTGAGATTCCTGAAACAATGTAAATAGTTTTTTTTGGCCTATTGGTTAACATTATCTAATAGTCTACGTGGCCTAAGTGACATCAGTGGAAAAGTTGTTTCAGAGGAATAGCAAGTTAGTACATTTTGATTATAAATTCCAAAGACATTTTCTTTGGAATAACATCCACCAATGAATTGTTCACAGTAAGACCAAGAACATGCAGGGAAATAAATTTGTCACGATTGATTTCATGTTGAGTTTAGAAAACGTTTTTTTTCTGAACTGATCACGCTCTTTTTGTTACGGCTTGTTTTGTTTGCCAGCATTCTTGAGAGTAAAGCTAGTTTTTGTTTGGAGAAGATAAATGAGTTTTCATCCAGGTTGTTTGCACACACAGTGCCTGTTGTGTCAGCAGGGAGCCGTCCATTGAACCTTAGATCCTGTACTGAAGCTCCATCATTAGCAAAGTGTTATTCAATCTTAGTTTACAGAAAGAAAATTACACCCATTTGATTAAATTCTGGAATGTCAACCTGTTATAAAAGGAATAGCAAGCTCATTTCTAAATATATTAGCTCAATTTATTCTCAGCTGGTGAAATCATGAAATTCCAAGATGTTTGTGAGGTTTTTCTGCATTGAGGCTGAATTTTTTTTGGCATTTAGGAATGTGTGGGTGCCAGGATGGAAAATGCTGTGTATGTGATCCCCAACACTTCAGTCCCTCCCACATATGTAAACCGTATGGTCAGGCCAAATTTAACCCAATAAACCAGGTCAGGTGTCTGAGGTCAGACTGGCTATGTATGGCAAGTCACTATGGCCAACAAGCCAATTGACCTTGCAACTACCATTTATGACACAGTTGCTCTAGGAAAACACTCAACCCTGCACAGTTGTGAGGAAGGAAGCTTTCTATTTTTGTTGCACTCCAACTAGATAAGTTTAATCCATTCCTAGCAAAGGATCTAGACATGCATTTCCTTACAATGCCAGCTATGCGTGTTTCCCTCTTTGAATAGTGCAGGACTGGCAGGGATGTTGTATACTGGGCTACTAGATCATCAGTCACATTGAAGGAGGCACCAGTAGATGTTCGTCTCAGGGGAGGATTGCCTGCAATGACCTCAAACAGCTGTGCAAACACACTCCCAGCTTACAAATCATAGACATCTGCCAATGGATTTTTATTGCCACATTTGAAGAGTGTGTGGCAGAAATTCAAACAGTCAATGGTAGCTGAATGCTGATTAATTGAAGGTGTGTTAGAAGTGTTCTTGCAGTGTAATTCAACCCTGGGATATTCTAACCCGTGAGAGACGTTCAGTGACAAAGAGGCTCTGTAGGTTCTTGTCGCAAGTTTTACAAGTCAATCAGGAGTGTGTGTTCAGAATTGAATTGAGAATACCTTTTAAATTTTAGTTAAATTATGCCATTTTAAATCAATGTAGCAAGCAAACAGGATGTAAAATTTGAATTTATGAAGGTAGTATTAAAATTGAATAAAAAGAAAAGAAAAATTTATAACTACTGCTAGTAGTGGTCAAATGTTGGAAATTATACAATTTTGTATTTAATTTAAGGTGAGACGGAGGCTCATCAAAAAGATTGACTCTCTAAAAGTCACTTCTTTTACTCCATTGAATATTTTTCATCGTATATTACATACAGTATTTGTGTGGATACATACCTTAGCCTTGGCTACAAAAAACAAACAAATTATAACCACTGTTGGTTTCCAGAAATAAATATAATTAATAGTTCATGCATATTGTGACAGCTTGCCCTGATTTGAGATCACATTTGTCATTTGTCGTACTGATTTTCCTGTCAGTTATTAATACACCTTCATGTTTAAAGTTGACTAAGCACATATAAACAACATTTTTTGTTCCAACAGCTTTAGTAAAAACACAATAAGGTAATTTTAGTTTGAAGGACAGAATTTACAAAAATTCTTCTAAGTTAAGGTTTCTGAACTAGAGTGGTTGAACTTGAACCTAGAGAAAACACATTTGTGTTATTGGATTTTGATGCAATGTAGTCATCATTATTTTTCATAAATTAACTATCATATCGTTATGGAACATGGAGGAAGAGCTTAATTTCCCAGAATGATCTAATTTACCCGAATTTAGACTAGTTCTTGCCCGTTTTGTTGTCGTGTTTGGACTAATGAAATTCCACTATTGAATGACTGTGTTTAATTTCTTTGCATTGCAATTAAACTCCTCTTCCTGTCATTTCAAGTGAAATTTCACTTCAACATCCTGAATGGTGGCCAATTCATTTCAAATTCCAGCTTGTGTATTGAGGAGCTTATTCTTATGAGTGTGATCATCCATCTAATTTAGGACCAAGATTACTCAAATTCTCTGGTTTATTGACCTATAGTGTATTTCATTATTTATCGAAGTTATTGAGGTCTGTTGATTCAGAAGGTGTGGCCTCAAGTCAATGGCCAGAAGCGCACATAATCAGTTGAGCTGCTGGCACAAGGAGAACTGCTCCAACAACTGACAGGAACTACACTCTGTTCAGAAGCTTGGGTACAATTAGAGCTCTTTTATAAATCTTTCATTCATATTCATCAGTAAGGCCACTTTTGTCTTCATTTCCTTCCACTTCAGCAGGGCTACTAGAGATCTTGAGCTTAATCAGAACAGGGAGAAAGCAATTCATTTTGCTTATGTCAGTATGAAAGAGGAGCCTCTGTCAGGAGGCTAGAGAGCTCTTGACTCCTCTGCTCAAATGCTCTCCTGTGGGTCACACGTTTTTAAACAAATGAACAAAAGATGAAATGCAAATTGTATGTAAAACATGTCCAGCAAAATAAATGTTGTACTGTTCACAGCTATTGGTGGGACTGGAAAGGTGTAGTAGGAGGGAGTGTTAAAACTGGCTTTACTGCTAACACAATAGAGCTTTTTACCCCCATTTCCCCCCGAGCAAATGGGCGGTGTCTCCATGCAGGACACTATATGCACAGAGCTTAGAGTTTAACACCAGCTTATGTTCTCAGCAGGATTCATAAAAGACAAGGATCTTCCTGCCTATAACATATATTGTTATATAATGTGGTAACACCACTGACATAAAAATTACTTTTTGTAAGTTATTAGAAAAAATATTATTCCAGTATAAAATAATTTATACAATTTTTTTTAAATTCATTCAATAATTTTTAATTCAATTAATAAGAACTATTTAATTAATTGTTCATTATTGTAAGATACAACATTTTTTATAGTATACTTTACTATATTATATATACTATATATCCAGCTTTTCAAAAATATATTTATATTTATATTTAGAAAATTTAAAAACAACCTGAAACATGCATATATCTTCTCTAAGATACTTTCAAAATTAAAATAACTGTAAATATTCATTTTATTATCAAGTACTGTATACTTGTAAAATATACTGTATATATATTTTTTTGCCATCTAAAAGAAGTGGCAACATATTCCCTCAAAACTCAAATGCTTTTAGCTATGATTTTTTTTTCCTTTTTTTTTTTTTTTTTTTCTATTGTTCCAGGTTAGTTGTGATTTATCATGGAAACAAACAGTCTTGTTGCTTTTAAAAAGTTCAGAGACATGGTGTAGTCCAACCCACTTCAACCCCCCAGGGTTTTACTGCTGTACTTCTCCACCTGTGACCTGGTAATCACCCACAGCATTCTTCCCAAAACAGCCTGTCGCTTCTGACCTTCCTCGTCTGCACTTTGTCACCTTGGCTGCTCAAGAATGGTTTGTTGACCCTTGCAGTGAGGAAAACACCCACCTAAGAACACATGAATATGATTCATTAGAGCTGTTTGAAATGTGAAGGATCACTTTTACAGAAATTAACCATTACGTTTTAAGGAAATCTTTTTCTAGGTTGATTTCCCCAAAAAGTTTAACACACTGTGGCACTATCAAAGCTGAAGGTTGAGGGTTCGACTCTCAATACTAGCAGGAAATGACTCAGGTGCCCTTGAGCAAGGCACCGAACCCCCAAGGCTGCCCACTGCTCCGGGTGTGTGTGTCCACAGTTTGCAGTGTATGTGTGTTCACTACTCACTACTCCTAATGTGTGTGCCCTAACTTGTATGGGTTAAATGCAGAGGACAAATTCCAAATATGGGGTACCATACTTGGCCTTCACATGTTACTTTCACTTAAATGACCAATGCGAGACGGGGAACAGTGGTCAGGGAACCTGTTTGAAAGCAGTCATTGTTTTTGCAATTCAAAAGAACGAACACACTTCAGCCTTAACTTGGAGATGGTTTGTAGTTCCATTCAGTCATTAAAACTTATATTTGACAACAGTGATAAGATGGGAGAAGACTGACTTGAAAGTACAATGGAAGGATGATAGACTTTAAACAAACGATAATTAGTTCACACACTGTGCTCTGATCCTGCATACATGCGTACAGATTCCCGATGCATGAAACAGAATACTTGTTCCATTTTTCCTTTTTCATTAGGCAGAGATCTAAAGCACAATGCTAGACTAGTGCAGAGGGTTTAGAGAGGCCACGGTGGGGCCACCCCAGTTTTTGGCTCCACCTTATTCTGCGCTGTTTGGCAGTCAGCCTGCTGTTTCACAGCTGTCTAGATCTCCAGAGTTTCCACATCACTGCACTGACTGAGCCAGAAGCATCCAGGCATCCAGCACAGTCTGAGCACATAAACCTGCTATGTCTGATCGAAACCAGAACCTTTTTAATTGTAAACGAAGCATAGAGGTGACGGGTGTAACTTTTTGATAAGCCATTCATAGGTTGATTTCCCCGAAAAGTTTGAGCTGCCCAACATTGCAACATTTGATATGTTTTTGGGATGGGACTGTGTGTTTGTTAGACCAGTGGTAGAAGGCAGTTCCATTTGGTGATGCTACTAAATTACACACTTCATCTTTAAAGCACTGCAGCAGTATTTTATTTAAGTATTTAAGTATTTTATTATGACATTTATGGCACCTAGCAATGTCCTAACATGCTGTAACTTTTACTCCAAAATCTTGCATTTTAAGTCTTTTTTAAAGACCCAATGGTAAATACATATTTTACTGCTTTCATTTTTTTTTATTACGTCTATCTGTGCTCTGATAGTTTTGTCAACAAAAGCACACACATCTAAAATGTCCAAGACAGGCAGAGAAAAACCAGTTTTCACCTGCATTACTTGTCTTTGTAATGCTTTGTACAGCATAAATGTGGGCTGTGGGTAAAGCGGCTCATAGGCATTCCTCTTGGCAATGCTTTTTTTAGTTGTATTTCTGCTGTCTTTAATTGAACAATGGCACTTCATAACCCATAGTGGATTTAAATATAGCATGAGCAAAGTTTGCCTGCTCTGTAATAACTGCAGAATATGACAGTTGAGTGACAAGAGGAATGCATTGACTGAATAGGAGGAGTGTGCATGCTTGGAAACTCTTCCTTTTAGAATAGAATTTTGCATTGTTAGTTACGATTCCAGTTTTCAGAATTTTGGCACCAGAGTAAGTGTAAAAGATACATGCCTGATGCTTTAAGTTGTAAATGAGCACAATCATTGATTGAGACTGTGACAAGATTTGTTTTCCCATGACAAATCCTAGTACTTTGTACAGGCATCCAAGGTATTTTCTGAAACCGCCATGGATGATAAAGGCATGTCAATATACTGTAGATAGGTATAGATGTTAAAGGGATACTCCACTTTAAAATGAAAATTCTGTCATCATATACTCACCCTCATGTTGTTTCAATCCTTTATGAATTTCTTTCTTCTGCTGAACAGAAAGGAAGATATTTAGAAGAATATCAGTAACCAGACAGTTTCTGGTCTCATTGACTTCCATAGTATATATTTTTTCCTACTATGGAAGTCAATGAGACCAGAAACTGTCTGGTTGTTGACATTCTTCTAAATATCTTCCTTTCTGTTCAGCAGAAGAAAGAAATTCATACAGGTTTGAAACAACATGAGGGTGAGTATATGATGACAGAATTCTCATTTTAAAGTGGAGTATCCCTTTAACTTGAGTAAGTAGAATATATTTTGAGTAATTGTAATGCAAATTTTTTTTTTTTTTTATAATTCTAAAAGCGTTAACATGGGTATTCTCGCATATTTAGTTATTTAATTGACCTAGTGACTTAAAAATTGTGTAGAATCTTAAATATTTCTTCATTACTTTACATCATATTATACATTTTTTAAGATTTTAAAAACTTGTATCCCTGATTTTGAGTTTGGAATCTCACTGTACATTTATACAATTTACTAGTGCTGGTGATTTAATATTCATCTTAATTAGGATTAATTAACAAACATCAAAGTTTGTCTACAAAATGTACTATAGTTTGAATATTAGTTCATATATATTCCCATGTTTAAAATCAGATAAAAAGATACTTGGTTTATTTACGCACTGCTGTCCTGTTAGAGATGAAGACAATCAGCCAAGTCTCAGTCTGGAGTTACTCAGAGTCAGTCAACCCATAAAGTCAACTAGCTTAGATCTCATACACATACTCAGGAAACCAGGGAGCCAGAATCCTGGGGTTGTAATGCAAAAGGGAGGAGCACACAGGAAATGAAAAGACACAAATATTTGCAGATGGCAGCAGATGGCATAAAACAATGCTTTATATAAATATAGCCCTGTTACATAATAAATATGCACAGTGGAACTACAAATATACATACATGTAGCTACACTGTTCTTATCTATTGATAAACAGTATATAGGCATTGTAGTAATTTTATATCGGGAGAACCATCTGGACGTCCACAGAAGCAGCTACTCAGAAGAACAAGGGAGAGGTAGCTGAGCATTCAGTGGCTGAATTTGGGGGCGAAGCCGTTGGATTTAACAGTTTCCTATGTGAGTAAATCTCCTTGCTCCACTCTTCCTGTCGCTGGCCTCATTCTCAGTTCCCGCCAGGAACTTTACTAAGGCTAAGACTAAGACTTTCCTCTGCACTCTTGGTCTTCTTTAACACCACAGAGAACCACATATAGACACACATAAACCACCAACCAAATCTGTCACACTCTCTTTCGAGAGCATGTGAGAATGAGAGGAAAAATAGATGCACGAGACATTTTGAGCTGGCTGTTTTAAGACAAATGACATGTGATGTTGACTTCTGAAGTTTAAACTTTGTACAGATTCAAAAGGAAGCATTCCACAAAGAATTCAGTACATAATGTCAACACCTAATGCTTCCAGAAAAGCTTCCCCTCCCTCCCTCCCTTCCTCAGCACAGCATGTATTGAGTTCCAGACCACACCCAACCAGAGTTCTGGGCAGTTCAGGATTTTGGAGAGGAGGAGCGCGCACTTTTTTCTCATTTCACTACTACGTTTACTCTGCAGTCACGCTTGCATCACTTCGTCTCCACATCTGGCTGACCTTTCCAAACTATACAATATTTGATCCTTTTAGGCTTCTCTACAGTGGTGAGTGGATCATAAGTTACTTTTTCTGCATGCAAACAGTTTTTAGGTGAGTGATAAAACTCTAAGGGAGGATCACAGCATCTCAGATGTCTAGAAAATACTGGCTGGAGTCAGCAGACAGTTGATTTATTGCTGTCTAAGATATTTTATTTATGTGTTTGAGAGTTTAAAGCCTTTTAAACTGAAGAGAAGAAAGTTTGTGAGAAAAGGGGCGTTGGCGGTGATGCTTCGCTGATGAATCACCAGCTTATACTTATTACTTAGATATGTTTTGTTTACTTGTAATCTTTTTAATTATACTTTGAAGCAAGTGGGAGAATCTAGATGGACTTCAGTTTTTACATCAGAAAAGAAAAACTGTTTTGAAAAAACAAAATTATCCAGCAGGCTACTTAAATCTTCAGCATTAGTTCTCATGTTTGGCGGCTGTGCATTTTAAAATCTTTTAGAGCTAAGAACCACCAACTTTGTCTCCTATATCGCCCCCTGGTGAAAGCATTTTATCTGTCAAAATAGTAAATACTTAATGAACAAACATGTTCCAGTTAAAAGATGTTGTAGATGAAAAATAAATGTAGATGTTATAAAAAAGATGAACATTAAATGTAGAGGGTGTGATGTTTTGTGCTTTACAAGACCAAGTGTTGTTCCTGAGGTGGTGCTATAACATGTTTCGCATGTCTGATTAATTTTGCATGTGTGGCATTTTATCTAACTCAGTTTAGTTTGTGCGAGATAGATAGTTGCAGTGCTTTCTCAGTGGCACATTCCAGCATGTTGCTCGTGGGATTTTGGGGGTGTTGCTCGTGGGTTTTGGGGGTGGGGAGTGTGAAGTGTGTTCATGAGGTGCAGCCGTTTTCACTGGACTGGATTTCCGGATGCCCGTCTGCTCTGCCATTACAACACAAACACAGCCGCAGCGAGTGCCATAATTCAGACCAACCTATCAAAAGCCAAACCGCCCTAGGAAAGGATATATGCACTTTTAAGCCTTTAAAACACAGTATGATTTATAGTCTGGCCACCATGAAAACTCATATCCATCGTTATTTGAAACATATTTATCATTCTACACACAGTTTGTGTGGGAGTCCAACCTTTCCATACATCACCCATGCCACAGCTCTGTTGTGGTGGCCATTTTGCAACAACTCCCCTGTTGAGAGAGTCTATATTGGATGATTGGATGACAAAGTGATGGCTTTTTTTCCTCCATGTATTAATTTTCCATGCTGCAAAAGTGAACGATTTTTCCAGTTGCTTGTTGACCAAGTTGTTTCCAACCTCAGTTTCTTTTTCTCTTTTGTTTTGGGTCTCTGATTGATCTAACTGATGCCACTCAGAAATGTGCTGCTTGCAGGGCTTTCCAGAGGATAGGTGGCGGGTTTTGTTTGCGGATGGGCTGTTTCATTAGAATGCATGCTGTCAATGATTGGATCAGGAAATGCCTCTCCCTTTGGCTGAGCCTAAGCTCTGGATACTTTGTGTTTTTTTTTCTCACGTCAAGCTCAGAGTGATCAAGCTACAGTTGATTCTTCCATATAGTCGTAGATTTGTTTGTAAGAGACTAAATCCCCCCCCCCTAACAAACAAATCATGTATAAAAAAAAAAATCTAATTCGCAAAAGAGTTTAGCATGTAATGCCGGTAGTTAAATAAACTATAGGGTTTATATAACTGACTCAGAACACCATGTGAATAAAAATCCATCTGAATATTAGCATATTCACTGTATTGCAAGGCAAAATAAAACTTTGTTGTATTGGACTGGGTATCTGTTTATATTGTCCTTATTTAATTCACTCTGTATGTTTTAGATTCACTCATAAGAGTAATTTGTTGGTGAATCATGCAAAATTAATCTCTGTTATTTTAGCATCACATTCAATACAGACTGCAAACTCATTCATAATACATGTTAAATGTGTTGTACATTGTCCACATGCAAACATAATAAACATTAGGGGCCTTATTTTAATGATCTGAAACGCAAGTATGAAGCGCGAAAT
Organism: Rutilus rutilus; assembly: GCF_951802725.1. Taxonomy (NCBI): domain Eukaryota; kingdom Metazoa; phylum Chordata; class Actinopteri; order Cypriniformes; family Leuciscidae; genus Rutilus; species Rutilus rutilus. Next base: position 46,026,230 of record NC_140209.1, on the reverse strand, counting down.
GCAAGTAACTTTGTGGGTGGGTCTTGGGCGCTGTTGCTATTATACCGGCGGGATAAATTACTCTTGTGCCCGACGCAAATCTAAAATGGGTTGGTCTGAAGTAGCTTCATTACTCATAGGTGTGGTTTGGGCGTAACGTGAAATAAACCAATCAGAGCGTCATCTCACATTCCCTTTAAGAGCAGGCGTGTTTGTTCCATGGCGGATTGCTATTATAACGGCGGATTTGCCAGGCGCGTGCCAGGAGTGGTTCACAGCCGAGGAGACCGATGTTCTCGTCAGGGACGTAAAAGACAGAGAATTTACATTGGGGAGAAACCCACCCAAATTAGCTTTGGTTAAACAGTTGTATAATAATTTTGGTAAATGTGTAAGCTAGATTTATGCCTATGTTTTCACATCTTCATGGACACAACAATGATTTCCCTCGTGTGTTAATATTTTTCCTTGTAATAATGTATGGTTTTCAAAAATGAGAACTGAGCATCTGTGTGTAGATGAGATAAGCAAAGTGTATGCGCATTGTGCACACGCTACATTGATTATGGCCAAGCATGCACCCTTAAAATAGCATATGAATAACATGCGCAACGCGCCACTGACTTTAGACTATGTTTTTCCTGGTCAGTGGCGGAATTGTTTTCTAAACCTGCCAAATGGCACCAGGGAACGTTTGCGCCGGAACACGCCTCCTCTTTGCGCTGAACCGCCCCGGGGAGCGCAAGTGTATTTCTTAGTTAACCGACGTGCGTCTGTGGAGGGAAAAGTCCGCTGTGCGCGGGTGCAAAATAGGAATGATACATGCGTCGGTGTACAAAGTCAATTGCGCTGGGTGCAAGATAGGGCCCTAGATCTTTAAAGGGATAGTCCTAGATAGGATACTCAACCAAAAATCATTCATTTCCTCACTCATTTCCTCACCCTCAACTTGTTCCAAACCTGTATGAGTTTCTTTCTTCTGTTGAACACAAAACAAGATATTTTGAAGAATGTTGGTAACCAACCAAGCCACTAACTTCCATAGTATTCTTTTTTCCTACTATGGAAGTCACTGGTGACCATCAACTGTCTGGTTACCAACATTCTTCAAAATATCTTCTTTTGTGTTCAGCAGACGAAAGAAATTCATATAGGTTTGGAACAACTCAAGGGTGAGTAAGTGATGATAAAAGTTTCACTTTTGGGTGAGGGTTAGGGTTTAGGTTTAGGTTTAAGGTACATGAAACTTAAAATGTGCCGCTACTCCTATTTACATGGTCATTGCATGTTCAAATGAAACTAACACCACATGATTCTGAACTTTAATTGAAGGGAGACTGTAATGGACTGGGAGATGTTTCCAAACTCTATTATTGCTTCAGCAAAACTATAACAAAGAATTTCAAATAGTTTCATCTTGCCATGAACTACTATTGTGAGGATTCGGTAGATAGTATCAGATCATTGGAGAGTTCTCTGGAAAATAATGCGGTGAAATGAGAGAGAAAAAATGAAACAGTCCTCTAATGATGTTTCTATAGACTTGAGGCTTTGTAATCTTTATTTGTTTTCACCAATTACAGAAAGAATAACACTGAAACTCATTCCTCTCCTGTGATAGGTTGAATGCAGGGTCACTGTTTTGTCACTGATAAAGTGGCTTGGAAAATGTGTGAATCGTAAAACCAGTCTGAGTCTTTGAGTCTGGGATGTTATGATGTGTTTGCATGTTTTTGGGATTGAGACAATGAGTTGCACATGTGTTGCTGTGAATTTAGCCAAGTGTGCACAGGGGTGACATTTATGAAGCTTAACAAAAACTCTACGAGGAGGTCTTATGAGATACCAGCCTTACCAGAGACCCAGACCAGTTTCAAGCACAAGAACAGTGTCATGTTTAGCAATAAACAGTCACATTCCATACTAATGTAAGAGAGGAGAAAGGAAGAGACATATATCTCCTTTACAGACATGTATTTAGAGATGAGAGGAGGATTTGATCATATGGGTGTGTCTGTATTGTCATGCCTTAAGGTAGTGTTTTACCAGTCAATTTTCAGTCAGAAATTTTATAGAATTTGGAGAATCAAAGGGAGTAAAGCAGTAATGTTCATGTTAATGCCAATAATCGCCTATACTTAAACCTATAATATTTTTCTAAGGAAACACTAAAATCATTGTCAATTCAATGTCTAATCAATTTTGTGAGTTTAAGTATAGTGTAAATTCTGTATTTTGAGGTGACGGATATTATGAAAAAAATGGCACAGAAATAGAGTAATAGTGAATATTACTTACTAATACTGTGATGTTTCTTAGATTTCAATGTGTTTTCAGACTCCTGGATAATGTAGCATCAGTTTTTGAGTGTGTGTCACACTTTTGTTCAAAAGTTTAGGGTCAGTAAGATTTATTTGGAAAGAAATTAATACTTTTATTTGTCGAGGATGCATTAAATTGATCAAAAGTGACAGTAAAATGATTATGACTATTTCAAATAAGTGGTGTTCTTTTGACATTTTGTTCGAGAACCCTGAAAATGTCATAGTTTCCACAAACATATTAAGCAACACAACTGTTTTCTACATTGATAATAATCATAAATGTTTCTTGAGCAGCAAATCAGCATATTAGAATATTAGACACTGAAGACTGGAGTAATGATGCTGAAAATTCAGCTTCGACATCACAGGAATAAATTACATTTTAAAATATATTCTATTAAAGCATATACAATATCTTACATTTATATCTCACAGTAGTATTATTATTTATTTATTTTACTGCAATTTGGATCAGATAAATGCAGGATTGAGCATAAAAGACGTTTTTAAAAACATTAAAAAAATCTTACAGATCCCAGAGTTTTGAACGGTAGTGTTTATGACCTTAGTCAGTCTGATTTTACTGAGCATTGGCCTCAAAACTCTTCTCTTGTCTGTAGTTTTAACACACTTAAGATTTAAAACTTGCTGCTTTAATTGCACTGGAAGCAACAAGAAGCTCTTTGGGAATAACAAGAGTCCTCTCTTCATCCCTGATGAAAGATCAAAGGAGCTACTGAGAATCTGGACAGTGTGTAAATGCATTAATCATGGCCGTCCTGATTCTCAGCGAGAGAGGTCGTCTGGATGTAGCCGCTGGGTTTCGGCAGCGTGTCTTTTGACAGATCCATGTGGGAGCCGTTACTCACGCTGGCGGCGTGTCATCAGTGGAATGCGATGCGAAAACACAGCCTGCGGCACCTGAGCGCCATTGCTCTGTGGTAGAGCCACAGCAATGAAGATGAAAGCCTATCAGCTCCCAGTGCAGACTTTCAACCCAGCAGGCCACGCCGAGAGCCGAACGGGACCCTACCGTGTGTGAATGAGGCTCCTCCTGAGATCAGCTGCAGCAGGAACACATGTGCCTTGCCAAAATACACTCCTTTTACAAAATGAGGAATCCCTTGTGCCAAAACTGCCCGGAGTTGAAATATCAGTGGAGAACCTCAGGGTTGTGTACCGAGACCTTAAGTCTTCGTAAAAGTTGCGTTCACACTGTGCACATCATTTCTGCTGGGAGTTTGTTTAGCTTTTTCCTTTCCTTTTTTGTGTGTGTGTCCAAAAGTACTTGTGGGTGGAACTTAAAATGCTTTATAGACGATACCCAAAACCAAGCTTTGTTTGTTCAGTACATTTAACTTCATTTCTGGCAGCCTTCCAAAGGCAGCAATTCTGGCTTTTGTGTTTTCTCCAAAAATAAGCCTTGTGTTCCCATTATATTTCACAAGCTTCAGTGGTGCTGCAGGGGTTGAACAGTAAGGAAAAGATAATCAGAGATGTCAGGAACAGATATGATTCTTGGCGTGTGTTCAGAGCTGCATAATTTCAGTTTCACGACATATGCGAGGTGTAGTTGTTAATTTGAGGAGCTATTTCTATCTGAACTGACTCAAAAATGACTTGTTTGTTTTAAGTATGGTTTGGTGTAGTGAGTTTGATTCAGGCATATTGAATAATATGTTTGAATTAAACCAGAGTAAAAACAGGTCATTTAGATATTAAGGTCAGCATGAAATGGAAATTCACCCTTTAAATGTTTCTTATTGATCTTATTGTGAACAATTGATTAATGCATAACATTTTTTAACATTTTAAACAAAAGGTCATAACTGGATCTTCCAGTGAAATTGATGTCATAGTCCAGATCTCGCCAATAATTTTTCCTGCTTTAGCCCCTGCCCTTTCTCACAATCGACTGAAATCTCATATTCAGATCTGCCTCTATCCAATCAACAAACGTTACATAGAACCAAGTCCCCGCTCTACATTTTTGTCTAACTGCTATATGTTTTCATTAGGAAACACAAATCACAAATCAATAGAATACATGACATTTTAGGTTAACCGGCAAACCATATTTACATACTATTATGGCTTTGAATTATGTCATAAAATTAGTAGGGTTGGGGAAAAATTATTCACCAATGCATTGTAATCCTTCTTCAAATGATTCTGAATTTGATTGATTAAAATGATTTAAAATACGTTTTAATCAGAAATTTTCATTATTATTAAATCTGAATAACAGTTCACCCAAACATGACAATTCTGTCTTCATTACCCTGTGTGTCTCTCTTTCTTCTGCTGAACAAAAAGAAGACATTTAAAAAAATAAAACATTTATACAGTGAATTGTTTGGACCCCAATGTTCTTTATAGTATCTTCTTTTGTTCCACAGAAAAAAAAGTAATACATGTTTGGAACAACATGAGGGTGAGTAAATTATGAGAGAATTTTCATTTTTTCACACGATGTAAGCTGTCCACAGCGTACACGACAAAGCGACCATTGCGAAGCCATTTGTCCTTTATATCAGAAGCAGCATTGAAGTAGCCTATGTCAGAAATAGAATAGGGCGTCAGTTTACTGTCAGGAATTTGTCATGTCACTTCGTGCCATGCTGTATTTAGTGTAGACAGCATCACAGATTATGAGTTATAATTAATTTTTGTCACGCCTCTCACGTCTGGTGTAGACACGGTGTTACACGCCCAAGATTTAACATTATATGGTAAAAAGTGTGATGTAGAATATAATTCTGCAGAATAGCAGACAAAGAAAAGAAAAAAAGTATGGTGCCCAGCCCAGTATTCTCCATCACGTGAATGAAGTGTCACAGACGAGTCAAAGATGTGTGGCAGAGGTCTGTTTGTTTCCTTGATACTTGTAGCGAATTACAACACATACCCCAGATTACAGATTTTAGCTACAGATTACCCAAGATGCCACTGACAAATATACTGTACGGCAGAATGTGTGAAAATGCTTATCTTGACGTTTTGATGTGTGAACTGCAGCCACCGAATGTTACAAGAGGCCTGTTGGGAAATAAGTTAGTTAGGACCAAGCAGGCACATTTCAGATGCTTGTGCTTAATTTGAACTTTATTGAGCAAGAACAGGGCTATGTTTAATTTACAACTGTATTTTAAAACAAACGCCTGTCCCTGATAGGATAAACATGAGTGCCTCAGTGGAAATGAGTCTGTGAGAATGCATTGATCTTAATTAAATCATTGTTTATAGCTTTAAGAAAGCCTAGCACTTGGCTGAGAGATGAAGATGTTGTTTATCCATGGCTTTTAACCTTCACTGTTTCAGAGAACGGTTCTTTTTAGCCCTTTTCCTTTTATCCTGGCAGTGAAGGACATCTGAAATGAAAGGCGTGTACGGGTTGACTCCACACTAAACTCATCATCATTTCTGCCCGTTTCTGATCCATTGCACGTTTTTCTTCCCTTTTATCTGCATTCTTTAAGATCTCGACGTGTGAGTTGGTCTCAGGAGTGTGAAACAACCCATGAATGCTTTGTTACTGTACGGGACGACATTTGAAACCGCCGGCCATGTCAACCGACACACTAAAACATTCCTCCTCAAATCCCTCGTTTACTTTGAGGTTTTCCCTCTTGCTCAGCGCTGCAGTTAGGGTCAGGTTAGGTCAAACTGGGTGGTAGTGTGTTCTGCAGTTCACATTTGCATGTTTTTCTCATCATTTATGGATTTATTTAACAAATGTTGTATTATCTGGACTTCATGAGCACAATACAAGGTACAAAAGCTGTCACTGTGGCGGTACCTTTTCAAAAAGTACACCTTTGTACCTAAAGAGTGCATATTAGTCCCTCAAAGGTACATATTGGTACCAAAAGTGTACATATTAGTACCTAAATTGTACATATTAGAACCCTTTTGAAGGGTACTGTCCCAGTGACAGCTTTTGTACCTTTTTTTCTGAGAGTGTATTTGCACCAGACATAATTCATAAAACACCTAATCCTTTGGATTTCAGTTTCACTCAAAGATTTGTTTCATGAGCAGAGTTAGGGATGTCTGGCTGCGTCATGTTGCTGAGGAACATTCCTTTCCCTGAGTTCACTCTGCTTCTGTTTTAATTCTGTAGGAGACACAATGACGCACAATGAAATGGGAGTAATTGTTGGGTCGTCTGTGCGGTAACTGCCTTTGACATCACATCTCAGGATAGACACTATGGCTTATTGTTTTTGTGGTCAGAGAACTCAAGGCTGGCTGAGTCACCTCAAAAATACATGTAACAATGAAAGTTATAAAGGTAACATTTGTTTTAATCCATAGACCTATGTGCATAACTCAGATACAACTCCAAATATAATGTAAAAACTATATTTTGAAAGTAATTTTATAAATATATTAAAATAAATATATTCAATAAAATATTTTTCTTTGTTGTTAAACGAATTTTTTTTCATAACGCATTGTTAAAAGATGTTAAAAACGACAGAGTAATAGCATAATAATCAGAAAATATATAAAAATCAAGTATAATATTTTACTGGTTTCAATAATCAAATTGTGTATCAGCCTCCTAAATGGACCAACACTGTTTGCGTATAATCAGCCAATCAGCGTTCACATCACTTTCAAAAGTAATTTGTCACATGGTATTTACAGATTAAAAAGGTTCTGTGGTCCCATGAGGACTGCAAAATATGCCAATATGAAAAAGTGAAACTATGTTGCACTTAAAGGGATCGTTCTCCCAAAAATTATAATTCTGTCATCATTTACTCACCCTCATGTCATTTCAAACCTGTAGAACTTAATTTTTACATTTTTCTTATTTAAAAAAAAAATGTTTGGGTCCATACAATGAAAGTAATTGAAGTCTGTTGTTTTTCAGAACACATTGACTTTCATTTGACAGTTTATTCATGTTTGGAACAACATGAGGATAAGAAAATGGTGATATAATTATAATAATAATAATAATAATTTGTTACATTTATATAGCGCTTTTCTGGGTACTCAAAGCACTTTTACATATGGAAGAGGGGGAATCTCCTCAACCACCACCAATGTGCAGCATCCACCTGGATGATGCTACGGCAGCCATATTGTGCCAGAACGCACGATTTTTAATGACCACAGAAAGTCAGGACCTCGGTTTAACGTCTCATCCGAAGGACGGTATCATTTTTTATCTATTGTTTTGAGACAAGTACATAATAATTGAAGCAGGTCTGTTGATATTTTTACTGAAATGATTCCCAAATGAATCAAATCAGAATTAAAACAAATCAGTGCTGATATCCTAGTCATACCGTAACTTACATGCCCGCGATTAAATCCACAAAGCTTTGCTGGGTGGCATTGAAGCTTTCCTTCTCATCTCAATCATTTGTTCCATGACTGCAGTCTCTGTTTTGAGCAGTGGCCGACTTGGAAGCTTGCTGGAGACTGCGGCTTTTATGAAAAAATGACATTAAAAGTGAAACTCAAGTCAGCGTTTTCCACCAAGCTTAGGGGAAATGAGCAGGGGCTTCTGTCTACACACACACACACACACACACACACACACACACACACACACACACACACACACACACACACACACACACACACACACACACACACACACACACACACACACACACACACGCAGGCAGACATTTCTCCAACAGAAAGAAGTCGACATGGCTTATCTGCTACCTTAAAATGCTGACTCCAATTAATTTACTAATGATGGTTTGTAAGTGCTCTGGAAACCTCAAGGCTTTGGAGGTATGGCTGTCATTATCATCCCGCAGGATCGTACATAGCAAACTGAAACTCCGTTTTGAGGCTGAACTAAAAGCTGGATTTTTTTCTCTCTCTTTGTCTTGTGCAGCTGTGGTACAGATGTCTGTGATTTGTGATTTGACTTTAGCCTGACTGATTGGTCTAATGTAGAGAACTGACAAATTTATTCATTAAAATGGTTAGCCACACTCTAAGCCACACACACGGTGTTTAGATTGCACTTATGTAATCACAGTTGTTGCAGTTCTGTTCTCACTTGTTTCACAGCTGGCTGAACATATAGCTGAAATGGAACAAAGGTACCCAGACTCTCTTTTAATCATTCTTGGGGATTTTAACAAAGCAAATCTCTCCCGTGAACTGCCAAAATACAGACAGCATGTTACATGTCCTACCAGAGACAGTAATATATTGGACCACTGTTACACCACGATAAAGAATGCGTATCACTCCGTCCCACGGGCAGCTTTGGGGCTCTCTGATCACTGTTTGGTTCATCTTATACCGACCTACAGGCAGAAACTGAAATCAGCTAAACCTGTATTAAGGACTGTAAAAAGATGGACCAACGAAGCAGAGCAGGATCTACAGGCCTGCTTCGATTGCACTGATTGGACTGTTTTTGAAGCTGCAGCCACCGATCTGGATGAGCTCACAGATACTGTAACATCATATATCAGTTTCTGTGAGGATACATGCATTCCTACCAGGACATTCTTATCATTCACTAATGATAAACCATGGTTTACTGGGAAACTCAAACAGCTTCGTCATGCCAAAGAGGATGCTTACAGAAGTGGGGATAAAATCTTGTATAACCAGGCCAGAAACAAACTGACAAAGGAGATCAGAGTTGCTAAAAGAAGCTACTCTGAAAAGCTGAAAAACCAGTTTTCAGCCAACGACCCGGCATCAGTCTGGAGAGGCCTGAGGAACATCACCAACTACAAGTCACCATCCCCCCCATCTGTGGAGAATCAACAACTGGCTGACACTCTCAATGCATTCTATTGCAGGTTTGAGAAGCCCAGACTCACACCTCACACCCGCCCTGATGTGCACTTCACACATCCACCATCACCTCCTGCAACCCCTCTCCTCCCCCCTTCTGCCATCCAACCTGAGCTTAAGGTCTGTGTGGAGGACGTGAGCAGAGTCTTCAAAAAACAGAAGACTAGGAAAGCTTCAGGCCCAGACGGCATCTCATCTGCTTGTCTAAAAGCCTGTGCTGACCAACTGGCCCCAGTCTTCACGCAGATCTTCAACAGATCATTGGAGCAGTGTGAAGTTCCCTGCTGCTTCAAACGCTCCACTATCATTCCGGTTCCCAAAAAAACAAAAATCACTGGACTTAATGACTACAGACCTGTCGCTCTCACGTCTGTGGTCATGAAGTCGTTTGAAAGACTGGTGTTGGCCTATCTGAAGGACATCACCGGACCCCTGATGGATCCCCTTCAGTTTGCTTACAGAGCAAACAGGTCTGTGGATGATGCAGTCAACATGGGACTGCACTATATCCTGCAACATCTTGACAGACCTGGGACTTATGCACGGATCTTATTTGTGGACTTCAGTTCGGCCTTCAATACCATCATCCCTGATCTTCTCACAGCCAAACTGACTCAGCTCTCCATGCCATCCACAATCTGTCAGTGGATCTCCAGCTTCCTGACGGACCGGCAGCAGCTAGTGAGACTGGGGAAACTCACATCCAGGACCCTCACCATCAGCACTGGCGCCCCCCAAGGGTGCGTTCTCTCCCCACTGCTCTTCTCCCTGTACACTAATGACTGCACTTCTAAAGACCCCTCTGTCAAGCTCCTGAAATTTGCAGACGACACCACTGTCATCGGTCTCATCCAAAATGGTGACGAGTCTGCTTACAGACTGGGGGTTGAACAGCTGGCTGTCTGGTGCAGTTATAACAACCTTGAGCTGAACACACTCAAAACAGTGGAGATGATCGTGGACTTCAGGAGAAACACCCCAGCACTCCCCCCTCTCACCATCATGAACAGCACTGTGGAAGCAGTGGAGTCATTCAGGTTCCTGGGCTCTACCATCTCCCAGGACCTGAAGTGGGCAAATCACATTGACTCCATTGTGAAAAAGGCCCAGCAGAGACTGTACTTCCTTCGCCAGCTGAAGAAGTTCAATCTGCCACAGGAGCTGCTGATCCAGTTCTACTCAGCCGTCATTGAGTCTGTTTTAAGCACTTCCATCACTGTCTGGTTTGGTTCAGCTACCAAATCGGACATCAGGAGACTACAACGGACAGTCCGGACTGCAGAGAGGATTATTGGTGCCCCCCTGCCAACCCTCCAGGACCTGTACTCTTCCAGAGTGAGGAAGAGAGCAGGTAAAATCATCACAGACTCCACTCATCCTGGACATCCCCTGTTTGAACTGTTACCATCAGGACGGCGACACAGATCACTGGCCACAAGAACTTCCAGGCACAGGAACAGTTTCTTTCCACAGGCCATTTCCCTTCTGAACACTTAACATGCCCCCCAAAGCATATGCCTGTAAGTGCAATACTCCCACTGTCTAGTGCAATAAACTCAGGTGATATTTATATCTATATTATTCATACTACTCAAAATACTGTAAATATGTTTATAATCTGTAACATGCGCTAGACTCCCACTGTCTAGTGTAATATTCTCTAATTCAGGTGATATTTATATTATTCATACTACTCAAAATACTGTAAATATGTTCATAATCTGTAAATGTTTATTCAGACTAAACCCAACTGTGACCCTACTTTTTTACTTTTATACTATTTTTATTTATTTTTTATATATTTTCATTCTTAGAATTTGTATTACTATGTTCTTGTTGTATTTGTATTTGTATATGTGCACTGGAAGCTTCAGTACCAAGAAAAATTCCTTGTGGGTGCAAGCACACTTGGCAATAAAGCTCTTTCTGATTCTGATTCTGATTCTGATATATATATAGACATAATCCAGATCCATCATTTAAAGGAATAGTCTGGCTTCAAGTTAAGTTCAGACCAGCGATATTTTGGTATTATTTATATACAATTGTAGTTTTTATTTATATTTTGGATTTGCTTTTTTAAATATATTTTCATTTGAACTTTTTTTTGTCATTTTATTATTATATATTTATTTTAAATATTATTATGTAGGTTTAATTTATTTCAATTTAAATTTAGTTGTTTTAGTTTTTATTTATTTCCCATCTAGCAATTTTAGTGCTTAATTAACAAAAATGATCCGTTTTAGATTTAGTTTTTGTTAACGATATTAATGTATGAAGGATTTTTTTAAAAGCAGAAAAGGGAAGCTTATTATAATATCACTTACATTAATTGTTCTGTTAAGACCTGTGTATTATCTGAGCTGTAAAGTTGTTTAAATTACGATCATACATTACTTTTAAAGTTTTAGGCTTTATGTTGTCATGGCAATTCATTTTGGAATATATAAAATCCATGGCAGTGAAATTGGATAGGCCTATATAACTGAACCACAGAAAGGTTATTTAAACTAATTTAAAATAGTTATAACACACGTATTGTTTATGTCTTGTGGCGAGTATTTTTTGCCCAATTTACTTCCAATAAGTGCCTCACTGTAACAGAGATTTTTACCTTTTTAAAGAAAAGTAGGGACAAGACATTCATATTTGTGGTTAACAACATAACAACTGAGCTTAAATTATACTGAATCCGGATTATTTCTTTAAAGGGGTCATGAACTGCATTATTTTATCATTTTTGACCTTCTGATTTGAACGCTCTGTTTGAAGGGACGTGTCTGCTGCGAGTCTTCAGTGTAAACGCCCACTGCTGTGATTGGCTGATATCTTTGCAGATTAAATATTACATGTGGAACTCGCTCGAAAACTTTTAGCACTTTTTACTATTATAGCTCTCAAGGCTTTATAATCGTGGAATGTGTTGATTATGGCATTATATTTAGATCTGTCGCATTATATTTAGATTGTGGCATAAAAGGTTGCAGTGGGTGAGCATTGTAGCCGATCACAGACATATTGAGCGCATGAATACAGTGATCTCGTCATTTCTGCAGTCTCACGAATGCTTTCATCAAAACTAACAGTGCCAACACGATGTAAATAAGAGATTCGTTGTTTATAACAGGGGTTTTGGCGAGAGTCCAGAACTCAGTCACTGATAAACTCGCGCTGTTTGATTGACAGCTCCAGTGACTGTAAAGGAAGCGTTCTTTGATCGTTTTCTATATATCATTTAATTACAGTTTAAACAACATCTTATTTTCTTCCTACTAAGAGAAACAATGTGAAGTTGACAGTTTAGTCACTGGTTTGATTTGCACATACACATAGACAAAGAACATCTGCCCACATCTGTACATGAATAATCATTACATATCAGAAATCACTGGTTATTTTGGTTAGACACGTACACATAATCAGTACATATCAAACTATCTGTAACAAAGCAATTGTGACACAGTAAAAACTTTTTTACTAACATGAGTGTGTTGCGCTGTTCCTGTCGGATCCAAAATAGAAGGCACGGTATAGTTTTTTAATTTCAGTCTCTCTGCAAATCCAGCATCAGAAGGAAGGTTATGCAGAGACTGTGTTTTTCCATAACCTGGCACTGCACAAAATTGTGCACTCTTCAAAAGCATGTTTATTGCTTGGTTGCTCAATCCAGTGTTAGCATCACACATGTTGTTTACCTACTACTACTAGTCATGTGTGAATCAGTGGGCGGGGCTACAGTGGTAACAATGTAGAAGTAGGAGTTCTTTCAAATATCTATGACATCATAGGCACATTCCAAAATGAGTCATTTTCTGTTTAGTAAAAGCTGTTATTGGTTTTCAGTTCTGAAACTTACAGGATATTCTTATAGTATGATGACCTCTTATATGTCAAAAGCTCTAGGAAAATTCGATTTCATGACCCCTTTAGGACCTGTGTGGTTGTGTATTGCCGCTTTTGATGATTACAGGTTCACAGTTCCTGTGAAAGCTGAAGTAAATCAACTGTGAAGCTCATTCTACTCTTGCCCTTGGTCTCTGAAGACCTCTACAATAGATCTTTTGTTCCTAAAAGGTCTGAGGGGACAGTGCACAGACGATTATCCCTCTGTGTAGCCAACAAATTTCAGTATGTTCTTCCTCATGTATCCTGTATGCGGTGGGCCTCTGTCTAGTCAAAGGATTTAATTTTTCCTCACTTCTAAACCATTTACATGAATTTTCCTCCTCAATTTCCCACCATTCAGAGAGCTACTGTGACATAAACAACAAAACACTAGTTCTCTGTGTGTTAAATGCCACATTTGTGCCATTATAGATTTCAGCAAATTAACATGCGCCTCCCAGCAGCTCTTGGAAATGCAGGGATTCTAGCCAACTGATACAGTGTCTGCTGGAAAATACATAAAGAAATAGCCTTAAGATGTTTATGAAGTTATTTAATGAAATGTGTATATTATTACATATAGGCTACATTTTTAATATTTTAAAGTTGTGATGAAACAGATATTTTTTTCCATATTGCGATGTGCATCCTTGTGCATGTGATGTGCGGATTATCGGAAAAGAAAAAATGCAGGGCGGTGACTTGATTCTATGCATCAGTTTTTGATTGTATGTTGAGACGTGGGCGTTGCACTCAAAAGTGGGGGAGGATCAGTATTGCCAAGAATTGGGCTACTTTTACACTGTTGAAGCAACACTCCCATCCCCGGGACTCGATTTTTACCCCCAGGAACTCGCCCCCGGCGATTGGGCTAGTTTTGGCCGTGATTGGGCAGGTTTTGAATAGCAATTGGGCTGGTTTTGTAAGCAAACCTGGAAACCCTGAGGCAGATGAATGTGAGCTTGCAGGGGCAGAGTCGTGAACTAAATGATTGGAGAAGTCCTGTATACATCACAAAAAGAAGTCTGACGTTTTCACCGGAAGGTTATTACATTTTGATTAAACATTATGAGCAGGGTTGGTGCTTGGTCCCACAAAGTCGGCAGGGTAGCGGTATAAAGCATACAAAATTGTACAAAAATAGAACAAACCTTGTGTTTTATCTGTACTACTTTTATGATATTTGCTGTCTCTTTAACTTGATAATTTTCATCTTAATGTCTTCGAAAAAGGTGTAAAAAAGTCATACAGTTTGAACTATTGCCACAGAATGATCTGCTCAACACATTTGCTATCAGCATGTTTTGAGATTTTCGTCTCCTGTTCCTCTTCCTCTGACTCCTCCCCTTCCATGCCTCTACGCCTCTCAGTGCAACACAGGAAGGCAACTGCAGAGAAAATTAAGAACATGTGTGGACCGAGACCATGATACACTACTATTTAATGAGACCAGCCTCCCACTTTACACTCTACAGAGACAGACAGCTAATGTACAGCCTGGGGGGATGAAGGTCTCCAGAGGATTTCCACTACAGGCTCTGAATAAATGACCAACATGCTCCGTCTTTATTAAAGCCTACGCTTAATTCGGTTCCCAGTACTTTCCCTGACCTTACAAGAAATTGTGAAAGTTAAAAAAGAAATGATTTTTCAGGCTTGTGATTGTAGAGACTGCTCTGAGAAAGACGAGCGTCATCCTGTATCCTCCCACATTGTGTCTCCCTTGTGTACTGAGGCTGGCTTCCTGTTAGCCGACGCAGGTCTCTTTTATCATGACCGTGTTGGCTGAATCACTGTGGCTTGGTTGTGAGCTGTAATTGGGTATGTTTCTTTTGTTGTTGCTTTCTTCAAGCTGGGCCTTAATTCTTTAACCATTTTCCCGCCTAAACTCAGCATTGCTGAAATGCCACACCCTGTGTCCCACATCCCTTCTTAAAGGGACAGTTCACCCACAAATGAAAACTCTGCCATTATATGCATGTTGTTTCAAACCTGTATGACTTCCTTGCACACCAAAGAAATTTAGCAGAACGTCTTGGTTCTTTTCTACGCAGTGAAATTGAATTGTGACTCATCAAACTCCAAAAAGGACAGGGGAATAAAACAACATAAAAGCTTAATAAAAGTAGTCCATGTGACCTTGTGACATTCAGCTATATTTCTCCTTTTGTGTTTTATGACTTTCTATCATGGATAAGAGAAAGCCATATCAGGATATATCCATCCATCCATCCATTGTTGATGTAAAGAGAGTTCACCACATGTGGTTTTGCGAAAGCGATCTGGACATGTATTTCACAGCCTTAGTGCTGGGGTGATTTTGTCCTTTTTTAAGTAGTGAGCATTAAAGCACTTCAGTGCAAAAAATGGGTTTCTCACCCCCAGTATAAACTTACACCCACTATTCAAGGTGAAAGGGGAAAAAGCCATTCATAAATGGCTCGAAGCGTCTGTGGTGCAGGCTGAGATGTATAGGCTGTCTGTACATGGCCGTACTGCAGTGAATCATGGGAAGCTAAATTAGCAGCCGACTCCAAGGCTCACGTGTGTGACGTAGGCAGAAGCTGACTGCATTTTTCAGCAAAACCCGTGTGAGGTTTTGAACTTAGCTTCTATCTACTTGAACAGGGAAGGATGGAAATCTCAATAAAATAGGACAACTGGTATCATATATGTAGCTTCTTAATCTCAAATCATGCTAAAAACAGTTTATTAAATAATAATATATAATTGACTTTTGACTCTTTATTGTTGATTTATTTATTTTGCTGTTAAAAGTTAGTGCAAGGTGTAGCAAGTGTGCAAAACAAAATTAGGTAATTTAATAAAGGAAATAATTTTAAAAATAATGTTTGTCCGTTAATTTCCTGTCATTGGTGTTCACTGTTCTAAAGTAGTATTTTTAAAATACAAATAGTTGTGGAAAAGTACTTCCAAGGTCAAAGTTCAGAGTAAAAAGAGGCTGTTCAAGTGGACACATGGTGATTTTCCCACCAAATCTAGAGAATCACTGTTTACACTATTATTGCTCAAATTACAGTTCCAGTTCTCAGTTTCAGCTCTCATGAGTGTCTGTGTATTCATTCAACAGGATGTTTAATATTCATGTGTCTTCCTTTTTTTTTACAGATTCTCCTGCTTTTGATTTTCTGTTCCACCATCAGCCATGTTGATTATTTTGGCCGCCATCATCCTCTTCCACATCACCTCCGCAATACTACTCTTCATAGCAACCATCAGAAATGTAAGTTGATTTTTTCTTTTGTCTTTTTGAATTAATCTGCTCTTACTGCTCATCATTAGCGTTATAGGGATTTCAGCAAAAAATCCCAGCACTGAGCAAAACTCTCGGAATTAAACTTTGGTGTTTAAGTCATCCAGCACCATTTCTGCTAAGGTTACCTCAAATGGTGCAGCGTGCTGTAATTTTTCTAAAAGATTTTCTGCTTTAAATAAATAAATACAAAACTTTTTGGAGCATGTTTAGGCTTCATTAGTTCTTGAGATGTTTCTTTTATTTAATATTTTCTTATCATGTAAGATCAAGAAGTTAAAATGGCATAATTTTGGCATTTCTATTGGAATAAATTTCAAAATGTAATTTATTTCTGTAATGACAGTGCTGAATTTTCAGCACGTAGCTAAATAAATGCAGCCTTGGCAAACATAAGAGACTTCTTCCATAAACATAAAAAACATCAACTTTTGATTGGTACATACGGTTTATTTTATATTATATTATATAAAGTAAAACTAAACTATACTCTCCATCTTTTCTAGGCATGGTGGGTTTCGAACAACTTCTCCTTAGATCTCTGGTATCACTGCAACATCACAACTTGTTATGATATACCAAACAGTGCAACCTCTGATGCAGGTGGGCCTAGATTATCTTAAAATTAAAACATGTAACCAGTATTTATTTATTTTATAGGAACCTTGTGTCATGTTCTCTTCTTCTTTATCAGCCTATCTTCAGACTGTCCAGGCCACCATGATACTGGCCACTATCTTGTGCTGTGTGGGTTTCTTTGTCTTCATCCTTCAGCTCTTCCGTCTGAAGCAGGGGGAAAGATTTGTCTTTACGGCCATCATCCAGCTCTTGTCCGGTGAGTTCATGCCCAAAATATATATTTTAAATCATCTTTATCAGCACATTTGCGATTTCTCAGTTATTTCCTATATATGCAAGTCAGCTGGTCATTACACAAGTCAAGAGAGGTCTTGAATCACCTTGAAGTGGGTGATTTTGTGACTAAACAATTATTTGACAGGTTCTTTTTTTATTTTTTTATTTTAATTGCCCCAATTTTGAAAATGTTTGGGCCCCACTTTATAACTCCATGAAACACCTTGATTGTACAGTCTTGAAATTTCACAATATCCCTCATTTAAATAAAGGCATATGCAAATAAAAAGGGCATTAGTTGTGTGCTGAAGCTTGCCGTTATGGTAAGGGGCTTTACATTTCAGAAAGCAGTTGACCAATACCAACACACTGGTCTAGCCGACCAATCAAAGCACATTGTGCTTTTCGGAGGGAGGGGCTTTATAGAGACAGGAACTAAACATAGCGTTACCAGAGAATGTCTAATATGGCGAGAAGTTTCACTCTCAGTACACTTCCGGCTTCTGAACTGGTTGCAGTTCCTCTCTGATTCCATATGAGGGCGCTCACAGGACGAGTGCAGAATGAATGGAGGTCTATGGCGCTATACCAATAAAAATCCACTTTTCTCAGGATATAATTTTTTGTCTAGTAATTTGAATGTTGTATTCAAAAGGAGATGCAAATAAATTACACATTGCTGGGTGTTAGATTTTTTTGAGTCACTTATTTGCTTTAAAAAGTCTTTTAAAGTGTCAATGACGTCATACACATCGTACGACCAGAGATACTGCTTTACGGCAATCCTTCAGTCACTCTGGTGCTTTCGCGCTCTGCACTTTCTTTTCACTCGACGCATCGACAACACAGCTGACACAGGTAAACACACGTGCTAGAAGAGTTTTTGTTTTGTTTGTTTCTGGTCCCGCTGCGGATGACACGATGCCATCAAGCGGTATCTCTGGTCGTAATCAGTCCTTCACTGACCAATCAGCGTTCATTAGCAGAATGCTAGCGTGTTATGGGCAACAACAACTCAACCTGTAAGAAATCAAAAGGACATAAGTACTCGTTCATTCAACTTTCGACCTAAAACCCATGTTGAACTTGCAAAATCTACAATCAGATCTGATATTTCTCAACGGCAATCGGGTGAAAGAGACAAATTTAGCCGTCTAGCCCCATTGACTCCCATTCATTTTGCACTCATGGCGATCGCCCCCAGTGGAACTCTGGTGGTACTACAACCAAAATTCGGTACAATAGAGCTTAATAGGGAGTGGGCAGGCTCTCCGTAGACGGGCTCTGGCGTTACTGACAGACTGGGTAGAGAGGTGCTGCAATTATGTAAAATATGTGCAAAATAATGTTTTTTGAACATTCAAGCATGAAAACTTGTTTTAGTTGGACCACCCCCCCAAAATCAAGACTTTGTAAAAGAGCATAATATGGCTTTTATAAGTATCTTTAACTACTATGTACTACTAACATTTAAATGAATCATGTGATACAATGCATTTATTGTATACATACAGTACATGTTTTTACATTGTACTTGTATTTTAAAAATACCTGCATGTGAATACGGTTATAATTAATTTGTGTAATTAATAATCTATAACTACACTATTGACCCTTCCCTTCCCTTAAACACACCACCAAACCTGTGCCTAACCTTACCCGTATCCCACCTCAATAGCAGCAAAAGTGTTTTGCAATAAAATATGAACAAAATAAATACCTAACAGTTGTTTTCGAAAATACATAGTACTGTAGTTAAAGACTGTAGTTAAAGAGTGAGCAATGTTGGCATCTGTTTTATTGTTTGTTGAATCTGTATCTGCCACATAACAGCCTGTGAAGCTGATATGGCAATCAACTGAAATGTTACCAACCAACTGTAAATTGCCTCTTTTTTTCCTTTACTCCCACAGCCTTTTGTGTGATGACCGGTGCGTCCATCTACACAGCAGAGCACTTAGTCTTCAGTGGTAAGGATTTTAAGGACGGAGAGTATGGATACGCCTTCGTCGTCGCCTGGGTCGCCTTCCCCATTACATTTCTGAGCGGCTTGATGTATCTAGTACTAAGAAAACGCAAATAAAGCGCAACACACCACCTCGCTAGCTGCCACCAGCTACAGCCTTAGCCAAGAGACTTTATTTGTAATGATACTTGTTTTTATATGTAGATTAAATAGTAGATCAACTTGTAATATTAATCACTGCATACTGGAAACCTAATTAGATTTTATTCATAGCCTATGTCACTTTTTTTTTTTTTTACTTTTTGTGTATAATTTAGTTCTACCTGCCCAGTAAAATAAAAATAGTGCTGTGATTTAGAGTTAAAATAGGGAGTAGAAAAAGACACGAGTGGGAGATATAATAGGACATATTTATAACATGGAACCACTATGGGCTCGACATGTATTCATACTCAATACATGGTGTGAAATTGGCCTTATACGTAACACTTAGTGTGTAGTAAGTAACATGCTATAGTGTGATGTTTCCTGGTCATTATATGTGCTTGGGGGAAAAGTAACTAAAAACAACAAAATCTGAAATATTGTGCTGGCAGTTTGCTGAGCACTATATCATACTTGAAGCTGAACAAATTGTCAATATTAGTAGCACGATATGTTCTCGTGTATAGTTTTTTTTTTTTTTTTGTAAATTGTTTTTTTAGTGTTGATTAATTATATTGCATGTTTTTATTTGTTTGCAGCATTTAATTTGAAATCATTATTAACATAAGTTCTTTAGGCATTGTGTTTGATTGGGGCACTTGGGATATGCGTCATATTCATGCTAATAACCTGAAGATGATGGTGTTGGTGAAGCACACCAATTCAGTTTTCCTGTCTTGTATGTAATCTTTTCATCCGCAAATCTGCTATGGAATAAAAAGCATTTAGCTAAAATTATTTAGGCGAAAGTGAAGTTAAGCTGTATTTATTATGACTAACTGCATTGTTGCTGTTAATATTTTTTGTTTTTTTTTGTAATGAAGTATTATATCAACAGGCCTGGACATTTTTGTTTAATGCTCACTTTTCAGAAGGTTTTAATGAATATTAGTGAAGGCTTTTGTAATTGGAATGAAACCACAATGTGGCAGCTTTGTTTTTTTTAAACGTCTGCTGACTTGTTCAGGTCTGCTCTGTTTCTGGAGACTGATCCCCACCAAGGGCTCAATATTGTTCTTTTTTAATCAAATAAATGTATTTTACATTAAAAACCATTTGAGACTCTCTTTCTGTTTTGGTGTACAGCAAAGTACCGCTGGGTCATTCTCAAAATATGGTGACAAGTATGATCCAAGACAGTTTAGTCATGGAAAATATTTAAATGTCAAAAAAAATAATAATAATAATTAAAACAGGCAAAATTATAGTTAAACCATTTATTACATAAAATGTTAGGTTTTAGAATAAAGTATTTTCAGAGTAAAGACTTTTATTCTGAAATCTGACATTTTACGTAATAACAGAAATGGTTTGACTAAAAAAAAAAATGCAGAAGTGCCTGAAAAAAAAAAACCTCTCGCCCCCTTCATCTGGTGCAAATGTCACTTATGTGACATTTTCAGTTTTTTATATTTTACTCATTTTGCTTCTTATTAAGCATTAATGTAAAGTCTAAAAGTAATTCAATAAATTAATAAGAACATTTAATGCCTTCACTTTTAGAATACAAATTGTTGTGGAAAAATACTTCCCAGATATTTCCCGTTTTCAGAACATAAGTTAATTTTTTCGATTTAGATGTCAGTGGTGCAACATTGTTTAATGTTTGCTTGAAAGACTTTTTATCTGGAAAAATGAATTTCTGTAGATTAATGATTGTATTGATTTTAGTCAGACGATGCTACTCATACCATTTGAGGAAAATTATATTTTATGGAAATTTCAGTTACAAACCTCACTTCATCTGTGAAATAAAATAAAGATGAAATCAAGATCTAAATAAATACCAAACATCAGCTCTTATAGCAGAAAATGGACATTTGTAAATCATAAGTCATATTTCTAAGACTAGTATAGACTCAATGAACATTGGATTTAGTGGTATATTTTCATTCGAGTTGAATGTCATTTCTGCAGCAGCATGAAGTAGAATCCACAAATGCAGTCATTACAGGAAACAAATGTTGTCTCAAATGGTTTTCGGCCACTTACATTAGACGTTAACAATCAGATTTCACTCTGTCTATTATAGCTAGTGATTGCTTTGTTGACTCATACCACTGAAGACTTCATATTATGAAGGCCAGAGGCAAATTAAATCGTTTTGTAACTTTATAACCAATAAAAACAACAGCTTTTTCTTAATACTTCTGTGGTAATGCCTTTCAAATATAACACGAAGGACTTTCAGGGCTTTCTGACATTTAAAAGAACTAACAAAAACAAACATTCTCTTGTCAGAGAAAGAAAAACAACTAAAATACAAAAAAGGAGAAAAAGAGCAGCTTCAACTTTATTTTTACTGGACTCAACATCTTTTGAGAAATTCAAATCTTAAAAAATGTATTACTCCATATTCCAACACGTTCATCCTACCTGAATCCTTATATGAACAAGGGTTCCGACAGACTAGAGAATTGTTGCCAAAATCATATTTGTCCTGGTGCAACAGTACGTATGTCACTGTACGGCCCATAACGGCCGAATATATCCTTCCCCACAACAGTAAAACACAGTCGTTTATCTCCTTTACAGTCAGACACCTTGCAGGCCATAGGGAGAGGCATGGCTTTGATCACTCCGAGGCACTTCCATTCCGAAAAAGTGCAGTTTTTGTGTTCGTGGGAAACGTAAATGTAGTAGCAATCCATCTCAGCTGCGTGGGGATCTTTCCGATCAACGTTCCACGCGATGCCTAATTCTTGTGCATTTCCAATCCGAGCTAGTTTCACCACTGGCTTCTGGGGCAAGTTATGAGAGGCAGCTACAACCGGAAGCTCCTTGGGGAACGGAGTGTGCGGAAAAGGATGGAGTTTGGAGTGCCAGTCCTCCTAATAAAGAAAGGTATAACTGAAATGTTATGGCTGTTATGACATAAAACTTAGTGGTGCAGTAGCACATACAAAAGAATTGCTTACTTTTTCCGACTGTACCGGAGAAATGACACGGTGCTCCTCCGTAACACTCTGATTTTCTTCTTTTCATTTAAGAAAATGACAGTAAAAAAGACTTGTTAATATTTAGAAAAAAAGAATAACAAAAACAAACATGATAAATTCAATGGCATCATACCTTTAATGGCTTTGGGTGTCGTACTTGAGGGCTTTGATGGTTCTGGTTTTGAAGGTACCAATTTCTGCAAGGCACAGATGTGAAAACAAAACTACTAAGAAACCGTCTGAAAATGTTGCAGAATGAGAGAGAGCATGATGGCGTACCTGATCTGGTGGCTGGGTAACCGGACTCTCTTCATTCAGTCTGGCCGCTGAACCAGAGCAAAAACACATCATACAGTCAATGCAACAGCGCATTGTTTATACAGTCATTTGATTTGAATTCAAGATCAAATACCTCTGTCTTCCTCCGTAAGGTCAACAACCTGTTTCTTAGACCGCTGAAAAAAAAAAAAAAAAAGAGAACGGTTTTCCAATTTGAAGTTTATATATAAACAATTTTAATCTATTGTCTCCAGCACGGTCTGGCCATGTCATCGCAAATCACATGAGACACATTACAAATCTTATACAAGAATAAACAAGTAATGAATGACAAGACATTGAAGACAATGAAATATATAGTTACCAAACTCTGCCAGAACCCTTCCTTTGGTCTTCTCAATGTAGACACCACACAGTCATTGACTATTAGTGCAAAAACAATCATTTTAATCTGTTGAATTACAAACGTTGGACATTGTTGAAGCTAGAATACCATGATGATAATAGCAACAAGACCTGCTGATGACACTGAAGCGTTGTCAATGAAATTGCCTCCGTTGACTGAACTTCTGGTAAAAAATATTGCATGAAATTAGAATTCTGCACCACAACAAGACATTCAAAAGTGAAGTATAATTTCTGCACTTTTTTGGGCTATTTAATTGTGCATTCCCACTTCACCTTGTTTTTACATTTTATTACCCAATACTCACTTAAAAATTCATCTTTAAAAACATTTGCTAAATGTGATGTTCAGCAAATCACAAACTAATATCCACTTTCATACTGTACATTATAATGTCGTCATGCCTACATTCAATTGTATAGAATTGTATTTAGTGTAAATACTGTATTTAGTGTATTTAGAATTGCTTGATAGACACTACAACTACAACTTCCGCATTTGTCCAGGACTCCACGCAGTACGAGCGGAAACCGAGGGTAACGCGGATATGACGCAATTGACTGGCGACTCCCAGCTCCCCCCTGCTCTAACGCCCCGTTTCCTTGGTTAAAATCGCAATTTTCTCACGATTTAAAAAAAGTTGGAAACATTTGGGATATTATAAGTAATCAACTTAACAAAATATATAACACTGGCCTTGAGATTTTGGGATATTTTATAGAATTGTATTTAGTGCTTTTATTTAATAAAAAAAAAGACTTCTGCATCTCTAGCAGACAAATCAAACCTACAATGACTTAGGGCTGGTCCGAATACCATTTTTTGAGCTTCGAAGCTTCGGTAGTAATGAACATCGAATATTCGAAGCTTCGGAGAGAGGGTGCTGAACATATTTTTCTCTCTAATAAAGGCAGGAGTCTCTATGTGTGTGTCTGTCTGTCCGTTTGCATTTTGATTATTTCGAGAACCGTTAATCCAATCGACTTCACAAGGGAGTGCAGTGTCGCATTTGGTGCAATATAGATGGACACTAGTGATATTAAACACATCTTTCCCATGAACAACACAAAGTAAATACACTCGCACTTAACACACACAGGTCTGTTAACTTAAGCAATATTTTTAATAAGGTAGTCTAATATTTTAGATTAGTAGATTTAAATAAAGAAAAAAGAAATTTAAATAAAGAAAAAACAAAATTTAAATAAAGAAAACCGAAATTTAAATAAAGAAAAAAAAGAAATTTAAATAAAGAAAAACTAAATTAAAGGTACAATATGCAAGATTTTTTTGCCGCTAGAGGGCGCTACATTCCAAACAACAACAACAACAACAACAACGGCGTAGCTTGATGACGATGTGAAGGAGCGTGGAATGATGGGAACTGTCGTTTTAAACTCCACCGTGGATGTAAATCAGTCAGACGGGAATCGAAAAATCATGTTCATGGATGAGGATAAGTTCTATTTTTTATAAATGTTGCGTTTAATGACATGCTTTTTATTGTGAGGGGGCGTGGTTCAGCACGGTCTGTAATGGGAGAGAGAGAGAAACGAGCGAGACGAAAGTAGGTCAAGTGCAAATGACGAACACCTGTGTCTTATTGCAGTATTACTGGCGTGGAGAGACCGCTTATAAGCTGCGCTGGAACGAGAGAGAGAGACTGAAGAGAAAATTGGACGTAGAGAAAGAAAACCGGTGGATCCGAGCTCTCATTTTTGAACTGTTTTGTGCCGTCGCGGTTGCCATGGTGAATGCGCGTTGTGCGCGACTTTTGTTTGTTTTGTTTTATTTTAATAAAGTACGAGTCCCAGTCACGCCGATCCCTGTCTTCTTCCTTCCTGACTCTTGAACCTCAACACACTTTTATTTCATTAAAATTAATTAATCACAAGAAAGGTAAGGTTTAATACTATATTGGTTATCATAGATGTTACTGTATGTCGAATTCATTGTTGTGATAACGCTGCACAGTTTTACGTGTTCTAAACAATTGTTGTAAAAGTACATTCGAACATACCCACATCATTTGTATATTGTACATTTGTATACCCACATGTATATTGTAGTTGTACCCACACATACTGATTAATCTTTATGTATAACACATGCTATATTTATTTACATTGCCATAAACACCAGATAAACAATGTCAATAAACTAACGTTAAACACAAATCTAAAGCAATAATACTTCCCTTACATAAACATAACTATTACCAAATGCTACATTTGATTATAAAATTAAGCATGCTTTGTCGACAGAACCAGCTGCAATCGGTAAAGAATAATTGTGTTCCATAACGACTGCTCGAAACAAGCTAACGTTTGTTGCTTGATAGACACTACAACTACAACTTCCGCATTTGTCCAGGACTCCACGCAGTACGAGCGGAAACCGAGGGTAACGCGGATATGACGCAATTGACTGGCGACTCCCAGCTCCCCCCTGCTCTAACGCCCCGTTTCCTTGGTTAAAATCGCAATTTTCTCACGATTTAAAAAAAGTTGGAAACATTTGGGATATTATAAGTAATCAACTTAACAAAATATATAACACTGGCCTTGAGATTTTGGGATATTTTAATGCAAAATTCTTACATATTGTACCTTTAAGTTAAATTAAAAACGAGATTAATTTAGATTGATAATAATGGGTAAAAAGGCTAATACATTTTGTTTCTATTATTCTAATTTCCGCAATGTCAAAGCAACGCAGCTTAACCCAAAACAGAAGCTCAGGCATGCACTTCTGTCCACACACACTCCGCTGTTCTGCGCTCTAGCCAGAGAATACTCCCGTTGCAGGAACACTTTAGTAGGCCAAGAAGAAGCAAATATATTTATTAAGTATAACGAGGTTGGGTTCCTTCAACTGTCCATCCTATTAAAAATGGCTAGGCTATTTAAGATAATTGTAAAAAAGAGTATTGTATTTCGTCAGATTTTATAGTGTTGAACATATTCAAGCGCGAATGAGAACCGTTTCGAGGGGGATGCCAGGTGTGCAAAAAAAAAAAAAGAATGTCAAATTTTCAAATCGAATACCAACCCACCGAACGAATATTCGGGTCCAGCCCTACAATGACTATGTTTACATGTGCACATGACATGTAAAACTTCATTTTAAATCAAAATTTCATTATTCTGATTATTTGCTAAGAATTGTGGTTATTTTTACCACAATTATTCATACACCCCAACGCACAGGGCAGATGAACTTGCATACTGTGTTACTGGCCAAGCTCTTCCAGCGCACATGGATTTTTTTATTTTTATGACGTGCCTACAGATGTCTCTGTATCAATGTTTTCAACCATCAATATACTGCCTTATATTGATGCATGCAACATTATCAAAATTCATGAAATTCATCCAATTCATTTTAGAGCTTTTAGAGCTATGGTTTTATTTAGATTTTATTATTAAAAGTATTACTATTGTATTTAATTACTATAATGCAGTGTTGTATGAAGAAAGATGCGTCACATCTCAGATACATTTGGAGACAGTAGAGCCGAGCTCCTCGAGTTTCTGTCCATCACACTTGCGTTCTTGCAGAGAATTGTGATTGTGGTAATTCAACAATTAAGCGGATGGCTAGAATAACAAATAGCTGTAATCATTACTTTGAATGAGTCTGGTTTGTTGGCCTTGGTACACAAACATTAAGTGGCAATGAATGCCTTTCCAGTGAAGCACACTAGTTTAAAAGGCTGCAACAGCCACAAATGAAAGTGAAGGAACGCCACTCAGCATGAAGCACCTCAGGGAAAGAAAAGAAATGGAAAGGTGCCAAGACTGCAGCCTTGAATCATTGCTGAATTTAAAACAACCAACCGAAAAGCAAAAGATCCACAGGGGACCACTGAGATGATTTCACTTTGATTATTCTATTAGAATAACTTCTGATTAAACAGTAAATGGAATATTTAAGTGAAGCAGGCTCTCTGCCTCATTTTCCAAACAGAATTTGAAAAGCGTCAGCCTGCAGCATAAGTGTATTCAGTTTCTACACCAAAATGAACAACGGTTTTTACTAAATTGGTGGCATGCATGTATTATTAGTGAAGTTTGTAATATGTCTACAATACTGCAGAATACCTGGACATATTGATTATTGGTTCGGCTGGAGAGATGCATCGCTGTGGCTGGTCAGGCGGAGGACTTAAAGAAGGGGGAGACTGTTAAAAAGATTTTAAAAAAAGACAACAGTGATGGGTTATACATAAATACCTCAGCTTTATATATCCGCTTTATATATATTATAAATGTCTTTCAATTATGATAATCAAACCAAATCAATCTTTGAGTTTAGCATTTGAGTTTTGAGAAAGGCGCATTACAAATAAAATGTATTATTATTATTATTATTAATCTCATAATCTAGTTCATACCTGACTGTGAGAAATCCCTAAGGATCTGAATTTTCTGATATATGCAAATACTGCATCTCCTCTTCGCTTTATCTTCCTTACATGGGCCTGAAAACAAAAGAGGTTTGATTTGACATAGAAAATGCAAACGGTGGTTATGGCATTCAGGCCTGCAGGGCACTACAGTCAAATGGACAGTTTAAAGGGTTAGTTCACTCAAAAATGAAAATTCTGTCAGTAATTACTCACCCTCATGTTGTTCCAAACCCGTAAGACCTTCGTTCATCTTCGGAACACAAATTAAGTATAGATAATAAAGTATTCTCGTTGCTTGATATACTTAAGATTGAGCCACTGTAGTCACTTGGACTATATTAACGATCTCTTTAATACATTTTCTGGGCCAGCAAGTTTCGGTCACCTAGCAGCCTATGGAGGAGTGAGCCAGCTCTCAGATTTCATCAAAAATATCTTAATTTGTGTTCCGAAGATGCACGAAGGTCTTACGGGTTTGGAACAACATGAGGGTGAGTAATAATTACTGACAGAATTTTCATTTTTGGGTGAACTAACCCTTTAATACACATATTGTCCAAAAATGCAAATGACTGAAGTCCACAGAAACTGGCATTCTGGTCACTTACGTCCAATTTCTTGATTCTGGCATCATATTGTGGTTCACTATTCACCTCAGCGATTCTTTCCATCAAATTCTTCATCTTGAGGTCAGATTGCTCCACTGCAGTCCCAACCTTATCTGATATTATTTTTTCAACCTATCAATAAACAACAGATCACAACTGGAAGAGATGAAATGCAATTCTGACAAGTGTAAAGCAGGTTTTGCACCATTCAGAATTGAAGTAACAAAAAATATATGGATTTTTTATTAAGAACATATAAATTAGTACTATATCTTTTGCATGCTTCGTTCTGCCGCTAGGCTGATTACACTCTAACTCCCATTCCACAGATAAGGCTTAAGATAGTCCCAGACTAAAATGCATGTTTGAGCTGGTTTAACTTTAAGAAACTTGCCTTAAAATCTGTCAGTAGCATTGTTTTGTCTCAAGATGCACACCACCAGTAATGTTTTTTTTTTTTTTTTTTAATGGCCCAATTGCGTCCTTCGGATGAGACGTTAAAACGAGGTCCTGACTCTCTATGGTCATTAAAAATCTCAGGATGTCCTTCGAAAAAGAACAGGGGTTTAACCCCGTCATCCTGCCCAAATTTGCCCATTGGCCATTATGGCCTCCTAATCATCCCCATATATATACACTGATTGGCTTCATCACTCTCTCTCCTCTCCACCAATAAGCTGGCGTGTGGTGGGCTTTCTGGCACAATATGGCTGCCGTTGCATCATCCAGGTGGATGCTGCACATTGGTGGTGGTTGAGGAGATTCCCCCCCTGTAAAGCACTTTGATTACCCAGAAAAGCGCTATATAAATGTAACGAGTTATAATTATTATTAATTGAACTAAGGCCTAATCCTGACTTAGTCTAAGCCCTGTCTGTGAAACCGGGCCTAAATGTCACCACGTTTTGTGATGCTGTATTGCAACTAAAATCTTTTTGATTGCTGTTTTGTCTTTTGACTGTACTTAACTTAATAAAGATGAATGTCCATTCATTAAATAAAAAATAGAAAAAGTTCTCAGTAATTGAGAGAATAAATGCGGCTTGTGTAACTTTATACGTTTGTGTAACTGTATGGGATTTCTCAGAATTGCAATTCAGTAAATTATTCCTGTTATTCAAAATTCATAATCAACACCCTGTGAGTTGTGGCCAATTCAATATTAATTCCAGCTCATGAACTAAAAGGAGAATTTTGCACAACCGTAAATGTAAAGTACAATAAAAGTACTTTCATAAAAAAATTTGTATCTAAGTCATTATTATCGTTGAAGAATAACATCCAACGGACGTAATGTTAAAAGACAAACTTGCCTCGGACCGAGGGAGCTTGTTCGGTCTCTGCCATGTTTCCTCTTCATGTCTGCTCCTTTTCATAACTGAGATATAAAGATGTAAAGCACATTTCATTTCGAATGATTCCTGATACACATTATAATGAAAACCAAACAAATTAGAGATAGAATGAATCATTAGTTACTTACCGAACGTCAATTTAAACATTTGCACTTCGTTTGAGATTTACCAACGATTCAATCGTAGCCGTTTTATTTATCTCTTCTAATACAAGCATTTGGCTCAAAGCAGGTTATCGTAGACAATCCTATGCTTTTTACACTTCAAAATCAATGAAGGGCTTTCTATATATAAACAGCCACACTGAAGGAAACAAGCAAACCGGAAGTGACGTAACTAAACAGTATATGGCAACAAGATCGCCACTTATAAGCGCTAGCGACACTTCCAGCTGCACAAAAGGTAACGGCCTTTCCTATGAGACGAACCCAGACGCCACTGTTGCCACTGACAACTGCAGCTAACAATGATGCTAACATTTACTCCACTATCCTGGTTAGGAGTAAACGATGAAATGTCCACTCCAAATGGCTTACTAAATCTGCTGGTCTTGAAATAAAGCTTTCTATGACCATGCAGGCATATTATAACGCGTTTTCGAAACCACTGACTCTAGCGCTTGCCATACAACGCGCGTAACAAACTCCAAACAGAGCCCGCGAATGCTATCTGTGACACCGCGTGCGTTCTCTTTGAACAAAACAAACGAATAAACAATTTCAAAAACAACCCACCTGAACAGAAAGCCGAATTTGTAGTAGCCAGTTATTGTGTATTGTCCCTGTGCAGGATTTCCTGCTTCTTTAAATAATATAAGTCCCGTCACGAAAGATACTGGGCAAGCGATGCACGCTTTGTGAATGAATCGTTTTTGAGTCGGATCTTTGCAATGAATTTGTTGAACCGGTTCACAAAACCGACTGAACGATTCGTTCACGAATGTGGCTACCGAATCAGAGGATTTCACTGATGGAGCGAAAAGTAAGCTAGCCGAATGACAGAAAGAATAATCTTTTACAAATATGATTGTATGACAGTTTTATTTGTAAATTAAGTAATATAAAACGTATTTGTAAGATATTTTTAGTATTAGCCTATAATTTAAATGTAATATTTATAGCCTACACCAACACGATTTTTTATAAAAACTTAAAAAAAGAGAGCAACTTATAGGTATAACCCTAATGGCTTTATTGGACGCGGCATGGCTGAAAAGAATCACTGAGTCGGTTTTTGAACCGCTTCTTTAAAACGAACTTTAAGAAATGACCGCGGACCTTCTCTCACTTGTTGAAAATCAGCAGTGCCAATATTTTTTTTGTATTCCTTTTTACTATTGGCTGCTTATTTTTTATTTATTTGTTTATAGGTTTCGCTCAACCTACAGCATGATGTTTAGTTTAGAGGAGTTAAACTATTTTTTCTCCACCAAATTGCTTAGCTGCCTGAATGTAATCTACATTAACTGTTTCTCCTCAGTCTCACAAATTCAAGTTGGCCCCTTAAAAGCGCCACCCAGCGGCTGGAGATGTTTTTGCAGACTGTTGACGTCTCTGTCCCATGCACATGAGTTCTGTTTGAGCAGCACCACACACACATTTTACAGTGTGAGGCTTACACAGAAACATAATGAAATGTTTTCCCCTCTAAAAATACCCAATTAACAACGTCTTTGATTGAGATATAAAATATTGTAATCCTAGGGCCAACAGGCATAAACAATTCACACCGAATAAATGCTGCTATGCCACTGTGCGGGAAAGAATAATCTGTGCGGGAGAGAATAATATTTCCATTTAATGATTATGAAACTACACTCAGTGTCATTGGATCCACACTACTGAAAGGTGTAACCAAAATTTACTCAGACACCTTCAACGTTTCTCACATTATCACAGTTTATTCGCTATAGTTTAGAAAATGGTAATAAAATGTGACAATTTTCACAGTTATCAAATCAGTTGATATTTCACTGGTTTTGGCCATCCTTCTGTTAGACTGTCTCACAAATGAATTAAGTTGAATAGCTGTCAGTTGTCAGCTGTTAAATTTAAGTACACAATTAGATAATACCAATTTAGGTCAACCAATTACCAAGCAATGCTTAATTTTGATCAGTCTGTGGTGTAAAAAGGTCGCATTAGCAATTAAAGAAAAAACACTTAAGCAAAACATGGTCAGGTCAAAGTGTCTGAATAATTTAAAATAATAATTTATAAAATAATAATTTTATCAAGTTTACTGGTAGTCCACTTTATGAAGACTTTTTGGGTATAATATGTCACAGTTTACTTTATTTTGCTATCCTCACTTACGTAAATGATAAATAGTGTCCAGCACCCACTAGTAAAAAAAAATAATTTTTGGTTTGATTATAGCTAGTGCAGGGGCTACAACTAGCTACATTACCATACACTGAGACAGGCTGTCCCTGTTTATTCAGAATAGTGGTAAATCTAAATATTTTTTCCTTCCAATGACCAATACTTTATTTTCATTTTGGTTTCCCTCAAGTTTTGAATATTTGATTGCATTCTGGAATAGGCTATATCATTCCGGAAATGTACTTATTTGGTCAATCCATTGATTTTGAGGGTTGTGTATGTATAAGTTTGTAATCTTTGTTTGCACTGTCTTTCTGTACTGCTCACATTTTCTTTGTTTTTGCATTGCAGGGGCATTCACTTTGCATTACTTCTCAAACAGACATGATACCGCTTCCCTGCATTCACGCATGACTCTATACAGCACCACAGTAGATAGTATGAAGCTGAAATACAAAACCTTCAGGGAAAACCCAGAGCTGCAGTTTGAGCGTGAACATTGCTTGATATATATAATGTCCAGAAAATAAGGGCCAGTATGATGGTTGAATGGAATGGACCAAAATAGAAGGGGTGCTTGGTTGCTCACATTTTGTGTGTGTGTGTGTGTGTGTTTGACATGTAGAGCTAAAATAGAAACGTTTGCAGATGTGTTAAAAAACTACATCACCTAAGAACTTCACAGGCAGGAGGAGCGTGTTCTCCTTTGAGATGTATTCTGCACCTGCTGGAGTAGTCTGCTATTAAGTAAATCATGTTCATTGCTATTGCAGAAAATGAGAAAATGGCCATATCCTTCTGTACGAGAGGATAATGGGAGTTGGGGGCTGAGTCTGACTGTGTAGCAAGTGTTCTGGCTCTGATCATCTTCCATGAGCTTGAGCTTGAGTCCTTCCCACAGGATCTGGTGACATCACACAGAGAGCTTTCCTATGAGTCATGCCTGTGTTTTGAATGCGTAGTTTGAATATACCGTAGCTCATGTCACGTTTACTGAAATGATTCAGAGGGGGTTATGATGCTAAAATAGAGAGGAAACATGTCATCATGTGGTGCTGTTTGGGTGCGTTTCTTGAATGGAGCATCCGAGAATCAAGAAATATATTTGACAGCTATATATAAATATCAGCTATAGCAGATCACTATTAGTCAAGAATATTTTTTTTCCCTTAGAAACTGCTACATTAAAGGCTGTTCACTTCAAATTAACAATTCTGTCATCATTTACTCACCCTCAAGTTGTTTCAAACCTGTATGAATTTCTTTCTTCTGTTGAACACAAAGGAAGATATTTTGAGGAATGTTGGTAACCATACCCCATTGACTTCCATAGTAGGAAAAAAAAATACTATGGAAGTCAATGGTTCCAGTTAACTGTCTGGTTACTGACATTCTTCAAAATATCTTCCTAGGCCTATTGTTTGCCTTCATCTATCTGTATGTTGTAATTGTAAAGAAAAGGCAAAGTATACAGTAAAAACCTGTTATTTTCGTAATCAGCTGTTCATTAGGGTGTTTCATGTTCATGTTGTTTATTAATTAATTTAGTTTATGACCATCCCTGAATACCTGAAACACTGTCACTGTTTTTATTGTTGTTATTTTTACCTATTTAACACGATTTGTCTGATTTATGCAACTAGACCAGAACACATGAGAGGATAAGCGCATAAGTGCGTGTTGAGGGTATATAACGAGCTGAGATAAAACGCTCGAGGTTCCCTCATCTCATCGAAAAGTATTGAACGACTGATGTAGAAACGCATGGAATCGAGCATGCAAAGAAAGGTCAGATGAGTAGCCTATAGCCTAATGTAAGATGTGTGTGAGAGCAGCAGCATCTGCACTGATGATCCCCTGATGTGTCCGAGCAGCGCTCGCTCGCTCACTGTACATTGGGAATGATGAGCTCAGTGGTTTCCGCAGTGAAGTTTGGCTCTGGAATTTCAAACGCACGTACGTCACCGAGAGGCAATCCCTCAACGAAACGATTCTGATCACTGAAAAAGCAGAAGAATCACGCCGCGACAGGTTAAAGCTCGACAAACAGAACCAAGGCTAGTCCGCAACAAAGTATTGGCAAGTTTATGAACATTTTGTTTATTATAACTTTTACGCTTATTATACTAGGCTACGACAAGTGACCTATTTGAATGAATGACATTTGAACGGTCGGATGTTTGAGACCGATGACCAACTGACGAGATTTGAAGACCGTTGCTCTGAAAACTGCTGTCTTCTTAGGGGGTGTCTTGCTTTAAAACAGGGTGTAATTCTCATTTTCACCTTAAGGATGTGTTACTGACGGCATCCCTCAGTTCCAGAGAGGCTGTGGGGAAAGAGGACTGTGTGGACTGTCCTGTGGTAGGCTACTGCTTGCAGATTCAATCCCAATTTCTTGCGGATTCAGTTACCAAAGTGCGAGTCTCGCGGTTCTATTCATCGATGAAGAGTCATGGATAATTCATAAACATGCAAACCACTGGATTAATTTCATTCACATGGTTCTGTGGTTGAACTTAAAGGAATCGTCGGTGGGAATAATTATCCATATTTCCAACCTGGCTGGTGAGAGGAGGAGGACTGTTGCAATGTCACCCCATTCAACATCTTTGGAGCTTTGTGGAAGAGGGATGCTGTGAGTATCACTGTTTTTTCCCTCTCTGTTTTCGTTAAAATTCGCGTGGTTCATTACGGTGTGGTGTCTAAAGGGCTATGGAGAATGAACATAAACGTTTTCAAATTCAGTCTCACCATTCAGTTACACTGAAATGAATTTGATGCAGGAAGACGCGGCTTTTTCCTGCATCATTAGGGATGCGCGATCCTAAAAAATGGCATAAAATGAAGAAAGGGGGGATTGGTTATTTTATATCGTTAGAATGTAGCTGGTTTTGACAGTATGTTGGATTTTATTGAGTTATGTTCAACAACACGCTCTTATTTTACCTGTAAGAAAACTCGTGTCACGATCATGTGAGCTTCCCTCAGGAGTGCGCTTCGGTTTTGCTGGATAAGACGAGGGAACTCGTTTACTAATGAACGAGAAAAAGAAAAAGAAAAAGAAAAAATCAACAGAAAAAATAAATTTGTCATTTGAAAAGGTTTTACGTGATAGAGGACTTGTCTATGCTTCCTTTGATGTGTAACAGATGAATGCGGATTTTGGTCGAGTTGTTGATCCAACTTCGAATAACAGCCTACGTAGGCTACTTTTCTTTTAAAACTGATTTTATTTTTAATTGAGCACAGGGATTGGTCTTCCCCCCTCCCCCCCCTTTTTTTGTCAAATAGTGGATATTATGAACATTAGTTGCTTCTGTTGTAAAGTTGTGACGAGCATACTATACTTTCCCTTTGAATATGATGGTGTCCTATAGCGTACTGAAGTTCCAGATGAGAACGCAAAACGAGACGCGTCAATAGGGGGCGCACTTGCATAGTGGTCGTTTTGAGGAAATTAATGAGGAATCAAAAGAAATATTCATCTATATATATATTCCCCATGTTAAGATCCAAGTCACGTTGTAAGAACACTGATATCGTATTTGCCTAAAATAACAAATCAGGTCAGTTTTTTATTCATGCAAACAGCAAAATCTACATAAATTAAGCCCCCACCCATCTCTAATTAATTACATTAAAGTAAAAGATTATATAAATGTTAAATGAAGGCCTGACTGTCATAAGACCTGGTTTCCAGTCACATTCATCAATGTTTGCCACATTGTTCATAATTATATTCCTCTAATGATTCCCCACCCCCCAGTATGTTTAGAGCATGAACACGGCAAATATTTGCTGCTTATATAAAAACATGATGTGTTGTACAAAATGCCATGAATTAATTTACAACAGTGATCAAATATACAGAAAATTAAACGAGGATGTTGCTGTATTTGCACATCTAGCCTATATTTAATAATTATTAAATCATTGTAAAGCTAAATTTAAGCGTCTAGTCTAAATGCATATATATGCAAAAAATGCATCACATTTTGAGTCTTGGTCTCTTAAATTTCTGCTCAACTGCATTTAAACAAATCAACCATTCATGGTGCTCTACTGAATTCTTATCAGCCGAAACGAATACATCTTGCTTGCTCATTAATTTATCTTTAATAATGATTATATAATGCATTATTCTTCATGAGAATTGCAAGCTTCAACAGCCCCTGCACCATATGTTGTTTCTCTGCAGTTTTATGCCTTGCTTTACAATGCATCTGTTTGCGTATACATGCTGGCCACAGTAGCGGAGGGCCTGTGAGCTTCCTCCGCTCAGTCAGTCCAAGACTTTTCATGTGATGATGTCAGCTCCGCTCTCTTCTGCCCTGCTTGCTGCTCAGATCCAGTGTCACATGTAATATTCATCATTTGCTCATTGCTAGTTATTCATTGCCTAATTCCAAAATGAGATTATAAAATCCTGCTGCACTCCTCGCCGTTGTTGTGTAACTCCACTGGATGCAATTGTGTGTATATAGTTATCAAATAGGTATTGTTGGTAAAACTAAAGTACGTATTAAGCAGTGTTGCATAAGATTTAGATATGTTGAGTCATTTTGTGTTTCTTCTTTAAGAAGAAACTCTTAGCAGTGTATTACATGGTATATTTTGTAGAGATGCACCGATTACAATTTTCTAGGCCGATTCTGATTTCCGATTTTTCATTGAGTTTGACCTGCCGATACCGATTTTAGCCGATTCCGATTTAATTTTTTTCTAACCACTTTACAGCACACACAAATATTTATTTTCGATCTTTTCTTTAACCCTTTCACGCGTAAATTTAAAATATTCTAACTGACAACCCCACCCCCAGAGTGAGTTTTTTCAAGGCGAACGTTCCCTTTAATGTTTCCATGGCGACGCGTCACGCGATACACCGCAGCCACAATAATACTGTATTTATTATTTAGCTTTTCCTTTTTTATTCAAAATATTCACAAACTTGCTTACCATGTCATCAACTAGCCTATCTGATATTCCGATTCTCAAATACGTGTGAGTGAGTGTGTTTGGTCGTTTAAAAACCTTTATAAATATCTTGATCTATAACATGAGATGGGCGCCGCAATGTTGTCCTGTCAGTCGGATTTACAGCACGTGAATTCATCAGTTTCACCCGAAATAAATGCAAGAAAGTGGCCGGTGAACTGAGAAGAATAGAGTCAACTTTATAGTTAACGTTACTTCCACTATGTTTGTCTGATATGAATAACACATGTCGGCAAATTATATTTGAATAGATTGTTATTGCTGCTTCCACAGACATCAGTGTGTATTTTACAAACTCCAGATGTATTGTTTTACTCGTGCTTGTGTGTATTTAAATATCTGAAACCTAAAATAAACATTATGAGGTTGAAAACACTGCTTAGTTGTGATATGACAGCGCTGAACGCGTCCGACTCTGGCTCAGCGCCAGCCAACGCGCGAAAGCACAGTTTGAATCTGGCAGTTATGCAACGTCACTGAACATCCTAAATGTGGCACCGTAACGTTACTCTCAGGGGCACAGAGATAAAAATCCCATATATGAGACCGGTCCGTACCGCTCAAAAGGTTAATCATGCGGCACCCGAGTGCATTTGACCGGCATAAAATCGGCACATGTCAGACTGACCGGCCGGTTGCCGGTCATGGCCGATCACGTGAAAATCGGCCAATTCCGGTCACCAGCCGATCAATCGGTGCATCTCTAATATTTTGTAAATCTCTGAATGCATTATATCAAAAACAGCCTCTGTTGTGTGTGTGTGTGTGTGTGTTTGTTCTGCAGGGAATGAAGTCGAGCACTATGGGGCTTTCCAGGTTGGTTCTTCTGACTCTTCCAGCTCTCCTTACCCTCATCAGCGTCTCACATGCGGCAGAGAAAGTGCCCATACTGAACATTGCTGTGATCCTGGGTCAAACACGCTACATTTCCGATCGAGATATACGGGCTCTGTGGAGCAAAGATGATCCCATTGATGTCAACGTGGTGACCTTGCTGGTGAATGAAACAGATCCCAAAAGCATCATCACCCATGTGTGCGATCTCATGTCTGGGACTAAAATCCATGGAGTGGTGTTTGGGGACGGCACAGACCAGGAAGCCATCGCCCAGATTTTGGATTTTATTTCCTCTCAGACTTTGATTCCCATCCTGGGGATCCATGGGGGCTCGTCCATGATCATGGCGGATAAGGTCAGTCTGTAGTATGTCAAACATCAGCTCACCTGGAGCAGGGTACATTACTGAATACTAAAGTGCTCTACTTTTCACATTTGTTTAGTCAATATCTGGAGCGGAAGATGAGCTCGAAATATTATTGAGATCACAAAATGTGCACTCTTAATGTGGTTTGGTAATGACAATGATGTAAAATAATATCATTAGTGCAACGTGCAGTCGTGCCTTAACTGTTCCTCTGACAAATTACAATATGGAGATATCTCACAACATATGTTCCATCAAAAAAATTCCACTAGAGTAATCACTTTACTGAATCCAATAACAAATGTCTCTTTATACTGAACCATCATAATTTCAATCACAGCTGTCATCATGCAACACTCAGAAAGAGGAAGAAAACAAAACTCGGATTTGAGATCAGTTTATGGTACAATTTAAGATGGTAAACCCAGAGAGATGATAATTTGCCACTCTGTTGACTTTGTTCCATTTCCATTACCGACCGCCACTAACTGCACATCTGACTTTCCACTCCCGAAAAATCCCATTGAAGATCTGCATTGAGTTTATATAATAATGCTGTTTCTTATGAGCACTCACTGCTGCATTTAAACGTGTTTACTCTCTTTTCATCTCGAGATGTCGCTATATCAAATGAAGCAACGTTTTGAAAGCTTATTCTCGGGAGACATTCTTCAGCGGTACATTAACTCATTCTAAAGCACTCTGTGTTGATCCTTAAGGAGATAAATGTCGGGCCTGTTTTAACTCACAGGGACCTTTGTGTCTTCTTTTGTTGAATAATACATCACGTGCATAAAATTTAAACTGTATGTCGCAAGGATGTGAGTATATACTACCAGGCAGTGACATGTAAATGTGACCTTTGCTTGGTTTACATACATCTATGTCATGGTAGCATTATGAAATCACTATATGCTACAGCTCTTCAAATGTGCTTTGTTATCAAAATTATGTGTGCATTTTTAATGCCCTAAAGGTTGCATTTTAGTGGCATGTCAAAGTGATAGTCATTTGATTCGATTCTGTAACCGTTTCTGGTAGCTCAAGGCTTTTTCATTCTTCAGGAGACAAGAAAGCATACATGTGGTAATTAATGTTGGGCCGCTGGGCAAGTCTTTCTTCATTTAGTGCACAAACAGCAGGATTTGAACCCAATAAACACAGTGATCATTGGCATGTGTCAGGGGATCCTTTGTTTTATATCTAATGTGCTTCCTCCCACTGAATGTGGCCAATGCACAGTCATGTTCACGGCTAGTTACGGCCAAAGATCAACTGACTGTCTTATTGACGGTTTTAGGTTGCTTTTCCCGTCTCCAGCCTGAAGCAATTGATTTAAGACACATGATTGTCATTTAATATACGCAGGTGATAGCCATTAACATACAATGGATTGCCATTTATGCAATTTAGTTCTTTCTCTCTTTCATCACTGACAGGGAAATGCAGTGATCTGTCTTGCCAGTGTGGATATATAAATTCTGAAGTTCTTATCCATTTATATACCCCTAACAGATCTCAATAGATTCATAATATGCACACTATGGCTCAAACTAAAGCCTCTGCTATCTTTGAGCTTGTTAGATTCTTTCCGGTGATTCGACACATTCAGAGGTAGCCGTAAATGCATGTGTCCACATTGCACAGAGTTTTAAATTGGTAGTTGTGTGTGGCTTTTACAGAACTATTTTGATATGGCTGATATCAACTGTGCTGTTTGTGCTTTGAACACACAAATCATTACGTTGCATTTGACACAAACGTGTTGGTGAGTTTTTCTGTACAGAGCAAACACCATTAATCTTATTGTGGCCTCATTGAAGGCATGTAGAGAGTTGTTCATGGACATGGTGTTTAAGGAGTCTGCTGATCATGACGTTCTCTTTTGGACGAGATCCGACCGACCAATAGCCTTCAAGTGCTGGCAATTTAAAGACTTCAGTTTGAAGGAAAGGCCTTGTCACCCCTGAGAGGTGTGTAATGCATGTGAGAGCATACCACATGGACCCAAAAAATTAGCCCAGGACCTATCTTAGAAATTCAGCTGATACAGGAGTCATCCACATTTAGAGTTATCAAAAGTCGATACTGAAATTTAAAAAATGTGACGCTTTGAGTGCTGTTGAGAGGAATCACCTCTAATTGCCCATTGTGCTCAGAGCTCATCGGATATGTCTGTGTGATTAGCTACAATGATCAGTGCTTCAGATACATGTTGTAAATATGACGCTCCTCACCGAGCACTTACACAGATACAGACGGGATAGACGCCTGCTAAAAACACTTCCGTGTGCTCTCAAATGCCTCTGTGCGTTGATCATTGTAGCCAATCACTGACATATCCGATGAGCGCATTTACGAATTCGCTCAACAGCGCTCAAAGCGTCACAATTTTAACATTTCAGTACCGACGTGATACTTAAGTCTGTACTTTTTGAAAACTCTATTCTGAAAAATAATTGTTAGTTTTACTTCTGTCCCATTTCTCATTGCCTAGAGAAAACTGGCTTATCTTATCCGCCTCTTGGGCATAATTCTCTAGACAACCTACTATTTGCAAGCTGACACAAAGTAAAGAGTTGGTAAACTTTTTAATAGCAGTGGCCTCTGCTCTGGTTTTGTGGTCAATGTTTGTTCTGTTTAAAAGTTTGGCGTCAGGAAGATTTTTTTATGTTTTTAAGTCTCCTAGATGCTCACCAACATCAAGGCTGCATTTATTTGATCAAAAATACAATAAAAAACAATAAAGTTGTGAAATATTATTTACAATTTAAAACGACTGTTTTCTATTTTAATATATTTTAAAATGTAATTTATTCCTAATGTAATTTGTTTATTTAGCAGCCTTTACTCCAGTCTTAAGTGTCACATGATCCTTCAGAAATCATTCTAAAATGATGATTTGGTGCTCAAGAAACATTTCTTATTAGTGTCAATGTTGAAAACAGTTGTGCTGCTTAATATTTTTTTAGGATTTTCTAATGAATAGAAAGTTTAAAGCATAGCAAAAAGTATTTATTTATAATATCAGTATTTTTTGTAACATTATAAATGTATTTCTGTACTTTTATTTTTGAAGAAAAAGATAAATTTCTTAAAATAAACGTACTTACCCCAAACTTTTGAACGGTTGTGTAAACATAAACATTACTGCTATACATGTATGGTGTTTGCAAAAATATATATTTTGTCAGAGTATATGACTGTGACAATCAATGGAGAACTGTAACATTCAGCTATACAATCCCTTATAATACTTCTGAATTGGGTCCTGTAAGTCATATCCATTGAGCGCTTTATGTTATTTATATGCTGATTCATTAACAAAGACATGCTGTGAACAAGCACAGCACTTATGTTTACTGTTCACTAATAATAAGAGAGCATTTATGAACATGTGAATTATGAAATGTAATTAACTCACTGCCATCTTACAACTAATAACCTGCTGTTACTTTAGATGAGGGAACAACCACAGGGTGGAGATTTTAAATTATATTATTAATTAACTACAATGAGGCCATTGTGATGTCACAGCATTTTCTCAAAACTGCCATATTGCTGACCACAACAGTGGTATCAGTCCATCCCAAAGAGATGCCTTTGTCTATCCTCATTGTGTCCATAAATGTACTCCCTATTTGTGATTTCAGTGAGTGCATATCTAGGCTCATGTGCACAATTTGCAGGTGTGTCCAGCGAAACGCCCTAGTTGTATTCATTTGAAAGGATTCTGAGCCGCGCTTCTGAACAAAATAATTGCGCTATTGTAGAGCAACACAGCAGAGGTTGCAAATATCTTCTCAAATTCTAATGTCCTGATCCCCTGAGCATCATCAAATATTCTTCGCAGCCATATTACCACACAGCTAGCCTTGAGGGACCAGCTGAAATGGCACAGTTGTAGATGTGACACCTCTTATGTGCTCTAAACCTCACACAGATGTTTAATGTTCAACACATTGTCTCTAGCTGTTACCTCAGAGGGGTTAAACATGGACACCCATTATCATTCTTCAGCAGCATCCGGGAGATGGTGGCTTGCACACGGGGTGCAGAACTCATCAGATCACAGCACATGTCCACTGGACAAGGGTTACAACACTCTCTTGATTATAGTTGTGCTTTCTTGTGTGCCTGGCTCCCGTGGACAGGACAGCAAGAAAAAAGAATTTAATTAGCTATTACTGCTATTTCCAAGGCAATAAGGCTTTGCGCAGCGGTGCTGGAGAGTAATGATGAAAGGAAGCACTTTCCCACAGGAAAATCACAAATGAGATCACTTTAAAATCTCAATGGTTTCTCCTAGACTGAAATTATATCAAGAGTGAATGGAGAATTTAGCTACGCCTTATCACTTAAGGATACACTCCAGTGTCACAAGAGATTTCAAAGATGTCTCACATTGGGTCTTGTTTACTAATAATTTTAAAAGTTAGTTATAACAAAAGTTTTGTGTTACATAACTAACCACACATTAAAGAAACATTTCTTATTATTATCTGTTAAAATAAAACACTTGTGCTGCTTAATATTTTTGTGGATTCTTTGATGAATAGACAGTTAAAATAAAAACAGCATTTATTTGAAATAGAAATCTTTTGATCAATTTAATGCACCCTTGCTAAATAAAAGTATTCGCTTAATTTAAATATAAAAAATGGACTAAAAGAGTAATTTTAAGTATACAAGCATAATGTTGAATTCTTTAAAGGGGCATTCCACCCATTTGAACATTGTTTTTTATTTAAAGTGGGTCATATATGTAGTCGAAATGTAGAATAAATTTTGAATTTGGTGCCTTCGTGACCGAGGAAAGACAAAAAATAACTTCAGGACGCATTTGTA
This sequence comes from Rutilus rutilus, assembly GCF_951802725.1. Classification (NCBI taxonomy): domain Eukaryota; kingdom Metazoa; phylum Chordata; class Actinopteri; order Cypriniformes; family Leuciscidae; genus Rutilus; species Rutilus rutilus. Next base: position 45,983,573 of record NC_140209.1, on the reverse strand, counting down.
TGAAAGACAACAACTCCCACAATGCACCACATTGCACAGCTCCGCAAGCCACTCCCACTAATCCAGAAAGCGCATATCTGCCTATAAGAGAAATCACTCTTCCGTCTACAAGGCTAGCTACCACCAGAGCTTGAAATTCATTTCACATTCACACAAAATGTCTAGTTAGTTGGCGAACTCATTACTCCTCGTTTGTATTTCTTTCGAAAAGGTGAATTATTGCATGGTACCTGGATGTTCAGTCAGAACATATGCGGTGCGAAACTAGGATAGTTCTCAACACAAACGTCCGTGTCCTCGTCTGATTCAGAGATTTCGTCCAGGAGAAATTGTCATCGTTGAAATTCTTTGCCGCAGACGGACTCTATCTCTGTGTTCGTAGTTGCATCTTACAGTCTATGAGTTGCATAGTGAGATCACCGGCGCCACCAGTCCGCCCTAACTCGAGCCAGTCCGGGCTCCTCGTCCGCGGCAGGCAGGTCTTCTGCCTCGGCTGCTCTTCGCTATAATGCGGCTTGTAAAGGTAGCCACAAACACCTGATTCAAGCATCAGACTTCCGAAATCCTCTTCTTCTATATCATATTGAGCACTCTCCTCCGCTATTGTCATTACTTTACATCTGTCTCCACAGCGCCTGTTAGCTTAGCTTCAAACAAGATGGAGGATATTGCTTTCAGTTTCAGAGAGTAAAGTCCCACCCACTGATCTGTAATAGGTCTGTAGCGTGAGCGGGTCCCGCCCCCTGGGAAAGATGAGGAACTAGTGCTTGTAGTCTCAACAGAAATCCCCCCCTCTTACACTTCCTCCTACAATGACGCAAAATGACGATTTTTGCGTCATTGTAGGAGGAAGTGTAAAAGATAAATAACGGATTTCTCCCGTCTCAGGGGAAAATGAGAGAGTGTTGCACGACCATTCAATAGTATGACTGGGTTTCTAACAATGCAAAGCTTAATGCAAATGGGTGGAGTGTCCCTTTAACAAATGATCACACACAGGTTTTACACACAAATACAATGATTTTTCATCAAATTTTTGCACATGTAAATGTCTGAAATATGCAAATGGCCATTATATTTCTTGATTCTTACAGTATCTCAACAGAGTACTGAAATCTACAGAGCTTGTGCTTCTAGTCAGTTTATGGTCTGTTTATGTAAGGTCAGTGTAAGGTCAAAAACAAGGATGACACATTTCCATTTATTCCCTCCTGGAAGCATAAACAGTTGTTATTTGGAACGGTTCTACTAATATAGCCTAATAATTGAGAAATAGAGCTGTTTTCACTGAGTGTCACGTACTGCTCTGACACACACAGGTTAAAGATATAAACGCAGCTTTATTAGGGTAATCCACAATCATAGTCCACAATACAGGTGAAGGGTCAAAACCACAGGGCAAACAATCCAAACAATAGCAGGGTAGAAAACACAGGCAAACAGGGAAATCCAGGAAACCAGGCTAAGAGTCAGGATCATTACACAGGAAAAGAAAGAGCCCTCAGAAATGCAGCGATGACACAAACAAGACTTCACCAAAAAAAAAAAAAAAAAGAGTGAAACCATAGGGCTTATATAGGCAGGACTTAACAAGCTAATGGAAAAACAGCTGAACCAAATCACAACATAATGGCAAATCACAAAAGTCAAGGCAATGGAAGTCCATGAAGTCGCAGTAGTGCCCTCTAGAGATTATGGGCACTCCAGCTGGTGGATGTGACACTGGGGAATGGCATGCTGCTAATGTTACTTAAAGGTGTGTATATATATATTTTTTTTCAGTATTAAATGCAAAATGTAATAGCCTACCTATTATGCAAAATTAACTTTTATATTGTTTTTTAACATAGGCCTAATTATATGTCCGCAGGGGTGCAGGAGCTTATTTGCATTTAAAGATACATGCACGAAAACAGCATGTTTTTGCCACAACTCAAAAATGGGCATTTACAACATGGTATAATAAATGATCTGTGGGGCATTTTAAGCTGAAACTTCACAGACACATTCTGGGGACACCTAAGACTTATATTACATATTGTAAAAAGGGGCATAATAGGTCCGCTTTAAAATACTTCCTCATTTCTCAGCAAGATGCAGTGCCAGCTGATAGTTAGTGATTTGTGGGTTTATGCAGCAACATTGGCTCAACCAGTTGCTTGCGATTTGGGGCGGGACAGTCTGTTTGTTGAACTAATGGCAGATTGGGAGTGTTCAAGAAGCCTGTTTAAAAGACTAAATTGTTATTAAAAACTAATCATTATCTTGGCAGATTTGTGTGGTTATGCTAGAGCTTTCATTATAGTTTCTGTTTCAAGAAAGTCTATTGATGGATACAAGGTAGGAGCAAACAATTTTGCTGCAGTCCTGGATTCCCAAGCAGCTGCAAGCTGCACTCTGTGCTGGAAATGTGCCATTGACCCCTGGAAACGCTGCAGTTCAGATTTGCTGATGTCACTATTAATGAAGGTAGTTTGCACCGAAGCAATCTAGGGTCACAGGTTAGCCGTCTGTTGTTTAATTCGTTAAAATGCTGCAAATTATTTTCTATCAATTATGAGGTAAATGAAGCCTCTGACATTTATTAGACAACAAAGGTCTAGCTGAGAGATTGACCCCACGGCTATATGCTCTCTTATGTAAAGACAAATCCATTGGAGGGTGTAATCACACATTGGGCCACTTGCTAACAGTGGACCTTAACAGCAAAACTGTAATCTTATGTAAGGCAGGCTGAAAATACAGGGCGAGCTTGAAAATAACAATGATTTCATTGCATTATGAAACTTGGCTCATTAATTAAAGACAGGTCAGTGCAGTTGTGAAGGGTGAAGCATGAGGCAGATGTTTTTCTGGCTTCTGCAGTGCTCTTGTTTGGCCTGGTTAAGGGCACGCAATGTTAATTTGATTGTTTTACGCTCTCACTGTAACAGTACAGGGCTTTACACAGTATATAACCACTGTGGTTACATTGTACAGTAAATGCCTGATTATTTCATCCAGAAATGAAAATTCTGTCATCATTTACTTGCCATGTCATTCCAAATGTGACTTTCTGTCTTTGAAGTGAACACAGTATGAGAAAATTTAAATGATTGTACTGTTTACTCCTTCCATACAATTAATAAACTCGTTTTTCAAGCTTCAAAAAACATTCAAAAGTATTTTCAAATTGGTGCATATTATTTGTGCATTATATTTTCTTTAACATATATAAATATAGAATAATATATATATATATATATATATATTATGTGAAATTATACTTGTGAAAGTATTCAAATCCCTTCATTTTCCCCCCACATTTTGTTATGTTGCTGCCTTATGTTAAACTACTTTAAATTATTTTTTTTGTCCAACATCAATCTACACTCCATTCACCATAATGACAAAGCAAAAACAGATCTGTGATAACTGCACATTTATAAAAAACAAACAAAAACAAAACTGAATTAATTACATTGCATAAGTATACCCATTTCTGGGACATCTCAAATTTAGCTCAGGAGCGTTCCAATTCCAAATTCAGTTGAATGGGTATGATTTGAAAAGGCACACACCTCTCAATAAAAAGTCTAACAGCTGAAAATGCATATCAGAGCAAAAACCAAACCATGAGGTCAAAGGGACTGCATGTAGAGCTCAGAGACAGGATTGTATCAAGACACAGATCAAGGGAAGACTACAAAAAAAAATCTGCTGCATTAAAGGTTGACAGAAGCATGTAGCCTCCATAATCCGTTATGGAAGAAGTTTGGAACAATTAGGACTCTTCCTAGAGCTGGTCTTCTAGCCATACTGAGCAATGAATGGAGAAGGGCCTTGGTTAGAGTGATGACCAAGAATGGTGGTGGTGGTCACTCTGGTTGATCATATATGGTGATGGGAGAAATGTACAGAAGGGCAAACATCACTGCAACAATCCACCAATCTGGGCTTTATGGCAGAGTGTCAAGCCTCTCCTGTCAGTCAACATGTGTTTGCATAGCATGGCACAGCCTGTTCAGCAAGACATCATACGTCATCAGCACATTTTACATTCGCTGTGCAGACAGAGCAAGAATGGCAGGCAAACAATCTAACTTTCCTTCTGAACTGACAACAAGTGGCAAGTATCTACATTTTAGGTTTGACAGTACAGTTCTATGTACCGCTGACTTTGCCCTATGCAGATAATTCAGTGAGATTCGATTGTGTTTCCGCAATGTCCTGAAATACCATATGAATACATTTTAAATAGTACAGTGCATTCTGTCCTTTATGTCGACAGGTCAACTTCTGAACTGGAGTCATTTCACAATCACATACTTGCATATGCAAGCAAGCACTTCTGTTTCTCCTCTCACTGTAATATAAAGTTTTCTCACTGGTGAATGACACATGATGTAATCCAATAACGTTGTCTCTGGTCGTCTCGCTTCTGGTCTGTGTTTTGGAGGAGGTGTGGCTTTGGACGGCGATTTGGACATGCTTTCAATGCTACCAGGCTAAAGTTATCATTTCCCAGATCACCCATTGCACCTTCAAGGGTAGAAATACTTATGCAATCTACTTATTTCAGTTTAATTCATAAATTTACAAAATTGTCACAGATCAGTTTTTTTCTTTGTCATTATGGTGTATGGAGTGTAGATTGTATGTGAAAAAAGTTATTTAAAGTAGTTTAACGTAAGGCAGCAACATAAGAAAATGAAAAAATTAAGGGGTTTCATACCCCATATATCTCTGATTCACTGACAATCGTCACCACCAATAAACTATTATTTGCAGTCAGATTTGAGAATGAATCATTCAGATGATCAACCAATTCATCAAAAAAGATCAGACTGAGAAGAATGATTAATTCACAATAATATCAAGTATCAAGATGTTCAGTGAATAACATCTCAAATTGAATACAATTGTCTTTTGCACAAAATTATTGTATGACTTGAGAACACTTGGAAAATAGTGCATCAGTTTGTGTACCACCTTTATGTTTTTATTTTATTTTTTATTTTGGTTCTTGACAATCCCACTTTTTCACCAAAAGTCACCTTTTGTTTTTCACAACCTTTATGAAAGAACGTTTAGAATGAGGGTAAGTAGGCTAAATGATGATATTGGAGTGCAAAAGTAGAAAAGCTTATCCAAGTCTTGAAGCAGAGACTGAAGCACTTCTTCCATATGCTTTTATGGAATGCATATGCCACATGAATTACATATGCTTTGCTTCTAACTTTTCAGTATCTCGTACTGTATTTTAGGCAAAGTAAAACTGCATCTTCACTGCACGCTGTTTGGCTTTCATGCGACTGCAAAATGTATAAAGCTTTCCTCTAGACTTGCTTTTCTTCCGCCGAGGCAAGATGAGAGATGCACTGCAGTGCTCATGCAGCGAACACAATTACATCAGAATACACTACTCCGTATTGGTACAATTCCTTGTCAGAATCAGTGAAGTGTGTTCAAAGACAGAAAATGGAAGTGGATGGCATGAATTAAATATATTTAGCTTTTTGCTCCATGCATTCAGTAGAAACACTTTTTATGTATGATGGCCCAGCGGAAATTACAAGATTGTTAATTGCTCACAAAAGGAAGGCATAGTCTTGAGGAAAATTGAAGGCGTATCCGTAAGGATTATGGGTCGAAGGAGCGGCATTGAGTGGCATTGTTCTCTTTCTGCAGAGCTCAGCCTATTAATGTTAAGGACATTTAACCTGCTCTGGAATAGATCATCTGCTTCAAAAGAGCACTCACATGTACATAATGTATTGAACTAAGCCTATGGCGGCTTCACTAAATTGCAAACCATTCAAGGTGACTTTCCAAACTAAATAAGATTGCAAAGAATAATTGTGGACAGAAATCATCTAATTCATGAAGCTGTTAAGCACCTTGAACAAACCTTTTTCACATCATGCTGCATTTGCTCCAGGCACTAGACTAGAGGCTGAATTTAATAGAGGTTATCCAAACAGCATTATTGTAAAATGTATTACAAAAGTGTTTGCTTGAGGATTTTGATTGGATAATTGATTAACAGAGCTTTAACATCTTAATCGATGGCAGGATATTGACTTGTTTTGTGCTCAACGAGAGGACCGCTGTTCTTATTTCTGAATGGCCTAAGGTACTTTAATCACATTTTTTGTTGCTTTCTTTTAGTAATGTCTCCATGTAGCCTAATATTCATAGAGCATACTGTATAGACTCATACCATGGCCAGCTTGGGACTATGACTGTCAATGGGCGCTGTCTTCGTTTTATTCTTTTAAAAATCATCTTTCTAAAAGAGAGTAAACTAGTTTTTGTTCTACTTCTTCCCCATGTTCCTTCGTTCTCAATACATGGACATGCCTTTAAAAATAGGTCCAAAGGTAGCAAAGATAAATGACAAAACAGCTGAGTTTTTTAGGGTCAGCTTTGACAAATGAGGCAGCGGACTTTCAGAGCTCCAGAGACTTCCACAGTTAGGTCGCTAATCTCAGGAGGTGGAGGGAAATGCATTTTTGTTATGCTGGAGGAAGCAGCCGAGGTCTTGAAATAGTGCTATTTGCTGATGTAAATGTATATAGCTGTTCTTAGTTGTCAGGGATGCAGGGGATAAACGTCAGACTGAGATTTAGATTAAATGAAATTCTTGTTCCTGAAACCTTGACTGCTTTTTGTGCATGACAAAAACCAAAGACTTTCAGCATGGGAATATGTGTGAATCGTGACAGCTGTCTTCCTTTATAAAGGAAAGTGTAGAGGCGTTCTGGTTTATAAAGTAGCCTTGAAGATGTACAGAACATTGAGGGAAAATGCCAAAGAGTTTATTTCATTGGTAAGGTGAAAATGTTTGACAGTCATATGAAAATATTGTAAGGTGCTACAGTATGTTTTGTGAACAATGAATGGGAAAAACTTGTAAAGAAGCAGCTTGTTCACCGCAGCTGAAAAGAGTGATTATCTGGCTGATAAATAACGGCTTCCCACATTACTCAGTTTCTGAGGTGGAAAGATGAGCTTCAAACTTGAGATTTAGGCTACCTCCTGGATGTAGGCAAAATAAATGAACAATTGAGTGTACATACAAGCTGGGCTTATGTAGGTCTGTTCACATGTTATGGAAAGGTTTATTCAGACCACCCCAAAAAAAAAGTTACCCTTGGGGAAACTACATACATACATAATAATAATAATAATGATAATAAAAACAAACAGAATCAGTCATTTTAAATGCTGCAAGTGAATTTAGGCATCACAACATTATAATGTACAGCATGAAAAATGGATATTCATTTTGAGAAATATTTGTTATTGTGTTTCACAGATGAAAGTAAGCCATACAGGCACATCATGCAGTGAGTAAAATATAATTTTTGGTAATATATTCCTTTAAGCGAGCATTTGATGATGGTAATCTGTTCTAAACGCACAATTATGCAACCTATATCGACTGATACAATAAAAACAAAATCTCTAATGTCAGCCTATAACTAATATACTGAGCAAAAATGATACAAAATGGATCTCAATTTAGCTTCAGAAGTCATTGTAAAGAATGTTAAGAGGAACATTTAGATGTCTTATGAGTTGTCATCTGAAAAACAGTCAATAAACCAAATCAAAAGGTGGCTGTTGACGTGCTTTGAAAAACCAGGGTTACTTTAACCATGTGGCATTTTTTCAGCTTCAGGCTGGAGGCAGTCCAAGCACACCAGAACACTGGTTCAAAGCCAATTACCTTCACAGGAGGTGAATGATAAAGGAACGCTTAACTGTAAAATATCAGATTTTCAGAGGAGTTTTATTGCATTATGGGAAAGAGGCACTCGTATGCTCTATTTTAGCCTATGTCTAAATTGAGATTCGAAATAGCAGATGCGCTGCAAAGATCTCTCTGTGACACAGTTTCTCTCAGAAGTGTCTGTGATTATTGCCAGGATGGTGCATATTGAACTCCTCAGAAGTCAATTTGAAACGTGTTTTGCCCCAAAGGGCTGAAGACTTTACTGGAGTTGGGTGCATAGAAAGCGGGCCCAAGGGCAGAGCTGTAAAATCTCCTATGCCAGCTGAGTCCCAACCCGCACAGGCAGCTGCCGTAGCTCGGTCGGACCGGCTTTGATCTGTATTTCGTATATGTGTAGCGAGTAGAGCAGGGTCAGAGGTATGAGTCTGTAAAGTAAATAGCGTCACCGAATTGCTGCCTATGGTCATCTGACTTAAGCTCTATAATTACAATTCTTGTGACATTGCCTTTAGCCTGTCAATAGCTGCTCGTCATGGCTAGTCATGTAGCATCTCTGTGTAAAGACCTTTTCACAAGTTCAGTTAAGTTAAATTTTCACCAAAATCACCAAGTCACCAAAAGCACAAGAATTTTGTGAAAAATGTTTTACCTAAAAGAGAGTAGGGATCCAAAGAGTATCGACCATTATCAATTATCGACCAATAGTAGATATATACACTTCCTCGTCAAAAAAAAGCTTGAGTCAATACGATTTTTTTTGGAGAAATTAAGCTTTTATTCAGCAAGAAGGCATCAAATTGATTAAAAGTAAAGACAATATTATGATTTATGAAGGATCATGTGACACTGAAGTTATATTGCTGAAAATGTAGCTTTGCCAACACAGGAATAAATTACATTTTAAAATATAGTAAAATGGAAATTTGTTATTTTGAATTGTAATAATTTTTCACAATATTACAGTTTTTGTAGCAGCAGTGATGACATTATGACATGTCATTAGCCTGCGAACATATTTGCTGAAACCTTAAGCACTTCATCGACAACCTGTGAGTCGTGTGTCAGACATGCTTAAACAGAGGAAGAACACAAAAGAAGATATTTTAAAGAATGTCAATGATGGACCCCACTGACTTCCATGATATTTATTTTTACCCATACTATGGAAGGCAATGGGGTCCATCAACTGTTTGGTTTTCGACATTCTTTTACCTCTCTATCTGCCTGTGTTAGAAAGTCTCTCCTGATGGCAATCTCCCACAGAGAGCCATAGTCAGGGCCGGCCAGAACGGGGCTACTATTAGACTTAAACCATCCCGGCAAACTCTCTCTACAACTCTCGGGAGCAGACCGATCGGGGGAAATGCTTACAGATGTAGCCTCGGCCACATCTGTAACATGGCATCCGGCCCCAGCGGAGCTTTGTTCCGGGTATCCTTTATAGCTTCCTTGGTAAGTCATCTTGCGTCACCGGGTGACGTTGCGCCAATCATGATTGGAATAGTTGCACATGTGCTTCAGATGTGGTCACACTGAGGCATTCCCCATAGTGTCGTCGTCGGACGCAGCGTGGAGTTCCTTCGAAAGGGAAGAACATTCAGTGGATATGATTATATTTATTAAAATAATAAATTGATGCTGCTTTATTGTGCCTACCCCTAACCCTACCCATTAAACGCTTTATTCCCAAAATTCTATACCTGTGTACCTATACCAATTTATTTTGACTTAATTAAAAAAAAAATATATATATGGGATATTCTCTGAGCTGATATGCGATGGGAAAAGGGAGAAGAATGAGTTTTGAAAAAGGCGGATTCGAACTCTGGTCAGTCGTGTCAAAAGCTAATGCCACCCATCTTAATCTCCATGCCACTGGTGCTGTTATCAGCAGGATTTCTTATGTAATTTTGTCTGGATCAATCAGACAATTGGTGGGCAGAGTTAGTGTAAATGACATCTGCCAACAATGAGAATTATACTAGATTCTTAGCAATAGAATCTTTTACCTCTCTCTTTACCCATTTAGAAATTGAACAGTGATAAATAATGATTTCTTAAAGGGGTCATATAATGCCATTTTTCTACAAGCTAATATGATTCTTTAGGGTCTAAATTAAAAGTTTGTAATATACTTTAATTAAAAATTCTCATTAGTATTGTAAGAAAACACTAATTTTACCTGGTCAAAAACAGCTCTGTTTTCAGCACGCCGTTTAAGTGCATGTGTCTTTAAATGATAATGCGCTTTGCTCACCCCGCCCCTCTCTTCTGTGCGTACAATAACCATAACGCGTTGTTCATTATAAACGTGGGATTATGAATTATATTAAGAACGTCGTACATAGAAAACATGCCGTAATGTACACTGAGTGTTAGGGTTGGGCAACGATTAATTGCGATTAATCGCATCCGAAATAAAAGTTTGTGTTTACATAATATATGTGTGTGTACTGCGTATAATTATTTTGTATATATAAATACACACATATGTATGTGTATATTTAAGAAAAATGTGCATGTATATACTGTAGATATATTTATACATAATTTATATTATATATGAATATTTTATATATAAATACCAAATTTTTCTTAAATATACACATACATATGTGTGTATTTATATATACAAAATAATTATACACAGTACACACACATATATTATGTAAACACAAACTTTTATTATGGATGCGATTAATCACGATTAATCATTGCCCAACCCTACTGAGTGTAAACTTTAGCCGCATTCATCGTGAAGCGTGCTAGCGATTTGCAAAGATTAATATAAATATTAATATAAAGGTTAATAAAACGTTACACTCACTTCAGTTATTCTGGAGGTGCAGCAGGAACACGAATAGTTGGTACCGATCCTTTTTTCAGGAGCAGCTTCTTAGCAAAAACAGCTTTATAACGTTACTGACACTCGTTTATAAAGCAGTCTGGTGTGTGAAATGATTCGTGCAAACATGAAAGTATTGACGTTGATCGTGGGGAATATTCCCTTCGAAAACAAACTCAGCCACTGCGCCTTCAGCGGTTCGGATTTAGGAACATCAAAATGACTGCTGTGTTCCTTATTCCACCCAAGAACAGAACACCACAATCGCTTAGACGCCATTCTGCTCAGAGACAGTGCTCCAGCGTATCAACAATGACCGCGCCGGTCCGCGCGGACTATGATTGACAGCTCGCTCACGAGCGAGGGCGGGTCTGTGTTGAAACGCTGCTGTCAATCAACAATCGTGGGAGGAGCGGCTTGATTTGAGATGGGGGAAAACATATAAGAAGATTTAAAAAAAACACTGGATGGATTTTTATAATTTTATGATGGTTGTGTACAGGTACTGCCAACACACATTTCAGTACAATCAACTTGTAAAAGTGCATGTACCATTATATGACCCCTTTAACAACAGGTTAAGTAAGAATATACTGAATATGTAATATAGTGCAAATATTAAACAAAACGCTTCTCTCTAGTGTTTTTTTTTTTTTTAACTGACTAGCTTACAGAGCATCCATGAATGGCTTTCCTGAGGTAAACATAATGGTCTGGCATATTTTCAGTTCAGCTGAAGAAAGAAAGTCAAACGAGTTTGGAAATGACAAGAATGTGAGTAAATGATTGAACTATTCCTTTAATAGAAATGTATTGCTTATTGTACAATTTAATTACATTGCTTCTGCAATTCAAATGATCAATACACATATCAAAATACTGAACATTGATGTATGATATATTTGTGGTACACAATACAAAAGGCAGTTGTTTGTATTAGGCTGGCATAGATCCCATGCTGATTTCAGTCCCAGTCCCTCCTTGGTTAAAAAACAGTAACTGAATTCTCAGCTTCCCCAGTATCTCCGCTCTCTCTGTCTGACTTTGTCAGATGTTCTCCTCCCCTGTGGCAGCTCATCGAGTTTCCCCCGAGGGACCCCCCTGTACCTTTCAACACACTCTCTCTTATCTCTTTGTCCAACACACAGACCTGTTTGGATTCCTTAGCTCCTCGTTGCCTCTAGCATGTCAATCACTCTCTGGCACCCAGTGCTGGTGATCAGACCAGAGCATCCATCAACAACGACGGAAAAAGTGGAGGAAGCCAGGAAGAGGAGGAGAAGAAGAGGTTATCTCTAGTAGACTGACTCGTGTCATCACCGATAACCTGCAGACATTACTGGATGAAAGTGGTTTGAAGAAAAAGATCTAATTCTCAGTTTTGCATTCAGATTCCTAAGTTAAGGTGTAACAGGTATTCTTCGAAATGTATTACGGTGTAAAAGAAGCGGCCTCGTTCGTACTCTATCACATGACCCCAATTAAGCTTTGATGAGGTCCCTCATCAGCGGATCAAGTCAAAATGTCTTAGTGCCAGCTCTGATCCACACTATTCCTAATGTTTCATAGCGACTTTTAAGAAATAGAGGACATTTCGACTGGGTTAAGAGATAAATGAACCACAGAGAAGCTTAGACGTGAAAGTAGTGCTGATGTGACATCACAGCATAGGGACCTGCTTAAAATAAAACAGTCCATCAAATGATTGTACTGTATGTAATTCAGTTTAGAGAGCAATACAAAGTGAATTGCTAAGTCACTGTGGACAAACGGCTTGATAGATTTAGTCTAAAGATGTATGTAGGAGGCTGTTCCGACCCTCTCTTTTGTCAAGCTCGCTGTGTCGTGTGCTCGTAGGCATTCTGCGTTTGTTGTTCATTGACAACAGTTGCGTGGATTTATCTGGAACGAGCGCCTCATTGTAAACAAAATGAAATGTGGTTATTGTAGCTTTCCGAGGATTTCATTTGCTCCTGTTACAGGCTGTTATCATAAAGCCTGGTGCGAAGAATCGACTTGCGGTCCCTTTTGAAACTTTGCTTTATAAAGCATACAGAAATGACTCAGCTTTGCAGGCTGGCTAAACATATTGATATAAGAGCACTAACATTTTCTGCCTTTCATTGAGCATTATCTTATCGTTTTTTTGTGTGATGTGAACTACCGTTTGTGTGGACAGGCCTGGATAATTGAGGGTTTTGATTGATGATTGTGGCTGCCTGAGTGTGTCCCTCACACACATGTGACAGAGGTTAGCGGTCTAACACCTGCTCAACATATCACAATACAGCAACCCCATAGCATCAAATGTCTAGGTATCTATTTCGGCTAAAGGAGAAGGATTTCCTATTTTAACAAATTTACGGTAGCAGACAAAATGGTACACATCTGACTGAATTTGTTTCTAAGGCTGATATCCATCTATCCATCCATCCATCCATCCATTCATCCAGTAAAGACGGCATTATATCTGAGGTCATAAATATCTTTCCATCCTTACATTTGTTATTTCATACATTTGACAACTTCACTAATTGTCTAAAAATTTGAAAAAAGAAATATGAAAATGTGTTAGGGTAAGTAGATGTTTTAACATTGGACTGATACTGTACATGCACTGGACCACAGATGTGAAGAAACAAACACATTAAGGCAGATCTTCAGGCTTTCAGACACTTTACTCAGTGTTTATGCAGTTTTTCTGTGAGCATATTGACTTGTATATGTGCCACCATCAGACATTTGCAATTTGAATGGTTTTGTCATGGTGACTAGGCTGTACATCGATCCAGTGCCACTGGGAAATCCATAGTCCACAATTTAATTTGATCGTGATTCTAAAGAGAGAGAAGAGAGAAGAGAAGAAGATTATGCTTTTTGTCATGTCCTACCTGTGAATTTCGAATTTATCTTCGCCCCTCTAGCCTACCATAGGTCTACACCCTATAAGCAATGTTCTGAAAGTAGGGCTGCTATGACTATCATCCCGCAGGAGATGTTTCCAACAGGATGAATCCAGTCACCTGAGCTCTGTTTCATCGGCTGCAAGTTATTACTCATCTGTGTTCCTTTTGTTTCATACGGCCTGATTGGCTCATTGCGGGTGTGCTTCACTACTTGTTCAGTGAGACAATGAGATGGGCACCACTGATTGTGTGTTTGTGTGTGTGCATCTCCCTCACTTATCCCCAAAGTCAGACAGCCTTAACCTGCTGTTCCTGGCAGATTAATAATGAGTGAGGTCAACACACCTCCAGATGCATCTGACGGATAGAAATAGATTGTTCTCCGTGTGCTGGAGGTGTCTGCCACTGACGAATGCTCACAGCTGAGTCACAAGTCAGGCTCTGTTTTGGGCAAAGCTTTCTGTAGAAGACAAGCTTTGTCTCTTGATGAAAGAAGAGCTCTTTTTTGTATCTACTGCCTTGATTCTGCCGGGCCTCATGTGAGGAGAGGTAAAACCACAGGAAGTCTTTAATACCTAGAGAAAGTTTTCAGTTAGCATTCCAATTTATTTCAATGGCAGTTGTTTGGCTGATGCAGGATCCCTAGTAATATGCGGTTGAATATCTGTTATATTTGCTCAGTTCTGGACACAATTGTTTTTGAGCCAATGCAACAAATTAGCACTGTAAAATGTACGTGTACATACGCACATACATACATTAAAAAGATTGGGGTCAGTAAGATTTTTTTTACAATTTTGAATGAGTCTCTTACTCTCACCAAGACTGCTTTTTTTTTTTTTAAATAAAAAATACAGTAAAACAATCATATACTATGATATATAAAATAAACGTTTTCTATTTTAATATATAAAATGCCATTTATTCATGTGATGGCAACATTTTCATCAGCCATTACTTCAGTCTTCAGTGTCACTTGTTCCTTCAGAAATCAAGATAATCAGTGTTGAAAACAGTTGTGCTGCTTAATATTTTATGGAAACCATGATACATTTAGAGAGTTTTGTTAATGCTTTTAAAATGATAAATCTCTCTACATTCACATTTGCATCCTTGCTGAATAAAAGTATTAAATTCTTTACAAAAATAATCTTACTGAGTTTTTCAATAATCTTAAATAATATTTTTTCCATTATATATATATATATATTTTAAATGAACATTTAATAGACTTGAACTTAAACTGTAAATTATCATACTACAACCTCATTAAAACTGTGGATTTGGCAACACTGCAGCCAAGCCTTGACCTCTTCAGCACTTTCACATCATGCTGTAAACGCCACTTAAGAAAACCTGAAGCTGAATAGCTATTCATTAAGGCTTGCGAAAGGTTTTTATGCACAGTAAGTTCTGTATTGTTGTTCTGCAGCCACACAGCCATCAGAAACGTCAAGGACGGATCCTGCACTCTTTTTTCCATGTTCTGTACAGTGCAGGACCTTAGCATTCAGGAAAGATCATAGGGGTGTTTGAAGCAAAGCAACAGCTCTTTCAATCTTGTTTATGCTTTTTATCGTGTTTCTTGCACGTTTATCTGCAGGTGAAAGTCAGTGCAGGGCATTATCTGTGGCGACAGTCTGCCAGTTGTTTTGTTGGTGGCGCAAATGACGAGAATGATGTTTTCTCTCCTCTGGCTTAAGAAAAAAATCACCTCAACCATCCAGTAAAGTGTGCGGCCTCTGCCTGGCTCGGTGATGAATGGGGAAGACTCTATCTGTCGCTTGCAGGCTGTGAGTCGGCATGTGTGTTTTGTGAGTTTGTGAGGGGGTGTGTATAAAGCGGAGTTGCTGTGGTTATCTGTGTGTGTGTTTTGGAGTGTGTGTGTGTGTGTGCCCTGTGGGCTCCTTCTCCCTCTTATGCTGCATAGTTATTAATGGTTCTTGGACAGTGCCAGCTCCCCTCTCCTCTCTGGCTCTGAATATGGGCGGACCCGGGGCTCTTAAACTAGAGTGACTGGTACTAGGGCTGTCTGGCAGGTATAGTGGGGTCATTGGCATGACTGTGAGTCTTCCTGTGTGTGAGTTGTGCAGTGTTTGCTTGTGTTTTTCTGCAGGGTTTAAAGGAGGCTGGTTAATGGCTATATCAGGGCGACATAAAGCTTTCTCTCGTCTCATAAAGTGAATGGGCTGGATTGTTGGGCTGTGACATTTCTCTGACACACCCACTGAGGTACAGAGCAGCTCATGTTCTCACCCCTGAGGGAGTTCATAGTCCTCCTCTGGTCCGTCAACCGACTGTCTCCTTAGCATCTGCCGACTGATCCGATTACACACCGTGATGTTATTCATTAAAGAATAGTACACCTAAAAATGAAAATTCTGTCATAATTTACTTACCTTCATGTCAGTATAAATCTGTATTAGGGAAGGGAACTGGAGCTGTCAAGCTTTAAGAATGACTTAAATGGACCATAATAGCATCATCATTTTAGTTTGAATGAATCATGCGCTATTATTATACACTGGGGTCAAAATCTTTTTATTTTATTTTAAGAAATGTATCATTTTATTTAGGAAGAATACATTAAATACACTATTACATTAACTAAAATACTTTTCAAATAAATTATATATATATATTTTTTTACTTTTTATTAATCAAAGTAAAGTTTTTAAGAATCCCGAAAAAAGTTTCATTGTTTAAACAAAAATAGTAAGCACCACAACTGGTTTCAGCATTAATAATAAGAAAAGTTTCTTAAGCACCAAATTAGCATTTGAATAATTTCTGAAAGATCTTGTGAAAATTTTGCTTTGCCATCACAGGAATAAATTACATTTTAAAATATATTAAAACAGAAAATGGTTATTTTAATTTGTAATAGTATTAATGATGATGTATTAATAAAGTTTTTAATGTATTTTTGATCAAGTGAATGCAGCCTTGGTGAGCATAAGAGCCTTCTTTCAAAAACATTAATTTTTTTTAGCAATCCCATACTTTTGAATGGTAGTGTAAGACTTCTGAAGCCATACGATAACTTTGTATGATGAACTGAAGGAAATTTAAGTTGTTATTTATATTCATGATGAGAGAAGTAACAATGCTAAGTTTGTGTCAACTCATTATTTTAAGTTCCCTTATCAGTCGTTCACTCTCGACGTATGTCGTGACCGACGGATAGGAATCTCGCTAGAGAGGCCAATCTACTTCGAGTGAAACGAAATGAGCCAATGCACATTGGCGTGCAATCATTTGCATCAGCTGTTCAGCCACGCAGCGCGGGTATATAATGAGCAGAAGGTGCGACTGCACTTCAGTCTTTTGCTTCGGAGCCAAGCACCTCGATGCTCTCTACAACTCGTCAGAAGAAGATTGTGAAACTTGAGTGAGCTTTCTTTTTCGGACCTCTCCACAATGGTGCGGGTGACACAGCACAGCAGTGCAAGCAGTCTTTTTTCTCTCTCTCTCTTTCCTTTTTGTTTTTGTTTTCTGAGCAAACAAAAGCTGCTCTAACAGCTGGTAAGGTGCGCTTGAGAGCGCTCAAAGGCCATTCTCACGGCTGGTAAGACCAGGGAGGAAAGAGACAACTCGCAGACAGGTGCACATTCCTGTCTGTGTTCACAGTGACGCTCCCCTGCGTGCCTCAGCACTAGCGAGAGCAGTCCCTAAAAGAGCTTACACAGATAGAACGCGTCTTTATAAAGATGACATTCTATCTGTGTGTTTCTGGATACGGTCGTTACCTGGGATCGTGGTATGGTCACGATCGCTGCCTCGTGTGTCTGGGCCTTGAACATGCTGAGGCAGCTTTCATGGATGAGTCATGTACCCATTGTGGGAAGATGACCTTCTCGGAGCTGCGGTCGAGACTCTCGTTCCTGCAAAGGGGCAGAGTCCCCGTGCCTGCGCCTCGATCTAAAGCTTCCTTCGGTGCTCCCCGCGATGAACAGTTGTCGATCGCTGTATAGGAGGGTGGGTCAGACCTCTCCGCGGATGACGACACGGCGCCACTGCCTCCTTCTGCCTGCCAGCGGTGCCCGAGTCGGACCCGGAGATGATGGCCATGCTTTCCCGGGCCGCCAACAGGATCGGGCTCATGTGGAACCCTCCACCGTGTCCCGAGCCCTTGAGGCTGGATGATTGGTATCTCGGGGTGGCGCGCGCTGGTTCTCAGCAACCTACCCCAGTGCCTTTCTTCAGATCAGCTATGTGAACCCACCCAGGGACCTCAGCCAACTGGGTCTTCAGGTCAACTGGGAAAAGAGCAAACTCGCGCAAAGCTATGACGAGCTATCACGAGCTGTGCTCCCGGTAGAATGGCGACTCCACCCCCAGGCGGTTCAGCTGATCTGGAGAGAGTTCGGGGAGGTTCAGGTAGACCTGTTCGCCTCCTCAGAGGCCTCCCACTGCCAGCTGTTTTACTCCCTGACCGAGGGAACACACAGCATGGATGCACTCCGCAAATATGCGTTTCCCCCAGTGAGCCTACTTGCGCAGACACTGTGCAAAGTCAGGGATGACGAGGAGCAGGTCCTTCTGGTGGCTCCCTATTGGCCCACCCGGACCTGGTTCCCAGAACTCATGCTCCTTGTGAAAGTCCCTCCTTGGCCCATTCCTCTGACTCAGAGACGGGGCACCCTATGGCACCCGCATCCAGACCTCTGAAAACTCCATGTCTGGTCACTGGACGGAGGTTCTAGGTGACTTACCCCCAGAGGTATTAAACACCATCACTTCTGCTCGAGCGCCGTCTACGAGACGTGCGTACACCTTGAAGGGGAACCTGTTCGTCGACTGGTGTTCTTCTCGCCGAGAGGACCCCCGAAGATGTTCGATAGGGTCTCCCTCCACCCTCAAAGTACATGCTGACACTTTTTCAGCATATCACGACCACACAGATGGCAAATCAGTAGGAAAGCACGACCTGGTCGTCAGATTCCTTGGGGGGCGAGACGGTTAAAACCTCCTCGTCCCCCCTCCATACCCTCTTGGGTCCTTTCCCTGGTGCTTCGAGCACTTCAGGATGCTCCCTTTGAGCCTTTGCAGTCAGCTGACTTAAAGCTTCTCTCCTTGAAGACTTTGCTGCTGATTGCGCTGGCCTCTATCAAGAGGGTCGGGACCTGCAAGCATTTTTGGTTGACGAATCGTGCCTAGAGTTCGGGCCGGGTGACAACCATGTTGTACTGATACCCCAGCCTGGCTATGTGCCCAAGGTTCCTACCACTCCCTTCAGGGACCAGGTGGTGAACCTGCAAGTGCTCCCCTGGAGGAGGCAGACCCAGCTCAGGCTTTGCTCTGTCCTGTTCACGCTCTGCCTCTGTACGTGGACAGAACTCAAAGTCTCAGGACCTCAGGCCAGCTCTTTGTCTGTTACGGAGGCCAGCAGAAGGGAAAGGCTGTCTCCAAGCAGACGATGGCCCACTGGATAGTGGATGCCATCGCCTTGGCTTACCAAGCTCAAGGCATGCCCTGCCCGCTCAGGTTGCATGCTCACTCCATGAGAGGCGTTGCATGCTGGGACGTAGCTCCTCGCTAACAGATATCTGTAGAGCTGTGGGCTGGGCGACACCTAACACGTTTGCTAGATTTTATAGCCTACGTGTAGAGCCGGTCTCCTCCCGTGTTCTCATCCTAAACAGGTAGAAGCACTGAGAGGCCCCGGCTCTGTCGGCTTGCTGCACCCTACTGTGTACCCTTATTGCTCCAGAGTGAAAAACCTGTGAGTCCTCCAACACCCTCGGCCCGGACATGGCGGAGCGTCCGGTGCCAGGCCTTTACCCGTTGAATCCTTGAGAACCGGGTTTTGGCTGGGTTCCATATGTGTGACCCTACGGGGATCCCATATGTGTATCCTTCCATGGCTGCTCCTAATCGAAGCCCGCGTCTTTCCCTTGGGCTGAGTCACCCAATATTCATATGCAGTACAACCTTCGGGCTAGTCCATATGTATTTTTCCACATAACTCCTTCGAAGAATGTGGCTTCCGCAGCATTCCCCTTCCCATAGAAAGGGCACGCTTTCCCAGTGTTATCCAATAATCTTACTGTATGGGTTATCACAGAACAACAGTGACAGATACACTCTGTGTAAGCCCTCTCCTATCGTCCTTCCAGGCAAGAAGGAGTAGAGGCTTACACCGGGCGCTGTATGGGGTGCAGCAGCTGTGCCGCTGTGGAAGGGATTCCTATCCGTCGGTCACGACGTACGTCCAGAGTGACCGACTGATAAGAGAATGTCTCGTTTACATATGGTAACCCTCGTTCCTTGAAGGAGGGAACGGAGACGTACGTCCCGTCGCCACATCTGCTGCTGCCTGTCGGGGCGGCCAGCTTATCAGGCTTGGCTCCTCAGCAAAAAAACTGAAGTGCAATCGCACTTTCTGTTCAAAAAGGGTCCCGTGCTGTGTGGCTGAACAGCTGATGCAAATGATTGCATGCCAATGTGCATTGGCTCGTTTAGTTTCACTCAAAGTAGATTGGCCTCTCTAGCGAGATTCCTATCCTTCGGTCATGACGTACGTCTCCATTCCCTCCTTCAGGGAACGAGGGTTACCATATGTAACCGAGACTATCTTTTAATTGAATCAGTTGATTCTGGCAAAAAAGAAAAAAGAAAAAGAAAGTCTAATTGATTTATTAATAAATCAAACTAATCCGGTTCTCGAATTCAACATGTTCAACAGGTCAACAGTTATGTTTACAATACAGTTGTGTTTACAGTGCTATTTTTGTGTAGTCAAGCTACAGTCTTGAATATCTGAAGGATTAAATAAACATCACGTTACCTCTTTCAGCAAACATACAACAGGGCTGATTGTAGTTGTGTACAGTATATAGTACATGCTAGGCAATTACATTATGTAGGTCTGTAAGAACTTTGCAAAAATTTGTTGGTACACTTTTATAACTAAAGCGTTTACATGACAAATGATTGTTTAAGTCCAAATCAAAAGTGCATGTAAACACACTTGCTGACTGTTAATCTAATTATTTTTTAAGTGGCAAGAACGTCCCGCACCTACACACCGCAACTCCCTCACACATTTCCATTCATTGAAATGTCAACATACATGCCACCCTCTCTCTCTAAACATTGAAGTCATACATAGACTTGCATCACCCGCCTGCAGGCTCTACAGAAGCGGCTGTCTGTCTGATGTCCTCTGTGGGTTCGGGGTATAGTCAGAGGCACACGTTATTCCTGAATCATTAGTCACTGCAGTAAAGCACGCTAAGCCGCATGGCTCTGTACCTCCTCCTAGGTTCCCTCACTAAAAGCCAGTGATGATTGCTTTAAACTGGGAGCTTTGCCAGGGAAACCATGAGAATTACAAAATCAATGATACGCCAGAAGAGTCATTCAAGGGTGCCAGGCTGATTCTGCAGGCAGCTATCCTGCTTTATTGAGATGGTGACGTTGTGAAGAGAAAAGCTGTGGTGCGTATGGGGAACAGATGAGAGAAATGAGGGGAGGGATTGTGGGAATTGAATGATGGGTATGAATGACTGGAGGGACAAGAACAGGGTGGTGGACTCTGTGGCCCGGTGTTGCTTAGACTATTGTGGAAGAAGCGTCCAGCCAACGCTGCTAAATGAGGCATTTAGAAGACCTCTGCAATATCGCTTTCTTGCTTTGTCCCTATGTCTTTTTGCTGTTCAGAGGTTTGGTGCAGATTTGGTTCATGCCCTGGAGAGTCATTACTTCATCCCTTGCCTGTTATCGATTCTTTCTGTATTGTACCATATAGCCCCTGCTTGATGGGGTGGATGGCGTTCGTCACTAAAGGATTTGTTCTTATCTTCAAGGTTGTCTGGCCCCATGTTGGGGCCGACCTTGTGAAAACAGCATGTCCATTACTCCTACTCTGACATCTCTGACAGAACCTGTTAGTCCAGGCTTCAATCTACAGAGCAGAAACTGCCAGCCCACACAGATACCACCTGTATCAGACCCTTCTAAATCTACCAGGTATGACTCACCTACAAAGGCTATTAGGACATGATATACAGATTTCCAGATTCAATTTGATTCTGATTCAAAAGTTTTTCCAATTCCAAATTGATTCAGTTGTACATAGTTCTGTATAATGTCTATTTTGTGTTCAAATAATGCTGTAAATTATACAGGATATACTATCTAAAACACTTTTTAAAACTAAACTGAACTGATTAATAAAAGCAATTTGAATCTGGTAACACTGACTGGTCGCACTGTATAATTTTGATTCAGTGAAAAAGAACATGCTAAGATTAATGTATTTGTGAATATGGCTAAGTTGTATGTTTTTGATTCACTTACAAGAACTACCTCACATAAGTGACATTTGTTCGTACATCAGGTGACACTGATCACGTATGTTTTTGATTTGCTTAAAATAACCATCTCATAAGAGTTATTTGTTTGTGAATCGGACTACACAGCTCCGGTTTTTGAATCACTAAAAGGAAATG
The DNA here is from genome assembly GCF_951802725.1 of Rutilus rutilus. NCBI lineage: Eukaryota > Metazoa > Chordata > Actinopteri > Cypriniformes > Leuciscidae > Rutilus > Rutilus rutilus. The sequence goes on along the minus strand of NC_140209.1, from coordinate 45,961,646 downwards.
GCTCCTAAGAGTTATTTGTTTTGTGAATCGGGCTAAACGGGTCACGTTGTATGTTTTTTATTCACTTAAAGATCCGCCTCACAGAAGTAATTTGTTTGTTAATGGTGTGACACTGATCATTCTTTATGTTTTGATTTGCTTAATATAATATTTTTTTTTGTGTGAATCGGGCTACAATTCTCGATCAGCATGTTTTTGATTCACCACAAAGAAATAACAAGTTGTTTTTAAATCTGACAACACTGGCCTGTTTGTTTTGTGTTGGAAGTTTATTTTGACAATTCTTACCATTATTTCTCTCTCGATTTATACACAAAACCTTTTAAATTTGGAAAATTTTAACGTAAATTCACAACAGGATCCAAGCAATGTTGCTTAGTGAGTTAATTCAGCAGAATGCAGTGACATCTGTCATACATTTTCAGCCACTGAAAATAAGCACAAAATAAAAAATAAATCTTTAGATTTTAAGATGCCAAATCAGAATGCATTGGGAAAACCGATATTTTGTGGGCTATCAACCTTTAACTCAACTTGTTCTGGAAGACTCCCCTAAAACGAGATGTACTGCGAATGCAAACACTCCTCCAATCAAGTAGGACCCCCTACTGTGAGTCAGACTGTGAATTATTAGAGTGATGGACTACATTCAGATAACTGTAGCTTTTTAGGTCAACTTTAATCAGTCCAAAAGCATCATTATTAGATGCTAGATTGATACTGTTTTTTTTCTTGATAGTAATGAAGAGATGGCCATTTGTATATTTCCCAGCCTCAAAGTCTTGTGACTGCAGCATTGATTTAAACAAGGCCATGCCGCAGAAGAGGTACAAAAGGTTGCTTGTTCAGAATGCTGAAGCCATTTTTTGGATCCCTTTTAAAACTAATTTACTTGTCTTCCAGCAAACCCTTTGACGACTCGCACAATGGGTAGGAAGCATCTTCTGTGTACCGTAGGGACTGCTTTGCACATGTTTTTTGGGGGCTAGTGTAAATGGTGTTTAAAGGACGTCACTTAAAAACGCTGCCAGGGGACTCAGGTAATGGGCTCTGGGAATATAAATCATACCGTCCCTCATATCGACTTTTAACATTACACTCACATCCGCGGCACAAGAGCAGCTAAATCGCTCTCATATATGCAGGGCTGTAAATAAATAAACAGTGCCCCGTATTTTCTCCGAAGCCTCTGGAACGTCTCCAGACAAGGAAATGTGGGACTGACATGCCTCACTGCTGCACTTTGCCTGATTAATACAGCAATGTTTTTTTTTCCTGCATTATAAACTGTCCTGTGCACTTTAATCTGAAGATGAACTGGGTCACATATTCCTTTCCTTCAAAACTAATTATAAGCCTTGCACTTTTAAATTATAAAAATGATCTTATCCTTTCCACTGGCCCTATCTAAGATGACAAGATTAAGAGGGGAAAAGAGGGTTGTGCTAGGAAGATTTATATCTCTGAGAAGTACGACACATAGACACGGTCCTTTAGGAAGAGCTGTTTGTATGAATTCCTGCTGTTACGGTTACCTTTTTTTCCGCTGCTTATGGCTGACTTTAGCTGACTGGCTCTCTCTCTAGAATGAGGGAATAAAAGTGTGTGAATTTACGAAGGAGGAAAAGAAGCTGATGTGGTAGTGGGATCCATAATCTTTTTCTGTTTTGTACGTGTGACAGAGAGAGGGAGAAATGTGCGGTCGTGGCCCTGACTAATAATGAGGAAAGATGTAGCTTATACATTCATTTAAAGCTGGCTGTTTTTAGCCATGAGTATAGGACTATTTGGGCTGCGGCAAACTTAAAACTATCACAGTGCATCCTGCCGTTGCTGTATCTGTGTTAAAAAGCTTTAAAATATGTGTGTGTGTATGGTGACATATTTTCATATACAAAAATTTTACATAAATTAAAGATGCAGTAAGTTATTTCTAAGAAACACAGTTGATATTTGAAATCAACCCAAACAAACACTTCATTCCCTTCCTTTTTCCGCCCCCCAAATGCACAAACACGCAATGCAAGAGTGGTTGTCTCTTTATCATAGTTGAAGCAAAGCAAAATAATGCTTCATGAAAAATAAAGAGAAGATGATGAGCGAACGACAAGAAAGAACAAAAAAATGTACATACAGTACACAAAGGTATATTTGAGCAAGAGTTTGTTGTTAGTCACCAGCAACACAGCAGCTCCAGACAAACAATGACACTCAGAACAGTCCTGTTTCTATAGCTAACATTATAGCAACAGCACATCTTGGTTCTGCGAAACATTGCAAAACCAATGTTGCTCACGTATGAAGCAGAAACAACGCAACCTCTGCATCCATTTTCAGGCCTTCCTGCTTAGCTCTCTCCAGCACTGGAAAGCTTTTCTAATATTAACATGGGTCCAAAAGCTATTGCCTGATCATAACCCTTCTTTTTCCATTGGGTTATTTTTTTTTATTTTTTTACCTAGGTTCTGGTTAGTTTTTCTGTAACTCAGTTGCTGAGTCATTTTTACTGTCAAAACAAATGATGAAACCCCTCACACACGTACCCCAGCTCTGCCAATATTGGGTAGTCTGTGCCAAACCGGTTAATTTGTCATTTTGTGTTCTGTTCTGAGAGAAAACTTCCTGAATGAAATTAAGGTTTGTATTACATTGTTTTCCTATCAAATTATTACTGTACAAATAGGAAACCGTTTGTAGTTTCACATTTTACCTTTTTTGGTTACATGTACGTTGCAGCTAACGCCTGCTTGGAACGCTATACAAACGTAGCATTCACTGGATCTACACTCAAAGCAAATGACAAGCAAAAAAAATGTAAGTTTCACCTTCCGCTAAAGAATATACAACCAGGGCTGAAACACAACGCAACATTGGTGTAAATTGTAAGATTGTCATTTACAGTGCTATGCATAAGTTTAGACACCCATGCTAAAGTTGACTAAAAAGAGGAATAAAAAATCATCTTTTGGAAATTGAACTTAATGCCTTAATTAAAAAAAATAGGAAAAATCCAACCTTTAAGGACACCAATTTTCTTTGTGAATGAATAATGTATCGTAAATAAATAAATGTTCTTCCTTAAAATACAGGGTGCATTTGTCTGGACACCCCTATGTTAAATTCCCATAGAGGCAGGCAGATTTTTATTTTTAAAGGCCAGTTACTTCATGGATTCAGGATACTATGCATCCTGATAAAGTTCCCTTGGCCTTTGGAATTAAAATAGCCCCACATCATCACATAGCCTTCACCATACCTAGAGATTGACATGGAGTACTTTCCATAAGATCATCTCTCAATGCAAATCAAACCAGCTATTAGGCTAACTGAAATAAAACCATGCCAATCTCTAGGCCTTTATATGCCAGTAACTGGCCTTTAAAAATAAAAATCTGCCCGCCCTTAATGGGAATTTAACATAGGGGTGTCCAGACTTATGCACCCTGTATTTTAAGGAAGAACATTTATTAATTTACGATACATTATTCATTCACAAAGAAAATTGGTGTCCTTAAAGGTTGGATTTTTCCTAATTTTTTTAATTAAGGCATTAAGTTCAATTTCCAAAAGATGATTTTTTATTCCTCTTTTTAGTCAACTTTAGCATGGGTGTCTAAACTTATGCATAGCACTGTATAAGATTGTCATTTAATGAACTGGAACAGCCTACTGATACCAATTTTACAGATTCCCATTGGCTCCTCCTGTCACGTCCTAAAATGTTTGCTAAACGTTTTGAGTATTTTATGATTGTATAATAAAAAATTTATAAAATAAAAATTATATATATAACAGAGATTTTAGAGAGCATTTTTATTTATTTTAAAAAAATGGACAACCTTTTATATTAGGTTGAAATATACCTATATTGTCAGTGTAGACAATATAGGTATATTGTCTTTACTGACAAAAGTATAAACAACCTGTCAAAAAACAACCAGCAAAATGGGTTAATGTATAAAACCCAACAAGCTTGGTCAAAATAACATGTTCTGTCATATATTTTCCCAGCATTGGGTTGCCAAATAACCTAGAAATGTGCAATTTTTTGTGTGTATAACACATGTTTTATAAGAAAATGGAAGAAGAAGTAGATTACACCCAAACTGTCACGTCTCAGTGCTCGGTTGGACTTTAAGGCCCCGTTTACACGTACATGGTTATTTAGAAAAACTGAGACATTTCCCTTCGGTTGTGCCCCTCGTTTACACGCAAACGGAGAATTCGCCTCTAAAACCGATTCTTTCTAAAAACTCCAGCCAGAGTGGAGATTTTGGAAAACTCTGTTTGCACGTTTGCATGTAAACTGAGAAAAACTGAGTTTTAGGCAGTCGACGTCACAGTATGTGACAGAACTTGCACTGCGTCAAAGGTGCGACCTATATTTTCGGGATTCTGATTGGCCAACATGGGCTTGAGCTTCTCGTTACACTGCCACCTACAGGTTTGGCATGCTCTTGACGGCATACACACAGGTTTGTGTAAACGAACACTTTTCTGAAAACGGAGAGAGTGAAATGTCCGTTTATGAAAATAACCGGCCACGTGTAAACGTAGCCTAAGTTTGTGTTTTGATTTGTTCCTGTTTGTCTTTGTTCTTTTCCAGCCACTCCTTTGTTTCTATGGTTACTGTCATTATCAGTTCAGTTGTTTCACCTGTTTAGTTATCTTCGTCATCTGTCTCACCTGTGTTCTGTTAATCAGTGTAATCTATGTTTGTATTTAAGTTCCTTGTCTGATCTCCATCTTATTTAGTGTGTGTTGCTACCTGTTCTGCCGTCCTGTGTTTAATTACTAATAAACCTTCGTTGTGGAATTATATTCTCGTTTCCGTCTGCCTTCCTGCAATCCACTGTGACACAAACATAGTGTATCTAAAACATGTTTAACATTTTAATCCCAAATAATTTCTTGATACATTAACTGTTTTTAGTTTTGTCCCAGTCCTCAAGAATCGATGTAACCTTTCTTTTACTGTAGCCCATTGTGAAGTTACTCTTGAAAGTCTGTTTTGTGGAGAGAAATGTCATAGTCCCCAAGAGCTCATTGGTACTGTCTAAATGACTTGTTCCTCTTGTATCTTTCCAGCCAATTTGAGGTGCAGGACAAACAGAAACACTGCCAGCCTTCCTTCTCCTGTATCCAAATCACTATGTGCTCAAATTTGACTGTTTATTACATTCTTTCAGCACAATCAGATTCAGACATGGCCAACAGGGCTTCCCAGGTTGTAATCAAGATCAGATGGAATCTTCACAAAATAACGTGTTATTATTGCTGATCTATAGTGTTAAACTCTATATTCTGATATATGCCCGAGGGTAGAGATGACAGGGGTCCTATTGCTCAAATCCTGGATGCTATTTGCTCTCAGCTGAGCACATCACTGATGTTTATTATTAATTTACCTGCAATTTGCCATACAAACTTCACCATCCTACTTGCAAAAACCATCAATTTTTAAAAACATAATTTGGCTCTCTGATAGATCTATAATTTAGCAGCTCCTCCTAAAATTTGGCATATTTTTGCAATTACACCCAAGGCCTTAGGTGGGAACTCTAGGAATGAATATTGCATTACTCACACTTTTTTTAAAGTAAAGTTAATTATTTTAATATTGAAGATTTGTAGCCTTCACTTAATGAAAAGGAATAGTTCACACACACACACACACAAAAATATTTATTCACATTCATGTTGTTCCAAACCTGTATGATTTTTTTTCTTTAATGGTACAAGGTGAATTTTTGGAATTCATATCCTGGCCACTGTTTTCAGTATTATGAAAGTGAATGAGAACTGGGGATGTTACGCTTTATGATGACAAAAAAGCACCAGTGTCAGTGTTTCCCCTACCATTGTTTTGGTGGGGCGTTCCCTCGCAAAGTTATTTGCGTTCCCACTCAAAACCTGTTGTGAGCTCGGACAGACACTTCCTGTTTAATGTCCCGCTGGCAGTGCTTCAGAGCTCCATACGTTAATGGAGCGTTTCATAGTGTTTGAACCTGGACTCAAATGTAAAGGAATGCGGTCAGTGCTTAACTCAAGGAGTTCAGTGAAGGTGGCAATATTTCCCGGATCAATATTCGTGAGCTAAACGTTGTTAAAACACAAATGACACATATTTACTATCACAATAACCTAGACAACGAGCTACAACCCAATTTTCCTCAAAACGAGCTTTATGATATAAATTTGTGCTAACCAGCCGATTGAGAGACAAGTCAGAATAAGGGACCGTCTGCAAAGTGCAAATCCCAAAACCCCTCTGCACATTTTATATTATTAAACATATTCAATAGCTTCACTTTGACATACTGTACTGTCACACATCACTGCTCTCCTGCTGGTTATACTATAATACTTAGTTTGATAAAAATGCATAATTTTTATGATTATTTATTATGAAACAAAATTAATAACTTCACCCTTTTTAGAAAAAAATATTCAATAACTTCACACTGTTATAGTGTAATGCCATCAAATTCAGTAAGCAAATATAATGCAAAAGCTATGGTTGTAACTATTATGTTAGCTGCGTGCGGTACCAGTATAATTTGTGAAAAGAATAAGCCTACTTATTTTTTATGTGCAATTACTTCCCAAACTAAGTGTTGTATAACCAACATTAGAGCAATGAACTAAATTTGGTGTGTTACAGTGAAGTTATTGAATATTTTTCATAATATAAAATGTGCAAAAGCAGTGTAGTATGATCAGTGGGACACCATTGATGTGTAAAATGAATTGGGTGGCACTACAGTTTGTAACATTGAAGTTAATGACTATTTTTGTAGTCACTTTTTTGGGTTATATTGCACTCTGCAAACATTAATGTTTTATGTCTTCATTTGATTTCCAGAAAAAAACACAACACTGAATTAAATGATTATTTTTTCATTTTTACTGTTGAGTCACTGTAAGATTTGTAAAAGCTTTATTAATCCATATGTGGAGATACATTCAGTGTTTTATACGTCATGGTGTTGTTAGCAAATAATTAGTGTTGTTAGATTACAACACAAGCTTTTAGGCCAATGTTGAGAACAATGTCACACATTCTTGAAGGTGAGAGTGTGAAACTTACCTCGCAAAATCCCTGAGGCTGCATACATCAGCCCTGACTTCCTTAAAATGGAGCAGGAAGAAGAGCAGGTTGTGCTCACTGCACCAAAAAAATATTCCATCCACCATTTTATAATCCTACCTAATTACGGTTAATGCGGTAAAACCCTTGCATATATCTCCTGATCTGCTACTGTAAGGCCAAACGCAGTCCCCAACTCCATTTGTAGGACATCAGTGAGCATTTTGTCATTTTAAAGGGAATCAATGTAGGATAAAGGGGTAATTTATTCATCATCAAGGTGCTCGGTGGGAGAAATTGTCTATTGGCAGATTTTGGATTTAGCTACCTGGCAGTCAGTGTTCGGACAAACGTGCTGTAATATAGATAATGCTAAATCAACAGTCTCATAATATATCAAGTCTTGCAGCTGCTATGTACATGCAGGTCATTGTGAATCCTATCGCGGGGGTAACTGAATGTAGGTCACCAGCCATGCTTGTGAAGCCCTGCTTTGCTTGTGTGTTTGTGTGTGTGATGTTCAGCGGGAGTGCTGTTGTGTAGCTGTTAATGAATGGGGAGAGAAACACAGCTTAGTCAGTGCTAACAGCAGGGGTGTAAAATGCTGGCTAGACATGATGTATGGTGGTGTGGTCATCTAAAGAGTGGGAGAGGGAAAAACTTGAGTTGTGTCCCAAATGATGCACACTAAACTATACACTACACACTTATACTATGTACTCAACCGTGTAGGGAATTCATGTTTTTAAGGTTATTTTGTCATTCAACATCAGAGTCCGATAGCCCCCATATACAGTACATATATATATATATTCTGCTAAATCTCTCTCTATTTTTGTTTCCCTCAAGAAAAAAAGTGGGTTTGGCACAACATGATGGTGAGTAAATGACAACTTTCCTGATAACTATGATAACTATCCTATATAGTCATCATGTAACACTGTTCACACACAGCTCATTTTACTTATATAATTTGGTGTTTTTCTCAGTTAAACTGGGTATTCAATCAGAAAAATATGTAAGCCAGGAAAGTGAAGTAAAAAGTTATTTTTAAGGGAATAAACTACTCATCCTAGGAAGCATTGCTAATCGAACCAGAACAAATTGACAATATAACTAATGATTTTATAGCTATTGATTATAAATACAATAACTTTTTTTCTCAGTTAATTAAAAAATATATACAAATACAAATATATAAGTAGTTTGAGATTTGCAGTACAACTGAGTGGTCACTGGTCATTTTCTGTTTCTATGGTAACAGCAGCTTCTTTGATTAGTGGATTGTGGGTAGTGTAGGTCTTTACTGGGAATGCGACAATTTAACACAATTCGTTTTTTAATAAAGTTGGAAATCACCCTAAATTTGGACTTATACAGAAGCATATGTGCCCAGGATGGGCGTCTGATGACCTGTGCCGAACATGATGGACAGGTAATTAGAGCTGGTCAGAAGTTTGGCATTGTTAATGAGTCAGCACCTAGCGAACAGGAGCAACGTTCAAATCCCATTAGTCTATATCGGCAGGGGATTACCGTCATTCGCTCCCTTTCCATGTTATGATGGAGGAGGTGCAAAAGAAATGTATATAACCAAAGAAGCTTGAAGGAGGCGGGAGTTAGTACTTGTTGACAGCGTTATACTGTCGAGCAGTTGATTAACGCTGCGCTCTGGAAGTTTTATCTCCGCAAGCGAAGGAAAACTCAGAACAGTAACTTCTAGAGATTCACCAAACCCCTGTGGAGGATTTTAACACGTTCCAGAACACGGACCTCATTCACACAGTACAACAAAGCCTCCTCCTCCAGCGCTTTGATGCCTCTCACTGGCTCCCTGCACCAGCAGTGCTTTTGTTCAGCGGGAGCCAAACTGTCATTTATGCATGCAACATAGTTCAGGTGTAAAAGGAACATTGGGCTATATCGTTGTTCTTAGAGCTTAATCAATCACGTCTTGGGAGAATAGGTTCTGGGTCCCAGCTCTAGTTATGGCCAGGTGACTGATAAGTAGTATTGATCATTCCTTTTTTCCCCCCATTACCTCTGTTGAGACTGATGGAGCCCTGTGTTTCCTATAGGGAGCTGTTTTCAGGACCATGGACAGCTCCTGGCCACCCGCTGATGCTGATTCCACTGCCACTGGGGTTTTATTATTTATGGACATGCTTGCCCTTGAAATCAATGCTGTTTTTGATTTATTTAGCAGCTTTGTATCTGAGAGGATTTCTGAGAACATATCAAACCTTATATAGAAAATATATACGCCTTACCATAAACCAAGGAGTTGTGTTAAAGAGATTCTGTCATCATTTTAGTTCCAAAACTTCTATGACCTTTTTTTTATCAGTGAAACTAAATACTAAAACAGTGTTGGTCTTAATTGTCCATGCAAAAACAAGGAAAGGGATGATAAGTTTCAAAAAAGCATGCAGAATCAACATAATGGTATGATAAAACTATAATTCACATCTTCTGAAGCCATGCAAGAGCTTTGTGTGGGAAACAGACTGAAAGTTATTACTCATTTTTCATTTTCTCCTCCATTGAGCTGTTAACCGAATCATTGAATCAGTAAGTCAAACTCGGGTGAGTTTCCTGTACAGCGGTTCTAACTCGCTGCTTAACTTCCATAGTATGATGCATCATTGGTGAAATTAATAGATTCCCAAAACTGTAGTAACTTTGTTGTATGAACCATGTCGGTTCAACAATATAGAACTGTCATTATTGACATCACACAGGTGATGGAGTAATAATATCTGTTAATTAATCTCTTTGAGGTCAATAATAATATCAGATTATTGCTTTATTATCAGATGTTTGATTTATTCGCAGGATCCCTCTTAATGTACGTCATAGTGATCCGTACATTCACACATGCACACTCTTCAAAAATGGCACTTACATGTGATATTAACAAGAAATGATGTTTCTAACCACAGGTCAAGAGCTGTTCCAACCACACAACTTTGCGATATGCTGTTTACCAATATTTGTTAGAACTATGGTTTCCGAAAATGCAGAATCGTTGAACTATGTTGGTAACGACGGAACTTGCACTCATAGCTTGCTAACGATGGTTTGGGAAACGCACCCTTGATTATTGAACGAATCATTCTGACTAGCTGTGTAAAGGCCAATTCACACTGCTCCGACAGACGGCAACAGACACTTTGTCCGGTTTGGTTGGATCAGCATGTTAGAGTCTGTTGGCGTCTGTCGAAGCTTGTTCTCGCCGATTAAACATGCTGAATCGTAGTTAGAATGCCTGAGAGAAGTGACGTGCTGTAATCTGGTGACTGTCGCCATTGGTCTGCGTCTGTCGGTGCAGTGTGAATTGGCCACAATTCCATAAAGAATCAATCGATTCATTTTTCAAAATCCCTTTGTGTTCCACAGAAGGGGAAGTCATATGGGCTTGGAATGCTGTAACAAATTACAATCAATGAACTAAACATTCATTGACAATAGCAGTGGCCCATATGCATGCAGGATGGCAGATTTGCTATCCATTGACCCACTTTTGGTGAGTGTGGTTTCATCCAGTTAATTATGTTTTTTTTCTTCATTTATTAAGAGTACATCTCTAGTTTTGACTACACATATTGTGGGGTATCGAATCTCATCATTCCTCAAATAATTGTTAAAGAACTAGAAATGTAATTGGAAGCAGAATAGAATTCTGCACTAGTCCCATCCCTACTGCCGCATCTCCTACTTCCCCATTCCCACATCTAGTTGAATAACCTGAGGAGGGAGAAGTTGTGTGCAGCTTGCTGCAGTGCAGTTACTGCCCACCCCATCTCTCTCTCTCTCTCTCTCTCTCTCTCTCTCTCTCAGCTGCGCTTTTTTGACTGACTTTCCACGTATTGTTTTCTCACCACTGCTCTCTCTCTCTCTATTTATTATGTGTTCCTTACTCTAACTGTTGTTTTTGTTAGGAAACAAAGCCGTGTAAGAATTTGCTTCATTCTGCAGCTCTCTCTCTCTTTCTCTTTTGCTTTTCTCATGTTCTGCGCAGCAAAAAGCTCCTGTTTTTTTAGCATTTATTGGTTGCTTCCACTGCCTTCTAATATGAGAGAATAACCTTGATAATGTGTTTGTCAGGGGCTGATGCATGTGTGCATGCGTGCGCGTGAGTGATGGATCTCATCTGGGACTCAGTGCGGGGTGATAACCGCTTCCAGCTGCTACTTTTCATCCATTATCAACACAGCTGGATCAACCCCCATCCTCTCTGTCTCCATCTCTGCCTGTCTATTCTCTTTTTTTTCCAGCATATTTTGCTCTACCATGTGCTCACGCCATTCACATGGTGATCACATTCCTCCTCAGACGCCACCCGTATCGAAAGCTGGAGTGTCTTTTTGCTGACTTGCTTTATATCGCAACTCTTGCCTGCTAAATAATTCACCTCATACATATGTGGCTGTGCTCCCATTCAAAACAGTTCCCTCCCTACCTACATGCACTGCTCAAAAGAGTCGGGGGATTGTATTACATCTGTGTAAACACGTGCGAGGGCTTTGATACTTCTGCACTTTTCAACCCGTAGCCATTTTTAGCATGTTTGCTGCATTGACGTTTGATCGCAAAGGGAGAACGTGCTATAAAAAGACTCGTTTGAATGTCTCCAGACGGCTTGCTGAGCCTTTGGCGTCAGAACACTTTAATAACTGTCTCAATTAGTCATTGTTTCTCATTGCTCGGGCCCTTTTAAAATGACATTCTTCAATTTAGTTTTCTGTGGTGGGACAGCGTTTCTGAACTCTTTCCAAATGAAATTGCTGAAAGTGCAAGAGATATCTATTAGAACTTCCTACTATCAGGGGAACAAAAGTCCATCTCATTAAATCATGTTAAGTCTATTGATTTTTCTTTTCTTTTTTTTATTTATCTGCTGTTGCTTTTTTCTTTCTGACAACATGAGCCAATCTCATCCCGGCCTCAGGGAGTATTGGGACAATTCCAAGACTGAATACCATGATCATTCAAGGATTTCGTTTTTGTGATGGAAGCCAAAACCTCTGCTCGTACAGCTGTAGATCTAAGCAAAAGCTCATAAGCCCTAAACATTTAAAGAACACTAAAAACATCCTAGAGATGCATGATATTTCGGTGCTATAACTGTTATAAAGTCTATATACAATATATACATTACTGTTCAAAAGTTTAGGGTTGGTAAGATAAAAAAAATAAAAAAACTCTTCTGCTCACTAAGGCTGCATTTATTTATCAAAAATACAGTAAAACAGTATGCAATACAGTAAAATAATATTACAATTTAAAATGTCTGTTTTCAATTTTAATAATTTTTTAAATGTAATTTATTCCTGTGATGCAAAAGCAGAATTTTCAGCTCCAGTCTTCAGAAATCATTTTAATGTGCTTAAGAAACACATCTTATTATTAACAATGTTAAAAACAGTTAATTTTCTTAAAATCCCCCTGCAGTCAATCATTTTAACCCTTAAAACTTATCTTTGATCACCAAAATGACATATTTAAAATATAAAAAGTAGCTTGAATGTAACTCTACACCCTTTCTTCATTTAATATACGCAGACTCATGAATATGCAAATGAGCCCCGCCTCCACTCAATCATGCCAGCTCAGAATACCTGATCCACTCTGTCAACTGTAGGAAACACTGCACAATGGCAAATGGAAATACTGGTTTACTTCAGCCATATATGTTTGAACCAGAAACTGATTCAGAAGAGGAAGAGTGAATTATACAGGCTCATCTACAAGTCGACACATAACGGTAATTAAAATTATTATCCTTTTTCTTTACTAAGTTATCAAACAACTAGGCTAATAATTAGTTGCTAATCTTACACAAACCATGTTCCCGTTCGCCATCTCAGTCTGCCTTCTAAAAAATCAGTATCCTTAGAAATGCTTTGAACAACTCAGAACGTCAGTGGAGAAAGGTGTATAGTTCACTATAACATCGTAATACACATTATATACATAATTCACCCGCTATATTGCTAAATATACCGTACCTGATTTTTCATATCAACAGAAACATATACCGGGATAACCTGGCTTCTCTTGAGACTCCACTGCTTCTCAAGTTCGCAGCATAGTTATTATGATATGCTAAAGCCCGCCCCCCCTCGTGACGGGATTGGTTACAACATGTTGCGGCCCAGTATGGTGATGGGGGCACTATACTGTCAAAGAGCACCGTCCTTCGGATGAGATGTTAAACCGAGGTCCTGATTCTCTGTGGTCATTAAAAATCCTAGGCTGTCCTTAGGAAAAAGAGTAGGGGTGTAACCCCGGCATCCTGGCCAAACATTAAACGCTTGATTTTCTCCATAGGGGGACTTTAAGTAGGCCTATCCTTTGATGAATATAACAAAATCTTTTGTAACATAAATGTCTTTACTGTCACTTTTGAACAGTTTATAAGTTGATATTGGGAATTTGTACATACTCATTTCCCCTTATTTTTAATATATTAATTTTTTTCATGCTTGTGTCTAACGCTCACTGAAAGTTACTCTTTAATAACACAATCTTTAAAGTCCCCCTGTAGTCAATAATATTATCCCTTAAAACTCATATTTGGTCACCAAAATTACATATTTAAATGTTTTTTTTCCTGGGAAAAAAATTCTTCATGCCTTAAAATAGCTTGAATGTAACTCTACACCCTTGCCTCATTTAATATGCGGTTCTATGAATATGGAAATTAGCTCCGCCTCGACTCACTCGCACCAGCCTCAGCGATCACACGTTGATGTGATTGGTTAAAAGGTAGTTTGTGACATCAGAAACACCAGCGATTTCAAACAGTGTCTTTGGTTCACTGCAGTTTTAAAGAGAAAATACTCAGTAATGGTGTTGACTTATGAATTTGCACATGGTTAGTCTTAAAGCATATTAAAAACACCACATAGACATAACAACAACATTAAAAACTGATTTTCACCACAGGGGGATTTTAATAACTTTTAAATGTATTCTTTTGCAAATCTCAAAATTAATTTTCATCTTTTATACTGTAGCCTACATTATAATGTTGTGAATGTGATCCCTAAAAAGATTGATTTTAGTTTGTTTTTTACATTTAAAATTTATCGCCATAACTTAAAAATAAATATTGATCAATATAATTTTTTAAAATGGTGTATCGTTAATTGATGCATAGGACAGGTGCTTTTATCCACAGCAAATTAAAGTCCATTCAAGCTACTGTACACCTTTGATCAGAATTTGTGTTCCATTAGACTCAAAACCACAGCCTTGCCATTGCTAGCACCATACAGGGCTCGTGGTGCCAGCGATGCAGGTGTTGGTCACCGCCTGTGTGCCGCTTTGAGCCACAGCTCAGTGACATGCGGAGAGCTCAGGGATTTATGTTGTTCTAATGATGTCCCTATAGGTCATGGAAAACATCCTACAGTTCTGCTGCAACACCCGCTTGAAAGAAATGCGCATACTTGAAGGATGGGGGCTTCTCTCCTTCCTGTCCAAGTGGCTTTATTAATTGCCTGGTTTGAATTTAAAATAACTTAATTAAACAATCTAGAGTTGTTCCAACAGGGTCGCTACAGAAACAGTCACAGTCTCTTTTAGCTACCAATCCCCGCATGCCTGCATGTATGATTGCCTATACCCTGACGACCTGAGCAGTGCAAGTTTAATTGACAGAGAGAAGAAACTTTAAGTGAGGAGCTCTTAAGTTTCTCATAGGTATTTTGGAGGGTTTAAGAGCTGTGGCCTAGTGGTTAGGTGACATTGAGCTGTGATGGTCATGTGGATGGTGTGAGTTGAAGTCTGTCATTTTTTGTCATTTCTCTTCTGTCAGTGTTAAAAAAATGGCACAAGCCCCCAAAAGGATGACAAACACAAGCTCCCAGCGGTCCCCTCTAAACTCAGTGGGAGAGGTGGTGGGTCTGCACCATCACTCAGCTCACAGGCTGCTCGTGAGGAGAATGTTTCAATTACAAAGCTCTGATTGATGTTCTCTCTGGTCATCTGGCATGCAGCGAGGCACAATAATCAGAGGATTCCTGCTACAGTGAGGCTGACACCACTGACATAAATGAGCAACAAATCCAATCAAATCCAATATGAGCTGAGCACTATCAGCCCTCTAACGCTGGGAGGGAGATCTATAGTCTTCCATGCCAGACCTCATGTTGGGATTGATGCATTAACTTCAAGTCAATAAGTCTGAATGCTCTCTGAAGAAAATGACACTCGTTTTTACACTTGAAAACTAATCAGGTTTAAAAGGGAACAAAGAGTATTTGATTGAGACCGTTTAAGTGGATCTTATGGGAGCAGCTTTGCTATATAAGTGAAAACATCTTTGAAACTGTGTGTAGTTAGTTTAGGAATGCATGTTAGAATGCATATAAATTATGTATTATAAATACCAATGTGTTATGTCCAATAACTGATAAATGGCCAATACTATATTGTCTAAAAAAGAATAAAAAATTAAAATAAAATGAATATTTTTATAATGTACAAAAATATATATTTAAATTAATTATTATTGGTTTGTTGTTAAATATGCTGTTTGAATTTTATATTGATATTATATTTTAATACTAATAATAAATATTTTTATATTAAATATCAATTTTACTATTTGATTTCAATATTAAATATGTAATATATTTTTACATTTGATTTTTTTTTTGTATCAGCCAATAGGCAATATGGCACCAATATATTGTGCATGCTTGTACAGAAAGATATATTACATTGAAATGATTAGTTTATTGTTAAATAGATAGTTTGAAAATTATTTGAATATTACATTTTAGTATTCATATTAAATATGAAGTGTAATATTAAATGAAACATTAAATATTGATATTAAATATGAAATAAATGTTTACTATTTTAGTAAACGTGTAGTACACAATATCTAAACTAGAATTTGTGAGGCATGCTGGGTAATCGTTTTTGTGTATTTAGAACAGAATCAGGTTTTGTGCATAGTTTTACCATGCATTGTTTGTCCATAAACAATAGAGAACTGTTCTTTATTGTCAATTTTAGGCATGATAAATTTTTTTTTGCTATAGTAGTAAAATATCAGCAGTACTTATATTTGACCACCAGAGGGCCTTGCTTTCTTTCTCTCTCTCACACCACGCCGTAATGCCAAGAAACACAATCAGCAACCATAAGCTAGTCTGCCTCTGTTCACCGCAACTGTGCTATGCATTGTGTATGTGTGAGAGAGTCAATCCTCACTCCGCTATGCCGTCTGAATGCTGATGTCTTACGCTGCAGCAGTGGCCCACTTATCCAAGTAACCTCGCACAAGTCTGTCTCTTCCTCCTCTTTCATCACTCACTTTCCATCTTGTCCTCCTCCTCCTCCTCGCTCTCTCTTTCTCTGACTGGATGGATGAGGAGGGGTGAATCAGCCCACAGGACTGAAATGAGGACGCCTTACTGCTGATGCACACACTTCTGCTCAAACAGCCCACAGTTCTGTGTTCTAAGGTGTGTGTGTGTATGCATAATTATTTGTGTTTGTGTTTTGCGTGCATTCCTCTGCACACATGCTCAAGGTAACGTCGCCGGATATTTGGAGCAGGTTGATCCCTGGCAGCCCGCACCAGGCGGCATCGTGTGTATGTGTGTGTGTTTGTGTTTTTGCTAATGGTGACTGGCCTTGGCACATTAGCTCAGGGAAGCGCTGAAGCTTGTGACAGCCGAGCCAACGGCAGCCCGCATATGTCCACCCCAGCATGGGGAGTGTGGCTGCGGCATCTGGGGTCCTTTCAGAGGCACACATCTGCTAAAACATCAAATACGGGCATTAAAACAAAGCTTCCCTGCAAAGGACACAATCCTTGCGCTCTCGGAAAAAAATGTTCCAAAAGGTTTTTTTCTTGTAGTAATGCCATAGAAGAACCATTTTTGGTTCTTTTAAGAACTGTTTGCTGAAGGGTTCTTTGAGGAACCAAAAATGGTTCTTCTATGGCATCACTGTGAAACTTTATTTTCAAGAGTGTAGATGCTAATAAAGAATCTTTATTTTTAAGCGTGTGGTTCTATGGTTGTGCTAGACATAGTGATAATACATTGTAGGGTTGTGTGAGGTTCCCACGGTTATATGGTAGCCAAACACTATACGTCACATGTATTTCACACTTCACGACATGGAAATCGATTTGTAATACAACAAGAGAAGCCCCTCAAGCTGTGAGATGGTATCTGAGAACAAAGGGAAGCTGTGATGGTGTGAAGAGCTCATGATGCAGTAGATCTGCTCTGGTATTGAAATAGCTCTGGAGAGCGGATCCACGCCGCAAGCACTGGTTTTATTATCAGGCCAAATTAGTTTCAGATAACGGTGGTTTGTCTGAACATATGTTGGATATGTAGGAACAAAAGTGTCTGAGCAGAACACTTTTAGTATGTGTTTTAGTATGTTGTTGTTCTTTGTGTTCTCAATGCGATTTATAATGGCTTTGTATCCACTCTGTCCGGAGTTGGACTGATATAAAAAGATTTTTAGTGTTTTCTTTCCTTTATGGCCATTTAACTGGAGCAAATAGAAAAAAAGATAACGTTTATCTGATGAGATATCATTGTAGTCATAAAAACAGTACAAATGGTTTTAAAAAGACAATACGTTTTTGAAAAAGAATTAAAGCCATATTAAAGTCTTTATGAAGTACTTTAAATGGATAAGATGCCCTGATTTATTTTTATAGTGACTGTAACAGGAGTCTGTGTAGCTATACTTTGCAGTTGCAAGGTGGCCTGCACTACCTGGTGAAAACATAATAATTAAATCTTAATTGCAGCTGCTTTTTGGAAAAAAAAGAGAAAAAATAGGGTTACACTTTATTTTAAGGTGTCATTGTTACAGTGTATTCATATATTTAAGTACTGAGTAATTATAATTAACTACATGTACTTACTATAGGGTTAGGGTAGGATTAGGTTTTGGTTGAGGGTTAATTGCATGTAATTATGCATAATTTACTGTTATTACTGGTAAGTACATGTAACATATGTAACAAGGACACTGTAAAAATAAAATAAAGTGTTACCACAAATTGTATATTATATAGTATAGTATATAGTAATAGAATTTACTAATAATTTTTTTCAGGATTTGTTAATTGAAATAGAAATATTTTGTAACATAAAAGTCTTCTTGACTGTATACAATTTGGCATATTCATTTTCAACAGTAGTGTAGGCTATATATAGTCGAAAAACATGGTTCATTTTGAATGGCTGTCAGTGGATAAAGGTAACTGACTTGGAAACTATTTACCACACCATGACTATGTCTTACTTTTTTGTTTGCCTGCTTTTAATCTTAAAATCTTAAAATATGCTAAACAAGTCAGAATACAACACGTGTCAGTGAAGAGCATGCTTAAAATGAAATTTGAGACGCATGGAGAAATGAAGAAAAATGAAGAAAACAGAAAATATCACTTGTGAACAGATTTTTTTTTGTAATTTCCAGGTAAACAGTAATTTTGTACAATTTTGCAAAAAGTGTAGAAACATTATATTATTGTGGGTATTTTGGATACTTAAAAATATTAATTATGAGATTAGCCTTAGCAAGACAAAGGAGTTTAAATTGAATTATGTAATTTTCACCGTCATTTCCACCTCAAAATGCAATCAAGCACAATATTTTTTATAATAAACTCAAAAATCATTTGAGATGTGGAGGAAATTACACTTTTGACTTGTTTTTTAAAAGTCCACAAAGCTAAATGTGCCCATTGTTGAAGAAACACCCATGTTACAGCCATCTACCAGCAAGGGCTAACCAGCCAAGTCCAAAGCCCTTGGGCCATTGTAAAAAGTATAATAAATGCAGTGGGTTTATGTGTAATTTAGAGGATCACAAATTATTATTAATAACAGAATCCACTTTCCAGATAGCCCAATTCATCATCACAGGACCTAAGCAATGGCTCTGTCGCATCTGTCTGATGCTTTGCCAGAAATTCCACTTTGAACTTCCCAGTCTTTTCTTCCATTATTTAAGGAAGCTCACTCTGCACTTTGGCTGAATCCGAAATCGCCCCCTAAACCTTCAATCGCTATTCCCTACGTTAGTATACTAATACGGTTCACTTGAAGGAGTGAATGAAAACAAGTGAGCGAATTTGGACAGCCGTAGAGTGTACATCGGCTCTACACTCGTTATTGTGGTGCAATGTGGGATAGAATGAGTGCACTCAATAACGTACACTATGGTTTCGGACACCACTACAAATGACTGTCCCCTCAAATAATGCCCTGTTAGAGGGTATAGGGGGCATTTCCGGATTCAACCTTAGATTTTAGATTCGCAGCAAATATGCAGAACATCAGTGACGACTGCTTCCCATTGGAATGGGGCGTCCCATTGTGGTGGTGGTTTAGTAATTATAGCCTCTGTAAACACATTTTCACCTACTTGCAATGTTTTTTGACAGTGCTCAAGAAGTAATACGGCAACAGGCAGAGATAATGATTGCAGTTCCTTGACCATATAGGCCGCACATAGGGCATCGTCTTTATTAGCCACCGCCTGACTAATTAATCACTGTACTTAGCAATGCATAACTTACAGCACCATACACAAGAGCAAGGAGAGTTTCAGCTCTGTAGTAAGTGGTCATCTTCACTGCCCTTGTCCTGCTTACAGCAAGCACATGACTGAGGGAGTCAGAAATAGCACTCTGAAGCAGAGAGGAAGGAGGTAAAGGAAGAAAAGGAGGTCAGAAAGATTGAGCACATATTTATCTACAGGTAAAATATGTCACACCGTGTCCTAACTACACGCGTTGCGACGCGCGATAAAAGGTATCTTTTCCATGTTAATCAGAGTTTTTGTCCTAACCAGCCGTGACGACGTCACGCGACGATTCTATTTTAGAAACAGTTTCTATTTTTCTGCGACGTCGTGGCTGGAACAACTAACACAAAGTGTGGCAATGATAATCTCAGGTACTGTTTATGTGCTTTATTTAATGTTAAAAGCATGCAATGTGACTTTGAATATCATTTCACTAGTTCACACTTACAAATAAGTCAGATAGAATAAATGCGTATTTGGCGTGCTGTCCGAGGAGAGGGCTCCGGGCTCGGTATTCGGCCCGAACCAAAGTACTCCCCCCGTATTCCTGGCTGTGAAAGAACAAGCCAAGGGTGAGGAGTCGGGGTGGTGAAGGGATGCTGAAACTGTCAAGGAAGTTAGGTGAGTTGACAGAGTGAATATATATATGCTTCCTCTCATGCTGATAGGGTAGACATGGTAATTGTTTGATGAGATGATTGATAGATTGGTTGATTGATTGATTATTTGAACGTGCTCCTCCCGAACTTTGTTTATAAAACATCATTTAGTGCTCCCAGCTTTGTAGCTGTAAAAGCAACAATGATCAACAGATCTTGAAATTAAACAAATACTGTAGAAGCAAGAACGTTCAAACTGTGAACAAACAAGTGTATTCTTTGACAAAGATTGTTTTAGTTGCTCAGTAGCCTATGCATTTTTAATAATGTTTAAATGGTGTAATATTTGTGAATTTGATTATGTAGCTTATCCATTTTCTTGCGATTGCCGTCAAGATTACTCTCTGGTGCTGTGCACTCGCCGTGAGACTATGTCCACACTCTGATTGGCTGTGGGTTTTGATTGATTTCGACACACCTCGCAGTCGCGTCGCGTCTAGTGTGGACAGACAAATTATTTGTTGCTGGAATCTTATCGCATTGCGTCTGGTTAGGACACGGTGTAAACCGTTTTGCTTGATTGTGACTTTTAGCTTCAATAGTGTATGTAGCACAGCTAGCTGTGTTGCGCTGGCAGATCAACTCTCGTCCCCTTGTTCGTGGCCCAGTTTGGAAGAAATTCTCAGTGTGTCGAGTCAAAGGCATTCACCCTCAGTTTCTATAAATGCGCAGTAATGAGCTCGCCCCCTTATCACCTCACGCTGCCCTGCCTGGAGGCCTAGGCTTCATTCCAATTAGCCTGTTGCAGTTAACGACCATGAAATGAGATTTGGTCACCCAGCCGATCAGTGGTCAGCGGCCACTCAATGGGAAGGATTAAGATCACCCATAAATATTTAAGGAAACATTGCGTATACATAACGCAAGCGCCTGTCCGCTCAAGAGGGACCGGTGGGTATACTGCTCACTGGTGTGTCAATAAAAAAGGATTGTTCATGAAAAATGCATGCAACACTTGCTGTTAGAAGGGGTGGCATTAGCACTCGCTGCGTTCGCTGTGCATTCTACTGTACTCTGTGCATTGTTCATAGTCATAATGCAGCGGTGGCATTTGTGACATTGATATCATCTAGTGTGATGAGCATTTTCTCGTTATAAGAGTGCTGCAAGAACTGGATTGTACTCTAAAAAGCTGATTTTATTACAAATATATTTTTTAAATCTGCTTGTGGTAAAGTCCTATTTTTAATTTTAATTTTAATTTTAAGTTAAATTATATTCTTTCTTAATAAATTAATAAAATGTTAATAAAATATTAAAATACAAGTTTAACACTAGCATTTAAATTATATATTATATTAAATATATTATGATATTTTACAATCAGTAATACTGATAATAATAATAATAATAATGTAATTTATTGTGTATAATTAATCATGTTTAATTAACTAATTAATTAATTAACAAATTGTATTAATTTATAAATTAATTAATTAATTTATTATTTATTTGTTTAAAATAAAACTTTAAAACATTGGGTCTCATTCACTAATAATTCCGTGGATTAGCCTATTCATATTTATAACTTCTCACTAAAAATGTTCGCCTAATTCACAAAACGTGTGTATGCACATTAATTTATTATCTTATTCTTTATCCTTGTTTGAACGTTAATGAAACAAGGTTACTAATTTTCATAAAACACACCCAAACCATGTCCATATAAGGGCTCTCCGCACACCCTTTCCTTTTTTGCACTCTCAGCATACATGGCACTCTCTAAAGACGCGCTGAAAGCGTGCGCAGCAAGATCCTCAAGCAATGCCAAGTGTGCCATCCTCAAAACAAGTGCACACACAAAAAAACACCTTTAATACAGACACAGAGACAGTACACAATACAGACCTCTGATTAGCTAGCTGTATATAACTCAAAACTGCAGTATATATACAAATGTGTACATCTCTCTCTCTCTCTCTCCCCCTCTCACTCTATATATATACTGTATATATATATATATATATATATATATATATATATAATGATGAAATATATTTCAGATGAAATTTACATATTAGCAAGTTAATAGGACCAAAGTAAGAGATCAGAGTAAGTGATTTTGCATACCTGTGGTTTCAGAAACCAAACCAAAAACAGACATGACAAAGCTATTCTGTATGTAGAGTGCTGTAAAACTACAGTCTACAGTTCATGAATTAATGTAAGAAGATGTAATGTAAGTCCTTTCTTCCCTATTGTGACGTATATCCGAGTGAAATGGCTTCTGGACTGAGAAAAATGTAGGGAGGGATTTGTCTATTTGTAATAAACACTGCAATTTTCAGTAAAAAAAATGAGAACGGTCCATTTAGATTTCATGGTGACTTCAGCTGCACTTTTTTTTTGAGAGCTGAGACCCAATGACCCCATGTCAGTCACAATATGTGTGATTCAGCATGTCCTTTCTGTGTGACTCATCAATAGCATCATCTATGTGGCCTGTCAAAACGAGTACATGTATGCATGTTATGCCACATTTTCTTCCTGTCAACCTCAACACTACTTCCTGTAACCCTCCCTAAACAGAGCAAAGGATCCGTGGGTGGACAAGAGTGTCTGATGTTGATTGTTCTCACAGGAGCAACTGTCGTATCTCATATGATGAGATAAGCTCACTCTGAACGACTGACCTCCTTGTTTGAGCACATAGGGCCTGAAATGATAATGCTTCTTATGTTCATAACTTTTGAGATTTTTTTTTTCTGTTTACCGCAAGCAAGAAAAAGCAGGAAATGGAGGAATAACTCATTAGCAACCAAGTTTTGGGAAATGATAAAGAGCCTGCAGGCTAAAATAAAAGGCAGGCTGTAGCGCAGTCAGCCTTGCATTGCGAGGCAGCCTTGTGGAAGAATAGGAACCCAAGGGCCTAGCGGAGAGATGGGCATGCTTTAGGGTGGGGGTGGGGTGGGATGTTAATGCAGTCTTTGGATTCAGCAAACAGTCCGCAAACAAACAGGATGTAAAGAAAACGCTGAGACATTTTATGGTAAATTCACTGCAGGTCATTTAAATCTACAGAGCAATCATTTCTTCTTACAATTAAAAGAACCTCAAACTTAGTGTGAGCAGTCTTCTAGAGTGTCCTTTAAACATGATGGTGTATCTGATCGTGAAAGACTTCCTGAAATACTCACAGTCATGTAAAACCTCAAGGACATTTCTTTACCGTAGTCTGTCGTTTTAAAGATGCCTTCTAAAAACATTCATTTGATCGTCTGGCTATACTTGAGCATGCATGTCCCTGATGTATCTCTTGTCATAGGCAGAGCGTGCAATGGTGCATCTGAAAATCTAGGCCAGAGTAAGATCTCCAGCAGGCATGTGTTCACAAACCCTGTGGAGCTGGGCCTGCTTCCTTCCTTCTCTCGTCTGTGATCTGAGTAGGGTTGCGCCAGCCATTCGTAAGTTCTTTCTTAAATTGAAACTTAAAGTCCACTCTAGAGGCTTAGTAACTACTGTATAGTTTATATACTGTAGTTTATAACTAACTCTGTACTTTATTTGGTTGCACCATTTGTTTTTAAGCCATAGCGTAGCTAAGCTCTCCTTAAAGTAATGCGCAGTCACATAATGTGATGTTTACCCTCAGTGATCCAATAGCAGCCAGAAGTTGTGTTAAAATGCCGTGATTTTCAGTTTATCCTTCTTTCTAATTTCTTTTGCCTCATTTAATGGTAAAAATAAGTTTCCATTAAATACGATACTACTTAATCATGAAAAACATCAGTGTAAGTGTATGTAAATAACATTCAGAAACTGTATTTGAATTAATAAGGATCAACAAATAAATACTGATACAAAAACAAACAAGCAAGAAATGGCATTTATTTATTATGACTGATTATATTTGAATTGCACAACAGGCTAATGCACAAAGTGGCGTGCTGTTTAGGATGGGCTCATGTTGAAGAGCCGCTAACAAAGTCGCTAACTATTCACATAATGTTCTCTCTCTCTTAAAGCAGCACTCAGTAGCTTCGGGATTTCTTCGCTGTATTCTCGCTTTTTGCTCGCAGGTTTCTCTCTAGAGCTCCCCCCACAGCTTCGGAATAGATATTTGACAACACTGTTGTAAAAACTCGTTGGTGATTCTCAGACACCAGAGGCTAGTAGATCAACGACATCAAAGCAGATGGGACATTCTTTAAAACGTCTTCTTCATTCAGGTTCGGACAGCGTGAGGGAGCGCAATAATGACAGCATTTTAGCAGATTTCTTTTGGCCGTAAAGCAGTTGTTTACATCGCGAGACCTGATATCACGCGAGACTTCCTGACGCGGCGGCCCGCCGCCCCAAAGTTGCAAGTGCGTATTTTCCGCTCACGGGCACCAGGGGGGTGCGAAACGACCACCATTCAACCCGAAATAAGTATTATAACCATTCCAATGACTCCGAAGCTGTTCAGTTAAGGTAAAAAAGTTACTTAGTTCACCTTTAAAATGTAAGCGAGTGTAAATGCGAGTGTAGCCTATGTCTAAAGAATTGAAGTCTGTCGGGTAAAATAAGAGCTTATTGATGCAGTTCAATCCGTCTGCTATTTTATTCCAACCTTTACTCCTTTACTTCCATAAATATTTAGTTTATACGTAGAGTTACACTTCAACTAAGTTTAATGGTGCAACACAAAAATGTTTAGTAGTGCGTAAGTTAAAACTAGGATAATTTACATCAAAACTAGGCTAAGTTGTAACTTTGGTTTATGCATCATTGATGTTCCATTGACAGCAAGAGTCCTTTCCAACTCTAGAGAATATTACCTAATACTCCGGTTTTGATGCAGCTAAACAGCTCAAAATTATAACATTTTTGCAAACAATTTGTTCACAGCACTGTGAAATTTAGCAAATATTTGATCATCTTGCACTGTTTAGTTGCATCGAACCCTTGTGTGCCATCCACATTTTTTTTAGCTCCAGTTGAAGTATATTTTCTGTAATTAAAATATGGAGGTAACCCCCTAATTTCAGTTCCAGATAACTTTTTAAACCCTTTTTAAAATATATTTTTACAAAATTACAAAATTGTTATTTAATAATATATTCTTTGCCATTACAAAAAAATTAATGAATGTGATTTTATCAAAGATATATGAAATATATTTTGAATTCTCTCTTGTAATTTCTCTGTAGATGTCCTAAAAACTTTTATGTCGTAAATAAGCCATTCTATATTTAGAGTGTGATGCAACCAGTAAAGGGCAGTATGAAATAGTCCTGGTCTCTGATTATTGTATATTTCGACTATACTTTCAAATCAGTATTATGGAGTTCAAAATCTTGTCATGCATATTTTGGATTTGATGTGAATAGGCCCTGCAGGGAAGGTGAGAATGACAGAACGAAAGACCCTCTCTATCTAAAGTTTCGAGCGGGAGAAAAGGTAAGTCACGCGGTGCATGCAGCCCTGCTTAATGAAAAGATAAAGGGACGTTGGCCTAGTGCTTGAGCGAGGGGAGAAAGACAATACAGTGGATGTGCGGTCTAGACCAGAACTCCCTTAGGGACTGATCTGTCAGTGGCAGAAGAGAGAGAGAGCTGTTTTTAGATCCTTGCTGGCAAACCTAAAATCGATCCTGGGTGATTGAATTTTCAGAGGGAGGTGAGTGAAGATAAATTAGGCATGCCATCACACTGGGCGTGTGAAGGGAGAGGACTGGAAATAGAAATGCATAAGATCAAACCCCCTGAAAGAGAATTTCAGGCCTGTGCTGGGATTAAAAGATGCAGCTGTTCACAAATAATGGTTACAGAATTCAGTGACAGCTGTAATAAGATTCATATGGGAATTACAGAAGCTACGTTTTGATTGCAGTCTGCCTGTATTTACGTATGCTTCTCTGTACCTGAGTATAGATATTTCATGAGAACCCACTGAACGGGTCTGAATGTGAACATGATGAGTGACACTATTACTATTATTACTACAATTTAACACGCAGGAATCATATAAATGAACACACCCACTCATTTTGTCACCATTGATCACAGATTGCACAGATTCGCCGAACTGTGAAATCAAATCTCGCTTAACCAACCATTATGGGCTGCTTGGAGGACTGTCAGAAAATCTGTTCATGCTACCCATGGGGCCTACACAGGGAGGCCAGGTAAGCTGTAAACCCGATCCCAGCCACACGTGGCAGATACAGCTTTGTGCAATGACTTGTGCTTTATAGAGCATGGCACTCTGACAGTCCTGTGGGAATGGGATTACGGCTCAGTTACGACTCTTTCGCTCTCCTTCACTATTGATTTACACCATCACAGGGGTGCGAACCCACGTGGCCGCTGGTCCACTAAACGGAATTCCCAACCTGTATACAATGTTAATACTAAAATGTTTAGCATCTAAAATGCTAATTAATATGACTGAAATTACCTGGTTTTATGAACAAAAGGAAATTGCACTGAAACGGCACATTTTAGTAGGAAATTGTCTTAAATTTACGGTTCACACAAGAATAAAAATTCTGACTTTTAGAGTCCACCATGACTTTCATTCTTTTGTGCAACATTAAAAAAGATAATTTAATGCGTATGATGGCAGTATTTTTAAATAAAGCACCCAAGAGTGTCTGCAAAAAGTCAATGTGGCTTCATTTCCCAAGAATTCCAATTGGATTTGGTTAAAAACAACTTGATATTTAAGCAATTTTAACTGTAAAATCAGGCCACCATTACCTTTATTACCATTATCTTTATCTTTTAAAAGAAGATGTTTTACCCCTTCTCCTGGTTTTTCTACACACCAATGCAAAAGGTGCATGTCTGGCAACTACTGGACTGAAGTGTGAAACTTCAGATGTCAGCTTGTAATTGTGACCAACAATTAAAAAAGAATGCAGAAAATATGTGCAATTAATAGGCATGTTAATTAATTCAATCTGAATCGATTGACAGCCCTAGTTTTTACTTTTTACAGTGTACACATGCCGTCTGTCCTGGAAACCAACCGGCTAGTGAAAATCAGCTTACAAGCACATGCTCTGTCCACTTGCTGGACGAGGCTGATGAAAATGATATTTTAATTGGATCAACATTGTTGTGATAAAGCGATCATCTCCCTCACTGAGTAAACACAGTACTGTGGCTTGAGCACTTTTTGATATGATGTGTATGTGTGTGACTAGAGATTAGTGCTGCACGATTAATCGTATCGCAATCGCGATGTCAAGCCTACGCGATTATATGACGCAAAATGCTGCGATTTTATATTAAATAAACAAATTAGCGCTGTTAACGCAATTAACGCAGCATCTGTTCATTTTTGGCATCCTTTGGCTAGTGTTATGATCCCGCTCTTATTCATGCAAATGCTTTTAAACCATTCATGCGCGATAAAACAAAAAAGAACGCGCTGTCAGTGAATGTCCTCCTGACTCACACACACGGCCCACAGATAGACGCGCGCCAGTATCGGACAGACAGACAGCCTGTGAATGTCCTGACTGTGACACACAGAAAGACTCGCGCTAATATCGTGCGTGCGCACAAAACAGCATACCAGAATACAGTTCTCTTTCGAGCTTGAACGAACAATAACACACACAATTATGCCAAAATGTCTTTTTGTCGAGTATCTTCATAGAATGAGGCACGTGTGAGATCCGTGTCTCTGACAGCAGCGGCTGGTCTTAAAGGGACAGTACACAGTAGCCACTAATTATATATGTCGCTAAAGTTAATCAAAGAACAAAGGGAACAGAGAAAAACACTCACTGCTTTTGACTAAAGAACTTTTTTCTTTAGGCAGATTATCACTAATCTGTGTGTGCATTTATTTTCCTTGAGAACCAAGCAAGTTGACTCATGAAACCATTTGTTTATTATATTGCATATCGCAATCGCAATATTGACCTCTATTATCGCAATATGACATTTTCCCCAAATCGTGCAGCCCTACTAGAGATTGTCTCACTCTCTTACAAAGCCAAGGCCTTTCCATCTTCTCTGAAAGCTCTGGTGCAAATGAGCTGGTCCCAACTGCAAGGATCTGCCAGAGAGATGCGAACATCAAATCACACAGGGGTTTGCAGTGATCGCTGGGCTGAAACTGTAATTGGAAGATGCAGTGAGCTGTGCAGCATTGGCCGGATGCTCGGTGAGATAAAACCATAAAAATCTCTCCCATCCAAGTCCAAACTTCATCCCCACATGCTTCCCTCAAGCAAATCACTTTGATCTTCAATTTCCCTCGTTCTCATGCACACCTCTGTAATCTCATGTACCTTTTCAAAATAATATCCTGAAAGTGTTTGCCACCCAAAAAACAACACAAAACAAAAAGCCATGCAGTCTTCCTTCAGAGAAAAGAGAGATACCCGTTGTGGAGTTTTATTTATTGTATGTTACTGCCAAAATTGCCAAAATTTTGTTCTTTTGCCTTTTGTGGTGGGAGAGTGTTTTAATTTTCTAAATATTTTCCAATAGCTCTTTTAAATACCTGAGTGAAAATGGGGCAGGTGTTAATGACAGTGTGATTCATTATGGCACAAACCTTCTGGACCCCATAGAGAAGATCTCAGGTGGTGTGTTGAATCCACCGAACCGTATCTGATTTGTAAACGTGACTCAATGGCGGTTAGATTAATCTTACAAGCGGTATTACTGTAAGTGCAAATCAATCTCTACTGTATTAAGTGTGAATCTAAGTGCTTGTGAATGTTAGTGCAGGATGTGAATTATGAACTTAAATGTGAAGTTTAGTTGGAGTAGAATTGAGTCGCTTTCCTCATCTGTCAGTGTGAGACACTTCCCCTGGCTGTAAGCTGCTGTTTTTATTGATCGATGTGTGTTTATGTGTGTGTGCAGCCATTTTAGAAATCTTTCATAAGCTTTCACCTGGTAATTACCCTGATCCCCAGTGTCTATTTGTTTGTAAATCTCTGTTAGGGAGAGCAAGTATCCTGAGCCGCCACCTATAGTCCACTGAGATCTACTGGATCTACTGTGTCTTATTTTGTAATTGAATCTTAAACTCTGTCAGTTGAGTTTTTCATGTTTTCTCTCACACTCATACACGTTGGAAAAATGGTTTAAGGTAGTCCTCATCTGGTTATTGTTATCTGTATCTTATTCTTGTTAGTTAGTCAAGATGGACATTAACTGGACTAAGATAGTCAATTGCTTGTCTAAAGATGGTTATTAGCTGATCTAAGATGGTCATTAGCTGGTCTTAGATGGACATTAGCTGGTCTAAGGTTATTAGATTATTACGTGGTCTAAGATGGTTATTAGCTGGTCTTAGATGTACATTAGCTGATCTGAGATGTACATTAGCTGATCTGAGATGGATATTAGCTGGTCTAAGATGGTCATTAGCTGATCTAAATGGTTATTAGTTGGTTTTAAATTGTTATTAGCTGTTCTTAGATGTTCATTAGCTTTTCAAATGGACATTAGTTGGTCTAAGATGGTCAATTCCTGGTCTAAGATGGTCAATCTGGTCTGATGGAACATTTCCACTGCATGGTACGGCTCGGTATGGTTCAATTAAATAGTACCACCTCGGTTGAGGTTCCAAGCGAGCCGTACCGATACTAAAATGTGACGTGTAAACTGCAGATCATTGATTTGTCAGAGAGAATCGTCACTACCAGCGTCAGTGTATTTGCGACACAAGACATTTAACCCGAACAAACAAACTTTTTCGTCTTGCAGTGAAAAACTTCCACATGCCAAGAATCAAGAACACCATTCCATCGATATGCTCCATTGCTCCTGTGTTTTGCATTTGTTTGTGCCGCATTTATGATGATGTCACAGCAGTAGATGTGGCGCAACTATAACGATCAGTCTATAATCCCACCCACTTTGAAGCAGTACTAAACTGCAGTGGAAAAGCTAACCGAGCCGAGCCATGCCGTGCCGAGCTGTACCGAGTCGTACCATGCAGTAGAAAAGGGCCATAAGATGGTAAATAGCTGGTAAGATGGTCATTAGATGAACTAAGATGTCAATAACTTGTCTATGATAGTTCTTTGCTGGTCTTAAATCGTTATTAGTTAGCCTAAGATGATCAATTTAAACTGGAATGACCATCTGGTACCTGGTTTGTTGTTGCTCCAAGATGGTCAACCACAGGGGTGTGCAAACCTTCTCCTGGTCTACTCCTGGGCCGGGTTTCCCGATAACGATGTATCTTAGCTCTTAAGAGCGCTTTCTACGTGTAAGGTTACGAACGCTCGCAGCAATTCCACGAGCGTTTCCCAAAAAATGCACTTAACATGAACGCGCGAGAACGCGCTCTACGTGCTACTTAAGAGTCGCTGTCCACCCGCGAAGTGCTGAAATATAACCTTATATGGAATCGTATTCTGAACGTTTAACCTAATAATTGTCTTCTGTTGTGGATTAGCAATCAAGACAAGTCTATATAAAGCACCTACAGGCGGAGGCACTGACAAAATGGCTGAACAAAAAAACCAAAAAAAACGAAAAGATACCTTTCAAAAAGATGAAATTAATGTCCTTTTAGAGGAGATAGAGCGAAACAAAGATGTAATTTTTAACAGATTTAAAGGATTTTTTTTTTCATTCATTTAATTTTGATTAAAATTATTAGATTAAATTATTTCTATATTTTTGTTTTGTTTTCTGACCTTTTTAATTATTTAATTTATACATTAATTTAACCAACAACAAAAAAAGAGTAATAAAGTGTACAATAAAGTACAATCAAAACCTTATATTATAATCACATTGCATTTGAATAAAGTTAAAGGTGTAATCTGCCAGTTGTCCTGCAGGTGTCCTCATAAATCTGTCTTCTTACGATGCACTTGGGGATGTACGATTACTCCAGAGCACTCGTAGTTCTACGAAGATTTTCAAGTGCTACTTAATGCTTTTGGGAAACAGACCATAATATTAAGATCAGTCGTACGATCGTTTTTACGATCAACTTACGATGCTTTTGGGAAACGCAGCCCTGGTCTATCAGCTAATGACCAGCTAATAACCAGGTTAGACTATCTAGAAACCAGCCATGTTTTAAAACTCAGACACCAGCTTAGGCTTAAGCTACTCCTCTGCAATAAAATAGACAGCAAATAAGCAAAGCTTGGTAGCTTGGTAAAGCAAGCTACACTGTATATTTGAGAGATAGGGTTAGAGAATCATGTACATGTATGCGGTAAGTGACGTCACATTCTATACTTTTCTCTTCACAAATAATTTGACTTATGACACAATCCTGGAGAATTGAGGGCTTCTTTATTTAGTGCTGCTGTCTAGGAGCTCCGGCTCGGCCCATGTGAGGTACAGCTTCCTGCTCTAATAATCAACCTGCTCTGGACCTCCAGTCTGTTTG
Source organism: Rutilus rutilus (assembly GCF_951802725.1). Taxonomy (NCBI): domain Eukaryota; kingdom Metazoa; phylum Chordata; class Actinopteri; order Cypriniformes; family Leuciscidae; genus Rutilus; species Rutilus rutilus. Next base: position 45,929,996 of record NC_140209.1, on the reverse strand, counting down.
CTTTCCTGTTTTATAGGAAACCCTGTCACTTGCTATCACCTTACCCAATCATACAGGATGCTGTGCTGTCAAATGAAAGGAATTCTTGAGGAAATTCACTGGAATTCCTGAGGAAACTCTGCTTTTATGGATTTTAAGCAAGACTCCGTCAATATCATATTTATCATTTTTTAAAAGGTTCAAACACCAGTGGAGTGTTTGAAATTGTTCTGGTGAGTGTGTGTGAGAAAGGAAAGGAACAGCATTTTGATGGCTGAGTGTGGTTGAAGGGAAGGAGCAATTGGCAGAGTAAACTATGCACTAATGAGGTAAAACAACAGGAACAGGTGGCCTAAGATTGACTGAAATATTGTGCGTGTCAAATCTAGGACTGATTCATATTCTCTCTGTCTCCCTGCGCTCAAGTCAGGGTTCTATGTGAGTTGCATTCAGGGTTGGTTTTGATTGCTGTAGCTGACAAACACATATGCACACATTCCCACACACATTCACACATTTGACAGCATTGAAAGCAGGGGACTTGCTGAGGGGCAGGATAAAGTGTCCTAGAAGGCCCTGTCTATGTGCCGACCGTTTCTCTTTTCCTGACATGGCTGACCTGGTTTCACCTATGACCAGCAGATTGCCTTTCACTGGTTAACCCTAATAAGTTGGTACATCCATTGTCTCAAAGTAATTATATGTGTAACTCAATGCTCACATCTTTGCTAACACAAGAACACAATGATTGGAAGCACTTCTTCCCTCCTTCTATACTATAGCAATCAGTCTGCTCTTATAATTCAATAAGAATAATAGATTGATTTTATCTGACTAGTACTTGTTCACACTTTCCCATGTGGTAAAGATATGATTAGTTAAATAATGTGAGCTGGTCATTTTGGGCCAGGGCCAAAAAAACTGTGAAATTTGGGTTTTTGTGACTGTGGCGAGCAGGACGAGGCCGGTAGCGCGATTGCTGATGAACGACACCTGCGCGATGCACTGGCCTCATATCTCTCACGGAGGAGCGGAAACATAAAAGGAAGAGCGACGTCAGTGAAGGACGAGAGAGGCCAGGCCACGTTTTATTAAATGTGGCAGCAGTCGTCCGTGAGGGACGTGCCTTTACTTTTGTTTTTGTTTTTGTATTTGTTTATTTATTTATGTGTTAAAGTCTTTGAATGTTCGCTGGTTCCCGCCTCCTGCCTCCATCTAACTGCGTTACAGTGACAAAGTTCTTTTTTCTTTTTTTTTTTGGCCAGTGAAGCTTTTTGCAATTATTCAAAATGCATATGATCACTCTGCACAATAATCTAACAATGTGAATCAACACCACAATAACTGAAGCAGCAAACTTTGCGAAACGCAAAATCACTGGCAATATTTTTGGCCACGGCTGTACATGTAATGATAGAGCTTAACACATAAGGGTTTACAGTTTTCTAAATTATAAGTTGTTATTTTACATGTATATCTGTAATTTGTCACCAACTATCTGAGGCATTCCTCCATACGTATACATAGCCTAGTTGTTCTGACCCCAAGAAACCTCAGTGTTTGCATGTTACTGTAGCTATGAGATCTTAACTGATCCCTGATCTGTGTCATGTACACGCACGCTCTGCTGACTGCGTAGTGTCCGTGTGACTCACCGCCCCTCGGCCAGTGTCTGATGCATTATATAGCAGAGCGCTGGACATGTCCCCTTTGAAGTTCACCTTTAATTGCATGCTTTGTGTAGAGGTTTTTGTCATGGAGTTGATGCAAGGTAAGCGCCGTCTCCTGTTGTTGTGCCTGTTGTTGTGGATGTTGTTTCTGCCAACTCACATATGCCAGGACTGCTCAGTGAGACAGAGGCATTCAACACCACGTCCAAACTTCTGTTGTGAGGTCAAGGTGGGTCTCCATGGGTGTACCGCAAGTTTGTACCTATCAACAGACATTAGACGTGAGTTTTAAATACCACTGGGCAGCAAAAAAAGAAAGTGGAGAGCAGAAAAATTGGGGTAAATCTCCTCAGGCTGTTTGGGCTATAAATATCTGACTCTCATTTCTTTGATTTGCAAATTAGGAGGCGTTTTTTCTCTCTCTTTTTCCATTCCTCTCCTGCATCACACTATCATTTAGGGCTGTGCCGAGCATCTGTGATAATCTCTCCACTAACACAGCATTACAGGGAACTGAGGGTGTAGCACAGGGCCGTGTCAGATCCTTTAGTCATGAGAAGCAAATGTTGTCTGTTCAGCTCTGTCTGCCAGCCCCATCCAATGACAATGTTCATTAGTGTACACGGACACAAGTATGCTCTTTTACTCTTCTTCTGTTTGTGTCTCTTATCTCCCCTGTCTCTGGCTCTGTTCCAAAACCTAGTGTGCTGCCTGGCTGCCTTTTGCCTACATAAACAGCTGCCTTCTGAGGAAGCATCCTAACTGAAATGGATCCTCATAAGTAACAAATTTGGAACATTCTACATAGGTAGCATCTTGAAGCGCACTGAAGACTCATAATTGATTTGTTTGCACATTGTGAGCTAACAGCACGATACAAGCATCACACACACAAATATTGGGATTTTTTTATTTATTTGAATTATTATTTATTGTAATATTTCATTATTTTAATTCATTAATTGAATATATATACAGTATACTACAATTCAAAAGTTCAAAAGGTGTGCGAGTATAAAAAGTCTTTAATACTCACCAAAGCTGCATTTATTTGATCAAAAACACCAAGATGGGCATCAATAATAATAAAAAAATGTATGATAAAACTTATGCGCTCAATTGTGTCGTTTTTTTTTTAAATCTGATAAGAAGGCATGTGCATAAACTATGATGGAAACACATTTACCGAATAAATACCTCAATGCGCATAACTGGACCAACCAGTGGACCGATCTCGTTGCACAGCATCTAAAATGCTGTTTTGGTTGCTCTGAAATGCCAGGGCAAAGTCTGTCGTCAAAGTGGTTGAGTGTAAATTACCAACACAACTGCGTTCCCAAACAGCAGACATCTGCCTCCGAAAGCAAGATAACTTGACCGCGTTTATTAGTTTCGTCTGGACTCCGTGAGGCGCAAGTCATTTATTATATACGAAAATGATTATTTACAGTGGCTTCTACTTTTATTAGTGATATTTAGCACCAGTTTATCATGAAGCAGCGATTTTGTTCTTTTCGACTCACTGGATAGAAACAGTGGTTTATTCGCAAACGTTTTATGCGATATTCCAATTTTATGTTAAATAAGTTAAATTGGCAGCTTTGGATGGAAACATAGCTAGTCATCATTTGAAGAGCAATCAAATATGCTCTTTGATAAGACTACATACAGTGGATCAATTGAATGCATCCTTCTTGATTGTCCTTCAAATCTGACTGACCTCAAACAGTTGAACAGTAGTTTATATTTTAAATATGATTTTTTTCAGTGTTTAATTATTTAAATTGGTAAATGTATCAATATAATTAGTATATTTCAAAATTCATGCTTTGTCCTCCATTTCTTTCATTATGTGATTGCCTTCTCTTTTAAGTACATGTATGGCCAAAATGAGGTACCATAGGAGGCAGCATATTTATGCTACCTACCTTTTAGAACAGCCTTTGCATCGCAAGCCTGTTAATGATGCCTAAAAGTGCTGCCTACAATGACAACTCACTAGGCTTTTTTTTCCATCTCACTCCCGCTACCTCCTTCCCAGGAGCGACAACAATCTGACTACAGATAATTATGTGTGTGTGTCAAGGGTGATTGGGAAAGTGGGAGGTTTGGGGAGGCCAGGCATCTGATCTTTGTGTGTGAGCAGGTGAGCCCTCTCTGAAGAGCACAGCTCTTTAAGAACAGCTTGAGTCTGGCGCTCCTCCTCTGTTCTCATGCAGAGAGAGCTTTACCAACATGTTCTACTGCCCTCTCAAAAGGGGGATTGGAAACTTTGAAGGAGTGAAAGTAGGTCAGCAACTTTTGCTGTGTTCTCCTCAGCCTTTTGATGTGAATTAAGCAAACGAGAAAAAACATTAAATGGTAATAAAGCCATGTATTATTTGTCTTGCCATTTCAGCATAATGGCAACTTGCTGCCTTGCAATCTTAATTAGCTGTTTTCATTTTTTAGTGCTCAAGTGCTTAGGTTTAAGTTCTGAGGCGCACTTTAGCCCAATGTTGCAGGTCTCAGCGCACACGGAAAGCTTTTTGGCTTCACCTGTACATTGAAGTTGCTCAGGCTGAAGCGAGATAGAGGACAGGACTGGGCGGCTGATCCAGTTACACTTCCCTCCTTTAGCAGTGTGGATCACAGATGGCTCACACTGTCTTATATAAGCACTTTAATTTACTGTTACTAAATGTTTATATTTCTCTGCTCATGCCCTCACGTTGAATGCCAGAGGGGGCTGTTTGTAGCAGACATTTGATTCAATGCATTTTTATGAGCACTGCAGAGATGTCAGATTGCTGTATTTCAAAGGCAACAGCTGAGACGTTTCCAGATGCTTTTGCAAAATCAGATGATTTTAAAGAAGTCTTATTATGTTAATATGTTGAGGAAATAAGGCCTTTTTCATCTTTTTTAAAGGTCAGGTTATTTTTAATCTTACATGGTATCACCTGTGTTGATTCTAGTCCAATTAGACTGCAGTAAAACACCAGGCTGAAGTAAAAAAAAAAAAAAAAAAAACACATTATAAAGTTAATTATGAAGTAGGTCTGAATGGGAGGCTTTACTTTAGACACCATAAACAGTCTCTGAAACCAGAGAAAAAATAAAAAATAATAATTTGGCCGTCATCAGCATCTGTTTAATGGATGCCTGATGATTTAAACTCATGTTAACCCTCTCTGATTAATACTTTATTTTTTATTTTTTTCTCAATCAGAACAGTTTTTATCTGGCAAAAAAAAAACAAGTAAAAAAACAAAACAATGAAGGTCTCCATTTAAGTGATATTATTTGATCCGAACTGGTGAATTTACACTAAATAGGCTAATAATGCAACTAACATCCTAATTTATATGAATGAGATGAAAACATAGTGATCTAGCAGTATATCATTAAATGTTCATAGAAAAACAATTAATGCATGTGGAATCAAATTAATTGGTGAATATCTTCTGTTCATTAAAATGAATTGTCCAAATGAACCAAATCAGTAAAATGAATCATATTCCACAGTGCTTTACATAATAGTGAATGCTAAATGTTCAGTGAAGATTTTTTTTCTTTGTTTGGAATGTCAAAATGAAATTCAGTACTGTATATGAACAAGATAAAACTGCACGCATTAGTTGGCAACAGACAGGAGTGTCCCAAGCTGTTTTTTAGTCCCAGCGCATCTCTGACATCTGATCTCCCTCAGGTTCTGTCTGATAAGACCAAACGTCTGTTCTCTGGCACAGACGCTGATTGGTTGAGAGTGAACCAGACATCCTGTCAATCAAGCTGATGAGTACACAGCGAGGCAGAAAATGAGCCACAAAGTCAATAGAGGGCTGGTCAATGGTGACACTTTGGCTGTTTATTCTTGTCCTTAGGAAAGTTCACAAAAACTTTTGCCATGGTTACAGAGGCAGCGTGTCTGTGTATGGCAGAGGAAATCTAATGTTGAACACATGGTTATATTAAGACAGATGTGGCAAGCTGAGCTTTTTACACAAAGCTGCTCCATCTCTGTTTTCGCCTGATTTGTCTCAACATCGCAAACTACATTTTCCCATTTTTATTGTCTCACTTCTTCAGAATTGAGTTTAAAGTCACATAATATTTTTTCAATTTGTGTAAACTCCAATAGAAAGAAATACGATTCTAGCACAATCACTGTCAAGGAGAGAATTGCGAGTCTCTGCAGCAGTTTTATTCGTTTGCTTTTTCTGTTTAGCCAGCGTCTCCTGACTACAGTGATGGAATATAATGAGTACGATTATTAGCTTTTGTCGAGAGATTTTGAGAAAACTGAGAAGCAGGAGAGTTACGCAAATGGCTTTGCAATTCAATTACAATTGATTCTCAATTATGTGATAAAACAGATTTTTTTTCAATTACTCAAGACTAAATGTTCTTGTGTTTAGTCTATCAACTTGCTCCCAGATGTTTCTCCTAAAATAGAAACATCTCCCTGCCAGTTTCTTTCCACCAGCATTTTTGATGATTTTTATAAAAGTTTCATGACCCCCAGAATATTTTGTTGTACGAATATCTGAACATGCCATACCAGTATTTTAAAAGAAAGAACAGAGCCTCTACTTTTAACCAAAAAACAAAACAAAAAAACATTTTATTTTAGCTTCATGTATTCTTTTTTTTAATCAACTCTTGAATGTGGGTAAGTTTCATAAAAAAGGCAGCATTTTGAGCAAAAAGCAGATTCAGAACGATGATCAAAACAGATGGAATAGATGAGTCCTATAACTCGTCCTGGGTCGACATTTTATTCTGTAACATTAGGCAGTTTTGATTTATATGCTGTTTAATGTTGATGATCGCGTTATTCATATATGCATCTGCTTATATGCTATGGCTTGTTTCTGCTTCTTCTTCACGTCTTTTGATCTAGAGATTCAGTACTCTTTCAGAAGTTGTATAATAGCGCCCCCTACCGTATAATAGTGAAAACACGGAAAGCCGGAAAATTCTGTCAATGGCATGGAAGCGTTGTCTCATAAATGACGTAAATTTCCGTCAATGGCAGGGAAAGAGTCAATAGAAGTAAAAATAGACTGAGAATGTGTTTATATACAGTAAGAGTAATAAAACAGAGCTAGAAAATTCATTGGAATAGCATTGCTCAAATAATTTGGTGTTGTTAGAATTGTGAAGAGAATCACTTGAGTTTATATTAAAATCTTTGACAGTAATATAAAGTAAAACTATTAAAAATAGTTTTCATTGATATAAAGCTGAACTAAAATATAATAAAGATAAAATAAATTTAAACTAAGTAGCATTAAAAAACAAATAAAAATAAAAATACAAAAACTGTTTTTTTCTTTCGCACAATCTCTTAAAGCTAATAGGTCATGATTTAACACCTAATAAAAAATTAAAAAGACCAATAAAAGTCTATGATGACTCTTTGTATTGGATGTGAATATTGGGCTCTTTATCGAATCCTGTGAATGCAAGTGAATTAAAAAATTATTATTATTTTTTTTACAAGTGTGTGCATTTTCTGGGGGATAATCACAGTTAAAATCTGGTTGACATTGTACGTTATATGAGTCTGGTGCTGAAGTGGAGTATTTTGTGTACGTCTATGCTTGAGTGAGTGTGTGTGAACCGTTGCTTGGTTTCAGGTTCAGTAGCTCTGGGTGGTTACGTCACAGCCTCGAGCGTGTCTGATTGACATCTCCCAGGAGTGCCGTTTGTCTGCTGAAGTATAACAAGTGCCAGTTACTCTGTACTGTTTGCTGGCAGCCAATCAAAATGAAATGGGAGCACTTAACACGGGCTGGTTGCGTTCCCCCAGCACCTGCCATGTGACGAAAGATGGAACAGTGTTTTTCCTCATCCTGTTTGGCTTTTGTTTTGAAGTTGATTAGATATGGCATCTACTTTGGTGGTTTTAAAAAGTTAGATGGTGACGTTTGCAGCTGAAGTTTCTCTGTAGTGCAAATGGACACAGCGCAAACCACAGGGCAGAACATCCATCCGTTCCAACACTCGGGCCCTGCCCAGAGCCGCTGTATACATAATCTTATTTAGTCTAGATGTGTGTGTGCGTGTGTGTTCTCTGTCTACTTAATAAATGAATGCAAGCTAAGGAAAAATGACAAAGAAAACTGCATAAGACAATTGATGTAGAGCTGTAATGTTAATTATTTGGCTTCTTTTGGAAGTGATTAAAATGCCAATCCTATAATGCAGTGCTACACTCTCACTCTTTTTCTCTCTCACTCTCTTGCTCTCGGCTCTCCTCCCGAACTGCTACTTAAAGGAATAGTTCATAGAGTAATTAAAATTCTGTCATCATCTACTTGCCCTCATTTCATTCCAAACTTATATGATTTTGTGTCTTCTGTGGAACACAAAAAGAGATGTTATGTAGAATATCCACTCTGCTCTCTTTCATAGTAGTGGATGGGCTAAAAAAAACAACAACAAAAAAACACCATAAAACCATAATAAAATAGTCCATATGATTCACACACTATATTCCAAGTCTTTCAAAGCCATATAATAGCTTTGAACATTCTAAAACTATCAACAGGCCCTTTCGTTAATTGCAATGAAGCTGAAATAAAATCATATAAAATATAAGATGACAGACTAAAATGGAATTTAGAAATATTGCTTTGGCAACTAGCTAAAATAAAATAAGTTTAAGTACTAAAATTACTAAAACTGAAATAGAAATAGAAAAAATTAACAAAAAATAAATAAAGCCTAAGCTAAAAGCTAATTCAAAAAATTTATAAATACTATAAAGGTATATTAAAAATAAAAATAAAATAACACTGACAATCTAAATGACTAAATCTTGCTTCATAGCTCTGGTCACCATTCACTTTCATTGTATAGAAAAGAGCAGCTTGGACATATTGCCTAACATCTCCTTTTATGTTTCATGGACTAAAGAAAGTCTTACAGGTTTACAGACTTGAGGGTGAGTATAGGACATCATTTTAAATAAGTGTATCATGTGCTCCTTAAACGCAACTGAACACAAATAAAATGAATCATTTATTTAAAGCTTCATTGCATCTGTATGAAAAGCAGCAGAACATTTTGATGTTGATGTTCTGTCATATAATGCTTTGTATTGAGTCATCAGGTCATTCCAGAGAAAAAGATGCCTGCTCTTTGTTACATGCTCTGCCACATCCGATGATTACCAGCCATCGTGACACTGACCTCTCTGACCGCCTGTATGATTTGGGGATTATCATCTTCCTGGACAGGCTGCGTCACAGATCATGACATGTAAAGATTGAACAAACAGCTTGAGTAGAGTGCAAACATGCAGTTCTCCTCAGAATGACAGCACTTGTAATGTGATTAGTAATCTGATGATGTAAACATAAAGGACTCTGAAGGGAACGTCCTCAGGAATTTTCTGACAGGAGTGGGGCAGTGCCCACAGAGAGAGAGAGAGAGAGAGAGAGAGAGAGAGAGAGAGAGCTATCTGTGCTCGGAGAAAGTTTATCTGCCTTTGTCAGCTTGCCCCTGTGGGGTTTTGGTGCTTGTTAAAAAGTCCTGACAGAAAAAACAGCAGCAGTAACAAAAAGACAGTTGTGAATGCAAGCTCAGTGAGCGTGTAGATGAACAAATTTTTTTGCCGTCTGCTATTTTTAAACTTTATCTCACACAAAAGAGCGTCTTTTGCCCCTCGTTGCCTCACTTTGCGAACATATCTAACTCTATAAAGACAGTAGCTGATCATCCGTTTGACCTCATCATATGTTTTCTTAATTATCGTAATGCGTCTTTAAAAAACCCCAGCTTAGATGAATTGATTAAGCTTGTGATGTTTAAAGTGCAGGCTCAAACTAAGACTCTGTGTTATTTTAAAGTGCTTTAGGGGGCTCAATGTAAGAGGGAGCCACTGTGATCATTCATTCATTACCGTTGCTTGTGTGAGGTAAAATATATCCTCTGTTCTCTATTGATCTCCTAACAGTTTCCAGCAGGGATCAGGTCTTATTCTGAAGAGGGCATGGGAATTAATGAAGGGATTTTTCCGGGTGAGCATGGAAGATTCATTATGATGGGTTAAAAATGTAGACAGTGTTCTGCTTCTCTAGTTTTCTGCTTTATCTCTTCTTTATCCCACCGGGTTCCTGTTCCTGTGAGCCAAAGACTGAGGGGTTTTCAAGCTTTTTTTGGTGTATATATGAGCAATATCACACGAGTAGGAGTGCGATATGGCTCTCTATCAGCACAGTTGTGTTTAGGCCGTAGGCACGAGGCCGTAGACTGAGTGCCGCAGGCAATCACAGCAGTGCTGATATAGAGCCATATCGCACTCCTACTCGTGTGATATTGCATTTATACCACAGTTCAATGGCACAAGTGTGTAAATAAGAATCAACTATAGAGTGTCTTTAAAACCCATATTTTTTGTGGAACTACTTCCTTCCACCACGGATTCAAATCTCAAGTTGACAGTTTAACAGTAAAGCCCAAGCCGTTACTAATTCTAAAACGTCACTTTAGAACTAGCAATGAAGGAACGTTGAGTCGCTTCACTGAAACTTTATTGTATTATGTAGAGAAGAGTATTATGAGAGAGAGATCGACTAAGCAAGTGTATTACCTGCATCAGTTTTAGCACTTATTTTTCAGGTCAGTCTGATATCCATAATAAAAAATCAGTTTGAATGTCCGCTGAGTAAATCCTTAGGATCCTTTTAACAGTTAAGGAGATTTCCCATGACAGCACTTGTCAATGCATGCGTCTTATAAGGTGTTGTTTAAAGTAAAAAAAAAAAAAATCCTTATTTACAACCTTGGGCTTCTTAATCAGCTTCCTATCTTCCGAGGTCGTGAATCAGTATATCGTGTACACAAATTCGGGCACTGATAAGGACAGTAGGACCCTGGATCACTACCCCTTGGTACACTGATGATTCCGGTGACATGACAACGTCCTCATTGTACATCTTCTACTGGTATTTATGAACAACAAACCCAATGTCTCAGTCCCTTTCATCATAAAAGTCTTTGCCACTGACTTACTCAAAAAGACAGTCTTTGCCGCCATCTAATGGCTTAATAATGTAATTTCCACTGAAGTCGAAATAACTAAAAATAAGTCACAATAATTGAAGGACCCTTTCTCAATACCAAATATGGCATATATAAAGTAAAATATGATTTAATGAACAATAATATTTAAATTAACAATAATAGTCATTTTATAAGTATAATAAGTTTGTACAATAGGAAATAAACACAGGCAAACAGTTAAGTCAAAAGTACAAAAGCAAGACTCTAGTTATAGGATTGTATAGGATTTAAGTTAAATAAAAATATAAAGTTATGAAACTCCACTTTGCCGATTTGCTCTGGAACAAGTAATAGATCAATAAGGCCAAAGATTGCCCGTTTGATATACCCAAAATTAATTATGTCTCAAAGTTAACCACTATCTACATAAGAGCCAGCTGCAAATTCCTGAAGGACTGGCCAAGATAAAGCTGTTCTCTGGAGCTCAGTAAGGAGCTCATATCTCCGAAAACGACTAAACATTTTTTTTTTAAAAGCTCAATTTCAATTTCGCATATTTGAGGTCTAAACAACTGCATTCTTTCCTAAAAAACTCCTAAACCTACATTCTGTGACACAATAACAGTAGTATTTGTAAAATTATAGTGGGTTTGCTCTTCCGCCATTGATGCTTGCTGTGAGAAGTGCTGCCAGTATAGATGTGGCAGAAACATGTGGAGTGATACAAACGGTGAAACGGTTCCCGTGGTGATGGTAAAATATAGCGTATATATGCAATATATATATATACATGCGATACATTCTATAGAATATATGCATAGGCTATATATACTGTAGCTACATTATAGTAATGTTGGGTGTACAATCCTGAAGAGGACCAGTCTTTAGAAAGCAGAACAGTAATAAAGTCAAATTCTGTCATTTGTCATTTGAAAATATTTTTGCCTTCGTAGGTCAGACTAGATTACATGATTGGAACACAGAGCCATTGACGGTTTGTAAATCCTTCTTAAACCAGGTTCTCTCATTAATAGTAATCTGTATTTCACTTGTATTGTGAGGTGAACACCTTACTGTCTAAGGCAGCTGTCAGTCACTTCCCCCTAAGACTATGGGAGCATTCTGCAAAATCTGTTTTTGAGAAACTCATGACAGTTATGTAATGAACACTTCATGAGACACTGGCGTAGTCATTACTCAGAGCGCAGCATCCATGGGTTTACAGACCCTCTTCATCATACCTCCACCCATCTTCTCTATCTTTTCCCTTTTCTTTTTTGCTCAAACATTGTGGAGGAATTTCATTAAATATTCAAAAGAAGCTGTTCCAACAGGATCATAAATAATGCTTCTCTCCCAATTGTGACACACAAAGTGATGAACCTTTTTATCGCAAGTTTTTCAGACATGATCTTAAAGAGAATAATCACGTCTTTTGTTCACAGGAGAGCTAATTGCACTTCAGTGAGTGGCGTTTCGCTAGGGCACTGTTTTTTTCTTCCTTTCTCTGTTTCTTTTTCTCCAGCACCCCCCACCCCCCATCTCTCTCTCTGTCACCAGCATGTCAGTATAATTGAATTTCTGCACACGTTCCCCTTTTTCATCAATCACACGTGCTGATAAGGTGGTTTAGGAGGGACACTCAGGCGGAGCCCAGAGAGAGGAAGATGAAAAGAGAGAATGAATAAGGAGAGAAAAGGACATTGAAGGAATGGAAAACAGAGAGAAAGACTATGGAGTTGTGTAACTAGTGACGGTGGTGGTGCAGTGCGGTGCTTTGTAAGTTCACCTGAAAGTGCCCCACAAAGTGGATTCACAGGGAATTCAACCATCTTCAGTGAGATCAGAGCCGGCCCTACCATTTTGGTGGAACCTATGGTTTCACCTAACCACCCATATTCCCAAAGTAGCCTACATATTGACACCTTATTGTAAAGTTTTACCAAATTGTTTTACTCAGTATATTTATCTTTCAAGATTTCAAGTTGTGCTTGTTGTAACCACAGTAACAGTTGTATTTCTGTTGTTCCACAAGCGCCTCCTACTGTCAGAGTGTGAGACATTGCATTTTTTTTTCAGCCGGTCTTCTGCTTTTGTTCTTATCAATGTGAAAATCAGACCGATTTTTTATGCAGAAAATACACAGTGTTGTAAAATGTAACCAGTCAATGGGAAAGAAGCTAATGTGCAGTCTACAAAACTAAACAATTCGGATAAAAAGGTAGGAATTATTCACATATTTTGAAGAGCCCGTGACAACAATCATCATTCATGTTCATAACCGCAATATGGATGAGACTGACACCGTTACATTTGCACAGCGTCTTCAGAGCTCTCGCGGAACGCTGAATTAAACCGATAAGACATGATCCAGCAACTACCATTTCTACAGTATCTTTTCAGAATTAATCACTTACTCTCTTATCTTGCTCGCTTTCTTTCCTCTTTTTGTACTAGATTGATAGTGCTGCCTGTTCATTTTCAAACACTAACATGTGCAAACTTTATCAAAGTTATTATTATTTAGTGTATCTATACACCTGGCATAGGGCCCTCTAGTGGCCACAGAAATGTCAAATCATAGGGAGCGTAAATGTTCAGCCTAAACTACACTCACTTCGCAGGAAGTGGAGGATTTACCCACCAGTCATTGCACACCACCTGATTACTATACTGAGTTTGGCTAATTTAAACACAGTGAAAAGGAGCTGATGCTCCAGCATTTTGATTCAGCTTAATTCCAAACTGTGAATCTGGTAAAAGCTTATTTATCTCTCTCAGAGATCCAAAATGAAGCAAAATCTCATTCATTGAAATATGTAAAATGCATTTAAATTGTGGAAAGTCCCCGTCATGATAGAAAAAACAAATGTGTGCACGTGTTCTTTAGCATGTCACATAATTTTTTTGTGTGTGTGTGTATGTGACAATAATCAGTATGCAGAAATGTAATCTCTGCTCTCATTTAATAAATGTTGATATACACATATTTACATGCATGGGGCAGGGCCCAGTGCAAGTTAGAGGAAGTTGGGCCCATCTCAGCTGTTCTGCATTCCCTGCTGGGCCCCCAAAAGGTCCAGCTGCTCCTTATACAGTAATGTGTATACTGCAATGGTTCTTGACCAAACATCCCAGGGACATCAACATTTTTTATTTAACAAAACAAGCTAAAATACAAAATAAGCTACAAATCAAATGATCTTTTTAACCTCTTTAACAATAGTTTTTCCCTCTACTATGAAGTAGTCTGATTTTAAAAAGTGTCATGCATGCATAATTCTAATAAATTGTCACTCTCACTTGGAATTTCTATAATCAATATTGATTTTCTATTAATGCAGAGCTCAGTGGGTAGAAAAGTCCAGTTTATCATAAATATCTTAAAGTCATACGACCTTTGAATATTTTTGTGGATATTTGGGGGCCTTGGAGTCAAAAAGGTTGAGAACTTTTTATACTGAAAGTAAATTTGTCTGTTAAAGCCAAATCCACCATTGAGCTGAACTGAAACCTCTGGGCATTTCTTTTGTTCTTTTTCAGACTTATGTTCACAAATAAGTATAATTATGTAAGTATTTTCATTCCAAGGATTGGCATCTGACAAACAAATAAAAATTGCAACAGAAATAAACTAATAAAAAAATAAAATAAAATAAAAAGTATTCAGTAATCATCATGAATGACAGTAAAAGTCATAAAATGAGAGAAACCATGTACTTTCATATTTGGGATAGAAATTCTTCTGCATAGGTAAGATGGTGACGTATTCTGTCTCTTTGGCTATAGTACTGCTCTGTTTATATCAGCCTTTCTCTTTCTTTCTTACTTTGGCTGCACTAATTTGCTTTATTCACTAAGAACTCTATACCACACTTAAAATGAGCTCATGGAGCAGCTCTTAAGACCTAGGGCCATATTTACTAACAGCTTGCACCAGCGCAAACCCTCTTTTGGCATTAAAAAAACTACTGTCAGGATTTACTAAAGACACGTTGTGAAAAATTTGCGCTGAAAAGGCGTGGTTATTAAAGGCGGTGCAAGACAGTGGCATTAGCAACAACAACATTATGCTACTTGGTGGAGTACCACTCCATCAAAAGCAAATTGACAATTTATAGAATTTTCTAAGTCACAATTGCTGGGCTGGATGCTGTGATTGCGTTAACACTGTGTGGCTCTTCTGTGTTATTAGACTAACGCTGCTGTGTTTGCTCTGCTGTTCTGGGAATGATATGAGTTGTAGGAATAATACAGCCACCCCTAAAGCGGACATGTGAAGCACTTTAGATTATCCACATGCTCGCTCGCATACAAAATGGCATATTTACAGTAGATTGTGTACATGCACTCTTGTTGCTTGCTCAGCCAATGACGCCAACCTATATGGGCAGATCATGTCTCCTTGTAATGGAGGTCTAATCAGGCTAACAGGCATGAGAGATTGTGGCCACTTGTTCTTGCCACTAGATGCTGTGATCTGAATATCTTAGTGATTGTTTCTGAACAGAGAGAACTAAATGCCTCTAATGTGTCTGAGAGCTGTTGAGATATCAAAAGAGCACCTCAGATGCTCTTAGTGGTTATTGATGTGATTCATTGCATTTGATTTCTTCCGAAATTACACGTTCAGTCTGTCAAGTTTGCCGGCTGCTTTTTAGATTTAAAACAGTGCAAGTATACAAGGTAAATATAAAGTGTTTTTGATGTGGTGCTACGAAGTATGAGGTCGCAATTAAGATTTCACCTTTTGCAGAATGATTGATGTCAGACAAACCCCAGTATCACATACAATAAAGGAGTTATCAGAGAACTTCAGAAGGTCTGAAGATCTTAAGCAATGTCTTTTGAGAAATATCTCCACTCCAAATCATGTTTTTTTTTTTTTTTCATATAGGCTTAGAAATAAGATACAGCACGGTTCCTATTTTTGAGCAAACAATATAGCTTTATCGCCTCTGGCTGGTAATGGCATCTTGTTACATGAAGAAAATGGCATTGAGAAAGCTCAGCAGCAGGCAGGTGTAGTGAACAGCAGACAAGATGGCACCACAGGTTCCCTCGTCACAAAAGGAGTCCCTTTGTTCCACTTTGATGAAAAGACAAACGGGTGTGATAAGACCCTCAACAAAGGAATATCACAAACAAGTGACCATTTTGATCAGGATTGTCAGAGGTGAATGACAAGAATGAGGACATCAACGTCCCACTGATCACAGGCTAATCTCATGACCAGTTGCCCATTGTTCACCTCAACCCTTCATTCCTGAAACCAAGGTGTAGACCAAGCTCCACAGGATGGAAAGGTGGGATGTGATGGGCGGACACTTGGAATGCTACGACCCAATCACACCACTACCGTAGGAAGGCGGGAATTAGTAACCCTCTACCCAACTGGAAGGAATAAAAGCTTTCCCAAGCGAACACACCCTCGTTCTGAGTTTTTGACGTGAAGAGGGAAGGAACAAGAGGACGACCAAGATTATACTCTTGCGAGTAAACCTTCAGCCGCACGGACCTTCAAGCAGCCCAACTGCTTCTGCAGAGGACTTCGGCTCCAGCAATCAACGCCTGACCTGCATGAATCTGGCCGTTGTAACCTCCAGCCTGCAAAGGACCCTGTGGATCAACCACCGCCTGACCTACAGTTCTCCGGATTACACAAGGACCAGCAGCGAACCCCCAGCACTCAGTGCGGCTCTGCAACTGTTGGAAAGCGATCCAGTCTACTCCCACTGCAAGCGGAAAGATACCAGTGGAAGACATACCCCATCGCCGGACTGATCACCCAACCACGTGGAACGTAAATATAAGCTAACTAAACCTCTTCCCAAAGGCCTTGGCATTAGGTTGTTGCTATATGAGATTGCTATTTGTGTAGAGACTGTTTATCTAGGGTCAGCGTATACAGATAGATTCATTAGACTATTACTATTTCATACCAGCATCCAGAAAGACCACAGTTGACTCCCCCATAGACTGCTAATTACTCATTCATTGCTTCGTCCAATCCGTTGCTTATCTACTTGGCATTCATTTTGTTAATGTCCATTTGTGTAATAGTTTGTAGCTTCTGTTTGATTATTGATAACATTTTCTTAGTAGTTTATTCATTTTCCTTAGTAGTATTTAGTAAGTGTGATATCTTGTATATCTTTTTGTGAATAAATTCATATTATTGCAAACTGTGTCATTCTTGTGTTAATAATCAGAGGCTCTACTAAATCCTTCAGATTGATCAGATGTGATACAATCTTCCATGATTGTTCTTTATTGCCAAGGTGAAATTCCTTGGTTGGTGCCCCGTATAGGAAGGAATCATCTGACATTGTCAAACTCAACTTAGGTGACGTGTGACCAAAAACTCAATATTAATATTAATACTAAATATTAATATTAATATTAATATTTAAGATCATAAATCACTACACAGGGATGATGGGAAAGTTGGGAGGAAATTAACTAGTATTGCTACACTTCAGATGTGCAGACAAATCTTCTTTCACACCTCTGAAGCTGATTACACATGCCTGTCATGTCACAGTCTGTGCTTTGCTGTGAAATTACATTTACTGTAGACAACAATGCAAAATCTTTATAAATGTACTTTGTGAATCATACTTTTCATGCTGCAGTTTGTGGCTATAAATTGTATTAAAAACATTATGCTAAATATAGCCTAATATAATTTAATATAATATAAATTGTTTCACATCACACATTAGAATAAATTTGTATACATCGAACTGTATAAAATATCTTACTTTTGTTCATCAGTGTCTTTTGTTTCTTTTTCATGGTCTCTGTAATTGTTGGTTTCATTCATGTTGCAGAAAGAGAACACAATTACCCCTCCCTCTTTTTCCACCATCTCTTGAGTTCATTCGCAGAATGATGTCAGAGGGCTCACTTCGCACAATCTACATGTTCACCCCACACATAGCACCCACTAGACTGATGATTATGAGGTCACGTTTGGTTAACCCTACACTTCAAGAGTTGATGGACAACTTTGGGGAGCTGGCAGCTTGAGCTGATTAATCTTTATGCCGTTATTTGATACATTTGCGTTGACATCTCCAGATCTGATTTAAAAGAAATTGCCACTCAAAACTGTGTCTCTTTAAGATAACATCATGATAACATTTGAGTAATAATTAAAATCTTTCCAAGGTGAGACAGCGAAAATAAATTAGGACTGTCTTGTCGCCGATCCATCATTTAAGTAAATACGTCTAGTCTCATAGGGGCCAGTTCACATAACAGTGCCACTGTTATACACAATATTTCAATGCAAAATAAGTTTTATCGAGTTTATAGATTCTAGATTCAAAATAATATTGTAATGCTTTTTCATTATCGTAGAATGCATAATGGGGCTTAAAATGACCCAACGGTGTGCGATTTATAAATCTTGTGTTAGCCTCAGCAATATAATTGAAATATTTATTTTAAACTACCTTTTTTTAAATACATTCTATGCAATATGCATTTTTTATTTATTTAGATTTACTATGGTATTTTATTTAGCATTTTTTTAAATATTTTTATTTATTTGTATTTAGTATTTAGTCTTTGACAGTCTATGAATTACTCAGAAATTTGGTTCCCTATCAGTCGCTCACGTTCAAGGTCAAGGTCAAAGTTTATTTATAAAGCACATTTACAAGCAGTCACTACTGCCCCAAAGTGCTGTACAGATACAGGTAACAGCATAAGATAGAAAGCATAACAATTAACCGAAAAGAAAGAAGAAAAAACCTTCTATGCTATGGAATCGCGCTGACCATCACGAAGAGAGAGAGAGAGTAGCTACTTCTACTGTGTTTACGCCACGGGAATACTCGGCTTGGCATTTTTAAATATTTATATGTTTATTTGGCCGTTTAGGCTCGCAACCGAAGACAAAGACTATGCTTGTCCGTGTTGCGCTCGGAGCGCGTGCACAGCATCCTGTCAGTACAATTCAGGTCTCTTTCGCGACTTATCACGCTTTTAATATTTATTTTCAATATAAAGCACATCCTGCTCTTTTCTTTCTCATTCATTCATGTTTTATCATTAATAACTTTAAACAGAATCGTCAACTGAAATCTGCGCGGATTATCAACAATACGACACATTTATAGGACATAAGGGTCTCTGCGGCAAAAGTGAAAGTACCAGCGGCCAGCGGGTGAAATGTTTCGAAATGTCTCTTTGAACAGTAAAGCACCCGTTTCAATAAAAGGATATATTAAAGTTTATATAGCCTACTTTTACATTTTCGCTGCTGTTCTAAAATGATTTTGGCCATCACCTTAAACAAGCAGCAGCTGCTTGAATCCCAGTGCAGGAGCTGTAACTTAACTGTTAGGTTACCACAGAAACGTAAGCGGTTAGTTGATTGCTGTGGTGACTCGTGACACTCGCGAACAGCACTGAACACGCACGTCTTAATTTTTTTATCGTTCGTTGGTAAAGGGTGAGAGACCTTGCGAGCCACATGATTTTTGCCTAAGAGCCAGGTTCCCAACCACTGGTGTACACACGAACACGAACTGCCGTGAGACTGGGCTGGTCTCACAGGGTGGGGGCGTGGCATCACGATGGTGGCTCACCATCGTGATGTCGGTCAGCCATCACGATGGACGATGATATCGTCCATCGGCACAACCCTATTAGTGTGATGGCGCAATCAGCTTACAGCTCACAACTGCTGTTCTCACAGCATTATACTGTGTGTGTGTTTTGGTATCGGTGGGCGTTCCCTGAGTTTATACTCTCATGGCTACCCCTGGGTGCCTCAGCGCAGAAAGAGTTATATTTTCTCTTTTTTGTTTTCAACTGAAAGAGCAACATTCCGCTTGTGCGTTTCTGGGTGCGGTCGTTCCCCTGCGCCAGCAGACGGCCACAATAGTTGCCTCTTGTGTTTGGGCATTCAGCACGCTGAGGCAGCTTTTGTGAATAATTCATGTTCCCATTGCAGGAATATGACTTTGGCAGCGTTAAGATCAAGACTCGCTTACCTCAAGGGAGGTGCAGTCCCCTCGCCTATGCCTCGATCTAGTGCCTACTCTGGACCTCAGAATAGGCCTACTTCAGCGCTTAGCCAGGGTGATCTGAGGATTACCGTGAGGGCTTCCCCGCCGATGCAATCTCAGTGGGCCCCTCACGCCTCACAAACGCTGCCGCCGATGGAGCCTCCAAAAGAGCGTGCTGGTCCTTCTCATGGACGACAAGTCGTGTCTTTTGGGGCTCCTCCTGACGATCAGATGTCGGTCGCAGCATCAGAGGGGGAGCTTCAGTCCTCTGGACTCCTTTGGGGAGTGTAGCGTTGCCCGAGTCCAATCCAGAATGGGTGGCTATGCTTTCCCGGGCCGCCGAGAAGGTTGAGCTTACGTGGAATTCTCCACCACGTCCCGAACCTTCTCGGATGGATGATTGCTTTCTTGGGGCAGGCCGTGCTGGTTTTCAGTGCGCAACCCGGGTGCCATTCTTCCCGGAGGTTCATGAGGAGCTCACTAGGACGTGGACGGCACTGTATAGTGCCAGAAGCCGTCCTAGTGGCTCCTCCCTCGTAGGGCTGGGACGGTTACCGCTTTACCGCAATACCGCGGTCACGTGATGCCTACCGCGGGTCTGAGCTCGTCACCGTCATCACCGCAAAAAATAAATAAAAAAAATAAAAAAAATTAACCACTGGCCTTCACATGTGTTCACGTTGTGTCTAATGACATGGATTCATTGATTCTAATGACATGGATTGTGTCTAATAACATTGTGTCTTACATGGATTCAAGGTTTTCTAAACAAAACTTATCATCAAAAGATGGAACAAATCCGACCTTTCGCAAGTTCGCAAGTTGTTTCATGACACATAATAACATTCCATTCGTAGGCTATTGACTATAACCCCTTATTTACACTCTGTGGCGTGTTACGGCTGGGACGCGGCTACCGGAGCTGATCGCGCCCACTCTAGTCAATGCTTGTGTTTACAACAGCCACGGCGCAGCGCGTTTCAGAAGCATCTCTCAGCGCCGCTTCGATAAAGATAGGTGCCTAGTCTATTTTCGACGTACGCCGCGTCCAAGCCGCACCGTAAATAAATAAAAAAAGTAAAAGCAGGACCTCAGCTTTTAATTGCACGTGCTTATTTAACAGAATTCTCTCACGTGAAGACCGCATTTGTCAACCCTCGCGGAGTCGCGGCAAGTGCACACTCACAGCACCAGAGAGTAATCTTGACGGCACTCGCAAGAAAATGGATAAGTAGACTACATAATCAAATTCACAAATATTACACCATTTAAACATTATTAAAAATACATAGGCTACTGAGTTACTAAAACAATATTTGTCAAAGAATACACTTGTATGTTCACAGTTTGAACGTTCTTGTTTCCATTTGTTTAATTTCAAGATCTGAGGTGAATTATCCATTGTTGCTTTTACAGCTACAAAGCTGGAGCACTAAACAATATTCAAAGTCACATTGCATGCTTTTAACATTAAATAAAGCACATAAACACTACCTGAGATTATCATTGACACACTTTGTTTGTTGTTCCAGCCGCAACGTTGCAGAAAAAAAAAAACTGGGGGAGGGTGGGGAGGATGGGGAGGGGGGTTGAGGTTTAAAGCGGTTTACCGCAATACCGCGGGAATTTCTTGCTTTTCAACCGCGGTAAGAAAAAATCCATACCGTCCCAGCCCTACTCCCTCGTCACCACCCTCGATGGTGGAGCGGCTAAGGGGTGTGTGGATGTCCCGCCGGTGGAGCGTGCTGTTGCGATGTAACTGTGTCCAGCGTCCGCTTCCTCCTGGCGGGGCAATCTACGCCTCCCGTCAAAGGCATGTACGTTTTTGTCCGGTCTCACGGCGAAGGCTTACAGAGCCTGTGGACAGGCTGCTTCTGCCACCATGCGCTTCTGCAGGTCCACCAGGCCCAGGCGCTCATGGACATGCACGAGGGTGGTTCTGACCCAGAGCTCCTCCGGCAGCTCCATGTGGCAACTGACCTCGCCCTCTGGGCGACAAAGGAAACTGCACGTTCCGTCGGTCAGGCGATGTCCACCTTGGTGGTCCAGGAGCGCCATTTTTGGGTTATTTTGCGACGCGGTCGAGAGCTTTGCCCAGCAGTTCTCGGCCGCCCAGAAGCAGACAGAGGCCATCCGCCACATCCTGCCCCGGCAAGCCACAGGAAGTCGACCCCACCCGTAAACCAGGGGGCAAGCGGAGGTGCAAACGACCCTGAGACGGGCGACCCAGAGGTGGATCAGACTGCTCTTCAGGAGATGATGAACTCCTTCTCCGGTGGAGGGCCGGGCGGAGAATCTTTTGTTTCCTTTTGTTTTTGTTCCCACAATTTCAATAAAAGAGCAGTTACTGAAACCTCTGGGTCCCAAGAGGGCGCGCTTGGCGGTTGACAACTCTATGCCTTGTCACCCTCTGGCCCCTCTTTCATCGCCAGCGAGCAGCAGTGGCTGTGTCCCGGACGCACTGACGCCTCCGCACACTCACTCTGCAGCACAAGCAGGTACGTGTTGCACCACACACTCAGACCCCACTCCGGGCTGCTATGCCGTCCGAATTGGGTCTATGCATTCCGCCGTCTGTGGTGCCGTTGGTCCCGCTTGCACGGTCTCTGGGAGCCTGGCTAGCACTTCCCAGCCCGTCTCGCTGGCTCATCCGTACTATCAGATTCGGCTCTGCGATTCAGTTCGCCCGGTGTCCCCCAGCTTTCAGCTTTCATTATCCGCCAGAACACGGGTAAACTGAATGCCCCTGTGGCAAAGGACACAATCGAGCCGATCCTGAAGCCCGTACTTCATTGTACCCAAGAAAAGCGATGGGTTACAACCAATCTTGGACCTGCGTGTCCTGAACTGGTCCCTTCACAGGCTGCCGTTCAAGATGCTTACGCAGAAATGCATTTTCAAGTACGTCCGTCCCCAAGATTGGTTTGCAGCGATCGACCTGAAGATTCTCCCTCGACACAGACCATTTCTACGCTTTGCGTTTGAGGGGCAGGCATATCAGTACAAAGTCTTACCCTTCGGGCTGGCCCCGTGTCTTCACGAAAGTCGCGGAGGTGGCCATTGCTCCCATGTACGAGCGTGGTGTTCGTATCTTCAACTACCGTGACGACTGGCTTTTCCTGGCCCAGTCAAGAGAGCAGTTGTGCGAACACAGGGACATGTTGCTCAGTCTCCTCAGCCACCTAGGGCTTCGGGTCAACTGGGAAAAGAGCAAACTCACCGGCTGCCACTGGCTGGAAGGGCCACGTACAACGGGCATGCAGCTTCAGGTCTGTGGTCAGGGCCTCAGCTGCATTAGCACATCATCTGCCTTGAGTTGTTAGCAGTACATCTTGCGCTGGGCCGCTTCAAAACGCCGCTACTAGGCAAGCATGTACTGGTCCGTACAGACAGCACTGCGACCGCTGCGTACATCAACCGTCAGGGTGGTCTACACTCCCGCCGCATGTCACAACTCGCCCGCCATCTCCACCTTTGGAGTCAGACGCATCTGAGGTCGCTTCGTGCTCTTTATATTCTGGGCCTGCTTAACTGCGCAGCCGTGGAGCGGACGTGCACTTTTCTGCTCCAGTCGAGTTCCCCACTTAGGCGAACCCTGTTGAGTACCTCCGCACCCCTTCGGCAGTCAGACGTTGCGGAGCGTCTTACACCAGGCCTAGTGCTCGTATGCTTGTGTAACTTGTGCTAGGCTGGGTTCCAAATGTGGTGATCCCTGCGGCGATCCCATATGCGTATTCTTCCACGACCAGCTCCCTGCGGTGAGCCTGTGTCTTTCCCTCTGAGAGTTCCACTGTGTGGGGTATAACGGAACAGCAGTTTGAACTCCCTCTATGCAGGCCTTCCGCCCCTGCCAGTTGGGGGTCTGAGAGTCGTAGGGTGCTGGATGTGGCTGTAACCGTGGGGGATAGGGATCCCAATTTCCATAGGGATCCCAATTATGTGGTCACGTCGACGTTATGTTGAACGTGAGCGACTGATAGGGAACGTCTCGGTTACTAATGTAACCCTCGTTCCCTGAAGGAGGGAACGGGAGACGTAACGTCCCATCTCCACCATTGCTGACCATCGCTGTACGGCCGTCATGATCTCGGCTCCTCCGCGAAAAACAATGTGTGTGTGCACCCGCTTCCTGTTTATACCAGGGCAGGGCGTGTGACGTGATTCACCCACGCCAACGTTCATTGGCTCGTTCTGTAGACACTTGAAGATGATAGAGCTCCCTGAAATGATCCCAATTACGTCGTCACATCGACGTTACGTCTCCAGTTCCCTCCTTCAGGGAACGAGGGTTACATTAGTAACCAAGACGTTTTATGACTCTGTTTCCTTTTTTGTTGAAAACAAAAACACTATTTCTTAGGGGGTGTAATGGTACATGTATTCGACTCGAACCATCACGTTATGGACATAATGGTTCAGTGCATACAATCAGACAAAGAATACAGTTGGTCACAGGCGATCCACACTCCAATCCAGAGTGCGCGGTAATGCAACGCTGTTTGCTAACCACCACAACAGGAAAAAGCACAGAAGAAGAATAACAGATTATCTATGCATATATATGTTTACGTGGTGTGATTTTTTTCCCGAACTGGTTGAGAGATTACATGAAAACAGGTGATTTTTCCCCCCAAACCAGTTCAGCGGAAATCCCGCCTTGCAGCTAATTTTATTGGTTAAGGTTACAGTGACGGGTAGGTTTAGGGATCAGTGTTCGGTGTAGACAATCAGTATTGTCAAGACTGACATGACCAATGAAATCTTGAAAATGAAATTTCCTCTGAACTGGTTTGGGGGAAAAAATCACATGTTTACATGTAATCTCTCAACCAGTTTAAACTGCAGAAAGACATCAATAAAACAGCTTGAGAATAATATCTCACGTAGCATTACATTTGCCTCTGGCAAGTCATTTAGTGTCCACAGCTTGTTAGTTCACTAGAGAAATTAACTCTAGAGGGGAGCATTTCACTAAATATATGCACTATATAAGCTTATTTAAGCTTAAGCTTAGCCTGTTAGTAATGTCTTAATTATTTAATATGTTTAAATAAATCTTTCATGAAAACAAGTTATGACAGTAACTGTTGATTATATTTCAAAAATGAATTGGAGTAGAAAAGTAATTGAAAAATAATTTTATAATTAGATGTAGAAGTTAATACAAAACCTGCCATTTACATGTTTTTTTATTTATTTGAGTGTTGATTTAATAATAGCAACTGAATTTAATAGTTTGGGCTCTGTTGTTAACAGTAACTTTTAATATTACAGTAATGTGTTAGTAAGGGCCACATATACAGTATAGTTTACTGCTTAGCAGAGATAGATTTTTTTTATCCTTAAAGGTGCATTATGCAACTTTTCATGTTAAAAATACCCGTTTTTCTAACCCATACATGCTTAAACAATTGCCTGATGGGCTGAATGAGCCCTTCTATGATCACTGCGATTGCCTCTATAATCCTGTACAGTAAAATAAATAAGAGGGATTCGGGACGGAATCGACTGGGCGTGACGTCATGCGCGTTCACGCTCACCTGGCTATGTCTGGCAGGTTTGTGTATTCGCCGCCATTATCCGCATCAGCGAAGACAACTCAAGCGACTTTTGCAAAAGTAGAAGATGTATTCAAAGAGACCGGCTTCTAGTTCATCCCAAACCCCAACGCAAACTCCACGTAACCGCGTGCACAACTCTGGTTGCAGTTTCGCGTGTCGCCAGAAGGGGGCATAGTTCTGCAAAAACTCAGTGACTTGCGCAATGCACCTTTAAGAAAATGTTAATTATAATTGAATTTATTTAATGAGAAAGACACAATTTGTTCAATAAACCACTGTTTACAAAAAAAAGCTTATGTTTAGACATAAAATCGTCCCCCCCCCTCCCCCTCCAAAAACACTACAGTATTTCCATTAAAAGAATGTGACATTTTATTAAATCTTGCAGAAAAACCATAGACAAAAAACTCTCATTATCAGCCAACCGACTGGCTAATAAACATCTATTGCAAAACCACTCAATGAAGCGTCTCCAGTGTCGACCCCATGTTTCATTAACTATCCGTCACCAAAACAGAAGATAATCACTGCGTATCTCAGAAGCGACTTTTAATGAATGTGTTATATTGGGCTGGCATCAAATGAAAAGATCGACAAAGCCCGGAAGAAGATCTGATATGGTGTTCGAAGATATTGATGCCGCTGAGTGCCAGATGGTTGGTCATTTAAAAGTAACATGACGGTTTTGGTCAAAGCAGATTTATGTTCAATTGGGCCGTGGTTGTGTGTGAAGTGTTATCCACAGTATCCTGCAGCGTCAGTGTCTATTTAGTTTCCCAGGTGTGTGAAATTGCCAATGTCAAGCCAGTCTTCCTTAAAAATAGCGATTTTTTTTTTTTCTCCCAACATATGCAGACTCACTACATGTTGCTTACTACAGGCATCTTTCACACATGCACACATTCACAAACACAGATGCCTCATCTTACAACTGTATTGATTCATGGGCTATCTTTCATTTCGCATTTATGAGGCCATAGTCATTGGTTTGACATTGAAATGGTGATGGGAAAACTAGCGTCCATGGTGATTGAGAAGGTTAATGAAGGCATGTTGCATTCCTTATAAGCTTTCGATCCTCTCAAAGTTTGAACTCGAGTATGAATCTTAAAATGATTGTGTCCTTTGTTCCTCAGAGGGCCTGTTAAAGCTGTGGAATTGTGGGATGCTGGAGGGAATAGTTCTAAAGGCACATGGGGATTGAATCTGCTCAGCCAGAAAGAACTGGCTCTGTGCATCATTATGATTAGACAATGAGTTCATCAAGGCCAGAGCTGCACATATCAGATGGATCTCAAAGGAGTTAAAGAACCAGAATAGCTCTTCTCTTTCCTTTTTGTCTCGTTACATTTTAATAAAGAACCTTATTAACTTTTGTTAACTTTGTCAGTCTGTAAAACTGAGTTCAGAGCTCCCTAAATATTTAAATAATTTCTTTTTTTTCTGGCTGTTCTACTGTATTTATTTGAGGGAATTATGGAATTTTAGCTGATGTTTAATTTAAAGTTTATTAGGGATGCACTAAAAAGTATTGTTATTTTTAAAATGTTTTTAATGTTTAACTTTAAGTGAGCATTAGATGCCGGCAATTGTAAATTAAAAGTAAAAAAAAAAAAAATAGACCCAAAAGCGATATGATACTGATGTATTGTTGAAAGCCTATATTTATCATGTTGTGACTCACATCTTTTTATCTTTGTTTGTTCAACAGGATGTGAAATCAACATTCTTCCAGTTCGGGGCCTCCATCCAGCAGGAGGCACTGCTCATGCTTAACATCATGGAAGAGTACGACTGGCACGTCTTCTCCATAGTGACCAGCAAGTTCCCAGGCTACCAGGATTTCATCACCATTCTGAAGACAACGGTCGACAACAGCTTTGTCGGTTGGGACCTCCAGAACACCATAACCCTGGATGCTGTGGACGGGGACACCAGAACCCAGATCCAGTTGAAGAAGGTGCAGTCTCCAGTCATCCTCTTGTACTGCTCCAAGGACGAAGCAGCTTACATCCTGGAAGAGGCCCGTTCGCTGGGCCTGACCGGGTTCGGGTACATCTGGATCGTGCCCAGCTTGACCACGGGCAACCCAGATATCACTCCAGATTCGTTACCCTCTGGAATGATCTCTGTATCCTACGATGACTGGGACTATCCTCTTGAGGCACGGGTTCGAGATGGGCTTGGGATTATAACCACAGCAGCTGCAGCCATGTTGGAAGAGTTTGGGGACATCCCTGAGGCCAAAACCAGCTGCTATGGCCAAATGGAGAAAACCAAGTTGCCGCCCAGCGCGTTACACAAGTAAGTGAAGGACGAGAACAGGCTTATTATCTGTGTGTCAACAATATGTTAGTGTTTTCTGTCAACAGCCTGTCCATCTGCTTCCTGCGCTTTAAAAAGTGGAAACAAGAGGGATATTTATGTGAGAAAAACAGTTTTTGATCAGTCAAGTGGAAAAGGGAAAAGGTGGGAAAAAAACAACCCAAGAGGTCTGTGTTAGAGACATAGGGCATATCGGGTAAATAAATGCAAAGTAAAGTCTCAGCTTTCTAATGATAGAACTATTATGTTTCTTGGTGGCCATCATTAAAACTTAAAAATTGCAAATATATATAATATATACATATATAAATATATGTATTCATATTAATGAATACTTTTAATTAAGACATCAATAGCAGGTTAAGTAAAAATATAATGCAAATATCATATAGCGCCTATATGTAAGTTTGGGTTCAGTAAGTCTCTTATGCTCACCAAGGCTCCATTTATTTAATCTAAAATTCTTATTAAATATTATTTTAAAATATATGAATATTTAAAATATATTTTTAAAAGTTATTTATTCCTGCGATGCAAAGCTGATCCTTCAGAAATCAGTCTAATATGCTGATTTGCTGCTCAAGAAACATTTCTTACTATTATCAATGTTGACAACATTTCTGACAACATTTTGACAACATACTCATTATAAATGAATGGCATTATATAGAGGTATATTAAAGGAATACTTCACCGATTAGCATTAAGGTTTGTATCAGTAGAAACCCGGTAGTATTTTCGAATGACCGTGCTTCCCTCCCTCATGTCCCCCTGAGACGAGAGATTTCTGTATTGTGTGTCTGAAAGAAAACCCCTCAGATGACGCAAAAATCGTCATTTTCAATCTGAGGCTTTTTTGGCCAGAGGCTAGAGACTACAGCCAGTAGTAGGAGCTAGTTCCGCATGTTTTCAACCCGCCCATAGGGGGTGGGATCTCACGATAAAACGGTGTCTTTTCAGTTTCGAATCAACTAGTAGCCTAGTTGTATCATTTCTTCCGATACTGCCCTCTGTAACTGGTAGGCATGGCTTGGGAGTGCTTTGTAGGGCAGCGAAGCAAGTGCATTCTGGGAGTTGTTGTCTTTCATCCACATGAGCCAAAAATAAATTTTCTGGCTTTTCTCAGTCTAGAAGGCACCAACTTCTAAAATTATTTCACATTTCTACTACATAAATATCCCTTTAATGTGGTGACAAGGTGTTGTTTTATTGACATCTTATATTGATGTCAGTAAATAATTATAATATATAAATAAAAAATAATCTTTTATTGACATCTTTCAGCTATGTAAACATAGATCTATAATTGAAACATCATTTCAAAGCTGAGACTTTGTTTTGTCAAAAACAAGTTACAAAATGAGTGAGGGACCAGGAGCTGCTTATTATATGTGCTTTCTGTTCATCTTGTTCCTGCACTTAAAAAGTGGAAAAAAAGAAGGCTATTTATGTGAGAAAACACAGTTTTTGGTCAGTCAAGTGGAAAAAGGAAAATACGGGGTGGAAAAAAGCAACCCGAGAGATCTGTAAGAGAGAGGAATGGGTCGGGCGTATGCAAAATTCATTGCTACATCCTGCAAATATATTTCTAAGTGTGAGCTGCGTTCTTGAGTAAACTAATGGTCGAATGCAGTGAAGGGGCAGGCGAGCGACGCTGAGGGAGGTTTTTAGGGAGTTGCAGAGTGCCGCTCAGACACCCAGAGGTGGGTACTGCTGCACTTCTCAATCTCTCTCGGGACAGCGCAGCGCTCCTGTGCTTTTAATGAATAATGTTTTACACAGCGTCCTGAGAGAGCCAGTGCTGAGCAGAACAGCATGGACTTTGCTAATGCGCTTGGAGAACTCTCCAAATATAAAGTGCTCTTGATGAGCCCGGGTGCTTTTGTTCCTTTATGCCCCTGTGTTGGAGCCGGTGTCGAATGCAGCACCGAGCTTACATGCTGCCAGTCCTTAGTCTGTCTCACCCATATGCCTCTGTACCTGCCAGTGCTGAGCAGACACGCTGAATTGCCCCATTTGCAGTGGAGCGGTGTTGCCTGAGATACATGTTCACCCTGGTGTCTAGGGTACATTAATCCTGATAGTCTCAGCACAGATGGTCAAAGGCTTGGCCAGAGATCGGCTCTACTAGAGCCAGCAAAGAGGAAGACTCGTGCCCTGAATGCATGGGGGTCTCTTTTGTATTCTAGACTTTTTAGGCATGTAGATCATCCGAGGGAAGGTATCGGATTCTTTGAAAATCCAACCTTGTTCTTGGACTGAATGATTACTGTAAAAATGTCAACACGTTCCTGTAATATATTAGATTTTCATTTCATTTTACACTGTATGTGACATTCTCATTTTGAGCCACTTCTTTGACCCAAACACACATTTGGAGTTTTCTGCACTGGCAGAAAAAAAGTCTCAACTTTCTAATGATTAATTACTCCTATGTTTAATGTTCTAATGGTGTAATTATGATAGAATTATAAAATATAGACTATCTATAGATATAATTACACTTGTAAATTAATAATTTAAACGGGGCTGTCATAAAGCCTCAAAAGTTGGATTCTAAATATAATTTTTTTTCTCCTATACAGACACTTTCAGAAATGATAGAAAATCTTCTGTATTTAAGTTGGAATGTAATATAGGGAATATATCTGGCACAGCATTTTTTTCTTCTTCTTTCAGGTGACAAAAAAAAAAAAAAAAATTCTGAATTTCGTGTTCGTTAAAATTGAGTGTCAGAAGCCTGGGTGAAATATGCAGTCCCCAAGCAAAATGTTCCTTTATGACAGATTTAAGACTGTCATCTGAAGTGCTGTGAAAAGCGGACCTTAGCAAAATTTAGACTTCATATATCAGTGACGAATACTGAAATTACCTGTCAACAGGGGAGAGGCATGGCAAGTCCAATGTGCTTCCTCCCACATGTTGGGGACCAAGGGTAGCTGTCAGCTGTGCTCTATGGAACCATACATTTTTTAAATAAAGGGCACTTTAAACACTCCCACTGAGATGGGAGCCAATCTGACCACCCCCAGCAAAACACCATTTCACAGAGGGCAATGCTACAGGAGTCACTGCTATTACTTTTAACTTTCATAGGCAAAATGTAATATGACTTATGGTAGTTATAAAGGTGGATTATATGTGTGGGCAGAACATTTCCTGGCAGTGGCAACAGGTCATTCTCTTTTGGGGAGGGTTAGCAGTGATGTCATTGTGCCTTTGCTTTAAAAAGGACCAGAGTCTTACCCTCAACTCAAAGCCTTTGTGGGCTGGAGTGAAGGGAAATATGAGCTCCTGTAGAAATAATACTTTTATATGGCCATCACAGCGCATTAAAGGGAGTTAAGTTGGCAGGCAGCAGCACAATGGGAAGCATTATAAAGAGCTGGGTTAAAATAACTGTCTTG
Organism: Rutilus rutilus; assembly: GCF_951802725.1. Taxonomy (NCBI): domain Eukaryota; kingdom Metazoa; phylum Chordata; class Actinopteri; order Cypriniformes; family Leuciscidae; genus Rutilus; species Rutilus rutilus. The sequence continues at coordinate 45,899,034 of NC_140209.1, read as the reverse complement.
AGCCTTGACTGTCCTCCCTATGGGGAAGAAGGCAGTTTTTTTTAAGTGTCAAAGAATTGGTTCTACGGAAGCCCTGAACCGCAACGTAAAAAAAATTCAATAAAAAAATTTCTGTAAAAAAAGAATCTTCTAAATCTTAAAAAAATTCCAAACATATTTTTATTCAAAGATCCCCCCCCCCCACGCTCTTTGATGTTCTTAAATCTTCCCGTTACGACTCCGAGTCGAGTGTGAATTGAAAGCGCTTCAGACGATTCAGTGCGTGCAGGAAACTGAACAGATCATTCAAACTGATTCGCGAACTGATTTAGAGACAGATCTGCCAACTTGTTCGATGAAGTCTTTGAACAGAATCGACTCAAAAGAGTGATTAATTCTCTATTATGAATTCACAAAATTCATTGCATTTCACAAAATGTATTGCATTCAAATAAAGTAACGAGAGGAACGTCGCCCAACGTAACAAAGTAAAAGTACACTTTTTTCATTAGAAATGTACTCGAGTTAAAGTAAAAGTACCCACATTTAAATCTACTCTTAAAAGTACAATTTACCAGAAAAATACTCAAGTAAATGTAATGAAGTAAATGTACTTCGTTACTACTCTGACACACACACACACACACACACAAACTTCTACGGAAGTCTTGTAATTTTGGCTAAAAAAGTCTACGGAAGCCCTGAACCGCAACGTAAAAAAAAAGAAAATATTATGACTTTACTTTATTCTCGTAATGTTAATATATTTTTTACGTTGCGGTTCAGGGCTTTTTAGCCAATCAGAAACACTCTGGCTCACAGTCAATTTTTTTTGTTTTTGTAATGTTTGGGCTTGCTGACATGCCTGTTGAGACTGGAGTTTTGTAGAGGATGTATGATTGAAGTAAAATAATCTGTCTGTCTGTCTATCTATCTATTTGTCTGTCTGTCTGTCTGTCTGTCTACCTTGTACTTTAATTTGTAATTTAGTTAGAATTCAATTCAATGGTTATTAGACTCTTACTACTGTTCTTGTGTCTACAGTAAAGTAGAGACACTCAGACAGAACACACACACCCATTGGTTCAATGAATATGGTGGAATGATCTGGTCAAGGTATGAAGAAAAATAAGCCTGAAGATGGTTTTTAAATTTGTATTTATTGTCAATATCCATAAGGTCTAGAATCCATTTTTTCTACAAGCCTGGCAAAAGGTAGCATGTTCGAGTCATGTTTTTATTTTAAAACCTTTGGTTGGAAGGACTTTAATTGACCTGAATGTGTCCTCAGGGGAGAGGAGAGAGAGCAAACACCAGTCACTCCCTTCTCCTCAAACGTGCTGTCAGGACCATATTTGCTCTTATATAGTTCGCCGTGCCCCACTTTGTATCTGATGCACTTAGTACCGCAGGTTTATGTGTGCACTCATTCTGCCATTCCCTGGGTCTTTGTAACGTCTGCCTGAGCCCCAGGTGAAAAGACCTCCACAGTCCCAGCTGTCCTGGTATTGTCGCGCCAGATGCAATGCTCTCTTATGACACTGATTGAGCATTGCGCAGATACCTGTGTCAGAAAAATGATTGGATTTGTTTGTATATCACGTCCGGAGTTATTAACTCAAGGGAGAGTTGATTTCATTTACATGTTCCATCATGCCAGTGGATTCAGCTCGAGATGTGCAGACTCCCCATAAATTAACTACTGTAACTTCATGTAGGAACATTTTCTTGCTTCTCTAATGACTGAAAAATGTTGCATAGGGAACATCTTGCCTGCCCTCATTAGTGTCAACCCCATTACTATAAATGCCTAAAGAGGAACTGTTATATTCAACTGTACTCAACCGGTTGGAATGCAGCTGCCTACTTCAGTTTGACCACATATAAAGTACTGCGAACATTTTCAGGCCAGTTGTACCACTCACCTATATTAATCTGTCTGATTCCAGAGCAGCTGTGTGGCACTTTCAGGTACACCTGCTGTAATGAGGACTCTGATGAAGGGTTCACAGTGAGCAAGTGTGGGTCAGGGGTGGTTATGTGTTTAATTAGGGAGAAGTGAGCTGTGCTCAGGTTGGGTTCTTATCCTTGTTGCACTAGGTTGTCTTGACATTGTGGAGATGGTCATGGAAGGGCTGTTGGGTTGGGTCGGGTCTGGTTGATGTGCTGGTGTAGGGCATTGTGCTTTTTTTGACAGTCCTTATTGGTACCCTAGGCAAACATTTTATGCAATCATAGATGGATATCTATCTGCTGAGAACCTATAGCACTATTGACACACTGTGTCCAGTGTCTGGTTTCCTTAGTAATTGGTAAAAGGGACTCTGCAGGTGTGATCAGTGTAGTGATCCATGGCTCACAGTATTAGGTGAAGACTAGTTCCCCAAAGAGAACTAGGAGGTGTAAAATATGAAAGAAGGTTTAAAATAAATAACGGAGCCCATTGTAAATGGAAACGTCTTGTAGTGGAGGAGAGCAGAGCTTATCGATTATTTTCCTCTCCCGCAGTCTGATGTAATTGGATTCAACGATATATCTAGGGTGAGTGGGCCTTCTCTTTGCCCCCTAAATGGGACCCCAATCAAGTCAACAAGCTGCTCCGTGCCATTCAGTCATTAGACGCCCACTAAGACCAGTTTCATGAATCGATCATCGCACTACACTTCTAATTCTGCTCACCTGGCAGAACCGCGGCATAAAACATACCACCAGACTGTACCCGTGCCGCATTGTACGTCAAAATGACTGGGTTGTAATAACTGAAGGAGAAGGGGCAGTGTGATGTGTTTGTGTCAGCTGGTGTTTTTCCTCTTGAGTCTCTGAGGTAGGCCTGACGACATGGTGTGAAAAGTGAGAAGGCTACACAATGTGTTTCTCGGTTTATCGCTTTTAAAGTGATATGACAGGAACATGGTGGCATTGTGAAAAGTGAAGGATCCTGTCTCTATTCACTTGGGTTTTACTTTTCCTAAAAAAAGCTCATCATCATCATCTCATAAAATCAGTTTTTTGAAAGATGAATGAAATTGTAATAATTATAGGGATTATTGTAAATATCTCCAAAAAATATTGTTTCACATATTTAATTAATGTCAAGACATTTTGTGGTAAAAATCTAGTTTTAATGTTGTTTATATGCCTATGTGGTGTTTTTAATATACTTTAAGACAAACCATGTGTAAATGCATCAGTCAGCACCATTGCTGACTATTTTCTCCTTAAAACCTGCAGTGAACCAAATACAGTCTTAAAAATGTGGTTTGAAACCGCCTATTTCCTACTGTCACAAACAAGTAACCAATACAGTCAACGTGTGGGGCAGGATTTTTTTTATCATTCATGTCATGCTCTGCGGGCATTTTTACAGAGTGTGCACAAAAACACCTTTATGAAGGGACAGGAAAAATCATCAATTACTGTTATGTGTCCGACGTTGTAGACTTGAAGCAACTTATAGACGACCCTGTATGAATCGCTTTTCCTCTTATTCCTCTGAATCTGTTTCTGGTTCAAACATATATGTTTGCATATAGCCTATGTATTACTTCTGCACTGTAACTGCAAACACAAAAAAAAAAAAAAAAAAAAGACTAATCAGATATAATGCAACAAATGCTATTAAAGTGCTTGTAATGAACCCAGACTGGTCTATTTTATGTCTACATGCTCTCTCTTTCTATTTCTTTGAAGATGAGGACAAAAGAAAGAATGGTTGTGATTCATGTAGATTTCATTAGATACTAATAATAACTCGGGCAGATTTTTCATCTTCGCTTAATGTGACGTCTGATTTAGGTCAGTCGTTAGTCTTCAGATAGCTCATTAATTCCTCTTTTTGTCTTCTTGCATGTTGAAAATGACCTTCATATGTTATTTTGATCTTTTAGGTATAGAACGAACATCATTAGGATGAAAAGTTATTTTTATGCCTACTGCAGCAGATAATATTCGTGTCACCTGACCGCTCTATTTCTGGACCTGATGAGTTCTCTGCTTCCTGTAGGTACATGATGAACGTGACCTGGGATGGCAGAGATTTGTCCTTCACCGAGGATGGTTACCAGGTGTATCCCAAACTGGTGGTGATCGTGTTGAACAAAGACAGAGAGTGGGAAAAGGTAAGGCTGCTGAAAACAACTGACCTTCCTAACTGCGTCATTATAATTTCATTATAACTCCTCCAAGCAAAGCGTCATTAACAACTGTTCACACAATATTAGTACCCATGAATTCGCCATCTTAATTACACCCTGGAACGATGTAAAAGTGTGTCAGTGCGGTAATTACCTCAGACACACACTGCAAGAGTCTGCAAATTCAGAGGTGTAATTAGGGCCGTTTTTTTTTTCTTTTAGACCGTAATCCTATCCAAGCCCAAACGTACGGAAACACACACGTGCGCATTAGTGCTGGTATCTTGGATGAGCGTGTCCCTCTTTTATCTGTTCTAGGAGAGAATGTGCTTCAATGAAACCAGTGCGGGAGGAATAATTGGAAAAGCAAAACAACGGGAGAAATTGATTTGTGGAGTTCGCTCTGCAAATCAATCAATGGGAGCCTAATTGACAGAATAAGGCTCGCACTGAGAGACAGACTTGGTTATGAATACACATCCATGTGGCAAAAGGCACATTTGCTCTGATTAGGCCTCTTGATTTCTTGTTGGAAGACCATGAAGATCATCAGTGATATAAAAAACATCCCAAAGAAATTGCGTTATTTTGAGGGCAATCCGCATACCGGTGGTCTGTCCTAATAGAACATTCTATTGCTCATTAAACGGCAGTTATGATATTGGGTTTGTATTACAGTAGGATACAATACACTAAATTAGCTCCCAGAGGTGGTTAGAGCCTTATTATATATCTGATTAGTAAAGCATTCTTGTGGGCTCCATTACAGTGGCTCTGTATTTTTTTCTTGCTGTTTTGACTGTCGATTGAGCTTTTGGAGTTTCATAAATCTGTAATAAAAAGCATCCCATGTCGTTCAGCTCATTGGGACTGTAGTATTATTAGTGTTTAAAGTAGAATACATTAGGTGACAACAACATTCATTGTTCAAATTCTCTTAAGTGTCTTCAAAAGTACTACCAAAATATATTTTTTAATCATTTTAATAGGATTAAATTAGTAGTTGATACATTTTTGTAAGTGTAACTCACAGCACTTTAAACTTGTTTCACCTATGCAATATTCTCCGAAATACCAAATGGCAGTGTGGAGAAAATATTTGCTGAACCAACACGAAATGCAGTGAGAAGATATCGTTTTATGATTCACTTGCCAGGTAGTTCATATTCACTGGTTGTTTTCAAGAAGTGGACAAAAAAACAAAAACACTAGCCAGTATTTTACACTTTTGTCTTTTGTCCAGAGCTGCAAGTTAAGTTAACAGTTTTATAGTTTCTATTTTAGACCTTAATTGAACCCAATTTAGTCACACTAATAAAATGTTTAAACAGTATAAAATAAACAAGCTTTTCAAAAGAATGTATGAATAAGAATGTCAATTCCATTTGACAATTTTGGTATAAACCAGGCTTAATTATTCAGAGCTCTACCAATACAGTTCAGGTCTTTTAATTGATATTTTTTATTTATCTATCAACTGATTCATATCAATTTCTACAGTTCATATCACGAAGTAGGTCATTCTCAGCGTGGTCAAAGCTGATTCAATGAGATGCAGCACTGTCCAAAAGTGAAATGAACTGCACAAGAGAGGCTGAAACTGATTCTCGATCCAATTATGATATTGTGATGCATCTCAATGAATCGTGATGTGTTGCAATGCATATTGTAACGTGAGGTGGTTGTCAGAAATGCCATGGTACTTTGGTATGATACTTTTATGCAAGGATGTGTTAAAATGATCAAAAGTGACTGTACAGAAATGTAAAATGTTACAAAGATTTCTATTTCAAATAAATGCTGTTCTTTTGAGCTTTCTATAAAAATTCATAAATATTGATATTTACAAATTTTAAGCAGCACAACTGTTTTCAACATTAATAATAATAAATGTTTCTTTAGCAGCAAATCAGCCTATCAAAATGATTTCTGAAGGATCATGTGACACTAAAGACTGGAGTAATGATGCTGAAAATTCAGCTTTGTCACCACAGGAATAAAATACATCTTAAAATATGTTCAAATTCTTATTAACAGTTATTTTAAATAGTAATAATATTGCACAATATTACTGTTTTTACTCTATTTTTCATCAAATAAATGCAGCCTTGTTGAACATGTGAGACTTCTTTCAAAGGCAATAAAATCTTACTGACCCGAAACTTTTGAACGGTAGTGTATCATGGTATTTACATTTTTACATAGGATCTGACTCTTTTGTGATGGCAGACAGCCCAGTTGTTGGGCCTCAGTCACTCTAAAAATAGCCTTTGACTCTTTGCACTCTGCACTAGCCAGTGGCTATGTACAAACGTAACGGTCTCCTCCCTTTATCAGGGAGCTGACAGCTGCAAAGATCAAGCTGCTATGGTGCCAAATTAAATCCACATGAAAGTAATTACATTAATTAATTCCATGTCAAGTTGCCTCTTGTTGATGTTGATTAAAGCGGATAAAATGTTGAACTGGTTGTCACTCTAGCTGTGTGCTGTCACATATTATTTTTCACCTTTGGACAGAGTTTTGGAAACAGATGACAGAAAACATTGGACTACAAGTGTTAGGAAAATAATTACAACTTAGTTGGAAATATCCACACAAATGTGGCGACCTCACGGAAGACTACTAACTGCCTACTGACTCATCAGTGAACCTTCTCAATTGGGTTTCATCTCAATGGATTGAAAATATACAGCTCACAATGATGCACTAGCTTCATGGTGGAGGACAGAAGACCATCAAAAACTCATAAAGGTGAATAGCTTGAAGACATTTACCCTGATACCACAGGTCTGCCTGTGTACAAGACTGAGGGGAACTCTTAAAATCCTTTAGTAGAACACACAGAGTTACATGTCAAACGTGTAGCTCTAAGGAACATAACCGCAGAGTAATGCAGTTTGACACCACACTATGTTGATATTAATCTGACAAAGCCTATTCATCAGTGTGAAGTGCTGGCAGAGCAAAGACAAAAGCATGGGGCAGATTTACAGCCCTGTTGAACCAAAGCAATATCTCACACCTTGCCCTGACGACATGTCCACGTGGCCATTAGTGTGCAACAAGTCATAAAGCATATTGCACAAAGACTGCACCAATGGCAGTAACTGAGCACAAAAGCTATGCAGAATGACATTGATCATGCATTGATAATGCATAGTACTGTAAATGCCTTAAACAATGTTCCTTTATCAGGTAAAGGTCGTAAACGATTAATGCAAAACCTGATATACATCGTTTTTTGTATATTTTACTCATTTTGCTCTGCACATGAAACATGTTAGTTTGTGTGCATGTTCGTTTAAGTTTTGACGTCAAGACAGACAATTTACAAATTTTATGTAAGCACATTTTGTCAAGTTTTTATAATAAGCTGATTTTTGATAGTTATCAGTGTTTTGTTATAAACAGTTTTGTTTTGGGATAAGACATAACCCGATTCACCAGAGTTGTTCAAAATTCAGACAGATTTCCATTCATTAATTTTAATGTGAATTTTGTTGGAAACAAAACTATGCATTTCCAAAATACACATAAAAACTATGAAATTCAGAATGAATGATTCAGTAATTTAATGAATAGAAGGTGGTGATTTGCATATGTGCATTTGGAAAATCTATCCACATTTTTTGTCATCCTGCATTTTTTGGCAGAATTGCAAAATGTGAAATCCGGCTACTGTCAACACTATATTTGTCATATAGTCATTAGTATAAATTTAAAATAACTTCCACATTGCCATTGCCATTGTTTTTTTTTTTTTTTTTTGTCGCTTATGTCACCAGAAATCATCAACTCTAACTCTAAAAAGAATGACATCCGGTCATTTTGTCACTGCAAATCACTATAAGTGTGAATGTCCCTTTATGCTTATAGAGCTGCAGTAGTCGCAGCAGTCGATAAGCTAGACATTTTCTTCACTGGAGCACTGGGAAATCTTTGGAAATTTGTTTCAGCTACCTTTTGAACTACGGTTAGATATAAAAGATTGAATACAGACGGTTTTGGCTATAAACAAACATTGTCTGTGTAAAACAATGTTTATTAAGGATATCACAACATTGCAGGCTGCAATGAAAGCAGTTTACACAATTTTTACAGTAATTTTCATTCACAAAGTGTATGTGATTGTGATTAGTCTGCAAGTTATGTCTGGGCAGCTCTGCCAAACACAAACATCTGTTTGTTCTTTGTTTTTTTCAGCTGATCTTATTGTGATTGGAACGGTTGTGTTGTCATCATGACACTGTCAGCAATGTCTGTCACCTCTGAGCTTCTTATTTCTCATGCTTTTTTGTGTGTGCATTCATTAAAACACCAAAATAGATGCATTAATGAAGAGTATGCAAAGTCTTGATGAAATGCTTGAAGTGTGACTGACATTTCAGAGTAGATACAGGAGCAATATGACTATCACAAGTAAATATCACCAGTGCTCTGCTCATATCAAACTCCTTTTTCAGTTTTAAGAAATAACGTCTCAGTTACTTATGGTAACCCTCGTTCCCTGAAGGAGGGAACGGATACGTACGTTGTGACCGACAAATAGGAATCTCGCTAGAGAGACCAATCTATTTCGAGTGAAACTAAATGAGCCAATGCACATTGGCGTGCAATCATTTGCATCAGCTGTTCAGCCACGCAGCACGGGTATATAATGAGCAGGAGGTGCAATTGCACTTCAGTTTAATGACATAGTTGTGACCAACGAATAGGAATCCCTACCAAAGCGCCACAGCTGCTGACCCCATCCAGCGCCCTGTGCGAGCCTCTTGCCCCTTCTTGCCTGGAAGGATGATAGGAGAGGGCTTACACAGAGTGTATCTGTCACTGTTGTTCTGTGATAACCCATACAGTGAGATTATTGGATAACACTGGGAAGGAGACGCAGACGCAGGAGGACGCTTCCGGCGAGTAGACGATGGGGTGGAGGCAGCAGCTGACCGTCGTGGCAGGATGTGTTTAAGAATAAAGAACTTACTATTCACAATCCTCAGATGGATCCGTTGCTTCTCGAAATGAACTAAACCAGCACTTCTGAGATAAATTTTCCAGGATTATTATTACGATAGTATTATTCCTCACAGCGTCGCAAGACGACGTAAAGTACATGAATCTGATAAAACTTGATGTGTTTTATTGACCTGATGTGGCCGTTCACAGGTTTGCCGATTGCCTCAGATCATTTGCGTTTGAATAGTGTGCGCTCTCCGTGGGCGTGTTCACATTAGCAGTTCACGAGTTCACATGTTAATGAAATCTGATGTAATATTATAATGCGTATTTGGCTTGCTGTCCGGGGGGAGGGCTCCGAGCTCAGAATTCGGCCCGGCCCCAGAGTACTCCCCCCTATGAATGTATAGATCATGGGTATCTATGAGCAGACCCATCTGAATGTGAGGTGATGGGTTGGTGGCGGGATGCTGAGAAATTTGTCATGAGACAGGAGGTAAGGTAAGGCTTTATTTATACTGGCTTCTTCTTGTGCTGATTGGATGATTACCTGAACATGCTCCTCCCGAACTTTGTTACATAAAACTTCATATAATGAGTTGAAATGAGAATGACTGATATCTCTCTCTTTTCATACAGATTACATAAACAGAGCATATTTGTTTTCGTTTTGAATTAGATAATTTAATAGTAGACACTTAAATGATTATAAAGATATATTGCTCATGCCTGGGTGAATAGCGCTGAGTTTGTTAAAGTTAAGAGACGGAGAGGCAGAAAGCACATCCTGTTTATTTTCTTTATTTTACAAAAGCACAATGTTTTGTTTCGATTGTAAGTGGACACATAAAAAAGTAGACATTTTACAGTTTTACATATTTCTTAAGTCTGTATGACCATAAATTACGGAGTATTTAAAGGGATACTCCACTTTTTTCGGAAATATGCTCATTTTACAACTCCCCCAGAGTTAAAAAGATGAGTTTTACCGTTTTAGAATCCATTCAGCCGAACTCCGAGTCTGACGGTACTGACGGAGAGTAGTTCTTAGCCATATAGGCTTAGAAAATCGCAACTTTTCATTTTCCGTCGATCTTAGTACACGGTTTAACTACAGAAGAGTCAAGTTTTAAATAGAAAAAAATATTGAAACTCTTTGGTCATTTTGAAAGAAATGCTACTGGACTCGTCTGAATCAATGATCTATGCTAAGCTATGCTAAAAGTGGTACCGTCAGACCCGGAGTTCGGCTGAATGGATTCTAAAACGGTAAAACTCAACTGTTTAACTCTGGGGGAGTTGTAAAATGAGCATATTTCTGAAAAAAGTGGAGTATCCCTTTAAGTCTATTTTGCTGCTATGTGAAAAAAATTGAGCAAAATGCGTGGCACGTTTGCCGACCCCAGAGGGTTATTGACCCCAGTCTGCTTTTCTACAGCCGAGAACTGCTGGGCAAAGTTCTCGACTGCATCTCCGAAGAGGCCGATCTGTGACACGGGGGAGTTAAGGAACCTGACTTGTTGGTCTCCCTCATGTCTGGCAATAAAAGGTGCCGTCCACGCCTCAGTGAGCCCCTCATGCACCTCCGGGAAGAAAGACACCGGGGTGGGTTGCTGAGAACCAGCGCGCGCCACCCCAAGATACCAATCATCCAGCCTTGAGGGAAGGTGTACACAAGCCCGATCCTGTTGGCGGCCCGGGAAAGCATGGCTATCATCTCCGGGTCCGATTCGGGCACCGCTGTCACACCCGAAGGGGGTAGCTGCGCCGATTCGTCATCCGCAGAGAAGTCGAACCCACCCTTCAATGCACCTCGTGGATGGTCTGATTTGTTGTAGAAAATACAGCATAGAAGTGCTCGTCTCCGAAGCAAAAAGCTGAAGTGCAATCGCACATGCTGCTTATTATATACCCGTGCTGCGTGGCTGAACAGCTGATGCAAATGATTGCACGCCAATGTGCATTGGCTCGTTTAGTTTCACTCGAAGTAGATTGGCCTCTCTAGCTAATAGGGAACTATTGTTTAGTAGTTTTTCTACTGCTTTTTTTTTGCTGTGCTTTTCTTTTGCTGTGTTCAGTGACTATTCTCAGCATAGTCCACAGACTGAAATGTCTGAAATTTACCTCAGTAATACAGTATATAAAAAAAATCAACATGAAAAAATAAAGATATTGTACCTTGCAGAACCATTATACAAATATATTGTTATCGTTTTATATGGTTTTATATTTTGAAGAATATGGTAAAATGTTGTTACTGCCATCACTATATCGTTGTACCTTTTTTGTATGATTTTTGTATGCAAATAAAAGTTATTGGGTCTCATTCATGAAACACGAGCAGAACGAATTTTTGTGTAAATCGTGTGTAAAGTGGTTCTGACGTAAATTTTCGGATTCATTAAAATGTTCGTATTTTCCAAATGTTAGTTGGTACGAAAGAAATCTACACCTGCTCCCAGCCACGCGTAAATAGTGCGTTTAACAGCCGAACGTTTTGCTCATTAATAAGGCTGCATTTTAATTCACCTTAATCGGGTACATATTTACACAGCATTTTGAAAAAATATTATATATAGTAATTACATACGGTTTTTCTTTTTACTTTTATTACGAGAGCCAGTAATAGCATCTGCAAACAGAACACAAGTCCGCAAGTATTTTTTTTATTTTTTTTTTTAGATTCAAGCTGTTTATTCATTTTTCTTTTTTTCTTTTTTTCTTTTTTTACAAGTCCGCAAGTCACAAGTGTTGCAGTCAAGCTTCATGTCGAACCATTTTCTTTTCACTTCTGGGACTGTTCGATTAACAGATGAAACTCCATTAACTGCATCTGTAATATGCTGCCAAGCATTTTTACCTAAAGCATTTAGGTAAAAGCATTATTACCTAAAAAAATCATTTTTTTTAGGACCTGATACGCCACTATGTACGCTTGAAAATAAAATGTGGCGTTTTGAATGAACTTCTGATAATAAAACTTCAATTTCTGCATCTGAGAAATTTCTCTTCTTCATTCACTTTTGAGAAGACATGTTGAAATTCTTTGTTTGGTGTCATAATATGATGCCCATATATAGTTGTCAGTCGGTTTTAATGGGCGGGATTTATGGTAATTGAGAGAATGAGCGTGCACGCGCGTCCCATTTACGACTGATTGGAATTCATTAACACACACACACATTTCACTATCAAATCTGACGTCTACGAAGTATTTGTGAATCAGGAGAAGAATTTTTGGTGAATGTCTCTTTACGTGCAAATCACTCACATATTTACTCGTATATTTACGAATGTTTCATGAATGAGACCCATTGTGTGTAAATGTACTGTTTTTTTCCCCTCCAACTTTTCACTTTGCTTATATATATATATATATATATATATATATATATATATATATATATATATATATATAGTGTTGCCTTTGATGTAAATGTTGTGGTCTACTGAGAAGTGTAACATGGAATGGACAAAACAAAGTCTCGGCCTCACAAAACCACCAATCATTCTGCATTCAAGCCAAACAAGCAGTGCTGGCAAGACCCTGCTCCAGATGCTGTGTTGAGGGCTGGTCTGAATGCCTATTAGAGATGAAGGAGTGATGAAGAAGGCTCCAGAACCCGAGGCTTGATGGGGGGGGGGAGGTGGTGGTGGTTGAGCTACTACACTGTGTTTCTGTTTTGACGCCAAGCCGGAGAGAAGTGCTCTCATGGAGAGCCAGGAGGAGAACATGATTGGCTAATTAAAACAGATGAAGACTGAGCATCTTGGCTGCTGATGGGCCTATTCAATGCCTGGAAGTGACTGGTACAATCAGGGGTCACATGGCCACTTGGTCTTACAGGGGCAGCAGTGTGTGCGTGTGTTTGTGTGGCACGTACTGCCAACATAACAGTGCAAGTCTCAGTATAAATCATGAAACACACAGTCTGTGATGTGCAAAGTGCTGCTGAATCATACATAGGCAAGTCAGTAAATAATTAACATTATAATCTTGGCTTTGTACTTACATATTCATGAATCTAACACTGTAGTCCGCCATGCACACTTTGTTCACCTTGTTTTGACCATATAATATCTAGCTTTATTTGTCTGTCACACGTGTCCAATGCTTGAAAAGTGTTTGTTACAACGCCTGAAGCAAACATCCTTAAGCTCATCTCAGTGGCTCAAAGAGCAGATATTACTGCAGCCAGTGAACTTGGAAATCATCTGAACCTTGAGTTAATCAAAATCTGATCCCCGAGATCTGCTGGACCGTGGCTCGCTGCAGTTTGCCCTCAGAATTTCATTTATTGACAGAGCTGCCGCATGGGGCCATGGCGCTGAACCTGTGGGCACCTTAGGCCGAGAAATATATTTATCTGAGTGATCTCTCCATGACAGAGGATTGACCGCTAGATGGAGGAAAAATGTGGGACTCTGAGGGGCACAATTGCTGGTCAAGTAATAGTCAACATACAGAATTTCTTTCTGTCTGTCTTTTTCTGTTACATATACACACATGGAACAATCAAAAGGAGAGTTCATTGCTCACTGAGTTAGAGGTGGTGGTGGGATGCCTCGTTCTTGCAACTGAATCTGTGGAAGGCAGTTGTAACAGTGTGAAATGGATCTCACTGCCATTTTTGCCTTCTCACAGTGGAAAATGACTATGCCACCTGGGCAATTGCTGGGGTCTGACCTTCCAACAGCTCTCTCATAAAAGAAAGATAGAAGAAAAAGAAGGAAGACACATTTAGTCTTTGGGGTTTTTTTTATCTCTTTTCGCAATTCATAATTAATGTAACTTCATTATAAATTGCTACATTTACTCGTTGTTCGTTTCTTATTTTTGCTTTGCACTGTTAAATTACTTTATCTTATTTTATTTAATTTAATATTTTTTAATTTATTTTATTTTATTTGTTTGGTTTATTTTGTTAATACTAGTTATGTTTTGCTCTATTGTGTTTTGACTTTATTTTACTTATTGTACACTGATTTGACAAAACAAATGTGCAGAGAGAAAGAAAGAAAAAGAAGCAAACAGATAAATACAAAGACAGACAAGGCTGGGAGCTTTAGCAGTGCTTCTGCTGCCTGCACTGGCTTTGACTCATCCAGCAGAGATAAGGTGTAATTCTCTTTAGTAAGCCTGGTGTGCTTCTCTTCACCTCCGCTGTCCGTCATACTTACTGCTGTGCCCCTCTCCATCTCCACCCCTCGCTACACTGACAATCACAGCTCTGCCCTTCATAGCCACTGTGTTCTGCTGTGGAGATACACTTGATGATGTGCTCGTCTGCTGCCTAATTTTACGCACTATCAAATCAACAAAGTTTGACTGATGGGACGGTCAAGTCTCACTGCATGTTGTCATGGTCAACAGTGAGGTGCTGTGCCCGGTCATTCTCAGTCTGGACACAGGAAAGCAACAAAAAGATCCTGGGGCTGGCATTTTATTAAACATTTCACAGAAGATTTTATCCTTTCAGTGACAGTCGCCCTAGACTGACCTGGGGTTAAGTGTTGGCCTGTCCGCCCCACCATGAGAGCCCTATCTGGCCCACCTTACATCATAAAGCTGGGCCTAGTACAGTGGTAATAGTCCTTTCGTCTCTATATCTTTGACCACTACATCACACAAACCCCAGGTTAAAAGAATTACAGAAACTGTTGAACTAATCAAGTCATTTCAGAAGATATCTTTTTTGGGTAATTTAGCATTCACTTCACTCCTTTCTTTAAATTTATACCATCGGTTCTCATTTCTTCTCTCATGCTAACATAATCTGATCATCTAGTTCCGTTTCCAAATGTTGTCACCTATAATTTTTATATACTGTATATATGTATGTGTGTATATATATATATATATATATATATATATATACATACATATATACAGTATATATAGCCTATATATTTGTTACAGTGTATGTCATGTTATGTTGTTATTTTATACCATGTCATTTTACAGTATGTTATGTCATAATGTTATGCTACAGTATGTTATGTTACAGTTATTTTACAGTATGTTATGTTCTCTTACATTTACACTTTACAGTGACATACAAATGAGGAACATCACAAGCAACATCGCAAGTATACTGTATATGTTATTTTAATCTTATATTGTATAATTCTAACATTAATAGTTTCTTACTGAAGAATCGCTGTGAGAAACATTAACTACATTTTTATTTAGGCACCTTTTCTCTATGAATAATAAAATCATCTTTAAACATCTAAATTAGCCCCACCTCCACTCAACCACAACAGCTCAGAATAGAATAGTGCAGGTATGACATCACTTTGTAGGTCAAAACGTGGAAGTGAGTTAGCATTTTAGCATTTAGCATCGTCCTGAAGTCAATGTTTTTTTTGTTTGTTAAATGGCTGAAATAAGGTCTGTGGTGAACACAAGCTCAAGATACTTTCACGTTTTATGCTACGACATAAAACACAGAAATTTTATGATTTGATTTTTTTAAGCTGTTACGTGTCTTGAAAAAGACGGATGCTAACAAGTGGCTAAATGGGACTAAAGAGGGTGTCGAGGAGATTAAACATCCTCACGCCGAACAAGTAAGCTCAGTCCGCTTTTACGGGCTCATTATGCTTAATTGTGCTCTTATAAACTATTCTAACTCAAACGTTCTGGGAAAATGTTTTTAGATAAAAACTGAAAGAGATTGAAAAATTGAATTTGTGGGATCGTGGTGCAGTTTGTTTAAAGGTTACTTTTAGCTTTTTACTTCTGGAGACTGCATTTAGGCTTCAAAATTCATAAAAGTTGTGATAATCTGTGAAAATTATCTTGATGGACAAAACGTGCAAAAATCATAAACTTTTGTTGATCACAGAGCTTGTTTTAAGTGATAATCCAAAAGCCAATGGGAAAATCCTATTGGGTTTTTGTCAAGGGAACCAGTGTGATGCTAAATGCCTACAAAGTGACGTCATACCTGGCTGCACCACTCTATACCTGATCCACTCGCTCAACTGTAGTAAACGCTGCACAATGGCAAGTGGAAATACTGGTTTAATTCAGCCACATATGTTTGAACCAGAAACGGATTCTTCAGAAGAAGTGGAAATAATTAAATAATTAATTGGATTAGTCTTTTGCTTGACTACGTTATCAAACAGCTAATAATGTGTTGCTAATGTTACACAAACCACGTTCCCGTTCGCAATCTCAGTCTTCTAACAATCAGAATCCTTAGAAACAGGGCTTAAAAACGAAAAAAAAATTCAATTGGTTCACTCCGAGCAGAATCAATATTTTAACGTTTCCGTTTTTGCGTTCCTCGTTAAACATTACCGTTCCGAAACCGGTTTGATTAGATAAAATACCGGTTAATAACGTTATTTTAATTTAGCCTATATTTTAAACAATATGTATAAATAAGACTAATTTTCACTCAAAAATAAGATAACACATGATAATTAAACTTGAACATTTATTTCATAACATTGTTAAAACCATTACAGAAATACCTGTATTAATTACAAAGCATAAACAGCTGGAAAAATATTGACCTGTTTTACTGGACCGTTAGACAATCGAAATTGGCACTCTTATGCCTAATTCTTTTCAGAAGAGTGATACAATTATTTGTACACACACACACACACATATATATATATATTGCAACACGAATTGTTTTAGAAATTACATGAATAAAAAGTAGGCCTATATAAACTGGACGATCATTGCTCTTTTAATGCACCGTCAACTGCTAATTTCAAAGCAAACACTGCGCAACACATCCTTGCATCACATAACGTTAACCAATTTCAGTCTGCTAATAAAGCACGATCATTTAATGCAATAACATTGTAAAACTACAACACATTTTCTATTTTTAATACAAAGCATTAAAAGTCTATAAAGAAAACATTTGACCTGTCCTGTTTTTGGCTACCTGAAAGACTATAGAAAAAATGTGCGATACTTGCTAGTACTTATACGAAATCCATAAACTACTTGAGCTTAAAGTCCGTAGGCTAGCTTGTTTAAACGTACGAAAATAATGTCCTCCAATACCTGTGCATTCATTGAAGACCTACTCAATGAGGAAAGAATGTAGGCTACTTGAGGCATGAAAATGCGCAATCTACGCTGACTTGCGTTACCGTGGGCGCGGTAGTGCAATTACATTCATAGCAAGTTTGTACAAATCTGGGTTAGTGAGAGCAACACTTGCCCAGTAGACTTAAAAGTACACTCACTCCTCTTAAGGTGTGCTTCTCTTGAATAGCCTATGCCGAAGAGATTGTCTGCCGATGACTGCTGCGCGGGCATTTCACTCGTCAACGTCACTCGTTAATGCGTCAACGTCACGCTTTGACTAAATTCATGATTGGTCAATGGCAAATTAAAATATTAAAGAGAACGATAAAATAACGTTATTAACCGGTTAATAGTCATTTTAAATAAACGTTTCTGTTCAGAACGATTAAAATTGATTTTGTTTTCGTTTTCGTTTTTGTTCCTGTTAAAATTTCGTTTGTTTCCGGTTTTCGTTTTCGTTCCTTGAACCGGTTCAGAGCCCTGCTTAGAAATGCTTTGAACAACTCAGAACGTCAGTGGAGAAAGGTGTATAGTTCACCACCATAACACCGTAATACACATTATATACATAATTCACC
This sequence comes from Rutilus rutilus, assembly GCF_951802725.1. NCBI lineage: Eukaryota > Metazoa > Chordata > Actinopteri > Cypriniformes > Leuciscidae > Rutilus > Rutilus rutilus. The sequence continues at coordinate 45,881,323 of NC_140209.1, read as the reverse complement.
CGCTATATTGCTAAATATACCCGATTGTTCATATCAGCAGAAACATATACCGGGATAACCTGGCTTCTCTTGAGACTCCACTGCTTCACAGCATAGTAATGATATGCTGACGTGGTTGGTTACAACATGCTTGTGACAGAGAACAAGGGTGATTTCAAACTGCGTTTTTAAATCTGTCTTTGGTTCACTGCAGTTCACTGCAGTTTTAAGGAGAAAATACTCAGCAATGATGTTGACTTATGAATTTGCACATGGTTTGTCTTAAAGCATATTAAAAACACCACATAGACATATAAACAACATTAAAAACTTGATTTTCACCACAGGGGGTTTATATAACAAAACAGTAAAATATGAAGGTGCATTCTTCAAAATTTAATTGACCTTGTTTTTTCAGCAGACCTATTATTGTTCTGTTATTTTTTAAATACTTTCCAAAGCCATCACCATTATAATTACAGCTTTAAAAATATCCCAAAATAAATGTAATAAATAAATAAAATGTTTTCACCGTTATTATACAACCTCTGAAAGAGTACTGAATCTCCAGATCAAAAGACATGTGAAGAAGAAGCAGAAACAAGCCATGGCATATGTAAGCAGATGCACATGTGAATAATGCGATCATCAACATTAAACAGCATATAAATCAAAACTGCCTAACGTTACCGAATGAAATGTCGACCCAGGGCGAGGTATAGGACTGTGAAGATGGACTCGATCTACTCCATCTATGTTTTGATCATCGTTCTGAATCTGATCCAGATGTAGTCTTTGACAAAAACAAGATTTTGCTCGAAATGTTGCTTTTTCATGAAACTCACCCATGTTCAAGTGTTGATAAAAAAGAAAAAAAAAAGAAAAAGAAAACCATATAATATATAAACAATTTTTTTTTTTTTTTTTTATATATTGCATGTTCAGATATTTATACAACAAAATGTTCTGGGTGGGGGCTATGAAACTTTTGTAAAAAAAAAATGATAAAAAATGCTGCCGCTGTCTGGCAACTTTTTTCAAAAACACTGGCGGGGAAAGAGTTAATGAATAGAAAGTTCAAAGAACAGCACTGATTTGAAATATAATTCTTTTGTAATATCATGAATGTTTTTACTGTCCCTTTTGATCAATTTAATGTGACATTAATTAATAAAAACATTGTTTTTTTCACAAAAACACTGATGGAATATCTTTGTTCTATTCCTTAATGTCTCGAGAGAAGTATGCTAGATGTTTTCCGATACTCATCTGTATCTGTAAGTCAAGCATGTGATCCTATGGAGAGGTGAAACGCGATCCTAGTGTGGCTTTTCCATACTGTGTAATTATTGGTGTCACCATGAGCTATCTGCCTTAGCAAACAAGACGAGAAGAATGAGCACAAACTTTTCGGTGGCATACGCGGGTCGGGTGTGAGCGGCGGTTTCACCACACAGCTTTCTGCCTGTCTGTATGGGGAGAAGCCGTGTTCAAAATAAAAACATTAGAATTCACCGCATGCGTGAGTCCCCTAAGAAGAGATTTCATTCAGCTTTCTTCTTGTGAATAATGGTTTACACAAATGGCTTTTATTTTGGAGTGGATCTGAATGTTTTAAGAATGGTGCAAGGCATTAGGGAAAGGCAACAGTGGTGTTTTTGACTACTGATGAGCTGAAATGATGCACAAGTGCCCTTCATCTCCTTGAAAATTAGGCAGAAAGCCTTTCCATTCTGTCTTTGTCTGTCACTTTCGTTCTCCCCCTCGCTCCCTTCGCTCCCGGCCTCGTCGGCCGTGTGGCAAATTGCTTGTGTTGTGTAATTTACTCGGGGGCCGAAGCTTCCCGTCAGGAATCCTTTCTGGGGGGTCAACTCTGTCCTACTCATCTCTGCTCAGGAGCGGCCTCTTGATATTGCCCATAAATCTGGGTATCGTTGATTATTTTGATACTATTGTCCGACAGAGTAATGGAATGTCGGCCCTCTTAAAGTAATCCTCCTATCTGCGTGACCTACCCGAGACCTGCGGTGAATTGGTCTGGCCGCTAAGCCGTGGACTATGGTAGCAAGAAATAAGCTGATGTCCTGCTTCCATTCTTCTTCTCCATCTTTTTCACCCAGAGAGAGTGGGAGAATACAAGTGCTGTACTATAGCATTCAACCTGTACTGCTGTCACCTTGAAAAACAGCCCTCGTTTTTCACCGTGTTTTTTATTTTTTTTTTGTGTTTTATTTAAAACACACACCTCCCCCAAGCCCTTCCCCCAATGTGCTTTTCATATTGTTCGGTCAGGGCTCATTAAAACGTTGAGTCATCATTGAACTGGACCAGGACTTTTAGTTGATGGCAGGGTGGATCGTTTAATATGTTTGAATGCTCAGTGTATTAGGCAGATTGTGTTTATAGACTAAATGGCTGAGATTATGCTTTTATTTTTCCTGTAGCTTCTCAGTCATTATGTAAAGAGATAGTTTACCCAGAAATTAAACTTATCATCATTTACTCAACATCATGACTTTCAAAAGCCACACTGTAAAAAAAGGTTGCTGCCTTAAAGTACAATCAACTGGGTTGTTTAAGTTATTTCAACTTAAATTACATTAAACTGACTTAAACAAATTAGTTTAATCTTGTATAACTTATAAAAAAAGTTGAAAATTGCTTAACTTATGATGAGTTAAAGAAATCTATAAACATATGTTGTCATAACTTATTGATCATATAATTTTTTTACAGTGCATTTTGATTTCTTTGTACTCTGTGTGTATCTAAACTCCAAAATTACAAAAAGGCATCATAAAAGTGGTTCATGTGGCTTGTGCGTTATATAATTCAGGGCTCCGTTTCCCGAAACCTTCTTAACGCTACGTCGTTCTTAAAGGGATACTTCAGGATTTAGCATTAAGCTTTGTATTAGTAGAAAACCTAGTATTTTCGAATTACCTTGCTTTCCACCCTCATATCCCCCTGAGAGGAGAGATTTATGTATTTTTTATCTGGAAAAAATCCTCCGATGACGCAAAAATCGTCATATTGCGTCATCGGAGGATTTTCTGGCCAGAGGCTAAAGACTACAGCCAGTAGTAGGGGCTGTCCCGCATGTTCTCAACCCGCCCATAGAGGGTGGGATCTCACTCACAGAATGTACACATAGTTCAGCCGTCTTTCTTTGGAAGCTAAGTTAACAGGCTCTTGTTCTGTGGAGAAAACTGAGTAGTAGGAGAAAGCTGAGTAGTAGGGGTTACCATCCTCTTTTTCCCGGACATGTCCGGCCGTCGAGATCGTCCAAAATGTCCGGGATTCGGCTTTTGCTTTCTGCAGTCGCCATACATTGTTTACATGCACACCTTTTGTTTCAATCTAACTGAATTCATTCCAATTGGTGAATCTGAATGTAGTGTTTACATGAACGCTAAACAAATGATCGGTTGATGTGCGTTTTAACATTGCTAAGAAAATTCCCGCTCCTCCGTGAGAGATGCGAGACCGGTGCGTCTCAGTAATCACACCACCGGCCTCGCGCCGTTCTCCCGCGGCCCTCAGCCTCGTCCTGCTCGCCACAGTAAACATAATGAATGGCGACTGTAGAACGCAAAAGCCGAATCCCGGACATTTTGGGCGATCTCGAAATCCAGGGCAAACTCATCACGGAGACTAGCTAGTAGCCTAGCTTTGTTTTTTTCAACTGCGCTCTCTTACTGGTAGGCGTGGCTTGGGAGTGGCCTCCTAGGGCAGTGAAGCAAGTGCATTCTGGGAGTTGTTGTCTTTCATCCACATAAGCCAAAAATACATTTTCTGGCTTTTCTTAGTCTAGAGAGCTCCAAATTCAAAAATACTTTCACATTTCTTCTACATAAATGACCTATTTTAAATACACATTCATCTTTCCAGAGGTGAAGTATCCCTTTAAGTTACACCTTAAGCTGTACCTTATCGTTAATACGTGTTTCCCGAAACGTTCTTAGTTAAGTATACCTTCTGTAAGTCATACGTTCGGAAGGTTGGTCTGAACCACTCTTAGCTTTACCTTATCAGTGTTGCAGGTCTATACGAATATAATTCTGAAGTTTTAATACACCCAGACAGTGTTCATTTAGGCTAATTCAAGTGTTTTCATGCAAAGAATAAAATTATCAATCACACTGATTGTTGTTAGAATTTTAATTATATTATTATTATATATTATATTATTAATTTAATAAAAGAGCACTTTTAAAGGCCAGTGAAAGCATAGGCTACTGTCAGTTAAGTTCTATTCGGACGCTAATATTGTTTCTCATGGGCTCGTCCGGTATTTTAAACATTTACAGGGGTAAGTCGGTGATTTTAGTGCCGTCCGAATCCATAATATCAGTGTTTTTTCTCACCCAACCCGCGTAAAACTCCCTGTCCAAATTACCTACTGTTTTTTGACAAACAGGTCGTGTGGGAATTTAATTGCCGTCTGAATCCACATCTCTGAGTTTACAAGAAGAGATTCAAAATCCACTGTTTAAATCCTTTTTGATCATTGCCGAGCACCGTACGTAAGATGTAAACTTGTATTACTGAAATGCTGGAAAGTATTTACAAGAACAATGTTTCATCGCAGCTCCACCTCAGCGAACAAAAATAGGAAAGAGATGAAAGCACATAAAATTTTTGAAATGGTTTTTATGGCAGCAATATATGTTACAATTGTAAAATATGTAGGCTAGGCTATTATACAGGGTGGGCCATTTATATGGATACACCGTAATAACATGGGAATGGTTGCTGATATTAAAGTCCTGTTTGTGGCACATTAGTATATGTGATGGTCACCACCCATCTTGAGGAGTTTGCCCCCTCACATATACTAATGTGCCACAAACAGGACTTTAATATCACCAACCATTCCCATGTTATTACGGTGTATCAATATAAATGGCCCACCCTGTAGTTTGGATTATTTTTTATAATATCCAATAGTCCTAATAAATGTAATTTCAACTATTTCTGAAGTGCTTCTTTTATAAAGAACACCACTTTCTAGCATAAAGCAGTGAAACAGCGCCTGGACAAGAGAATAATTGATTCTCGAGCCATCGATATCAACCAATTCAGCACCATCGCCACGGACAGCACTGGGTAACGTCGCACGTAAGAAAGTATATCTTAAGCAGCTTTCTAGGTATAGTTTGGGGAACACGCCTAGTAATGGTATACCTTTAGTTAAGTTATACCTTACGGGTCATCGTAGAGACAACGTTATCGGGAAACCCAGCCCAAATCAGTCAGATTTGTGAATTAATCATTCAGACAAGATACAGGAACTGGATCAAACAATTAATTTACTCAAATGAATGATTCATACACATGTTACTTGCAGTGTTACTTCTCTCATGAACTCTCATAAATATGCAGCCCCACACATGCTAAAAAAAAAAAAAAAAGAATTAAGTATTCATTCCCACGACTTCTTATTCCATTCCCCAAATTGTGGCAACGTTGTACCTATTGATTTCCTTGTTTTAGTTCAATTGTGGCCACGATTTAACTAAATTAAAATGATGGAATGAATAAGTACAATGTGGGCATGATATAACTAAAATGAGGGAATTAATTAGTCAAATGTGGCCACTATGTAACTAAAACAAAGATTTTTTTATATATATATATATAAGTTGTGCCCACAATTCAATACACTGTAAAAAAATAAAAAATAAAAATAAGGCCTAATGTTGTTAATATGAAAAAAAAATAATGTATATTGATTTTTCACAGGTGGTTTACCTGTATTTTGAATCATGGATTGTTGTGTTTTAGGCTGTGTGTCCACCAAAGCGTTTTTTAGCCAGCTGTAAAGACTAGGCGGTAGGCACCCTGCTGAAAACGCCTGGCTGTGGGAGCTTGAGAGTGATTCGGCACCGCAGTGTTTTTTTCGGTTGAGATGCTTTGCTATGATACTGAATGTCCCCAGAAGTTTTATTTGTGTCTCATTTCACAGATAGTTTGTTTCTGTACTGTTTCTATATAAAAATGTCGATACAATGTAAAGTATTTGCTCTGGCTCTTATTTTAAATGATTTTGTACCGTTATTATACTTGTTGTCATCTGTTGACGTTGTACAAGCAGAATGTGCTGTTGATCGGTGTGGTATTTGTCCTGCCCCTCTTCCACTATGATTGGACGGTTGTGTAAAAAGTGACAGTGATGAGCCAAAGTTGGACGTTTTACCAGAGTTCAACATTTTTCAACTCTCGGCGACCAGTAAAAAAACAATTGGAACCATTGAAAACAATTGGAAAAATACGGTAGCCACTGAAAAAAAAAAAAAAACAGTTTGGTGGACTCATGGCCTTAGGGTCAGAGAAAATATCCATAAACTTAATGGATAATATCTGGCCTATTGGAACAAATTCTTAATTTATGGCCACAATATCTATATTTTATTCCATATGTCATATGTGTTCAAAACAATTTTATGGCGAGTAAATAATGAATTTAAATTTTAAGGTGAACTATTCATTTAAGCGTTTTCTTTTTTTGTATGTGAACTATTAATTTAAGCACTATTTTGGATGTGATTTGGAACTTAAATTTAGCTGGGAATATTATTAAGATGGGGTGTCTTTGATTTCATGTACTGATTTGGACGGATTGGGCAAAAGGTCTGAATTCATAACGAAGGTGCACCAGACAGAGCAGCATCTAATTTAGAATTCAAGGTATTTGACAAAGGTCAAAATTAATGAAGAGAAGCAATGTGAAGGAGTAATATACCACAATGACAATGAGTTTTTATCCGGATGGAATTCCCTTCTTCAAAGGGCCTCCAAGTTACTGAAAAACAGTTGGTATTTTTCTCTGTGATTTTTACCCGAGGTTGTGCGAGAAAGACATAAATGTATTCGATCCATGTGGAATTAAAATCACAAAGTACATCTTTGAAACACAATTTTGCCTAAAATCCTTAAGGAAAACTAAATTCCCATCTGGCTTTAGCTGCCTGGCGCGAGATGAAGCATAACCCGAATGGATTGCCCAGGCTCAAGTGTCAGTAAATAGACTCAAATGACGTCTAAACTGAGCAGGTCATTGTGCAGGCAGTATGGGTGATGCTGTGGCAAAACTGTGGCCGAGAGGCAGTTCATCAGACAGCGTCGCTGCTTTTAATCAAAGAGTGGGTCACTGTAAATCGTGACCAGAGGCTGTGATGAAAACGACTGCGCAGCAGCACCTCATGACGCACATTGGAGCCCTGTTGTCTTTTATTCCTCTGTTTATCTTGCTTTAACTCTCTCTCTCTTTCCCATCTTTATGTCTCAGTCAGGCAGAAATCCCATACTACTCAGTCCAGCTCTCCTCTACCATCATTGAACTATAAATAATAAACGCCTCACACTTAAAGCAGATCCATCCTCTTAAGATGTTACGGAGGAGTTTGGTTTTCTGGAGCTAATTACAGCTTCAGCCTTCATGATTAAACTCTGCCCCAGCTTTGATTGGCAGCCAGAGAATCTGTTGTCGCTGTCTCATGTTGGCTGAATGCTGGATCATGGATCCACATGGGACTTCAATATAAGAACAACTGCCACCCACACAGAAAACCCAGACTTGACTTGACTGATTGATTCCACAGTTTGACAAACAAAAGAGAATATATTTGCTCTCTTAATGGGCTGAACAGTGTGCACCACATAAACGTATGAGTGTTTCTTCCCTCTCTTTAATTGCTGGCCATTCAAATACTCATAACAAACAAGCTGCCGTCATTTACTCACACTCGTTGGTTCTGTATGACTTTATTACGTCTGTGGAACACAATGATTACCATAATTTTGAAGAATGTGCTGGTCTTTTTTATTCCATGCAGAGTGGGAGTGAATGGGAACTAAGGCTTTCAAGTTTAAAAAAGGACAGAAAAGTACCATAAAAGCATCACAAAAGTAGTCCATATGACCAATCTGCTATAATCAAAGTCTTCAGAATCTCAATCTGTAACAACAGATTGCCAATGTCTAAGTTGTAACTGAATGGTTGAAATTATTATTCACTTCTGTGTTCAGTATTTTTTGTTTTATTTCATTATTTAATTTAATTTAAATTATTATTATTATATATAATTTACTGTATTATTTATTTTAATATAGTGAATATAAAGTTTTCAATATAGTTTTTAATGTAACTGTCCCCTCACAAACTACATATGTATATAAAATAACCAAAATTAGCAAAAGTGTTTATAAATATTTGGTCTGTTTCTCACACAAAACTATCATATGGTTTCAGAAGACTTAGAATATTTTTTGACAAGAATGAACAGTATATTTTTCAAAATGTCTTCTTTTGTGCTCTGGTAAAAAAAAAAGAAAATCTTGGAATGTCATGAGATTGAATTTTCATTTTTAGGTATACTGCTCCTTTAAGAAAGTTGGAGAATATTCTCATAGTCTCATGGGTATCTGTGTCCATCACTGTACCAAGAGCATGTCAGTGAACAGAATTACATTTTTGTCAAATACTCCAATGTTCTGAAGCACTGATATGAACAATTAATCAACCCTCTGGGTATGACTCCCACATCAGCACTCAGTACCCACATCGTAATTCATTTATGCGTCTTTTGGCCCTGGTAATACATGATGCTTGTAGAAATATATAGAGTGAAGTATCCAAGGTCAATACTCTGCGGCAAGCTGCAGCTCTACCAATGTGGAATTTTGAGTGGGCAGCAGCAGACGCGTTGCTGAGTGTCAGCCGCTTTCAAGCTAGCTATTTGGTTAGCGCTTATATGCACACAGCCCCTCCCCTCTGCACAGGAGTCATTAATTATACCTCCTCAACCGAATTAGACATGGAGCATTTTATCTTAATAGCTCTCTGCAAGCAAGCCTCCAGGATGTACATTATACTGTTTTTATCTGGCGAAGGCGTTCTCATTCAATTCAATTCCTCTCTGTCGCTTTTGAGGGCAGAGCATCTATGAAGGCTTGTCACAAGCCTTCCTCATCCTCATGGGGCCTGAAGGTGAAGCCAGAGCCCTCCGATATTGTGTGGCACTCATGTAATCACTCCTGAAGGGGGGAGAATTTGATTGGAATAGAAGCAGGTTGAGATCTACAAGCACAAAATCTATTTGCACCGTGACCATGGAAATGCACAGCGCGCAAACAATTAAAATGCTAATTTCCCATCCCTGTGGTAAAGTGCTAATGACTTTTCTAGTCATCCAGCATCTAATAAATAGTTCCCAGTGAAGGTTATAGCATGCAGTTTGGAAACCAGTTGAGGGCATGCATGCAGTGTGGGTCAGTGGTGCAGATCGATACATACAGTGTTAAGTATACAAGTACTTGAATTCACTGGCAATAGCCTGTTCCTATTTTTTTTTTTTTTACATTTTATTTTATATATATATATATATATATTTGGTATAAATATGTAGTTTGTGAGGAGACCGGGATACATTAATTTTATTAACAAATATTACATTTTTTAAATTAGTTCATTAATAATAATATTAGAATTATAGATAATTATTTTATAAAATGTATCAATGGATCGTTTAACATTATTTTAAATTTTGATAATAAAAATATTATATTAATTAAATTTTTTGATACATTTATTTCAATTGCCTTTAGTAAAATAAAAGAATCAGGATTTTTATGTAGCTCTGTCTCCTCATAAACTACATATTTCTTGTGTGTGTTCCTGAAGGTGTTCATAGTGGGTGGAACTATAAACACTCGGGGACAGTCTTATCAGCAAAACAGACACATAATCACAGATAACCATGTCTGTTTGAGTGAACAGAAAATTGACTGTTTTTACAAACATTTGGTGATATGTCAACTGTTCATTAGCTGCCAGATGCTCCGATATTTGACAGCAGAAAGAAAAAGTGCCGCACCCTGTCTGACAGTTAGTAAAACAAAGTTCAATATATCACACTTCTGCTTGGCGAAAGAACTGCCCTGCATTTTCAAGAGATGGACTTTAACATTGTCATGGTTTTGGTCTATATGTATTTTGGGACTCTTGGTTTGAAGTCCTTTCTGTTCCATTTTGCCTAGCTTCCCTTTTCCTGTTTCCTTAGTTGTCATAGTTATTCATTGTTTAATTGATAAGAGTCTCACCTGTTCCTGAGTTGAGAATGAAAAGAGGACAGAGTCTTTTTTGTTTTTTATTTATTAGAACAAAACTGTGTGGTCCAATGAATGCAGTGCCACATTTCATAGCATCTATATTAGGGCACAGGGCATTGCAAATATTTTTGAAATCGTGCTTAATGTTTTCTAAACAAGTATTTATTTCCAGTTGAATTTTCTGATTTCCCATGGGGCCCCCCCTTACTGGTTCTTGGTCCCCCCTGTGCCCCCCCATTTATAAAATCCTGGAATCGCCCCTGTTTTTACCCCCTTTTTGCAAGTAATTTAAAGGGCCTCTATTATGGATTTTTGAAAATGACCTTTCATGTAGTGTGTAACATAGCTCTAAGCTAAGTGAATGAAAACATCCTGCAAAGTTTTAAATCTGAAAGTGCACTGTATATAAAGTTATTGTCTTTCAAAAGTAAGAGTCTACTCTTGAGTCAATGAAATCATTAGCATATTGCTAATATTATGCTTATTAATAAACTGCTCATATGGAGCAGACCAAAAGGCACTACTGTGGAAGCTGCAGCCATAAGACCCAAAACTCTTTGAAAGTGTTTGACAGTGATGGCGTGGCCTAACCTAATACTCTTTATTGTGTTTAAGATAGTATTTATACGAGCAGGAGACAATTGTGCCCGCATCGTGACTGAGTCCCACTCTACTCCCAGGAACGTAGTCCTCTGAAGAGGAGTTAAGGAACTTTTCTTCACATTGAGTCTCAACCCCAAGCACCTCAGGTGACGCAAAACAACATCTCGATGTTGAATTGCTAGTTCTTTCGACTGAGCTAAAATGAACCAGTCATCTATATAATTTAAGATACGGACCCCCTGAAGTCTCAATGGAGCAAGGGTCGTCCATACATTTAGTGAAGGTGTGAAAGGATAAGGCTAGGCCGACTGGAAGAGTCCGGAACCGATGCGCTTTTCCCCCAAAAGCGGATCTCGTAAACTTCCTGTGATGGGGTTAGAAGGGAACGAGGAGTTAAGGAGCTTGTGGATCTATCACGACAGACCAGTCCTCGGAGCTGGTCTGACTGACAGTCGGTATCTTGAATCTGAACCCCCTCGGAGGTTGATCCAGTACCTTGAGATCCAAAATAAGACCTAACCCCCCCCCCCCCCCCTCCATATTGCACTTATTGCGCGCGCAGACACCAGGGAAAACTTGAACCTCAAACCAGCAGCTGATTCCTGTGGATACTGGATAGCATTATGTCGAGAAGACGGCGCTGTGCTCTATAATGTAAGGTAAAGCCTTTTTTTTTTTTTTTTTCACTGCCCAAGGACGAGCATGTGAAGAATCAGTGGTTAAAAATCATCTTTACCACGATATCACAGCAGTATAATCCTAAACTTTTTGCTGTGTTCCCTTTATTTCACTGACGACTGCTTCTCAAATCTCGGAGTTCAATGCAGGATTTGCAAACTGCTTGCTCTTTTAAGATGGTGTTCAAAATACTTAGTTTTGAGTTTTATATTGTGTAACTGTTAGGTCTCCTGCTAACTGGCTAACTCACGTTATTACTGTCTTACAGAAAAACTTCTGCTAATCAGTTTGTGGGCCACTATTACCTATAACTGTGTCTATATAATGCAGATTGTCTGTCGTTCTCACTACTTTGAGGAAATATTTGTTTTACCAATGTTTATGTTACATCAGATCATTCACTCTAGAGCTCGGCTAATGTATACATGCACTGTTATTGATACAGTTTCCACGTGTTCACCGCAATATATTAGAAAAATACTCAGTAAATAAATTAGTACAAGTAAAATAATCGGTTTGTTGATGGACATGCACTTGTTAATGCTGATGGTGAGGAATTACAGTTGCAACATCTCATAATGTACCTCAAACTGAGTAGTGTTTCACTGAGAAACGTCCTGTTCGAGTCGTCCTTGCGATGGAGGTTCGGGTTGAATAACAGTTCTTCCAATGTTTCATCATCGGACTCGCGCTCCCATTGATATGGTAAAATCGACGTCATTGTTCGTTACTGTGTTTAGTTTACGGTGTAGGAAGCCTCAGGATAAGCAGAGCTGATGTTGTTATGGCAATGGGTGGTTTTGTTTTCGACGCGCTGTACACGGTATGCCAATCACAACAGACTGAGCTGTCTGGCCAATCAGAGCAGAGTATATCACGGAAAGGAGGGATTTAGAGAGATTGATTCATTTGATGAGTCGTTTGAGAATCATTGAAAATGTGATGATGTGCAAATGTATATTATGAGGAAATTAAACAGTTTTTTTCCCTTTGATGCATGTAAACATGTTGTAGGAGAGTCCACAACAACATTAACATTACTTTAAAATTGCATAATAGGGGTCCTTTAAATACTTACAATGCCATTTTATATATATATATGATAATTGTATGTGAACATGTAAGACATAAGATGTAAGTTTTAACAGTTTCTACTGTTTGGGCCCCTTAAATAGTCAGAGGACCCCTTGGTTAATGTGTGCCTGTATCCACAATAACCTCATTTCACTGTCATAGTAAACACGAACATAGTAATTTCAAATGAAATAAGAAAACAAACTTACTTCTCTATTAAGAGCAGTAATACAATGAGGAGGAAATTAAGCATCTTAATTTGGATTGTCTGCTCCATTGCTTCACAAAGTTCCCTTTTAATTATATTTATCTAATGAGGTCATTGAAATGCATAGGCGCAGCCTGCTTACTTCGCATAGTAGCGGGATGCAACTGTTTTCATCACAGGCGCTACATTGCCTGTGTTGTTTTATTAGATTTTGAGTGGCTCAAACACTGTCATTACTTAGTGTCTGGAGCACAAGTGCCTTTCTTCATTAATTTAGTTTATCCAATTTCTTTGTCTTTCTCTCTCTCATTTTGCAAGTCTCTTCCTGTTTAAGTGTCTTCTTGGTTTATGCATGGTTTGTAGAATATTCACTGTTCATAAAAGGAAAGAACTTTCGCACAAAAGAGAGCTTTCACAGCTTGATTGTAATGCCTCATAAATGCATTATGTAGGATATTTAAAACCCTTTCCTTTCACTACTTTTTCAAGTGCAAGGACATTCTAAATGGTTTTCACACAGTATGGTTTGCAGCTATTTGTGGTACGTATAGTATGTTCTGATTGCATTCAATCTACTACACAATTTTTTCTATTCAAAGTCGGCAAGTTTAAAATGAAGTGTAATGGATGTAAAAGTTCCTCAATAATCGCTTCTTGTTTATTTAGTAATTGTATAAAAGCAATATCACACTCGCATTTGTGTTGTTGGCTTGAATATTGACATATTGTTTATATCTAGACTGAAAGGTCTTAAGACATCAGTTATAACGGATCTGCTCGTGCGCGAGGTTAAATCGTGCAAGCAGACCATCTACGGGACAAGCCGGATTCCACCATATCTTTGTTTACACAATAATAAACATTGTAATCCTTTTATTTTTAATATTTGGCTAGTTTGTGTGCTGCTGTGTCCCTGTGTGTGTGTGTAATAAGCAGAGTGTATGCACGTTGTGCACCCGCCTATAGGTGCATATTACTAATGTGCCATTTAAATTACAAAAAAAATATTTTGTTGCCTCAAAATAGCAATGTGCTAACAATGCGCCTGAACACACCTCGTTTTCAGACCAGCATGCCCATGGGCGCACAAATGGGCGCAAATGCATTTGCTATTTAAACAACATGGCTCAGGATGTGAAAATGCTAACTGCGTCGGGTTGAAACAAAGAAACACTTGCGTTGCGCTGTGCCGAGTGTATGATAGGCACCCAGGAGTGCCATGTCTGGATGTTTACAATATAGGTATGTGTGCGCATTTGTAATGAATGTATGCTGAAGTGTTTCAAGGGCAACAAAGTTTCAAATACAAATGCTCAAACATATATAATCCAAATAACAGAGGAAAAATAGGGAGAGAAAGCTGAGCCAGAGGCCGAAATGAGCAGAATGAAAGCAAGAGAGAGAGTGTGTGTACTACTCATGAGACAGTGGAAAGAAGTTTGATAAGAAAGAAAAAAGCAGCAAGAGCTAGGTTTAGCAATTTCTGAATCCTGTTCCATTAAGAATTAATAGCTCTGTGCAGTTTCAACTCAAGGCAGCATTCTGTTGTTCTTAGGATTTGCACTCTGTTTTCATTGGTAGGCTTGCTGACGTCAGCTCACCCTTCCAAAACACACTGAATTATTCAGTTGCTTGTGGCCTATCGCTCCATCATCAGCAAGTACAGCAACATATGTGTCCTGCGAGACATAAGCATCACTATCAACACACAAAGTGGGAATTGGGCCTGAATATTACACGTCTTTACTTCAGCGTCACTAAAATGTTTGCACGCCATCTCTGTAAATGACTGACAATACAAGAGGAGTCATGTCCTTTTATTTTCAGAAAAGAAAATACTCTGAAAACATTGAATTCATTAATCATTCTTTTAGGCTGGGAAGCCTGACAGAAACTGCTAGGAGTTACTTTTGTCTTCAGCTGAGACAGATAAGCTGGGTGAGCCATTTTTTCCCACAATGCTTGACAAAAGAAATGTACCATCAAACCAAATGAAACAGATTAATGAAATGAAATTTTCACACAGTAGAACAAGAAGCGTTGAAGAAAGTTGGAGGGGGGAATTCAAAAAGAAAGGCGCTTTGACTCTAATAAGGTTGCGGTTGAATCGGCGGCTGTGCTGCTGATAAAGGGAATTGTGACGGTGTCAGACACGTCCTCAGTCTCCGGTTGGTCGCTGATAGGATTAACAGCATTAACCCAAATTTCCTGCTTTGACACTGGTTAGCACTACTGCAGCTAGTGAGATCACTGTTCATCTTTCTCCAGTACACTGACCTTGCACACTTAGGAAAGTCTGGTATATCTGAGCCATGGATATTTGACTGAGACTCCAGCAGATCTGCTTGGTATCTTGACATCATGACTGAACGTCTTTTCTTGTTCAAAAGGGGGGTTTTCTTGTTCCCCAGAGTGGCACCAATCTGTGCATCAGCCTGGTATTGTTGGCCTCCTGTGTACATTATACTAATTTGACGAACAACTTTTTCCCTAACTGTTTAGCAGAGAAGTATGCATATTCGGATACAAGGAATGTGTGCAAGCTTTTCATAATGTTGTTTTATTATTTATTTATTTATTGTTAATTCAATTTGAATTCTACTGGAATCTTTTAAATTGACTGTCATCTTTATTTTATTTATTTATCTTTTTCCTGTCACTGTCTTTATTTTTGTGTATTGATGCATATTCAGACACGGGGACTATGTAGCACTATTTGATGAATGTGTTGGGCTGGCCTCTGTGGATCTGATCTGATTTGCTCTCAAGCATTGCTTTATCCACACACCTTGCCCTCTGGGACAGAGAGAAAGATACAAAGCAGAGATGGATCCTCAGCAAATACAGGCTTAGTGATCACAGTCTAGCCACAGAAGACTGACAGACAAACTCTGTGCTTATTGTGACACTGGTGATGTCAAGACAGAAGCAGACTTTCCCTTTCACAACTATAATTTGAAAAATAAACTCATTCCACATTCAGCCAAACAAATTTTTAAATATTTTTTTAATTCATTTTATTTTATGTTTAGTTTGATTATTTTTTTAATGATTCTTATTATAATTAACACCTATTTTTTCATTCGTTTTTTCTTTTTCTTTCTGTCACTGTTATTATTGTGTGTATTGATACATGGCAATATTGCAAGTAAACAACAATAATGGCAATAAACAAATAATTAAGCAAGAATATGAAACTCCTCTTTTTGATTTATTTCCAGATGGGCAAATGGGAGAACCAGAGTTTGACCTTGAAATATCCGGTGTGGCCTCGCTTCAACTCGTTTGGCGATGCAGAGACCGACGACAATCACCTGACCATTGTAACACTAGAGGAGAAGCCCTTTGTCATCGTGGAGAATGTGGAGCGCCTCACGGGCACCTGCATGAGAAACTCTGTGCCCTGTCGTAAACACATCAAAGAGTGAGGCTTGTTTTTCTTAACCTCCCCTCATGCTCACCTTTCCCATCACTCATGTCACCTCAAAAAATCACTCTCAAACTGTTGGATGTTTGACATTTTGGCCTTAGAGGGGTGCAAAGAAGCATGTAAGCGTGTTTGATATATGTTGAGTGTTGTTGACTGCATGACTACATATATCAGTCAAGTCAAGTCACCTTTATTTCTATAGTGCTTTTTACAATACAGACTGTTTTAAAGCAGCTTTACAGTGATAACAGGAAAATAATGCAACAAAGTTTGTTTCGTCTGTACAGCAGATCTAGAAGAAAATAGTGTCATAGTCCAGCTTAAGTAAGTTCAGTGATGGTTCATTTTTGTTGTAAAAAAGTTATTAATTTAGTTCATTTATATATGTAGCCGCTCCGGAGAAAACAGTGATGTAATCGTCCAGCTCAGTTCAGTTCTCATACAATGGTGTCAATGCAGGCAGATCAATAATATTGTTGAATATTAAGTGTCTCCAACTAAACAAGCCAAAAAGCCAAAGGTGACAGTGGCAAGGAACCAAAACTCCATCAGGTGACAGAATGGAGAAAAAAGCAGGCTCAGTTGAGGGGCCAGTTCTCCTCTGGCCAATGAACCAACCGAGTACAGTATGATTATGATTCAGGCAGCATTACAGATCAGAAGTCGGAATATTGGATCGTAACATTCAGATCCATCTGGTTGAAGATCGGAGTCATCACGCCAGTATGGAGACGGGTTTGTTGAGGATCAGTGCTGATGGCTGTCGTGTTGATGAGTGTCTAGGCGCAGGTCCACCATCTGATCTGGATACAGAGAGTAATACAGAGAGACTAATATTAGCATATATGCCATTTTTCTTATGATGTAACAAGTACGTCGGGTGTAAGTGTGATTGGAAGAAACATTTGATTTTTATAGGTGTAAACTGAGTCTTAGGTGCTTATTGTCAGAGAGACATAAAGGTGTTTTAAAAAAAAAGTATACTACTGCTTAAAAGTTTGGGGTCGGTAAAATTTTTGTAATATTTTGAAAGTCTCTTGTGTTCATTTGCTTTTTAATGTGCATTTAATTATTTAAACAATTATTATTATTGTTATTGTATTGTGCCACTAATTATTTTTGGTGGAAACCGTGATACTTTTTTTTACGTTTCTCTGATGAATATAAAGTTCAAAATAATTTTTATAAAAAAAAAAATCTTTTGTAACATTACAGATGTATTTACTGTCACTTTTGATCAAATGAATGCATCCTTGATAAATAAAAGTATTAATTTAATACCCCCAAATTTTGAAAGGTAGTGTACACTTTTGAGCACACAAGTATTTAAAAGGTCACAGTCATAAAAATTGATGTGATCTGTGAGCCATGATTAATGCAGACTGTGAGAACTGCCCATGTCCCTTAAAGAAATGCACAGGGGCTTTTATTGGATTTCATACACTGCTAAATAGGGCGAAGAATATATGATCTCATAGGATCACTATAGCCTGCTCTGTATGCATGAAGATTAGTCTCATCAAAGAACTGAGCGCACACACACAAACACTCGAGAGAATACATGGATTCCACACATGTCCACTTGCAAACAGGCCAATGCTCTCTGTTGTTTTCCTCCAACGGCACAATTCCCACTCAAGCATCCATTGTGCCCATTTGGAGGAAGAGGAGGAGGCAGGAATTACTGAGGCATGCAAAGACACTGGCAGGATAGACCTGCCTCTCTCTCTCTCTCTCTCTCTCTCTCTCTCTCTCTCTCTCTCTCTTTCTCTGTGTGTCTCTCCCTCAGCCTTACTTTATTGGTTCCTCATCTGTTTGCTTTTATCAGCAAAATTACTCAGCCAACTTAACTACTTAGCCATAATCACAGTAAACAAAACTAGAATTTGTTAACTTCAGTGCATCAGAAAACCCAACGGGAACTTCTGCCCTGATTCAACCTAACGTAAACAAGATCAGAGAGTTGTTATTATCTTCTGTTTTATGATTAAATTCTGTGTGGTTTGATAAACAACCTTTAAATTACATTACCAAAAGCTAAAGGTTTTATGGTAAAAGCTATAGAGAATTTCCCATTTATTTGAAAGCTTATCTGTCAGTGATATGCACAGTATTAAAGGTACAATATGTAAGAATTTTGCATTAAAATATCCCAAAATCTCAAGGCCAGTGTTATATATTTTGTTAAGTTGATTACTTACAATATCCCAAATGTTTCCAAATATTTTTAAATCGTAAGAAAATTGTGATTTTAACCAAGGAAACAGGGCGTTAGAGCAGGGGGGAGCTGGGAGTCGCCAGTCAATTGCGTCATATCCGCGTTACCCTCGGTTTCCGCTCGTACTCATAGACAGTATATAAACGCTCGTACTGCGTGGACAGCTGGTTCTGTCGACAAAGCATGCTTAATTTTATATTTTCCAAATGTAGCATTCGGTAATAGTTATGTTTATGTAAGGGAAGTATTATTGCTTTAGATTTGTGTTTAGTTTATTGACATTATTTATCACGTCTGTGTTTATGGCCATGTAAATAAATATAGCATGTGTTTTACATAAAGATTAATCAGTATTTTGGCAAATGATGTGGGTATGTTCGAATGTACTTTTACAACAATTGTTTAGAACACGTAAAACTGCGCAGCGCTATCACAACAATGAATTCAACATACAGTAACATCTATGATAACCAATTTAGTATTAAACCTTACTTTTCTTGCGGTTAATTCATTTTAATGAAATAAAAGTGTGATGAGGTTCAAGAGTCAGGAAGGAAGAAGACAGGGGTCGGCAGGGCCGGATTGGGACTCATTTTCAGCCCTGGAGTTTCATGCCTTAGACCGGCCCACTTTAGTTCCCGACTGACTATTAAAATAATGTAATTAAACCCTCAGTATATAAGGCCCAATCTTTCAAGGGCTATCTGGCACTTCCCCCAATATGGAAGCTTGTTTCCGCCACAAAATAAAAATAAATAAATGATAATTGCGACTTTTTATCTCACAATTGCGAGTTTACATCTCGCAATTCTGACTTTATTTCTCAGAATTGCGAGATACAAAGTCAGAATTGCGTGAAATAAAGTCGCAATTGCGTGTTATAAAGTCAGAATTCTGACTTTTTTTCTCGCAATTGCGACTTTATATCACGCAATTCTTTATTCTTTAATCTTTATTTCAAGGTTAACCCCTTGAGATGTACCATCTCATTTTCAAGAGGGTCCTTCTGAAAATTCTGACTTTATAACACGCAATTGCGAGTTTATATCTCGCAATTCTGACATATTTTCTCAGAATTGTGAGATATAAACTCACAATTGTGAGATATAAATTCCTATTCTAAGGGGGGAAAAAAGACGGACTTTTTTTTTTTCTCAGAATAGTTTATCTCACAATTCTGACTTTATAACACACAATTGCGACTTTATATCATGCAATTCTGACTTTATATCTCCCAATTGCGTGTTATAAAGTCAGAGTTGCGTGATGTCACAATTGCGAGAAAAAAAGTCAGAATTCTGACTTTATAACACGCAATTGTGACTTTATTTCACGCAATTCTGACTTTATATCTCGCAATTCTGACTTTATAACACGCAATTGCGACTTTATTTCACGCAATTCTGACTTTATCTCGCAATTCTGACTTTATAACACGCAATTGCGACTTTATTTCACGCAATTCTGACTTTATATCTCGTAATTCTGACTTTATAACACGCAATTGCGATTTTATTTCACGCAATTCTGACTTTATATCTCGCAATTCTGACTTTATAACACGCAATTGCGACTTTATTTCACGCAATTCTGACTTTATCTCGCAATTCTGACTTTATAACACGCAATTGCGACTTTATTTCACGCAATTCTGACTTTATATCTCGCAATTCTGACTTTATAACACGCAATTGCGACTTTATTTCACGCAATTCTGACTTTATCTCGCAATTCTGACTTTATAACACGCAATTGCGACTTTATTTCACGCAATTCTGACTTTATATCTCGCAATTCTGACTTTATAACACGCAATTGCGATTTTATTTCACGCAATTCTGACTTTATATCTCGCAATTCTGACTTTATAACACGCAATTGCGACTTTATTTCACGCAATTCTGACTTTGTATCTCGCAATTCTGAGAAATAAAGTCAGAATTGCGAGATGTAAACTCGCAATTGTGAGATAAAAAGTCGCAATTATCTTTTTCTTTTTTTTCTTTTTTTTTGTGGCGGAAACAAGCTTCCATAAACATCTGACTGTGTTAAATAGGAATCCATTGTAATAAAGTTATTCTCATTATTATGCAATAGGCTATTGCTCTACCTGCTCTCCTCTCTCATCTCCATCTCCTTCTCTCGTTCTTCTTCTCTCAGTCTCTTTATCTTTACCTGTAAATCTCCCCTTCCTGAAGATGAGCTTAGATTGATACAGTCTTTGTAAAGTGATTATTATGTCGGTCGTTTAAAATTTCTATTGTAAAACAGCCGTTTAGTTTAGCCACGCACCTTATCTCGTGAAGCGTCGCGTTGGGATTCGCGCGCGGCCGCGGCTCGCGCTTCTGTGAACTTAAATCCCGCTTGCTTTGATCGGTCATCTCAAACATTTTGCCATTGCCGACGAGCGGTGTTTGAGTGCTGAAGCAGCTCAGATGATGAGGTCGGTTATCGTCGCGATATGCGAATCATTGCAGCAGGTAATATTAGGCAATTATTTCACAACGTTCATTATACACTCAGGAAAAATTACCGAGGTCCGGATCTCGGAGACCTCAATGGTCGGTACGGCCCTGACTCGTAGGCTATTTGGCCGCTTGAGTTTCTAGAGATATTTTATTATTCTGACCTTTTCAGCGCCGCCTTTGCGCCTATAGGCTATTATCCATGTTTTGTATCTCTTATTTTTTGTTCGCACATCTCTAACAAAGTGACTTTATTTTTTATTTTTTTGTGGGGCTGCGATAAAATAATAATTAAAAAAAATAGTGGGGCTGCGCTATGACTGGAGCCATAAGGAAAGCATTCAACCCAGTGCCATGACAACACCGGCCCTCCTGGCCAATAAAACAGACCGGCCCACCGGGAATTTTCCCGGTGCTCCCGATTAGCCAATCCGGGCCTGGGGGTCGGCGTGACTGGGACTCGTACTTTAACAAAAGTCATGCACAACGCGCATTCACCGTGGCAACCGCGACGGCACAAAACAGTTCAAAAATGAGAGCTCGGATCCACCGGTTTTCTTTCTCTGCGTCCAATATTTTCTTCAGTCTCTCTCTCTCGTTCCAACGCGCGGCTTATAGAGCTGGTAAGTCCCGCCCCTTCCGCTAACCCCGCTGGACCTCTAGGTTGAAAAATCGTCAATGCAAGTGAATGGGAGAAAATAATTATTTTCTGGTCCCGTTTGAATTGTGCCATGAATGTGAACACATGTTGTCTGTGAATTTTTTTATATAATTTTTCGTGTAAAGAATGCTACAATTTAGCGGGTAGAAGTTAGATATGGGTAGACTTTGTGTGAGAGCACTTTGTGGACTACAACTCTTCGCTGCTTTCGACGCGTTTGAAACGTCACCACCATTCGCACACGGACACTAGCTCACGGATCCCGCTAAACATGACTGTGTCTTTGGTGCACTTCACCGCATTCTTTCAGGGAGAGGACAAAATCGTTGAGGTTGGCGAAAACCAAGGGTAAGTCAACTTTATGGGGTGACGTCACATAGTCTTTCTCGTTATGTCTTTTCCACAACTGCTAGCCGAAGAATCATACCATATACTGTCAAACTCGTAACATGAAAAATTATATAAAAAATTCACAGACAACATAAGTTCACATTCATGGCACAATTCAAACGGGACCAGAAAATAATTATTTTCTCCCATTCACTTGCATTGACGATTTTTCAACCTAGAGGTCCACTTGGGGTTTTACGGATGGGCGGGACTTACCAGCTCTATAAGCGGTCTCTCCACGCCGATCACTGCAATAAGGCACAGGTGTTTGTCATTTGCACTTGACCTACTTGCGTCCCGCTCGTCTCGTTTTTAAACGTCTCGAGTTTAAAACAACAGTTCCCATCATTCCACACTCCTTCACATCGTCATCAAGCTATGCCGTTGTTGTTGTTTGGAATGTAGCGCCCTCTAGCGGCAAAAAATTATTGCATATTGTACCTTTAATTTGTATAAGTATTGTCAAAGGCACAGTTCACCCAAAATACACTATCGTTCGAAAGGAAATTAATAATTTTCTTCAGCATCGATGCATTTAATTGATCAAAAGTCACAGTAAAGGCTTACATTGTTTCAAAAAAAAATATTTGAAATAAATACCATTCATTTGGACATTATTCAAAGAATAATAAAAAAACAAACAAAAAAAAATCCACAAAATTATAAAGCTACATAATGTTTTCAACATTGATAATAAATGTTTCTTGAGCAGCAAATTAGAATGATTTCTGAAGGATCATGTGAAACTGAAGACTAAAGTAATGATGCTGAATATTCAGCTTTGCCATCACAGGAATTACATTTAAAAAATATAACAATAGAAAATGTTATTTTAAATTGTACTGATATTTCACTATATTACTGTTTTTACTGTATTTTTTTTATAAAATAAATGCAGCCTTGGTGAGAATAAGAGACAATTTGCCAAAAACAAATGTACCGACTTCAAACTTGTCATTACAGCCCCATGTCTTCTCCAAACCTGTATGACTGTAAGGAAGTCCACTGAAAGAGAGTTGCAGTAAGAACCCATGTGCAAGTTTAACAAATGTGAACAAAATATAAACAAAGACCTGACTTGAAACATGAAACAAACATGACACAAAACAACGTGACATATCCACCCCCTCAAAAAAGGGCAGCACCCGACGCCCTAACGAACCACCCAACAAAAATAAACACAAAACAATAAATAGTCCAGAAGGGTGGAGGAGTGGAGGCGGTCTAGGGGAAGGGATGGAGGGCCAGGCCCGTGAAGAGGAAGAGCACCTGGATTGTGGTCTAGACTGTGCAGCGGTGGCAGACTTGGACCATGGAGCTTAGGCGGCCCTGGGCCGTTGGGCAGAGGAGGGACTGGACTGTGGAGCAGTGGTGGACCTGGGCCGTTGGGCAGAGGAAGGACTGGACCGTGGAGCAGTGGTGGACCTGGGCCGTTTGGCAGAGGAGGGACTGGACCGTGGAGCAGTGGTGGACCTGGGCCGTTGGGCAGAGGAAGGACTGGACCGTGGAGCAGTGGTGGACCTGGGCCGTTTGGCAGAGGAGGGACTGGACCGTGGAGCAGTGGTGGACCTGGGCCGTTTGGCAGAGGAGGGACTGGACCGTGGAGCAGTGGTGGACCTGGGCCGTTGGGCAGAGGAAGGACTGGACCGTGGAGCAGTGGTGGACCTGGGCCGTTTGGCAGAGGAGGGACTGGACCGTGGAGCAGTGGTGGACCTGGGCCGTTTGGCAGAGGAGGGACTGGACCGTGGAGCAGTGGTGGACCTGGGCCGTTGGGCAGAGGAGGGACTGGACCATGGAGCAGAGGATCATGGTGCACTTGCGGACCTGGACCGTGGAGCGTTAGCGGACCTGGACCGTGGAGCAGAGGGCCGTGGAGCAGTGGTGGGCCTGGAACATAAATGGCCTACATAGCATGAGGCACAGTGAGTTCATGGGTGGCCTCTGTGGCCGTAGCACTTAACAGAAGGGCATGGTCAATGTATTCTGCCAGGGACCAGTCTATCTTTCCCCCAGGAAGCCGCAAACAAATCACATATTCTTCAATGGGGCGATTCCCCTGGCGCAAATGTAGCAAAATGACTGCTGGGTTCATTTTAGAGGTCTAGCTGTCTGTAAGAAAATCCACTGAAAGCAAGTTGTAGTAAGAACCCATGTGCAGTTTATTTAACATAACAAATAAAGGTCATAAACAAAAACCTGACTTGAAACTTGAAACGAACATGAACTAAACAAACTCACAAACAGGGGTTACAGGGAACAAAGCTAGACAAAGGAACAATGAAACATGAGGGCTATATATACACAAAGACTAATAAGCAATAAGAAACACCTGTAAAAAAAAAAAAGACAATAAATCACAAAACAGAAAAAAAAAACATGACATGAAACAACCAATCAGAACATGACATATTCACAAGGGGGGCACATGGCAGGATAACATGAGGAGCAAGGGAAGCACATGACTGTGACTAAACTTCAAAATAAACTACATGAAACATATAAACATGAAACAAAACCCAAAAAATGTGACAATGACAACTTTATATTTTATTGTAGTTTTGCATTCTTTTTAAACCTTGAAAGATCCCAGTCCCCATTCATTGTAATTGCACAGAAAAGTATGACCTCAAAAAATAAGCAGATCTTCAAAATTTCTTCGTTTTTTGTTTCATGAAAAAAGAAAGCCAAATTTTATCTTTATGAGTGAACTAATCCTTTAACCTCAGAATAATTAGCTATAATAATGTGATTTTTTTTTTTTTTTTTTGGCCCAGTCTGACAGATAGACAGTCTAACACTTTGTCAGAGATAAATCTGATGATGTGTTATCCTCAGCTGTCATTTTACCCTCTACATCAGCTGCCACTGAAGTCTGTATATGCAGAAACTGATGCAGTGCCAGCTTGACAAGCCACAGACACAGATGAAACATCCTTCAGTGACCAGGACACACACACAAATGCAAACAATTCAAGCTCACTCTGCGCCATTGAGATATTTGTGCTTTCAAAGCAAATGTCAAGAATTCAGATATCTGAAACCTGTTGTCAACTCAGAGTATAACCTCCATCTTTTAGCTCCATCTTTTATCTGCCTAGATTTACTCACTGTGTTGTCTTGGCAAGTGACCACATTAGCATGCCATGTTTCTCTAAAAGAAGAAACAAACATGGCGGACAGTGTGTCTTCATAAGAATGTAATTGGTGTAGTAAATGCAGCGAGGAAGTGGTCTGGTAACATAAGGGATCCCTTCTTATTGCCGCTGGGGTAATCGAAATGTGAAGAAGACTGTAATAATATGGATTGTGCCATGTGAGAGTTTGAATAGAGCCTCTGCAGGAGCCGGGGGAATTCATCGTGTGCGTCATAGCCAGCACAGAGGGGAAGAGATTGATTTTAAACTGGATTTTGCCTAGGCAGTCAAATGTGTGTCTCTCTCATTGTGGAGACAGGAAAGTTTGTTAAATTCTGCAGTCAGAAGGCATGCGGCCACTTCCTGCTGCCAAACACACTCCTCAGCTTTTATGCGATCAGTGCTAGGCTGGCTTTACAATAAGCTTCCCACCAAAACACAATAGCAGGGAACACGCATTTTATTGCTCAGCTTTTCAGTTTTTGGTAGACTGCATTGTCTCTGTATTGTAGACTAATTTATTTTGTTCAGATATTGGTTGTAGAACAGCTAGGACAATCAGTGAGCACTGCAATTGATTAAAAATGTATTCTATTCTATTCCTTAGTATTTATTCCCCAGGCTTATGCAATACACATGCACTTTCTCTGGCCATTATTTTGAAGTATTTGATATTTATAGCTGTTGCAATCAGACTACATCAGGGGGACAAATACATGGCGATAGTTCACCGTGAGAAGAAGGAATTGGTGCACATGGGAGCAATCACATGGGAGACAAAGTATAAGTGTTTTTTTTTTTTTCTTAGTGTTGATCTGTTTAAAGAACATAGAAAGCTGAGTCTTAATTAGTTTCAATCTAAAAGTTAAATGAGGCTCCCAGGTGGCTTTGCTAGTTTAAGTGTTTTCTGTATGAACTCCACAGTGGTGATGCTCTACTCACTCAGATGGTGGCCTGATTACTAATGCAGCTCTGTCCTGTCTGCAACCCTGTCATTTTTTTAAACCAAAGTAAAAAAAAATCTACAAGCTTAGCTGCTTTGTACAACTGCCTGATAATTATATATAGTGCTATATTTACTTTAGTCTCTCATAATTATGTCCAAAACATGCCTTCCCCAGAGAGGATGTTGTGCAGACTTGTGGTTAAGCATCTGAGCTGTTAACCAAAATATTGTACGTTTAAACCCAAGAAGAGACAGTCCATTAACCACTGCCATTGTGCCCTTGAGCAAAGCATTTAACCCCAGGCTGCTCCAGGAGGACTGTCCCTGTAATAAGTGTACTGTAAATTGTCTTGGACAAAAGCAAAAGTTTCACGTGTCCCTGACTCAAGTGTAAAGATCTCTGCGGATAAAAAATATGCACAACTCTTTCTCACTACTTGTCAATTTGACCATGTTAAAAACATCTGATCAAGTGACAGTGTTAAATACAGGTGTATATGTATGGAGTTAATATTGTGCCTTAATTAAACAAACAAATCCAGCATTTTGCAAACAAACTCGATCTGCTTTGCTACGGAAAACTCGACTCGCAAACAAACTCGATCTGCTTTGCAAAGGAAAACTCGACTCGCAAACAAACAGAAAGCAACGTGCAAGTACAAAGGTCAATTTGAGCGAAAATGCAGTGGAGTAACACATATGCATTGTCTTTTGCAAATATAAATAAATGAGCCTAGATCATATTTCGCAAATAAATACAAATCATCCTACAAATTGCATGTAACCTTTGAACAAATACCAAATCTAGTGCATACAAATGCATATCTGTCTGTTATGATTGTGAGACACTTGGCTTTTTATGAGATCTCTCTGCTCGATTTTCTCACAAATATGTCCAGGCAGATTTTCTCACAAATGCAGTTGAGCAACTTCCTCTTCTAAAACAGTAGATGGCGCTAAGATAGGGGATTAATTTAGCGCTAGTCCCGGGAGAAGAACTGATTTAAAACTTGCCTTTGCCTACAGCTGAGGAAAATGACCGGTGAACAGGTGTGTTTCTATAATTAACCTTTTTAAGGTTTTCTTTTGCAAAATGTTTATGCAAAATGTTCCTCTCTCAAGGATAGGGGAATCTTTAAGCTGAAAGCTCTGCCATCATATGTTGCTTTTTTACATTTTTGTAAAAATGTTACATTTACTGAACGAGTCTATGGGCCCTATCTTGCACCCAGCACAACTGACTTGTACACCGACACATGTATCATTCCTATTTTGCACCCGACGCAAAGTGGACTTTTCCCTCCACAGACGCATGTCAGTAAATTAGGGAATGACCTTGCGCTCCCGGGGGCGGTTCAGCGAAAAGAGGAGGTATGTTCTGGCGCAAACGTTACCTGGTGCTATTTTGCAGTTCCAGAAAACAATTCCACCACAGACCAGGAAAAACCTAGTCTAAAGTCAGTGGCGCGTTATTCAGATGCTATTTTAAGGGTGCATGCTTGGCCATAATGTAGCGTGTGCACAACGCACATACACTTTGCTTCTCTCATGTCTCATCTACACAGACGTAGCAGTTGCCATTTTTGCAAACCATACATAATTACAAGGAAAAATATTCCACACGAGGGAAATCATTGTGGTGTCCATGAAGATGTGAAAAAATAGGCTTAAATCTAGCTTACACATTTACCCAAATTATTATACGTCTGTTTAACCAAAGCTTATTTGGGTGGGTTTCTCCCATCCCCATACAATGTCACTCCTCTGTCTTTTACGGCCCTGACGAGAATGTCGGTCTCCTCGGCTGTGAACCGCTCCTGGCGTGCGCCTGGCAAATCCGCCGTTATAATAGCAATCTGCCATGGAACAAGCTCACCTGCTTTTAAAGGTAATGTGAGATCTGATTGGTTTATTTCACGTTACACCCAAACATAAAGTAATGTAGCTACTTCAGACCAACCCATTTTAGATTTGCGTTGGGCGCAAGAGTCATTTATCCCGCCAGTATAATAGCAACAGCGCCTGAGATCCACCCAAAATATTTATTTATTTATTTATTTAGTTAGTTGGCGTTCAGTCAGCTTAACTGTTAATGTAATAAAATAATTAATGAACAAAACAAACAATATACAATTGTTTCTTAACATATGCAGTGCCCAAATTATTATTTTGGACAGACAAATGAAACCCTCCTTTCAATTAAATGAAATGTTCTCATTAATTAATGGAGACCGAAAGAAATAGATTCGTCTAGTGTAGACATAATCACTAATTTAGTCATTTCGCATGCGTCCGGTGTAGAATAAAAAAAAAAAAGCAACATATGATGGCAGCTTTCAGCTTATAGATTCCCCTATCCTTGAGAGAGTGAAGTGCTACTAAGTGCTAATGTGGATTTCTGTCTAGATATGTAATAAACATTTTGCAAAAGAAAACCTTTAAAAGGTTAATTATAGATAAAGTAAGACAGAAACACATTTTCCTCAGCTGTAGGCAAAGGCAAGTTTCAAATCAGTGTTTCTCCCGGGAGACTTAATATATATTTTATTTATATTTATTTATACTTTAATAAAAGTTAATACAATTAAATTATAGTTAAATAAATTGATCAATTTGAATGTTATAAGCCTTCATTTTAACACTCATAGTCCCTACCTGGTATACAATTCAATGTGTCTGGCTAACCATTTGGGATTGGATTACACCCGACAAATTTTAATACCAGGTTGAAAACAGGATATTTGTTTGGGTGAGGTAATATTCTTCAACTGAGAAATGAATAAAGGGGTGAATGAGAATATGAACACAGTAATGCAGGTCCTACTCCAGTCAACGCCTCCTGACTGTGTCTAAGAGCAGGACCTTCTCCCCCAGTCCAAATTAAATAATAATCTTGACTGCCTTTAAATAGAATTGTCTTCCTCCTCGCTCTGGAAAACAGGAACCCCTGTGCAATTAAGTCGGCACAGATTGGCGGTGGTCTTTACGAGGCATCAGAAATCTCCAGCCAACTGCAATTTTCACCAGAGGTTTGGCACTCCCTTGATGGCTCCCAGAGTGGCTCTCATGGGAAAGCCCTACTATTCATTGTAATTAAGAAATATCTCCACTGCCGGCAGCAAAAGGCTCTATCGTTCATGCTTCAGCAGACTATACCTACTGTACAGTAATCCCAGCTAGAGCCTGATCTGCACAAGCAGACAGGTGTCCAAAATATGCTTTAGACACACTGCAGCTAAATACGATGGTGACTCCTCTTCTGAGTGCTTAATCCTGTTTTGTTTACACAGATATTGGTTTTACATGCAGTGAAAATCATGTGAAGCTCACATATCCAATATACTGTTATGCCAGGGACACACTTAACGACTAGATGAAACATTCTAAGACTGAACTGAACACACTTACAGACTGTTTCCAATGACTGGAGCAGATTTTAAACACCGACTGTCTGTGACTCGGCGCGTTTGGGCATGATCAGTCGTAAGTATCAAATTACATTCATAATCAGCCTTAGTGTCCCCGGCTTAACTATACTAAATGAGGGCTACAAAGATAACAACTATCATTTTGCTCCTTTTTTTTTTTTTTTTGATTTATAAACTTGAAGTAACAATGACATAGTGTGTGATGTACGTAGTCATGAAATCAGAGACTTGAAATTCTGATCACTCTGAGTACTAAATTTCTTTCTGTTCACACTGACCTTTGAGCTGAATTTACTCTCCAAAAACTCAGGGTTGTGACAAAATTGATTGGGTAACCCATAAATTATGTTCCAGAGAGCATGTTTATTTAAAACAAAAGGCACTTCTGTAATTGACAGTTTAGTAATAAGTGTTTGTAGTTGTAACATTTCTTTCGTTAAAAATATCTGACTTAAAATGGATTAAACTCTTGTTATCTACACTGCCTTTCGAAAGTTTGGGGTCAGCACAATGTTTTTTTTATTATAAAGAAGTCTCTTTTGCTCACCAAGGCTGCATTTATTTGATACAGTAAAAACATAAATACTATTACAATTTAAAGTAACCATTTTCTATTCTATTCTATTTGAATGTAATTTTTTCATGTGATGGCAAAGCTGAATTTTCAGCATTCATTGTCACATGATTCTTCTAAAACCATAAGAATATGATGATTTGATGCTCAAGAAACTTTTCTTATTATTATCAATGTTAAAACAGTTGTGCTGCCTAATTTTTTTTTATTCTTTGAATAGAAAGAAAATTGTAATAACAATGAAAAAAAAAATGTAATGCATTCTTGTACAATTTTCTTCTTCTTCTTCTTCTTCTTTTAAACTGACTTCAAAATACTGACCCCAAACTTTTGAATGGTACTGTTTTTTTTGCTCAGTCATTGCAATTTCAAGAGTGACTGCTGTATTTTTTAATGCACAAAACTGCATTTCTTACTGCTTTGAATGTTCATTGCAACACATGCCATATATCTCCCCATACATGGATGAATCTAGAAAATGCATCAGTCAGCTAAGTGTGAAATGGTCCTGACATCATGATTCAGATATTTTGCTTTAAGTTGAGCTTTGATTAATATGCTCTATTCATCAGCAACACCACCGAGGGAGGAGGAACATACATCAAAAAGTGCTGCAAAGGCTTCTGCATCGACATACTCAAGAAAATTGCTCGGAATGTGAAGTTCACCTATGACCTTTATCTAGTGACCAACGGGAAGCACGGGAAGAAGATCAACAATGTGTGGAACGGCATGGTGGGAGAGGTGAGAAGTTTTAAATAGCCAAATCTGCTTTTCCATTTACAGAGCTAAACAAAGGTTAGACTGAATAAAGTTTTGTTCACAGAAGCGGAGTGAGCTTCTCTCTCTTTCTCTCCACTGGAAGTAATCACTCAAAGCCTGATAGCAATCAAATGTGAAATTGGGGAAAGGAGCTAGATATTTGTTCAATTTGGATCCAGAAGGAGTGAAATGCTGTTGAAACTCAAGTTTCATTTGGTTGCAAAAATAAATTGAAATATCCCAGGTGTTCTGTATATAAACCAAGCAGATTTTGTCCAAACCTTTGTGTTGTCTTGTCTTCTACCACAGGTGTTGACCAAAAAAGCAGTCATGGCCGTGGGCTCCCTGACAATCAATGAGGAGCGCTCAGAGGTCATCGATTTCTCCGTCCCCTTCGTGGAAACGGGGATTAGTGTGATGGTATCCCGTAGCAACGGAACTGTCTCTCCATCAGCGTTTTTAGGTAACTATCTGCAGGGCACAGCAGCTGTTTTCCTGATGATCGTGAGAGGCGCATCTTATTTCCACCTGTCAAAATATTGAGGTCTTCTCACCAATCAAAGCACAGGTCCAACAGGCCAATAGAGTCTCCCACAAATCTGCTGAAGTGGACCGCTTTTAGATTCATAGCACCCTGAGTGCTTCTTTATGCTTGATGGCACTAGATCAGCAAGCCATTATTTAATTAGCATAAGGCCAATAATTATAGGGTCTGAGAAACCTCCTCAATGGACACTTGCCAGGTTTCCATTTACTTCCCATGGTAAAACTCTTTAATCTCTTCAGCTTGTCTATAGTCACATACCATGCAGAATGCCTGCATGATAGTCGCTGACTGTGTCATTTTTTCCCCTGATCTACCTGTCTCTTGCTCCTCCTTCTCCTCCCTCGCTGCAGAGCCCTTCAGTGCGTCTGTGTGGGTGATGATGTTTGTGATGCTGCTGCTGGTGACTGCAATGGCTGTCTTCATGTTTGAGTACATCAGTCCCTTGGGCTTCAACAGGAACCTTGCTCAGGGCAAAGGTACGTAACTAGCACCCTCAGCTACTCTCTCCCCCTGCGGTTCCCCTGCAATGCAGTTGGTCTTCCAGTTTCAGGCACACTCGTAAACCCTTGCCCTGCTCTGATAGAGCCTGTCTCATAATCTGTACCACAACCCTTTGGTTATTTTGCAAAATATAAAGGCTTAATTTATGCTTAATTTCACTGTTTTCAGTGCTGAGTGGTTTCAGGCTCCGAGGTTTCAATTCATTTTCATTTGATTCAAGTGGATCAGATTTAATTCATGTAGTCTCATTTGGAGGGCTTTTGTTATGAGGCACTAAAAAGCATTTCTTCTCTTGTTAGATGACTCATTTAAAGCTTAGATTTTTCCGTTTTCAAAAGGGAAACATGTCAAAGAATTCTAAAGATAAATCAACTGTCTAGTTCTACACCCACCTTACAAACGAACCGTTTCCAGCTTCACTTCTGTGTGTTTACCCCAATGTTCCACTGTTAACTCTTGCATGCAGTTCTGCTTATATGAAAACAATGAACTATTCAAGAATATAATGATTAACAGCTGAGCAGTAGGGTGTTGTATGTTGTCATTAATATGTGCAATAACTCTAATGACCATGCAGAGGGGAAACTATATTATTTCCAAAATTAAAGCATTGAAAAAGGCACTTTGCAACACATTTGTCACAAATGAAGGATGCTAATGAAAACATGTCTTCCGCAGACCCCCACGGACCGTCTTTCACCATGGGGAAAGCAGTGTGGCTGTTGTGGGGCCTGGTATTTAACAACTCTGTGCCGGTGCAAAACCCCAAAGGCACCACCAGTAAATTCATAGTGTCCGTCTGGGCCTTCTTTGCTGTCATCTTCCTGGCCAGCTACACTGCTAACCTGGCTGCCTTCATGATCCAGGAGGAATTTGTGGACCAAGTGACAGGTCTAAGCGACAATAAGGTAAAATGATTTATATATCCATACCACCATTCAAAAGTTTTTTAAAGAAATGAACACTTACTTTATAAGTGACAGTAAAGCCTTTTGCAAAAGATTTCTATTTCAAATAAATGCTGTTGTTTCTTCGCATCAAATAATCTTGAAGAAAATGTATCACGG
The DNA here is from genome assembly GCF_951802725.1 of Rutilus rutilus. NCBI lineage: Eukaryota > Metazoa > Chordata > Actinopteri > Cypriniformes > Leuciscidae > Rutilus > Rutilus rutilus. The sequence goes on along the minus strand of NC_140209.1, from coordinate 45,848,545 downwards.
TTTCCACAAAAAAAATAATTAAGCAGCACAACTGTTTTCAACATTGATAATAATAATTGTTGATAATTGATCATAATAATAAATGTCACAATATTAGACTAATTTCTGAAGGATCATGTGACATGAAGACTGGGGTAATGATGCTGAAAATTCAGATTTGACATTGCAGGAATAAATTACATTTTAAAATATAGTAAAGTAGTTATTTAGCATTGAGCATAAGAGACAATATATATATATATATAACCATTTCATATTATTCACATTCTTAATGCCTTTTAAGTCATGTAAGGATATTAATTTGATAGGTCTTGTGGCAAGGGTGTGTGTCCCCCAAAGAGTCACAGTCAGTGGTTTCGATCCTGTAATAGTGCAACAAAGTACTTTGACCTTTGGTAAGACATTGCAGTCTCTGCTGGGTATTTACTGCAGTCTAGAGTGTTTTCTTTGCAGACTTGAAGTTATGTTGACCGCTGGATGTTTTGTTCATAAGGCTCGTATCCAAGACTAACGAGTGTCTCTCCTTTACATGAAAACAAAGATTTCAGAACTGATTAGTATCAGAGCAGAGAATCCTGTCAGAGCTGGAAAGTTGGTTGAGGTGTTTTTGTGTGTGTGTGTGTGTGTGTGTGGTGGTGGAGCTAGTGAAAAATTTGGCAAAACAAGTATAAATCTAAAATATACTGTCTGAAAATAAAACAAAGCCCAAAGCTCTTTGACATAGATTGTGAACTCTCTTATATAGTAGTAAGCTCGATTAAAGTAGAATCATTTGTCTTGTTCAGCTGTCATGGGACTTTTAGTTGGTGTTTTACTGCAAGCTCCGCATTTGTGAATGGTGTAGAGTGTTGTGATGCAAAATTTCATCTACAGAACACAGAGCATTATGCCTTTGTACAACAGACAGTAGTGTATGGATGAGTGTGTATTTTTCCTGATTCCCAAAAACAGATATTTTTTGTCCATTCAGAAAATGTGTTAAGTGTTGCCATAGCTGCCTATTGAAAATAAATAACCATACTGAGTCAAGTACAGGGAGAGCAGCAGGTGTAGACTGGCTCGAGAAGGGCTCCTCAGCTACTTGTTCCAGACAAAAAGGGCATTCATTTGGGTTGTAATAGAGAATTAATGGTATAATAAGACAGGCAATGTCAGTTCTCTAAAAAGTAGGTCAAGAGGAGAGGTGAAGCCACGTATGGGCCTGCAGGAAGAAGACATGAAGAGTCACTCATGACACAGTTTGCTCATGAAGACACACATTAAAGTGGCATAACTCTGGTCAAATGGTCAACAAACAAACACATTCAAACACTACTGTATATTATCGCTGCTGTATGTAGGTTTTAAAAGTACTAGAGAATGAAAAGTCCTTTGTGAACTTTAAAAGGTTTGGCTTGTAAAACAAATGTTTTGTTCTTATTGGAAGCAGTATTTTTTTGGAGTGTAAGTGATAAAACTCAATGTTTTGTAAACATAAAATAAAAGCATTTTATTTCCTGTTGTTCTTTTATCGAATGTTTATTTTGTTTTTTAACTTGTAGTTTCAGAGCCCCTACTCCTACTCCCCTCCTTTCCGCTTTGGAACGGTCCCAAACGGCAGTACAGAGAGAAACATCCGAAAGAATTACCCCGACATGCACCAGTACATGGTGAAGTACCATCAGACCGGGGTGAATGATGCACTAGTCAGCTTGAAGACCGGGTATGTATATTACACCCTCACTGGTTGTCTTGTCAGTCTGAGCAGAATGGTTGAAATAGTGAGTGAGTCATTGTCTTACATGCTGACCGTGCTTCCTTAAACTGGCAGTGGCAGGGCTATTATTAATGGGATTAGTTTGCCCAAAAATGAAGATTTTGTGGAACACAAAAGGTACATTTTCCTGGCCACTATCAAGGCTGTCGAGTTACAAAATGTCTTTAAAACTCATACAATAGCTTTTTTGTGTGAAAAACACAGTTATTTTAGCATTACTTATATTTGGTATTTATAAATATTTTGTATTAGCTTTTATTTGTATATATTCATTTCTATTAAGCATTATTTTATTTTTATTTCGGTTTTAGTAGTTTTAGTACTGCAACTTGAATTTGTTTCAGTTTTTTTAACTTTAATGTTTTCATATAATATTTAAATTTATTTTATTGCAGCTTTATTTTAGTTAACAAAAACAATTGTTCATATTAAATTATAAACTATTATATATCAATATTATAAACTCATATTAAAATTATAAACCACTCCCCATCATGGCCACAGCTGAATTAAAGCAGCATCTTGGGTCAGAGAACAAAAGAAACATTAAAAAAAGAGCAAAAATTAACAAAATTAACTCTTCTGTTTAATAAATAAAAAAAATAAAATAAAAAGTCAATGATGATCCAATGATGGCCCTAGTTCATTTTTTCTGACAATTTTACTGGTTACTAAGACAATTCAGTTTAATGTAATTCATGAATTACAAGCAATACTGCCTTCTGAATATTAGGGGGAACAGTGAAAGAGAAGAGCAGTAGATCAGCAGCAAGGGCTATTAAACAGCTTTCATTATCTCTCTAAATGGCAGCAAAACTGTGCTGTTGTATAGGCTTATTTGTGGATGGGTACAGCAAATGCACAATAATAAATTGCCTTGCAGTATATTAATAAAGTGTCAATGATTTTCTTTGGTTGTACACAGCATCATTTCTTGCAGCTCAGCATATCACTACACATACTGTAGATCCAGCCAGCACCGTTACAAAAGAATCATTGAGCAAATCTACTGGATGTCAGCATGATCCCTGAGTTACATTTGACATTCTTGAAATGTCAGACAACCAGACTAATGAGTCTTAGACAAAGGCTTTTCCAACAGAGAGATCGAGTTTGACAAGCAGCCCACCATGGCTCCAAATGTCAGTTTGTAGGTGGGGTCGAAAGTCGGGTGCACACAGTGTGAATTTTTTCACGTTTTAGTATTATTCGTAGTAGATTTATGTCATGAGCTGATCATATAATAGCTTTGAATGAAGAAGCACAAACTTGCTTGTTTAGAACTAATGTTTTATTTATCTAGGGATTAGCATGATAAGAATTATTATTATTATTATTATTATTTTTATTTTTTTTGACTGTGATGTTCAGTTGAGTTTATAATAATAAATTATAATACAGTCTGTTCCCAGTTTTATTATTGTTAATCCAAATAAAAAATAATAATAATTAATTGAAATAAAGCGAAAATAAAATAAAATAAAATAGACACTTTATTAATATACTGCAAGACAATTTATTATTGTGCATTTGCTGTACCCATCCACAAATAAGCCTACACAACAGCACAATAAAAGCACATCATCCAAAAAAAATAAAAAAATATTTGAAATAAAGCGAAAATAAAATTCCATCGTCAAAGACTGAAAAATTGGGTCTCACTTGAGAGACCTAATCACCTTTGAAAACAGCCAGTGGAATTTGCATGCCAAGCCACTCCCCTGTACATACGGGTATATGGCACGCATCCACTCATTCAGGTTTATGTTGAGGAGCAGAGACAAGGGATCCCGGCCATTCAGCAGGGTGGTTCAGGGTTGTGGCAGGAGTGACATAATGTCTCTGTTTCCTCCATCAGGAAGATGTTCCATATATGTTAGTCACATTCGAAGGGGGAATCACAGCATATGGGGCATCTAGCCCAGTATAAAGGCTGACAGGCCAGATGCCTCTACCGTGTCAGACTGTCGAAGGATGCTCGCAGGAAACTCAATCCAGAGCTTCCCGAATTGGGAACTCATCTGAAGAGCAAAGAATGCGCTCGTATCGCCCCTTAGAGGGGAATGGCGCTTCAAACGAGACACAGAGTCAGCCTTCTTGCACATGCACCTGTTTGTACCCAACACATGGGAAGAACCCTGCTCCACACGGAAATTGTAGAATCTCGCAAAGGTATTAGGTGTCGCTCAGCCCACAGCTCTGCAGATGCCTGCCAAAGAGGCGCCTTGCGCCAACACCCAGAAGGAGGCAGCACTCCGAGTGGAGTGAGCACCCACTCCTTACTCCCTCTTGATGGAAGGGAGCTTGCTCAAAGGGAGCTCTCTGAAGACCAGAAAGGATCATATAGAGTTCCCAGGAGGGGATGAGGCATGGCCTGGGAGGATTTAGCTTCCTGGCACCTCTCAGGAACCTGATGGTCATGTTTACTTTCCCAGTGACCTACCGTCAACTGCAATGTGATGTGCCGCGAGAGCTAATCAGGCATTTCCAGGGGTAGAGGGTTTAGTTGCAGCCTGAGGGACGTCTTTGGTCGTGCCGGAGCAGGTGTAGAAGCCACAGGGGGATGCCTTCTGTGACGAGCAGGCTGGGAACCAGCCCGTGGCGACCTTATGGCGGTGGTATCACGACTGGGGCAGGATGTACTTAATGGCCTCAGTCTGCTTTTGGACAAAGTCCTCGACAGTGTCTTATACCCTCTTGGGACCTCGCAGTGGTTTTATCTGCCCTGCAGAGAGCTCCCTTTGAGCCATTGCGATCACTTAAGCTTAAAGTCCTGTCTATGAAGACAGCGCTCCTAGTTGCTTTGGCCTTTATCAAGAGGGTAGGGGACCTGCAGGCATTTTCGGTTGACGAAGCGTGCCTAGAATTCAGGCCGGCTAACTCTCATGTGATCTTGAGACCCCGGCCTGGATACGTGCCCAAGGTTCCCACTACTCCTTTCCGGGATCAGGTACTTACGTAGACAGAACGCAGTGTTTCAGGACCTCAGACCAGCTCTTTGTCTGTTTTGGTGGGAAGCTGAAGGGAAGGGCTCTCTCCAAGCAAAGGTTGTCTCACTGGATAGTGGACGCCATTGTCTTGGCTTACCAGATGCAGGGTCGACCATGCCCCCTAGGGGTAAAAGCACACTCCACCCGGAGTGTGGCTTCCTCCTGGGCTTTACCAGTGAACCAATATCGTCCTTGAATCGAATCGACAACCATGAATCGCGAATCGAATCGAATCGTTGTTAAAACGAATCGTTACACCCCTACTAGCCAGTAAGTAGGACCTGCTCAGTGTCATTGCTTGCTGCGCCATTCCACTCCACGGACTGGATACGTGCGCTAATTCACTCAGATGAGTTCTCCTTAGACCCTTAGTTCCTCCTGCACTGTCAATGCCGTCACCACGTGCTTCCATGTGCATGGTTCCCCGCTTGGGCAACCCCCACAGTAAGTCTCCACCGAGCTCATGTCTTTTCCTCGGCAAGACCTCTTGCCATCTCAACCCTGCGGGCTGGATACCTCTGAGTTTTTCCATATGCATCCCGTATTTTGCGCTATGCAAATTCTGCAGACCCATGGCATTGGTTTGCCATTGGCTCGTTTTCTAGAACTCGAAGGTGAGAGACTTCTAAGCGAAACCTCCATTTCGTCAGGCACTGACGTAATGTCTCCGTTCCCTCCTCAGGGAACGAGGGTTACATACGTAACCGAGACGTTCTTCATCTCCCTTTCTCTATTTGCGTGTGCTGTTTTAATTTTTTTAATGCCAAAGGACCCCCATATATGATGACACCATTCCTAAAAAGGCAGTTAAGTATTCTGTGAGAAAAAATTTGCAATATTTAAAAGATAGCATGTTGTTTCCAAAACAAAATAATTGGCTTTTGCTTGTCTTTGTACTACAAAAAGGATCTGGACTAAAATATTTATATATTTACAGTTAATATATAAGTTAATACATATCTTTTTCTACCCAGTGTGAGACTATTATATTTTCAATTCAAATTTACTGCACATTTCACAACAAATATTATTCCAAAGGAGCATTACAGAGAATTGTTCCTCACAAGCCCCAGTGAACAAGCAACAATGGCAAGGCAGAAGATGCAGGCTTATATAAACAAACAATTCTGGAAAGTATGCAGCCTTGTTTTTTATTTCTTACTGTTGAAATGCATTTAGTATTTTTTTTCTCTGAAAATGTATTCTCCTTACAGACACCAATTACACCTTACAGACAACCCCTGGCATAAAATAAAATAAATAAATTAAGCCTAAATCAATCAAATAGCTTTTATTGCTCTATTTCTCCCCATTGCTTGTGATGTGATTGCACCCAGTGCTGTCTCTCACCTTAAACTTGTGACTCTGTGTCTACATCATAACAAGTTAAAATGTGTTATGATTCATGACAGTGGTGTTAAGGCATGAGAATGACTCAGAACATTTAACCTCTCTATTTGCCATCTGAATAGTGTCTGTGCTCTTTCCTTTCACCAGCAAACTTGATGCCTTCATATATGACGCAGCTGTGCTGAACTACATGGCCGGTAGGGATGAGGGCTGTAAACTAGTGACCATTGGCAGTGGCTACATCTTTGCTACCACTGGCTATGGCATTGCCCTGCAGAAAGGGTCGCTTTGGAAGCGCCCGGTGGATCTGGCCATTCTCGCTATTATTGGAGATGGTAAGTGCACGCAAGCCTGGCAGCAGTCCAGAATACTGTGCATGTTTGAATGGGCAGCTTGAAAGCCCTATAAACCCACTGAGTTCACTGTTGTTCAAGTACTATTGACCTTTCCATGGAATCCCAAACATAGAACTGTAAGGATGTAAATTCTTATTAAATACGTATATTCAAAGACATATATAGGTAGTGAATCACTCCTTTTTAGGTTATGGCCTTGGAGGTCCATGCGTGCACTATGAGTGGCCATAATAATTTGTAAAATAATTAATTTAATAATATTTTAATTATTAAAAAATGATTATAATTCAGTGGATATTAAAAAAAATATATATATATATATATATTTAATTATTACATTTAATAATTTAAACTTATTTATTAAATAATAAATTCTGTTCATTCAAAATTAATTTGTGGATTCAGTGTGTAACTATATTTATGATGTTTCTGTTTTAGTTGCAAAAACTATTGATTACGATCATAGTGCAAAAAAATAAGAAAAAAAGGTGAAAAACAGGACATCCATACTTTTTTATACATTTTCACCCCCCAGAAAACATCGGCACATTTTGTGTCACCTACTCATGTTCATGTGCGTGGTTTTATAACATCTTGGAATATATGTATGTGTGGTGCTGCACTACATGCATGTTGAAAATATATCTGTTCCTCATTTGAAAGTCACTTTGGATAAAAGTGTCTGCTAAATTAATACATGTAAATGTCTGCCCTAAGGAGTTTTTATGCAGTGTAGTAAAGCCAGAATTTGCAGTGTAGTAAAGCCAGAATTAGAATGTGTTGTTTTCATGCCGCAATGTCCATCTGTTACATTTTTTAGCCTTCTTTTAGTTCAGATTTCTTCCTACATAGACATTTGCAGTATGTCTCTCATACTATATGCTGTTTCACAGTAGTGCTATATGGAGAGTAAAGAGAAAAAAGTCTCAGATGGTGCTAACATATGGCTGAAGCTTGAGCATATCATTTTATTGATCCTCACTTTGACATGTTTTTGCATGGGGAGTTCTGGAAAAGGAGGATATGTCTGTGAACGGTACCAGTGTGGCCCACTGAAGTGTACATGAAATGGGAGACAGAGCTGATTGATGATGTGGGCTTGGGCATGTGCATATCTCCACAGGTGAGATGGAGGAGTTGGAGGCTCAGTGGCTGACTGGGATCTGCCACAATGAAAAGAATGAGGTGATGAGCAGCCAGTTGGATGTGGACAACATGGCTGGAGTGTTTTACATGCTGGCAACCGCAATGGGTCTCAGCCTCATTACCTTTGTCTGGGAGCACCTGTTCTACTGGAGACTCAGATACTGCTTTACTGGCGTCTGCTCAGGCACACCCGGCCTGCTCTTCTCCATCAGCAGGGTAAGGCTTCTATTCTCTCTTTGAGGTCAATACAAAATCGTAATGTTATCTTGAATAAGACATTATATTTAATAAAATATAATAATAATGATAATAATAATAATAATTAATAATAGTAAATAAATAATTCTAATTAATATTATTGATGGGCAGAGTCATACTTGTACAGTATATTTTAGCTATTCCTAGTAAATTTTAATGTGGGAGGGACAATAAAAAACCTTTTCACAAATTATTTTGAGATCAAGCTATAATTACTGCAGTAGACCCCCTAGGGGTTGCGAACCAGCTGCTGAAGACCCTGGTTTTGGTGTTATATTGGATCACCCTCACAGTTATTGATTTTAATATCATGCCACAGAAGATGTCCTCTGCCTGAGTTTTCCTGTCTTGACTGTAGAGACAGCCAATGGACAGCCAATATCACTCAACCTAACTTGTGACAGTGTCAGCAGTAATCCAGTTGGCATTTGAGCTCAGTATTTACCCTGACATGGCCAGTGTTTGAAAGAAAAAGTTTGTCAGAAATTTTATTTTCGACCACTGGTGCCATGGCCACAGAGCTTAAAATGACAACACAGCAGTCTGTTTTGACAGCTTGATTTCTAGCACCACCAAAAGTTTAGAATGTCTTTGTTTAGTTTAGATCCCTGATGGGTTTGTGTACATGCTATCAGTGTGAGAATATGGTGCCTCTGATTAACATCTTTAAGGTAATGAAATGTTGGTGTTGACGGACCCATGCATAACTGATAGAATGTTTACTGGTGAAAAGAGATTCATAGAGCTAGAGAGAGGACATGATCATTTTTCAAAATAAACCCACTAGCAATTCGTTTTCAAATTTGAAGGCATCTTTGTCACCGCCTTAATCTATGCCCTAAATAAAAAACTTCATAGTGCTCTTTGATCTCACTGATTGGTACATTTGCAAGTCTCTGCAGTAAAATCAGATATCGGGGTCTTGTACTGTAAAAAGAACTGAAAGCCATATTATTCACAGACACCATGGTCAGTGCATGAATATTGAGCTTTATTCACTTGTTTTCCATAGGGTATATGGAGTTGCATTCATGGTGTCCATATCGACATGAAGAAAAAGTCATCTGACCTGGACTTCAGTCCACAGTCCAACATGCTTAAGCTTATCAAGTCCGCCAAGCAGATGACTAATATGACCAATCTCAGCGGCTCCCGGATCAACTCTCCTAAACGTGGCAGTGAGTTCATGCATTCGGCAAGCCCCATGATCATGGACATGATGGCGGAGAAAGGGAACTTCATCTACACTGACAATCGCAGCTATGCCCAAAAGGATATATACGGGGACTCCAGCGACTTGCAGGCATATCTGTCCAACCGCCATAAGGACCATCTGAACAACTACATCTTCCAGGGTCAACATCCCCTCACCCTCAATGAATCAAACCCTAATACTGTAGAGGTGGCGGTAAGCGCAGACACAGCCCAGACCAATGCAAAACCCCGAGCTCTGTGGAAGAAATCTGTGGATACTTTGCGTCAAACACAGGGGCCTGATACCCTAGACCCCCGTTTGTCCATGAAGAGTCAGAGGTACCTGCCAGAGGATGCTGCACACTCGGATATCTCTGACTGCTCAAGCAGAGCCACCTCCTACAAGGATCCAGACAATAACAAGCACCTAAAGCCCAAGGATAACTTAAAAAAAAGATCGATGACGTCAAAATACCCTAGGGATTGCAGTGAAGTAGAGCTGTCCTACTTAAAAAATAAGCAGGGCGGAGCGGGCCGGGAGAAAATCTACACCATAGACTCTGACCGGGAGCTGAGTCTGCACTCAGAGCCACAACACTACAGGGAAGGCAGAGCCTTTACAACCGACGATTTGGATTTTGGTGAAATTTACTCAGACCACAACGACAATTACAGGAAATGTGACCAGCCCATCATCCATCTCAACAGCAGCCCCCTGCATCAAAGTGAATCTGACCTCCTGCCTGACAACGCCTACAACAAACACTACAGCTTGAAGGAGAAGAACCTCAGTCCGCACGAAACCAACGACCGATTTAAACAGACTCATTGCCGGAGCTGTCTTTCCAAGGTACCCAACTACAGCACGGGGCCGTATGCTGCCGCACGCTCGCCATATAACCGGTGTGAGGCATGCATCCACATGGGCAACCTGTACGACATCAGTGAGGACCAGATGCTGCAGGATGCCATGATCAGCCCTAGCATGCACCACGATGACATGTTTAGCCACTACTGGCCTCAGACGGACGGGCCACACGTACAGAGGAGGAACAGACTGAGGCTTAGCCGTCAGCACTCCTTTGACAATATCATGCTCGAGAAGCCCAAAGAGATTGACCTGAACCGGCCGGCGCGGAGCGTCAGCCTAAAAGAGAAGGACCGCTTCCTGGAGGACAGCCCTTATGCAAACATGTTTAACATCAAGGCTGACAAACTGTTTGGCAGTAGGTCCATGCTCTTTAACCGAAGCCTGGAGGATAGCAAGCGTAGTAAGTCACTTTACCCCGATCACCCCTCAGACAACCCCTTCATGCAATCTATACGGGACGACACTCGCCTGGTCCACGGCAGGAGCTCCTCAGATATTTACAAACAGTTGGCTCCCATCAAAAACAGGAACGAGAACAATCTGAGGTCCTCCGTGAAGTCCACCACTTCATACTGTTCCAGGGATGGTCAAATACCCAATGACATGTACATTTCAGAGCATGTAATGCCTTATGTAGCCAACAAGACTAGTGCATACTCAGCTCCCCGGGTTCTCAACTCTTCGCAGTTTAGCAATAGACGAGTGTATAAGAAAATACCTAGTCTCGAGTCAGATGTTTAATGCTTTTTTGTGAAGTTGAACTATTTACTCACTTAGAATGCCACATTCACCTACATCTATAAAGTACCCGAGATATCGCTCTTCTTATACGAGCGATTTCCAAAGGTTTTCAGCATTTTAAGATGCCTTCTGGGCGTAAGCCAATAAAATGTGGTCCAGCATGGAAGTTGTTAATTATCCCCCACACTTGGCCTAGTGCTAGTGTGTACTCAAAACGCTGAGTGCTAGGACAGATGTACTGCTTCGAAGTCCGACCCAAAGCCATGGTGGACCGAAACAGATCCTAGGGTGGGGTTTCAGGTATTTGGCCCCACATTGCATGTGACAAGAGCGTACCTGGTATCAGACAGACTGTGGCTGGAATAGTTCCTGAACTTAAGGCAAGCAAGGGTATTTCATTCATTAATTTGCACTCAGCAATTGCATTTTTGCTTTTATTAATATAGACTTGGGATTTTTGGCATTCTAATCCCTATTTAGAATTTAGACTCTTCTCTATCTTATTTGGTAGCACAATAATCATTAGTTAACCGCCCACCTCTGCTTTATAAACAGAACTTCTATATTACTGTCAGGAGTAGATTTATTTTGCATGTGTGTTTATTTTCTTGTCTTATTTGTTTTGAAGATATACTTACATTTAAGGTGATTTCATTTGATAGCTGAGGTGGTCATCTGTGCAATGAAAACTTGACCTGTATAGGTTGTTCGACTAGGAATATTGTGTTGATCCTCCATTTCAAGATTTTGGGGAAGTTTTTGCGATGGAAGTTTGTCGTGCATTTATTTTGTTCAATACTTCCATCCTGTCACTGTACACTGTGAAACCGAATCAGAGCATCACCTCTCGAAGACTGTTGTTTACTGTAGCTCAGCGGAGCCTTGCTTCGCTATTGCGATCCACTCATTTAATGTAACGAGGGCCATGTGTGAAGCTTGAAGTCTGAACTAGAGCATTGGTTTTCTGTTGCAGTCCGTAACACGGTCAACACACTATTCACATTGAGGACTACCACGCAAGATCTTTGTTCTGCAGACCTATTACTAAACTTTATACTGTACGAACACACTCAATGAACTCCATGCAATGTGAATCATAACACATAGCCAAATCGTGTATTAGATCAAATACCTCAGGATGGTTCTGTGTCATTTTGTGTAAGGTTTTTTCTGCACCACCGAAAGGTACAACATTCACGCATGTTTCCCTCCACTCCGCTCTGGTTGTCCAAGGACTTCCATTGCAGTCGCGTTTATGTGAACAATAGAGAGGGGATCTTTCAGCCATCTTTGAAACAAGCTTTGTTTACGATTTCAACGTTTGTTGGAAAACAGGATGTTTATCGACATAACCGTGTTATATGACTGCTGTAGCAGCTTCCACTCTCATATCAGATTTGCTTTCTTTGAACTTCCCCAATAATGTGACATTATTCACTGTACACTTATCTTGAATATGTCATCACTGTCACAATCATGAACATATTCAACATATGAAGTGCTGCTTTAAGAAGCTAATGTGCGTATGCACATGTAAAATATCAAGGTCTTGTAATCATATATGCCATACATAGTTTTTACTCTTTGCAACTTGTTTTTCAGTTATTTTTCACCCTTGTAATAACCCCAGTCTTTAAGGAAAATGTATTTTGATTACATGAACATGAATTATAATAATGGCATGCAACTCAATTGTAACTCTTTCTATGTTTTTGTTATGATGTTATGATCACAAATTATTTGTAACAGGGTGCAAATATAGCATATAAATGAAAAGAAAATGATAATTCATATTGCAGAGCTGCAGTTTTGGGGAAATAGCAAGGCATTAGCCTCTATTATTAATCACAGAGCTACATCTGCATTGATTTCATATCCTTTGCGAGGCGAGGTGAATATCCTTGCTCTTCCTTGATTAGCAGGTGAAAACATCACCAACTATGCTTTCTGTCTCTTACCTGTCACATATAGCCAGATTTAACCTGTAAAGAGAGAGAGAGAAAAAAAGTCGGGTCTGCTCTTTTCGGGTCTGCTATCCCTCCAAAGATATGACGTCTTCTTGATTTTCTCTATTATCTATGGTTTGCTGTAAGAATAGAGCTTTTTTTTAAATTCCTCAAAGACTTAGCAACTATTTTGAATATAAGGCACTTGTATATTGCTTGTAAATTCTTACTCAAATAATTCATGAAAGTTAAGACGATACAGAGTAAACAATATTTTTTGTGTGGGTTTCACAGGTCTGTACAGTAGCACTCGTTTTCTGTAGCATACGTACGAAAAATGACATCACTCACAAGGTCTGCATCGAAACGTCACCTTTCGAGATTTCAAAGTCTCCATGCAGTTTGTTATCAGGGATTGTAGCCCTGCAGTTTTTGTAAGCTTGAACATTTCGGGGCTGGGGTGAGGGTGGGGACTACATTGCATTGAGGCAGATTTTTTTCTAAGTAAATACTGTCAATCCACTTGAAGGTGAGCTTGGATCAAGCAGATCAATGCGAGGAGAACTGGCCTCCTTTTCTCATAGACATACTGCACAGGGGTCGTCATGAGACTGCAGGGTACGAATCCATCCTGCTCATGAACCAAAGCTCTGTGGCCACTCTGGCCTGTCGTTTAGGCCGCCAAACTTCTGGGATTTTTACACAAAAACATCTTGAAAACCAAAATGTACTTTTTACTTCATCATTTTGTTTTTGTCGAAGGTTATCGGAGGCGGTCGGATGTGTCGAGTGGAACAGCGCAGGTCAGGTATTGATTGCAAATGGAAACAGATGAACTGTGTGGGATTATTTTATGTAGCAGTTTTTGGCTAGGCAAAAGCCATCTGTAGTTTATTGAAAAATCTATTATATTATATTTTTGGTTTTATTTACCTCTCATAGAATAGTGCACAAATGTGAATTTAAAGTAGCTCAGATGCTGATTATTTCCATAAGATGAGTTAGACTAGGCAAAGTAGTTGAGTAAGTCAACAAAGGAGGATTTTGAAGTCACAGAAAAAAGTTAGTACTTTCTCAATTACACATTAAACAGCAGTTAAGGGTTAATCTGTTTCGTCCTTCATGTTTGTTACACTCCACTTCTTTCAGCAGAGATGTGTGTTTGTGTACGTTTATTTGTGGATCATGAAGAGGGAGTTTTAGGATCAACGGCTAATGGCACTCAGTTTGTATGCTGAATATTTACACTCTAAAAGTCTTTGTAGATAACAGAGATGCCTCCATCACCGCAAGTTTGTCTTTTATAAAAACCCATTAGACTAAAAGATACAACCAATTTTCTTTCCCTTTGAGGCAAATTTTATGACCGTTTTGAGCAGAATATCAAAAAGCGAAGCAGGGAAGTGAGACAGTTACTTAACACAACAATAGATCTCTGCATCCACATGGAAGGCCATTTGAAATCTATTCTTTCCTAAATTGATATTTTGCCAAGTGCAGTGCAGTAAGAAGGATAGGCCCTTTTCGTCTGCCAGGCAAGCTGGTGTACTGTCACTGCATCATTGGCTGTGTTCCCATTGAGGTAGTTTCAAGGAGAAATCACCTCAGCTCAAATTACATCTGCCAGAGCCACACAAGGCACGGTGAGAAGGGGCAGGTGGCTAAAGACAGGAGCGGGAGTCCTCATGCATGACTGTGTCGACTGCAGCTCGCTCCCTTTTGTTCTCAGGCCGCTTTATAACCCTCAGGAAGACGTTTGCAGGGGCAAAAATGGCAGCTTGGAAACAACTTGTAAATGCTCACTGTCAGTCATGCGGCTCTTTCAGCAATGGCATTTTTATCATTGCATTACTGACATGATGATTATCTTTGCTCACCTGTAATGCATTTCCTGTGATGGATATTTTAAATGTTTGATTATTTTAATAGGGAATCAAAAATGAAGGACAGACAGCGATTTAGTGAGTACTGACCCTAAAGGTGTTTTTTTTTTTTTTTTAAGTTCTTTGTTTGGTTGTTTGAGTTTGAGCAGAGCTGCTGGAATACTTGCACTTATTAAAGGAAAGAGGAACGCTGCCTTCCCTGTAAAAACAACGATTCTGATCGTAGTAGAATCACAGTAGAAAGAAGATTTGTTTGAAACGAATCACTTGTGTTTCCTGTTTAATAATCACTCTTGTGAGCTTTGCATTCATATTTTATGTGGTTAAAAGTAGAAATTATTTTAGAACAGTGTTTTATACTGGGGCGGGTGGGGATTGTCATGTGACTATAACCTATTTATCACTGAAACATGTGACCTGCTGCCTAAATGTTATTTTATAATGAAGCATTATCACTTGTGTGCGTACTGAAATGTCTTAAGAACTTTTTAAAGTAAGTTGGAAGTAATCGCTTACATAAAAGCTGACACAAACTTGCATAAATGAAATCATTTCTGCTATTGGCAAATTGCATGAGAAAGTACTAAATCATTGGAGCGGTTTAAACATATCTCCTGTACATTTCGTTTAAAATATTGTGTTCAGAATTTGTTTAGTTTTTTTG
Organism: Rutilus rutilus; assembly: GCF_951802725.1. Lineage (NCBI taxonomy): Eukaryota > Metazoa > Chordata > Actinopteri > Cypriniformes > Leuciscidae > Rutilus > Rutilus rutilus. The sequence continues at coordinate 45,833,390 of NC_140209.1, read as the reverse complement.
TTCTCTGCTTTTTTTATGTGTATGAAGATCATATTAAAGGAACAGGTCTGATATGTGACTTGTGAAATGTCAATACAACGTGGTTGCAGGACGTGTGCTGGGTTACAAGATGTAAAAACATGTATATAAGTCAAAGTTTCATTTTTCTAATAAAGGCTCTTTCTGCCACTTTATATGATCACTGTATCTGTTGCGGTATGTTTCCGAATCCAAGGCTCCCGGTGAATATTACAGACTCCTAGATAGTTCATGAAGCGGGGGGTTGGGAACTGACTGACAACTCTGGTAATTCCAACAGTCATGATTAGTACATGCTGTAATGGCGACAAATGTGGCATTCAGGCTTCAAGTCCTCAGTCTGAATATGTGTGCAACAAGGGCCGTGACCCAGCAATATTACACGAGTCAAAAAAGCAGCTTTGCTATCAGCAGAAATGAAGCATTATGTGCGCACAATGAAGACGCTCTGTCACAGACAGCACTGAGAAATGAAAGGGACTTATCCGTTTTGTCATTTTTCCTTAGTTTTGCATCATCCATTCAAAATGATTAACTGATTCAAATATTTGACATTTCAAGTTTTAGTGCAGTCATTAATTATGCAGGATTATTACAGTATCGTTACTAGCATCAAAATATCATTCAAATGTATATGATATTTAATCATTTTGATATTATTTTTAACAAGTATATTTCTATTTAATACATTTTTCAAAACCATATCCACCAAACCAAAAAAGTTCAAAGGTTATTCGGTCACACTTTAGTTTAGGGTCCAATTCTCACAATTAACTATGACCTTTGCCTTAATAAACTCCCAATTACTGCCTATTAATAGTTAGTAATGTAGTAAGTTTAGGTATTGGGTAGAATTAAGGGATGCAGAATAAGGTCATCCAGAATAAGGCATTAATATGTTCTTATAAGTACTAATAAACAGCCAATATCCTAGTAATATGCATACTAATAAGCACCTAGTCAACTGAGAATAAGACCATAAACTAAAGTGTAACCGTTTATTCTTATAATCTCATCAAGTATTGTTACTTTTTAATGATTCAATCACACACAGAAAGTGAATCATAATTTGTGCTTTTTTTCTTGACCACTCATTATTAAAGTAAATGATTCTGAACCGTTTAAAGACAACAGAGAAAGAAGAAAAGAGAGAAAGTAGTTTCTCTAAATAAGTCAGGAATAATTACAGGCCATTTTCCATCAATTTCCACATTGCAGCAAAGGTTGTACTGTTCTATAACTTGCACCTTACCTACGTAGCTCTGCCTTTTGTTTGGAGGTAATGTGATATTGATCATATCTGTTATGACCGGGACAAATACCCTTTCAATATCTAAATAAGTTTTATGCTTTAGAGAGAAGAATGCACTATCTCTTATGTCTTTGCTATTTAATGGATCTCTAGGCTTCTGGTATTCATGGTTGAATACACTGGAACAAAGCACAATATTGTCTAAGACTAACAATGACTCACTTTCACTGGGAGAAAGAAAACAATTGAAGATGTAATCTTTAGGTGGATTAAAACTGTTCAGAGTAAGTGAATTGGTTTAGATGGAATTACTGGCAGCATTTCAGCACTATTTAAAATCATCTGCACATGATGATGCTAACAATAAACACAACGTTACGTATCTTATGAGTAATCTCTCTTTTTTTTTTTTTTTTTGAATAAAGAGAAATGAAAAAGAAATACAAAGGAAAACCCCGCAGGCGCTGAAAAGAAATACGCAATGACAGCAAATCTATGGGCATCTGTGTGCTATGAGCTACTTGCATGCAGAATGACTTCAGCTGCTGATGTGCCTTTGTTTCTCACTGAAGGGAAATGAATAAGTTTGCTCAGCTTTGCTTATTTTCAAACACTGGCTGAAGTAGACTCTTGATCTCTCTCTTATATCTTCTGAAGAGCTGCAATTAATCATCACAAGCGTGATGTGGACTGGCAGGATTGAACCTGTAATTAATTACTTTACAGACTAGCCAACAAAACCCACTTTAAGACCGTTTACTCTGTAGTTGACACAGGCTGACAAAATATAGCATTCTAAGCTAAACACTGTCCTTCTCCCTCCTTTTCTTCTGTTGTCATTCTTCTCTATTTAGCAGAACAAATGAAACTCAATGTGCATGAATCCTAACAACAAATCAGACATTTTTATTATTGTAAGGTTAAAAATTAACACCTTGTAACTGCATCAGTTGACCTTACGCTAATGGTGTGTTCATGTTATGTCGGAAAGATTTTTACGAGTTGAATGCAAATGAATGCCACTACATTTACGGGTGGGAAACTCTGGATTTTCTTTGAGCTTGGATTTTTAGAGTTGGCGTTGTGTCAGTGAGAACATGAAAACTTGGCGGATGCAATCTGTAGTTGAAGGTAAATTTGTTGAAATGTATGAAATAGATATATTTTTACATTTACAAAACTAGCCAAGTTGCATGTACAAAATATGATAGTGTTAAAGAAGTAGAGTTAAAAACCTTGCTGTATTATTATTATTATTTTGTACATTGCCATCTTGCTCCAACCAAAGTGATTTGATCACACCTGACGTTGTACTGTAATTCCAAATTTCCCATGGAGGACTTGAACGCCTCATAAGCTCTGGGCCCTCGGTTACTGTTTCTAACTCAGACACACATTAGAGCATCCCATATAAATAAACTGGAGCTGTCCTTGACCAGAAGTTGGGTAAACTTCCCACTCTTAGAAAAAAAGGATTCTAGAACCTTAAAAGGTTCTGTCAGGCAATTCTTATACACTGTAAAAAAATTGCTGTAGTTATGCAGCTGTTTGCCAGTAACTTACTGTAGATTTAAATTTATGTTATTTACTGGCAACAGTTTGTTCAAAGTTAAATGAACATTAAACATTAACAAGTCTTTGTCTTTACAGAATAAAATTATAAAATAACAATCTAATGCAAAGCATTCTGGGAACCAGAAATCTTCATCAACCTTTTTCTGTTTTTTTTTCCTTCAGATTTTGGTTCCCAGAATGCTTTGCAAGAGGCTGTTATTTTAGTTTTATTATGTAAAGATAAAGACTTGTTAATGTTTAATGTTCATTTAATTTTGAACAAATTGTTGCCAGTAAATAACATCAATTTAAATCTACAGTAAGTTACTGGCAAGTAGCTGCCAGTAATACTGTAATTTCTACAGATTTTTCTAACAGTGTATAGAATCTCTTAGGGGTTCCCATCATAGGATCATTGTATGGATTTAGTTTTAATGAATTTTCAATTTTAATTACATTTTATGAATTAAGCGTCTCGAAGTAGAAAAAATAGAATAACCCATCAAACATGAAAGTATTATGTAATCATTGAGTCAAGAACCCCACTTACTGGGGAATGAAAACTACAATTGTTGTATAATTGTATAATTGTTGCGTCAGATTTGCCGTTGTATCACAAACACTCATGCTGGAACATTAACTAGTTTTATGTAAGCCAATATAACAAGAAAATATATTGTTAGAAAAGTGGATTTCATTTAAAAAAAAAGTAAACAAGAGGGCGAATTTGTGTACTGGATCAAACAAAATTGGACTACACAGGTGCTAGATGGGTGAAAGTCGGTGACGAATCTAAGCCCCCGGCTTTCGGGGAAGGACTGAAGTTGATATTACCTGCTATGACGCGACACAGCTGTTTACCATCACTGTGCAGCTCCCGTAACTGATCGTTGTTGTGTTGCATAGCAACGTTCTGTTCTGTCAGGGACTACATCTTCTAGCAGAGGGGTAACACTTTAATGAATTTGCTTAATAACATTTTAATGAAAATTTGTGTTCTTAATCTTTTTAATATGCACAAACTGTATTATACAAGACATCTGATTGCCTAGTATAGTTTATTATAGTCAGCGCAAACCAAATCATCACTCAGCAATCCTTCCACCTATTTAAGAAGTCATTTTTATTCAGAATGGATATATTCAGATCACCGGGTCTTGCTGGCCTGAGGTAATGCACAGATGTAATGGCTCATCTTTCTGGAGTCATAATGCAGGGGGCACAAGATTTACGTGATACTCAATAATGCTCCATGCTCTAAGATACCTTCTAGCATTATTAAAAGTCAAAAAGTTATCTAGGTTAGCAGTATGGATCCCCAAGCTGACTGCTTTGAATATGATTTCCAGCAATTGAGGCAGGCTTATTTGGGTATCTAGGGCACGTATTTAAATGCATGTGCTTCCAGCTCCATGTTGACTGCTTATCTGTGCAAGCTTATTCCACATGCTGCGTCTCTCTCTCTCCACCGTCCTTTATCAGGTTGTGACCTTACACAGGAACTTCTCAGATCCCAGAGAAGAGAGAGAGAGAGAAAACATTTAATATCCTTCATAATTCAATCAATTTAGCAAACTACTGTATATAGACATGGGAACAGTAATATTATTATAGTTGGCAGTAGAATTCTTTCAATTGCTTTGGTTTTATTCCCAGATTTGAAAAGGTGCTGAGCATCACCCTGAGTAGGAAACATTAAAACCAGTGATCTTAGGGGGTGTTACAACTAATGGATTTGTTATTGGGGTTAGAGACGGGCCTAGCCTTATCTCTACCTTCACCTGACAGATCCAGTGCCTTCTCTCAAGGTTTGGAAGCATGCACTGCAGTTACTTCCGCCCTGATTGAGGCACCGACACTGCAGCTATCTAGTTCTGAGGAACTAGATGTTGTTAGTGTCGAAGCAGGAGATACTGAGGACTCGCCACCTCAGTCTCTTGCTTTTGAGGAGCTTGTTGAGGTTGTAACGAGAGCGGTCGAAAGATTAAGCATCGATTGGCCGGCAGATAAGCAGGACGTTCATTCTAGAAGCAAACTAGTCGAACGCTTCCTGCCCTCTCGTTAACAACCTCAACGCCGAGGCCTTCCATTTTTCCCCGATCTCCACACCGAGGTGTCGAGATCGTTGGATAAACAAGTTTCATATAGAGTTTATAGTCCACAAACATCTCACTATTCCTCTATCACAAACTATAAAGAGCACGGTTATGGAGAAATGTCAAAGGTGGAAGAGACGCTTGCGAGCTATCTCTCCCCTAAATCAGCATCTTCACTTAAGGCCCAGGTATTACCCACCAAACCAGTCAGAACAACTTCAGCTTTGGTGGGTAAGGCTTATGCGTGCCTCCACACCATGTCACTGCCGCAGGCTTACCAGGCTGAATTGTTAGGAGACCTTGATGAGGGTGGGGGTATTGGCCTGAACGTGGTTTGTGAACTGCGTCGGGCCACAGATTTGTCTCTCAGGGAGACGGCTAAAATTATCGGCCGTTCTATGGCAGCCCTGGTGGCCACTGAGAGACATCATTCCAAGAGGGCTGCGGAGAAAAGGTCCTGACGTCCGAGGGTACAGGCCAATGAGGGCAGTCCCCCCCCGAAGCAGAGCGGTCAACACCTCATTATACGTTGCCCGTCTCCCTTCGGTGCCCTCAGAGGGCCGTTATGCTAACCCTGCCACCTCATGTGCTTTAGGGCACAGCAGTCTCCGGCGAGCACATAATATCTTAGGGTCCACCCGGAAACATAGTGGTCCTGGGATGCCCGCCCCCTCCGAGGAGGGTCCTAGAGCAGTCAGTTCGGTCGTTCCCTGCCGGTTCGCCGTTACAGGGCGTCGGGCTGATTGCACAACAACAACAAAATCCAGAAGCCAGTCTCGAAAGGCTGGTACCTCTAGTACAGTGGTTCCCAAAGTAGGGGTCGCACCCCAGCGAGAGGGGGGGTCGCGAGATGATTTCCAGATTTTTTTTTTATTGATTTTTTTATAACGATTATAAATAGCATATTGTATCCATAATTGTAGCAAATTACTAAAAATAGTTGTTAAATTAAAAATAAAAAAAGCCATCAGCCTTTCGATTTTCCTTGACCTTAACTCCTGAGGTGATGATGACAGATTAACGACAATTAACGGTCAATTTACAGCACCAAGTTAAACATTCTGACACGTAGGTCATTTTTTAGGCTTTAAGCTTAGGATAATATTTTTTTCGAAATGAAACATTGGTTAATATCGACCACAAAGACAACAAAGGAAGGCCAGCAGAGGGGCCAGCGGAGGAGAGTGGAGGAGAAGCACCACCGTTGGAAATGCCATCGACCTCAGGTATGGAAAGAGACCGGCGTGTGCATAAAGAGGACATCCATCAGCAGTCGGATCAGCCTTCCTCCAAGTGTCGAAAGTATCGAGACGAATTTATCCTGTATGGATTCACATGCGTCATCGTCAATGAAGTACAACATCCCCAATGTGTAAGGTGCTTGCACATGAAAGTCTAAAGCCTATAAAAATGCTACGACACTTGAAACCAAACCAAACACCCCTCTCTTACTGCTAAACCAGTAGATTTTTTCAGACGAAAGGAGTGAGAGTTGCAAGGCCAAAGGAAATTTCTAACTAAACAAACAACAATCCCTGCCAAAGCTCAACAGGCATCAAATGAGGTGGCATATTTAATTGCACAGGCAAAAAAGCCACACACGATCGGGGAAACCCTTATCAAACCCGCTATAGCAATAAGTCAGGCTATGCATGGGGATAAACTGGCCGTGAGCTAGAAGCAGTGCCTCTGTCTAACGGGACTATGCCCAGCGCATCTCCGACATGGCCCAGGACATAAAGTGTCAGCTGGTGGACAGAGTGAAGAAAGGGAAATATGCTTTACAGATAGATGAATCCACAGATGTATCAAACTCTCCACAGCTGCTTGAATTCGTCAGATACAGTTTTGATGGAAAACTTAACGAGGACATTCTGTTTTGCACCCCGCTTGAGGGAACGTGCACAGGCGAGGACATTTTCACAAAACTTGACAACAAACTAAAAGAAGAGGGACTGTCTTGGGGCAAGTGCATCGATGTGTGTACAGACAGTGCTGGAGCGACGCTGGGGAAAAAGAAAGGTCTTAAAGCATATAGACATATATATATAAAGCAAGAGTCTTGCAAGTGGCGCTTCATGTAAATTTCACGCATTGTATTATACACAGAGAAGCTCTTGCGAGCAAAACACTTGACCCAGAACTTAAACATGTTCTTGAGACTGCAATAAAAATTGTCAACTACATAAAAACACGTCCACTCAATATCAGGCTGTTTACCACTCTCTGTCACAAACTGTTCCACACAGAAGTCAGGTGGCTTTCGTGAGGGAATGTGCTCAGCCATTTGCTGTTTGAGCTGCGGGACGAAGTTTGCTTATTTCTGATGGAGCATGGGTCCCAGCTCGCTGACCACCTCACTGATCCTGACTGGTTAAGAAGGCTAGTGTATTTGTCTTGCATATTTGGAAAACTTAATGGCCTTAATATGTCATTGCAAGGTGAAAACACAAGCATTATGTCACTGAATGATAAAATCCATGCATTCACAGGAAAACTTGAGCGCTGGACTGAGCGAGTTGAAATGGGTAGGATTGACATGTTTTCTGAGCTGGACGAATTCATGGAGGAAAATGAACTGAGTATTAACATAGTGAAGAAGTCTATCACCACCTTCAAGCCCTCCTGGAACAATTCAACAAGTATTTCCCAGAGGAAACAGCTCCAGAACAATATGACTGGATAAGATCACCGTTCACTGTAACAAGGGCAAATCATCTGATATCTGACCTGCAGGATGCACTGGTTGAACTGTCAAGCGACCAAACTTTAAAGACAGTGTAACCCAGGTCCAAAAACATTCGTAGTCTGAGTCAGTTTTATGAATACAGTTAGACTAAACAACCAATAAATGTGAAGCAAATAATAAATAAGATAAAAGGCTGAAATACAAATTATTTCACATTAGATAAGATTTATTTATAGTATTAGGCAATATAAATAGTTGCAATAAAATATTATTTTATTTTGAGCTCTTTGTCTGTGCTGCGCAGGTGAGCAGCCAATCGATTAGGTCAAGCTGACTCCGCCCCCTCTGGGAAGCTGCGTAGAAAGAAAGTTCGAGAGAACACAAGAAGAGAAACGTGAGCTAGATGTGTTGATTTATAACTGCGTGAAATGTTGATCTATTAAAAGTCATTTGTAGATGTTTTGTTGTGGAACGAATTGAAGTAGTTTTGAAAGAACTTACCTTTATCCTGTTGATCCGTGTGACTGTTGTTGCGCTGGAATCCAATGAGTAGCGTTAGGCCATCGTTGCGTCATCCGGTGGAAACCTAAAAGAAAATAGGAAGTATCATTAATACACAAAGGAATCGGTGAGTTAAAATGTTTATTTTAATATACATATTGAAATATGGTGATTCAGTGGTGTATTGGTGTATTTTTGAGAGGAAAAATGTTCAGTTTTGTATGGAGTAAATGTATACACTGTTATAAAAATATGTACAGAGCTGTAAAAAATGTATGTAAGTGTGGATTGATTAAGAATATTGTCCTGTGTGTGTGCGCAGGCCAGTTTTGTTATCTTAGAATTTAGATTCTGGATTCTTCTGTTCGAGGACTGCTTGATATGAACACTTCAAATGTGCACTATGTGAAGATGGCGGGCCACCCTTGAGACGACCAAAGACACTTACCTTTGCCTTCGTGGACATCTGCATTGCTTCCAACGAAATATTTCATTGGGTTCTTGAAGGTTTGGAGTATTTATTACCTTTTTTCATTTTTTTGAGCACAGGATCATTCTTTATAAGGAACTGAGGAATCATTTGTTATCATCTGGACTGACATTATCGAACTGTGCATTCTAAAAGGTTACTGAACAGATTTTTGTTCGTGCAATTTTACATATGAATGTTTATGTTGTAAACTTGTATATGTGATTTCACATACACTGGTATTTGGGTTATTTTATTTTCCAAATGTGTTGTTAGAATTTATTTGAGTTACAATTCAAGTGTTAAAATTGAGCTAATATTGACATAAGGTCATAAGTAAAGGAAGAAATCTAGAATTTGAACATTTGAGTCGAGAACAAAATTTCATTTATTTTGAGGGAAGGAATCTCTTGTGTGAAGTTCCATTTAAAATTCATTCAGTTACCTTGTTTGGATAAAAGTCTGATTTTAAGTTTATTAACGCTCTTTTGATTTACATTTCTTTTGCTTGTTTTGTTAATTTCTATGCAGTGTTATTGACATACACAATTTGTGTATTCTGTCGGAAAAATCTGAAAAAACCCAAATCTCACTTTTATATAAATAAGTACATTTAAATCATATACTTGTGTGTGTGTGTGCTCTTGCTTCTTACGAGTTCTTGAGTCTTCTGATGAGTATTAACCTGGTCTAATGCGATCCTGCAAGTAAATCTAAGTAAATTCTAGTGAGCCATTGTAGTTTATTACTATAAGTTAACCCCTAATCGGCTGACGGGGGTTACACTTATTTGTGGCGAGCCAGCCAGGAGAGGCAAAGGAGACCACACACACATTTACTGGTATTCACTTAAAGTTCCCATCTTGAGAAAACTAGTTATTTCCTTCTTTTTTTTTTCTCCATCAATCATAGAAATAGTGACGTAAAAAAAGGAAAAAACACAAGTAGAACAAAATGGAGGTAGTAGAGAAGGAATGCGTGAAAGTCCCAAATGCTATTTTAATTACTGGCATAACTGAAACAGAAGTAGATGAGGAAATATTGGACTTTGTGAAACAGTACGGGTCAATTAACAGAATCATCCCAGTAAGTGATACTAGCCCAGAGTCAAAGAAGTCTTTAATAGTTGAATTCAACTCAGGGCTAGCAGTGCGAACCCTCCGGACAATGCTCCCATATGTCCAACAAGCACAAGACGATCCCGAAATCTCTTTCCATGTAACAGCCCTGTCAGATATTTATGTTCAGAAACTGGGAAAAACCACAACCCAAACTTACCTCAATGAGCTGGACGCATTGGCAAGCCGTAGTGGAGAAAGTTTTGAGGATGTTTTGAAGGGCATGTTAGTTCATATTCATGAGAGGGTTGTGCCAAAGCCGTATTCTGAACCCGCCCTTGCTGAAGCTGACGACACTTTACCTGCTCATTCGACTGCTCCGTCCCAAACTGATTTCACTTCTAAACAGTCTCAGGTGCCAACAAATGCTGCACGACATTGCACAGTTCCGCCAGCATCTGCAGCCGCAGGCCCAGAATCCCCATCACTTACCGTCAGTGACTTAAACCCACCTGCAGTGCAAAAAGTTGTGGTAGAGCATCTTGTACGCACTACTGACTTTGCGATATCTGGGAACTCACCATTAAGACTCCGTGCCTTCTCTGGGCGAACTCCCCATCCACCCAATGAAGTTGATTACGAAACTTGGCGTACCAGCGCTGAACTTCTCTTCCAAGACCCGACGGTCTCTGATTTCCACAGAGTGCGCAGAATCTGTGAGAGTCTCTTGTCCCCGGCCGCGGACATTGTAAAATCCCTTAGTCCTACAGCATCGCCTTCAGCTTACATTCAGCTCCTTGATTCTGCTTTTGCACCCATTGAAGATGGCGACGAATTATTCGCTAAATTTCTGAACACATTTCAGAACCCAGGTGAAAAGCCATCTGCTTATTTACAGCGACTGCACGTGGCATTGCAGACCACCATGCGACGTGGTGGAGTCCTTAGCTCAGAGATTAACAAGCATCTGCTTAAACAGTTCTGTAGAGGATGCTGGGAGAGTTCCTTGCTTTTAGAGTTGCAATTAGAACAGAGAAAAGGTTCACCGCCGTCCTTTGCCGAGCTAATGACAACGTTACGTACTGAGGAGAGCAAACACGCTTCAAAAAGTTTACGGATGAAACAACACTTGGGAAATTCTAAGCAGCGTGTCGTTGTACAGTCTCAAACAGCTGTTGGAGAAGATGTGACTCAGTTACATTCTGTTACTGCTCAGTTAGCAAGTCAAATAACAGAGCTCCAAAGGCAACTTGCGGCACTAACCTCAAACCAGTCCAAAGACAAATCAAATGCAAAGATGAGTGCTGTCAAACCTGGGAATAAGCAGAGCACAAGTAGTCCCAAGGGGAAAAACAAAGCTGCAGACAAATCACAGCCAATCAGACCTAAACCGGGCTACTGCTTTAGATGTGGAGAGGAGGGGCATATTGCCAGCTCATGTTCAAATGATCCAAATCCCACATTAGTAGCAGAAAAGAGAGAACAACTCACAAAGCGGCAGAACGAATGGGATCTGCAGTATGGCAACCTCAAGCCCCGTTTAAACTAGGCGCAGTTCCTGCTGCGGGACAAACAGGAACTGAGACCGAATCAGAGTGTCCCAAACAGCATAAAGCGTTTATGGCACAAGCACAGGTGAACTCACGACAATCAGTTTTACCCAGAGGATTAATTGGGGCCAGATGCACTGCCCAAGTAGACATAGCAGGAATGACGTGTGATTGTTTGCTCGACACTGGTTCCCAAGTCACCACCATCACGCAGTCTTTTTACAACAGAAATCTTGGTGACCAACAAATTTACCCTTTAGATGATTTGCTTGAGGTTGAGAGCGCCAATGGCCAAAATGTCCCCTACCTTGGATACGTTGAAGTTACTATCACCTTTCCCAGAGATTTTGTTGGAATCAGAATGGAGGTACCTACCTTAGCTCTTGTTATCCCTGATCTTCCTTCTGCCTTTCAACCGTCTGTACTGATTGGTACAAATACCCTGGACGAGCTCTACAAGGATTTTTCACAACAAAAACCTTGTTACTTTTCACCCTCATATGGGTATAAGCAAATCCTTAAGATCTTGGAGTTACGCCAAAAACAGGGTGTGAAAGGAAATGTCGGGGTAGTGCGTTTTCCTGAAAAGCAATCTCGAGTGATTCCAGCTGGTCAAAGCACAGTTCTTTGTGGGACAGCATCTGTTCGAGGAGTGTACTCCGACAAATGGGTAGTCATCGAACACCCATCCTCCTCTTCTTTACCTGGTGGCTTGATCGTTAAGACATGCGTAGTTACCCTTGGGGAGAGTAAGACTTGTCAATTACCTGTAGTGATCTCCAACCCTACCACTCACGACATCGCAATTCCTTGCAGATGCATTGTAGCTGAACTAAAGGCTGTCCAGTCTGTGATCTTAAATAAACAGTCTAACAGTGTGGATGAAACAGAACCTACTCCAAAGTCTTCTCTTGAATTCAACTTTGGTGATTCGCCCATTCCACCAGAGTGGAAAGACAAGCTTATTAGACAGTTAAGAGAGATGCCAGAAGTCTTTTCCTTGCATACTCAAGATTTTGGGTGCACTGATAAGGTTAAGCATAAAATTAACCTTATGGATGAGACACCTTTCAAACATCGGCCAAGGCCTATACATCCAGAGGACATGGACGCTGTAAAGAAGCATTTGCAGGAATTGCTTGACGCGGGAGTCATACGAGAATCTGTGTCCCCCTACTCTTCACCAATTGTCGTTGTGAGAAAAAAGAGTGGTGACATCAGGTTATGTATAGACTATCGAAAGTTAAACCAACGAACCATAAAAGATGCTTATGCACTCCCAAAATTGGAGGACACCTTTATGGCTTTGACAGGATCTAAGTGGTTCTCAGTACTCGACCTGAAGTCTGGTTTTTACCAAATTGAAGTCGAAGAGAAGGACAAAGCAAAAACTGCATTCGTGTGTCCCTTGGGGTTCTACGAATTTAACCGTATGCCTCAAGGTGTCACTAATGCTCCGAGTACCTTCCAGAGAATCATGGAGAAGTGCATGGCAGACATCAATCTTCGTGAGGTTCTTGTCTTTATAGACGACATAATTGTGTTTTCCAAGGACTTGGAGGAGCATGAAGAAAGGCTATTTAGGGTCTTAAACAGGCTCAAGGAGTACGGCTTGAAACTTGCCCCAGAAAAATGCATCTTTGCACAGACCTCAGTCAAGTATCTTGGACACATAGTGTCTGACAAGGGAGTTCAAACAGACCCTGACAAAGTAACGGCTGTCAAAACCTGGCCGGTTCCTAGGAACTTGAAAGAACTCCGGTCCTTCCTAGGATTCGTTGGTTATTACCGTCGCTTTGTCAAAGATTTTTCGAAAAAAGTTAAGCCCTTGAATGACTTAACTTCAGGATACCCCCCTACTCGCCAGGGCATCAAGTCGACAAGCAATGGCCGTTATCGAAACCCAAAGGATTTCTTCGAAAGTAGGTGGACTACTGCTTGTCAAAAGGCATTTGAACAGATCATTGAGGAGCTCACTACTTCCCCTGTATTAGCATTTGCTGATCCCAAGTTACCATATATCCTGCATACAGATGCTAGCACGTCAGGACTAGGAGCTGCTCTATACCAAGAGCAGGATGGGCAAGTGAGGGTTATTGCTTATGCAAGTCGGGGACTTTCATCCAGCGAATCCAAGTACCCTGCCCATAAACTAGAATTCCTAGCGTTGAAGTGGGCGGTCACAGAGAAGTTCCACGATTTTCTTTATGGCAGCACCTTCACGGTAGTGACAGACAGCAATCCTTTAACCTATGTTCTTTCCACTGCTAAGCTGGATGCGGCAGGGTATAGGTGGTTAGCAGCACTCTCTACTTACGATTTCAAACTGCAGTACAGGTGCGGGAAGCAAAATGTTGATGCCGATGGGTTGTCTCGGCGACCTCATTCAGAGCTCCCTGAAAACGATACCTCTCATGATGAGCAGAACCGAATACTTACCTTTGCTGAGCGTCTCACTGCAGAGGCTGGAGAGCAAGAGATCGCTAGTGAGGTAGTAAGAGCCATATGCGACAGTCGTCTTACCCAATGGAGTGAGTATTCACATGACTTACCTGTGGCCTTCATAAGTTCTCTGACGATGCAGTCAGCTGCCGTGCCTGATGTGTATTCGCAAGAGGACCAATGTGGAGGACTACCAACTCTTCCCCATCTATCTCCTTCAGAAATCCAAAGGGCACAACTGGCCGATCCCTGTATCAGAGAAGTCATTACCCAGATTCAGACTGGAGAATCCCCTTCAGGAGCTGTCCGTAGTGCTTTGCCTAGGTTACCTTACCTTCTCAGGGAGAGGGAACGACTAGAGTTCCATGACGGAGTCCTTTATCGAAGGAGGAGTGTGGCTGATAAGGTCATGTATCAGTTGGTTTTACCTGAAGAATTCCACTCTGACGTCCTTAATCATCTGCACGACGACCTCGGTCATATGGGAATCGACCGCACTTTGGATTTGGTACGGAACCGATTCTATTGGCCCAAAATGGCTTCGGATATAGAGCATAAGATCAGAACATGTGGTCGATGTATACGGAGAAAAGTCCTACCTGAAAAGGCAGCACCGCTCGTAAACATTTCAACCAATCGTCCCTTACAATTGGTATGCATGGACTTTCTCACCCTCGAGCCTGACCACAGTAATACAAAGGACGTGTTGGTAATAACGGATCACTTTACTAAATACGCCCTTGCTATACCTACCGCGAACCAGAAAGCCAAGACTGTTGCGAAGTGTCTTTGGGAGCAGTTCATATGTCATTATGGATATCCCGAACGCCTTCACAGCGATCAAGGCCCTGATTTTGAATCACACCTAATTAAAGAATTGTGTGATATTGCTGGGGTGCGGAAAGTCAGAACAACCCCATACCATCCGAGGGGAAACCCTGTTGAAAGATTCAACAGAACTCTGCTAAATATGCTTGGAACCCTGGAAGCCAAGAAGAAAAGCTACTGGAAGGAGTTTGTAAAGCCACTTGCACACGCTTATAATTGTACCAGAAATGAAACCACCGGGTTTAGCCCTTATGAGCTGATGTTCGGGCGACAACCTAGGCTTCCAGTAGATTTAGCATTTGGATTACCCCTCAGAGATAAGGCAGATGTGACACATTCTCAGTATGTAAAGAGCCTGAAGTCAAGCCTTGAGGAGAGTTTTCGGATTGCAGCTGAAAATTCCAAAAAGATGGCTGAGAAAAATAAAACTCGTTATGACAAACACGTGACCGCATCAGAGTTGAACAAAGGTGACAGAGTTCTTGTGAGAAGCGTCAGATTGAGAGGAAAGAATAAACTTGCTGACAAATGGGAGGAAACAGTCTATGTGGTGGTAGATCAATGTGGGGATTTACCTGTGTACAAAGTGTGTCCTGAGTCTCAAACAGGGCCCATTCGAACGTTGCATCGTGACTTGTTGCTTCCGTGCGGAACCCTTTCCTCTGATGTGAGTGAACTCGAGTCACAAAGTTCAGTTCCCAAGCGTAAAACTCGCAGTAAAACGGTCTGTGAAAACCCTGAAGAAGATACTCCTGATTCAGAAGAGGAAGGTTACTATTCAAGACCCCAATTTGAGGTTGTAAGTGAGTCTTATACAGTCCATACTTCTGGAGCAACAGAACTTGGAAAGAAACACATTACCCAATCCTTGGAAACAGGCTCAGTGAGTGAAACGCCTGAATGTCAGGTTACTGAAGACTTACCTGTAAACCTTGAGGAAAACTTACCTGAGAGTTCTGGAGTCCAACCTGAAAGAGAAGAACCTGTTGACTTAACTCATTCAATCACTTCAGCAAATCCAAGCTTAAATGGAGAACCTTCTATGCCAGAGTCCAGTCCCACTGGAAAAGAGTTAAATGATGCAGGAAATATTGAAACCGATAAAGAAACCTTCGAACATGAAGCACACACACAGAATGAGTTGAGGAGGTCTGTTCGAGTAAAGGAGAAACCTAAAATCTTGACCTACCCTAAATTGGGAAATCCCTTGATAACCATAGTTCAGTCCCTTCTTCAAGGTCTGAATGATGCCTTCTCAGAGTCCCTACAAGATTATTCCCAATTGAGTTGTTCCACATCACAGAAGAGTGCGGACACTAACAATATGCAAAGGGACTTGCATGATTCTAAGGGGGGAGGGTGTAACCCAGGTCCAAAAACATTCGTAGTCTGAGTCAGTTTTATGAATACAGTTAGACTAAACAACCAATAAATGTGAAGCAAATAATAAATAAGATAAAAGGCTGAAATACAAATTATTTCACATTAGATAAGATTTATTTATAGTATTAGGCAATATAAATAGTTGCAATAAAATATTATTTTATTTTGAGCTCTTTGTCTGTGCTGCGCAGGTGAGCAGCCAATCGATTAGGTCAAGCTGACTCCGCCCCCTCTGGGAAGCTGCGTAGAAAGAAAGTTCGAGAGAACACAAGAAGAGAAACGTGAGCTAGATGTGTTGATTTATAACTGCGTGAAATGTTGATCTATTAAAAGTCATTTGTAGATGTTTTGTTGTGGAACGAATTGAAGTAGTTTTGAAAGAACTTACCTTTATCCTGTTGATCCGTGTGACTGTTGTTGCGCTGGAATCCAATGAGTAGCGTTAGGCCATCGTTGCGTCATCCGGTGGAAACCTAAAAGAAAATAGGAAGTATCATTAATACACAAAGGAATCGGTGAGTTAAAATGTTTATTTTAATATACATATTGAAATATGGTGATTCAGTGGTGTATTGGTGTATTTTTGAGAGGAAAAATGTTCAGTTTTGTATGGAGTAAATGTATACACTGTTATAAAAATATGTACAGAGCTGTAAAAAATGTATGTAAGTGTGGATTGATTAAGAATATTGTCCTGTGTGTGTGCGCAGGCCAGTTTTGTTATCTTAGAATTTAGATTCTGGATTCTTCTGTTCGAGGACTGCTTGATATGAACACTTCAAATGTGCACTATGTGAAGATGGCGGGCCACCCTTGAGACGACCAAAGACACTTACCTTTGCCTTCGTGGACATCTGCATTGCTTCCAACGAAATATTTCATTGGGTTCTTGAAGGTTTGGAGTATTTATTACCTTTTTTCATTTTTTTGAGCACAGGATCATTCTTTATAAGGAACTGAGGAATCATTTGTTATCATCTGGACTGACATTATCGAACTGTGCATTCTAAAAGGTTACTGAACAGATTTTTGTTCGTGCAATTTTACATATGAATGTTTATGTTGTAAACTTGTATATGTGATTTCACATACACTGGTATTTGGGTTATTTTATTTTCCAAATGTGTTGTTAGAATTTATTTGAGTTACAATTCAAGTGTTAAAATTGAGCTAATATTGACATAAGGTCATAAGTAAAGGAAGAAATCTAGAATTTGAACATTTGAGTCGAGAACAAAATTTCATTTATTTTGAGGGAAGGAATCTCTTGTGTGAAGTTCCATTTAAAATTCATTCAGTTACCTTGTTTGGATAAAAGTCTGATTTTAAGTTTATTAACGCTCTTTTGATTTACATTTCTTTTGCTTGTTTTGTTAATTTCTATGCAGTGTTATTGACATACACAATTTGTGTATTCTGTCGGAAAAATCTGAAAAAACCCAAATCTCACTTTTATATAAATAAGTACATTTAAATCATATACTTGTGTGTGTGTGTGCTCTTGCTTCTTACGAGTTCTTGAGTCTTCTGATGAGTATTAACCTGGTCTAATGCGATCCTGCAAGTAAATCTAAGTAAATTCTAGTGAGCCATTGTAGTTTATTACTATAAGTTAACCCCTAATCGGCTGACGGGGGTTACAACAGCGTTTAATTCCAAGACGCTGGCTGAGTTTTGGATTTCTGTCGAGAGGGAATACCCACAGCTATCCAAGGCCGCTGGATGTACTAATGCCGTTTGGCCAGGGGCGTAATTTGTGGGGGGGTTGGGGGGGAGATAACCCCCCCAATATTTAAATCTATGCATTACAACCCCCCCCCAATATTTATACCATGATCACATGAAAAGGAGGCATACCCAAACTTCAACCCCCCCAATGTTCAAACCAAATCTACGCCCTTGCGTTTGGCACTACCTACATTTATATGTGTTGATGATCATACCAATAAAATGTCACCTTTTACTGGTAAAAAAAAAAACTAACAAAAAAACAGCACCATAAAACTGCATGTCAGGCAAAATTGAGTGAGTTCTCATCCATGCAGAATGAACACATTTGATCATTGTGAATAAGCCCCAGTTACTTTTTGGGTGAAGGGCTGGCGGTTGTTTGCTTGTGACGTTAAATATGCAATGCAATCATGCAGCTATTGGTTGTGGGGAGTTTCTGACAATGTAACATTTGAGATATTATTATTCTGATAACCTCCATTGACAATTTAATATAAAAATTGCCGTAGATACCTTATAAAGTGGCTCTGATTTTTTTTTACCCTAATTATGTTTCACCACCTTGAAATCATCTAAGCTACATGGAGGACAACAGGCTCTCAGTGAGCCAAAGGCACATAGTTAGCCATCCATGCGATGGCTTCAAGGCTGGTTTAAGGACAAGATGCAAGACAACCAGTGACTCATTGCTGTATGTAACAAAGATGTTGAATATCTCTTTTAATAAGCAAGAGAATGACTCATGTGGTCTAACTTTAGTTTGAAATCTTGATCTAACACACTCTCATTTCAGTGAGGGCAAAGACAGTGCTCATTGTTCAATGTCTTCCGTTGTCTTCATGCAGTCAGAGCTTTGACTGTCCTTCACAACTCAACAGGCAGTGATTTGAATTTCAGGCTAATTTAGTTAGCAGCGAGACTGTCTCCGGAGAATTCCACTCCATATCTGAACATATGGACAGTGTCTCAGTGGTGAGGCTCCATTTGGGGGAAAATCTCCAATTAGTCAGAGAGATGCTTTCATGGCAGAGCTATTTTCTCCATCTTTATATTTAGATAATGAGCACTATCATATTTAGAACATTTGGTCATCTGGAGGTAATTAAATTCATCACAGAGCAGACAACGATGGCTCATTAACATTAATACAGTAAGTCAAAGCCTATGTGTAGAAACTAGTATCAAGTTTAGTTATCAGGATTCGCTCAGGGGTCCGTTCGTGGTCAGTTTTGACAGAAGTGGATGGCGCTAATCCATATGGCCGGCTCCGTTATTGAAGGGAGCCACGATGCATGAAATTAAGTGTTCACGTTGACCATCCCTCATCGTCCCCTTCTTCTCTTGGCTCTGCTAACTTTTGAGCTGCTCTCTGCACTGTAAGTTTAATTAGTACCAAAAACTGCTACCTTTGCTGTAAAGTCAAGAAAGAAACAGAGAAAGTCACAGCTCGGATCAATTCGGCAGCTCCTCTGGAGTTTCACTCTGAGACACGAAGTCTAGTGTTGTGAATGCTAATGTCGGAGACTAGCGCACTGCTTCAAACCTGCACATCCGCCTTATCGCTTATCTATGTGCAGACACTTCACAGAACTGCAAATGACCCCAAAAAAAACAAGTTTGAGAAAAGTTGCTGAAAATTCAAGGGCAGCTTAGCAAGATAAAAAAGGAAGCACTAAGCCATTTTAAGGTGGTTGTTTAATATATTATCTTTTAATGAATACAATGATGGGGAAAGCAGTTGAGACAGATTAAATTTGTCAGACAAACTGGCTTATATTAGGCGCTCATATTACCATATAGGCATATGAATTCTTATGAAGAAACATTTTGCTCCCTAAGGTGAAACGGAATTTGCACAAAGTTTGGTCCTTGGAAAATCTGCGTGCATTGTTTGAACTGTGCAGATTGTTTCAGTGCAGCATTTCAAATAACACCATAACATCAACGTCACTAAAAATAAGTCACACTACAATTCAATTCAGTGATTTGGAGGGCCAATCATTATCCTAATACATACTGATAATCAACTATGCTAATACTCTTTCTCCATTGAATGTGACTAAAATTTCGATGCCAGTGGATATATAATAGTGTGTTTTATTAGCTCATCTGCATGCAGTGAGCAGTTTTATCTCATTCACTTCCTGCCTTGCCGAACAGTGTGGTCTGTAATTAGAATTTCAGATGCACAAAGATATATTCAACTTATGTTGCACCGAAGGGGTGGTTATCCTTGTGGGAACGAACCTGTGTTGCCTTATTGGACCATTATTTCCCTTGGTGAAATTCCCAGGGTGGCGTAGTCTGTGTTACGAGGGGTTAGGTGTCCAGTCGTCTCTAGGAAATCCTGATCCACCTCCTTCGTAATTATATTTGAGTCCAAAATAATGAAAACCACCCCTTCGGTGCCACACTTAGATTAGAAATCGGTCTACAGTCAAACCAAAAATTATTCAGACATCATTTTTTATATATTTTTACTAGTGGGTGCTGGACACTATTTATCATTTATGTAAGTGAGAATAGCAAAATAAAGTAAACTGTGATATATGATACCCAAAAATTCTTCAAAAATAAAGTGGACTACCAGTAAAATTGATAAAATTATTATTTTATACATTAAATAAATTATTTTAAATTATTCAGACACTTTGACCTGACCATGTTTTGCTTAAGTGTTTTTTCTTTAATTGCTAATGCGACCTTTTTACACCACAGACTGATCAAAATTAAGCATTGCTTGGTAATTGGTTGACCTAAATTGGTATTATCTAATTGTGTACTTAAATTTAACAGCTGACAACTGACAGCTATTCAACCTAATTTATTAATATCAAATATCCAAATAACCAAATATTAACTAATTTGATAACTCTGAGTTCTTGTCATATTTTATTACCATTTTCTAAACTATAGCGAATAAACTGTGATAATGTAAGAAATGTTGAAGTTGTCTGAATACATTTAGGTTTGACTGTATATCTATATTAAAAAACCTATTCTGCAAATTTTCCATATTTGTCTTTTTAATTAAAAGCTTTAAAAAATGAAGAACTTCATGCTCCAAGGACAGAACAGAACTCTCAATACATCACATGGTCCAAATTAGACTGTAAAAAGACATTAGTTTCCAAATAGCTAAGTTACTGAAAACATCCTCCGTTGCTTTTAACCTGAAGTCACGAGAGGAGCCATTTAATACTGAATGTGGAGGCCAGCCATTTCAGTGGGAGCTTCAGTTTGACCAAATTTCATCATTGTTCTCTCTGAGATATTTAAATAGATGATTCATAGCTCCTTCAATGACTCAGGGTATACATTTTTCAGCAGGTCTAAAAATAATTTATGAGTAGATTTTGGCCTGTTCAGAATGTGACAAAAATGGCCTATAGACATTTTTCCCAGTGTATCGCACAGATTCAGTTGTCAGTAAGTAGACAGTGAGCGTCTGTGCATGTCAAACACCTCGGATCATTTTTATCTGATGCTTTTTACCCTAGAAAGCCCAATTTACAAGGATAGCAAATCTGCCAAAAGCAAGTCTCACAGTGTGTCTCAATTTCAGGGTTATAAAAGACAAACGCTACATGACTTTCACTGAACATCCAACCCACTTTACAGCAGAATACACAAGCCACGGTAAGATAATACTTTAATCTTGACAAAGTTTTTAAGCAGAAAAAAGGGGATTTCAGTTAATCTGGGTAAGGGGTTTATTATGTCTCTGGGGTTTTCTGGTGTTTGGTGGTTTTGACAAAAGCCGTAGTGACACCTTTCTGTAACACCTGCTTTGCAAAATTTGTGTTAATAACCCTTGCTAACAGGGTCGGCTCAAGGCTTCAAAATGTGAATTAATTTTGATCACTCAGAAATTGTGATTAACCAGATCAATGGGTCAATGAGTCACAGGAGTTGAAGGAGGCAGGGGTACACATAGACTTTTCCAGCCACACTTTTTTATATAAAAAATAATCAATGGAATGAAATAATTAAACAATAAACACACAAAAAGTAGATATGAATCAACAATACCCTTTAAAGAAAATAAATTGTACACATCTTAAACTTAGTTACAAATAAAAATAATTACCCATATTAAATACAATGGCAACAAAAGACAAATGTCAAAGTTTTAGTTCCCTTCTTTTTCCCTTTTAGCTAGTTGGTTTCTGTTTAGAATTTAGAATTTGCTTTATTGGCTTTTGACCTAATTTAGTTACACCTAATTAACAGGTTTTATTAGTTGTTTGTTTGGATATATCTCTTTCGTTTCCTAATTTCAGTGTATTTTGTGAAATGACCTTTTCACAGCCAGAATTCAATTAAAATTTCCCAACAAAATATAAAATATAAATACCTTTCGTTACCACATTAATAATGAAAGAAAATATGTAGGAGATATATATCTCTTATCAGATCAAATAATTATTTTCAGTTCAAAGATTTCAGTCCAAACAACAACAACAATTTGAATTCCCCCCCTTAGTTCTTAGAAAATGTCAGTTCCAAAAAAAACTAAAAAAAAACTCAATCCTTAAGTTCAAAAGAGAAGAACTCCTACAGATGAACGAACTGCAGGAATGACGCAAATCCAATGGAAAATGAGAAAAGTAGATCCAAATTCGGTTTGTTTACGGCTGGCTCGCCATCTATTTTCTTCACTCGTCACGCGACTTGATGCATCCACATCAAAGAATGCAGTCCACAGTACGAAAAACTAACTTCAAAACACATGCATGCAAAAACTGCCATGCACACAACAGGGCAATGTCCTTAGTGATTTCTCATTACTTTAGCATCATTCAGCAAATTTCTGAACAACAATTAACATTGTAATCACACTTTACACATACTGAAACACATTACTTTTTCTGTTTAGTCTCACATTAATACTGTACATAGACACATTCAACTCACCGATTCCTCTGTAAATTAACTGTTCTTGTTCATTTGTCTCTCTTCCAGGTTACACCAAATGAACCACGATTAGTTTCGTTAGTGTTAGCTTGGCCTTAAACATCTACAGATCAACAGGAACTCCATGCAGGTACTGTAAGTATCGAAACAAAAACTTCTCAATCAGTGTAGTTGTAACATAAAACTGTTTCTCAATGAAATTCTAGGTTCCCTTTTGAGAGTGGGAACTCTTCATTGCGTAGCTACGCTGTGGGAACTCCTCCCTTCTCCACTTTTTTTTGGGCTAACGCCAGCTTTGAACAGCTGGCCAATTGTCGCGAAGTATGCAAATACTGACTGGCTCGCGGGCAGTATAAAATGCATGGGCGCGACAATTGCGTCAGAATCTCTTTCTTCACGCTGTCATCGTTGAAGTTGCACCTGAGGGCTAGTTACCTTTTCTTCCTCGCATCCGATGGCTAACCTTTGCAGAATTTGTGCGGGCCCCATCGTCCCGTCCCACATTTACGAGAACTGTGGCCCATGCCGAGGCGGCCTTCTTGGACTCCACGTGTGTGCACTGTGCCGACCTGCCGGTTTTTGCTATTACGGGGTCGAGGCCCACCCTCCCCCACCCAGAAACGACGGTGACGACGAGGCCTGGGGCCATAGCACCGATCCTTTTCGCGGACGCGCTGGACTCGACGCGAAATGCTCCAGTAAAAACGAAGTAAGTCTGGTATGTCCAGTCGAGCCGCCGCCAGGCTGCTTCGAGGAGGACTCCGTTCTTCCACGACATCCACGAGCACATGGAAAAGTCGTAGTCTGCAGCACAATCGGCACGCGTCTAAAGGGACGAGGCGGAAGCCCACAGCTCTGTGCGCATGCCCCCCGTCGAGGAGACCGTCGCCGCGCATCTGTGCCCGTCCGTTCATCTGTGAGCGTGGATCTCAGACCATCCAAAAGGAGAAGAGAGTTCATTGGAGGCCCCACCCCCAAGTGCCGTGTTCTGCATCATGTCCCCTCTGTTCCTGTAGGCGACATTTGCAATGTTTGTGTGCTGTTTGTGTGAGCTCCACAATAAGAGCACATATCCCTTCACACACAGGCAGCGCCGGACAGTAACGGAGTACATTTACTTGAGTACAGTACTTAAGTACAATTTTGAGGGATCTGTACTTTACTCAAGTATCATTTTTGGGGAGTACTCATGACTTTACTCAAGTACATTTGAGAGGCAAATATTGTACTCTTTACTCCACTACATGGTTACTTCTTCTAAAAAAAAATTCTCGGAAACCCTCAATTTGTTGGTTCCCTCTCAAACGTGATTGGATTGTGCAGGCGCCACTGATTGGGACAGCCTATCAGCAATCACCTTCAGCTTTCCACCAAAGTCAACTCCATTGTCAGATTTAGATAAGAGACGAAACCATGGACGAAACAATGGATGAAGACGCAGCAGGTCCATCCCGGGAATGTGCCAACCCGTGGCCCCACCTCACCAGACTATTTCAATTTTCTGAACAAGTTAATGATAGTTTTCGCTTCAAGTGTTTGCTGTGTTTACCAATGTAAGCACTGTGGCAGTAGTAATGCAATATTTAAAAAATTTACTCTTGTACTCTTGATACTCAAGTACTTTTAAAAACAAGTACTTTAGTACTTTTACTTAAGTAGACATCTGACTGTAGTACTTTTACTTGTACTTGAGTAAAATTTAGCAAGGGGTATCTGTACTTTTACTCAAGTAATGAAGCTGTGTACTCTGTCCGCCTCTGCACACAGGGCCGTTTCCTCCTCATACACTCAACACAGTGTCACTCGCCCTGCCCCAAGTAGCACGGAGTCGCAGTCCGTGCCTATATTGGCCTCCCGATGGAAAAACGCAAGAGTGCCAATGTTCCCCTGCTGTGCACGACACCGCTCGTGCCCGATCGGCAGCCAGCCTGAATGGGGCAGGGCTCCAGTCTACAAACTGGCAACAGCGGCCATAGAACTATACGGCCGGTGTCTTTTTCTAGACGTGTGGACAGTTATTCCAAGCATTTCACCTTGGCTACTGGGGATAATTCAAAAAAAGTATTCTCTTCAGTCCAGACACAGACCACTCCGCATCAGGCGTGGGTCCGTCACTGACTTTGCCTCAAAACGCCCCTTTCTGAGAATGGAAGTGCACAGCCGCTATTTCGTGGTGCCCAAGAGGGATGGAGGACTACATCTGATACTGGACCAGAGAGCATGTGAGCTCACTCGTCGAGGTCTATCGCCTCTTCATGGGCTATGTAGGCACGTCTTTAGGGTTGTATGTTTTGCAACAGGCTGATCTTCACAAAACAGTGCTTTCGGTGAGTGATTATCCTCAATTATCTCCTAGCCTTGAGTCTTGACTACGGGTTTGCGCAGTCGTTGCTGCTGACGCTGTGCTTATGTACATACTGATATGTGTTTATGCCATTTTGTTGCCCGTTATCCTTCAGTGCAACTGGCTATTCTGATCTAACTGCGTATATTCACAGTTGTCGTCCCTACAGCTGTCAAGTGTCAAGTTGTTGACAGTTGTCAAGTTGTTGACAGTTGTCGTCGCTACAGCTGCTGACGCTGTGCTTATGTACATACTGATATGTGTTTATGCTGTTATGTTGCCCTGTATTCTTCAGTGCAACTGGCTATTCTGATCTAACTGTGTATATTTACAGTTGTCGTCGCCACGGCCGCTGACGCTGTGCTTATGTACATACTGATATGTGTTTATGCTGTTATGTTGCCCTGTATCCTTCAGTGCAACTGGCTATTCTGATCTAACTGCGTATATTCACAGTTGTCGTCGCTGCGGCCAATGACGCTACTGACTGATATGTGATTATGCTGTTGTGCTGTTATGCTGCTCTGTATTGTTCAGTACAGCCTAAGATTCTAGCTGATATGCAATTCTGGTGTACTTGAGGTGAGCAGCTCATTGGTCTGGCCCTGCCTACCAGCTGTGAGCACTCCCAGAGGAGTGATGCTATTGGCTGTTCTTCTACTCTGTGATTGGTGTTAATTTTGCCAGACTTACACGTGTTCTCATGGACGGTGATATTATCTGTTTCGGACCGGTGACTGCAGTGTTACTCTCCGGCCGAGACGGGGCTACGTGCCTAGAGCACAGAATGTTTCTCTGCCTGCTTATCTGGTGAGTTGTCATCCTCGTGTGACACTGAAGCTCAGAGCGCTGTTTGCCCTGTCAGGGTTTTGCGGATGTATGTGAATTGCACGGCCGCCTTCCTTCAGTCGGGCCAGCTTTTCATGTGCTATGGTTGCTGTATTAAGGGAAAGACGTTAACTGTCTCAAAACAGATACTTTCTCACTGGATTGTGGACGCTGTCGCGCTGGCTTGCGTGTGCCAGAGGTCGCTGTTCGATCAGCTGTGCAGCGTTCAGTCGTGATTCTGACGCAATCATCGCACCCATGCATTTTATACTGCCCGCGAGCGAGCCTGTCAGTATTTGCATACTTCACGGCAATTGGCCAGCTGTTCCAAGCTGGCGTTAGCCCATAAGATTTCAACAAAAGTGGAGAAGGGAGGAGTTCCCGCAGTGTAGCTACGCAATGTCTCGTTCCCGCCTCTCAGGGAGCCGAGGTTACGATAGTAACCGAGAGGCTTTCTTTCAGGTATTTCACAATTAATTCTCTAAATCACTCTTTCTCCTCTCTGTATTCTATCTCCGTTTTCCGAAATGCGTTGCTCACAGGGGGCGGAGTCAGCACCGCTCACTGGGGCGGAGTCAGTGCTGCTGCCTGTTTTTTCTGATTGGATGCCTAACATCTGCAGTGCTATTTCTTATTAGTTGCAATTTGTTGCAATAATTTACATATTACTTATATTAATAATATATGATTTACATATTATAATAAACTATGACATTGTCACAAGGTTTTATTTTATTTGGGTATTGTAGGTATTGTTTTATTTGCTGTTCTCTCACAGCAATTTTAGTTAAATATTTAGTTAAATATGTAATAATACCGATTTAAATTTTGAACTTTTTGGACAAATTAACTTTGGCATAGACTGCAAATGTACTAATTTGAGTCTGGGTGTTACGAACTGCTCTGAGACACGAAGGTTGAGGATCAAAATGCAGTTATTGAACAGGGTAATCCAAAAACGTAATCCAGAGCACGGCAAGGTCAAACACAGGCAGGTAATCCATACAAACAAACACAACAAGGCAGGGAACAAGGGCAAAAGAGTAATCCATGGAACAGGCAAGAAATCCAAAAACCAAGAGACATGAAACCAGGGAGAATGCTCGGAATTGCAG
The DNA here is from genome assembly GCF_951802725.1 of Rutilus rutilus. Taxonomy (NCBI): domain Eukaryota; kingdom Metazoa; phylum Chordata; class Actinopteri; order Cypriniformes; family Leuciscidae; genus Rutilus; species Rutilus rutilus. The sequence goes on along the minus strand of NC_140209.1, from coordinate 45,806,615 downwards.
TGTAACACTAAACAAGACTTCACCGATAATGAATGAGAAAATCAGGCTTATATGGGGTTAACTAAACAAGATAATGATACACAGGTGAATGTGATAATGGATGAGGAGTCCTGGCAGTGAGAAATGTAGTTTGTGTGGGAATGACAATAGTCTGATGTGGAGTACCCTCTGGTGGCTCTCAAGGGCACTCCAGCTGGTGACCGTTACACTGGGTTACATTTCTCTGACATATTTCCTCGTTTTCTCTAAAACAACAATGAAAACGTAATGAACTGAGCTTTCCATCTTTACTCTCCTCATGTTACGTTGTATTCGGAGATCGACTACTTTTGACTGACAAAATTCCATCCACCGGAAACACTAACTGATAAAGTGAGTCGTACAAAACCTTTCTTTTTAGTAAACTTTGTGTACACAAACAATGTTGTCAATGCTCGAGTTCATGTGTAGAGCCCCTGGTGATACTTCAAGCACAGTTTCATGTTGTGTGGAGCCTCCTTAGTGTTTTAAAAATAGTGATTTTGATGCTATCACTGTAGTGCCCCTAGCACTCCCCTTTAAAAAGGCATTTTGACCGAAAACGAAAATACGGTCAATCTTAAAAGTGTCGTTTCCATTCTAATTATGCTTTTATACGAATGTTTGGCTTGGGTAGATTAAGAAAAATAGCCTAGGTTGCAATTTGGCAAGAGTTACCCTTTAATGTAATGAAAATATTATTAAACATTTAAAATGTTCAACCATGTTTCATGACACTCATCACATCTGCTCAATGTGAACCCTAATGCTCAAAATAATGAATTGGTTTTAGTAGGGTAAACTTAAATTAAACAAATTAGTTAAATCTAATGACCTAATATATATAACTTTCTTTCCCCTTCGAGGGAACTCGCACTGCGTCGTCGTCGTGACGACACTAGGGGAACGCCCTTAGTGTAGCGCATCTGAAGCATGAATGAAATCTGTCCAATCCTGATTGGTGCTGCGTCATGACGTAGTAGATGACGGCATAACCGGAAGATACAAAGGGACGCTGGCACAAACACACGTTAGCTTTTTTGCTCTTCAGCTAAAGCGCTCTGTGTGAATTGTCCGTCCTATTTAGTGTTGTTTGTCCTTATATCACAGTTACACAAGCAATATGTCTAGCGAGCAGTTCAGACAGTGTGTGCACCCGTGTCCGCGCTATATTTCGGGCACGGACACACACCAGCTGTGTGTGCATTGCCTGGGTGTGCAGCATGCTAGGGCGGCTCTCGAGGGAGCCGCCTGTAGCGAATGTGATAAGCTGCCGCTCAGAGTGTTGCGCTCACGGCTGGCTGTGTTTGATGAAAGCGGCCAAGCTCGCGAGCCCCGCGGTTCTGGGCCCGCCGTTGCCGAGGCAGCGCGGCGCCGCAGATCGTGGGGCTCACAGATGGATCTTTCAGCGGGACACGGGACTGCTTCGGCATCTTCCCGGTCCTCGTCTGAAGATTCGGATGCTCTCCTGCCTCGTGTGGAAGCCCGCGATGTGGCTTCTTCCCGCGAGGTGGAACCGATGCTTCAGCTATCTGGCTCTGAGGAGTCAGATGCTTTAAGCATCGAGGCGGGTGATGTGGAGCTTGATCAACCTCTTCACGCACATGCTCAAGAGGAGCTGGTGGAGGTTTTGACTCGCGCGGTGGCCAAATTAAGAATTGATTGGCCACAAGTCTCAACCTCCACGCCGGGGGCCTTCCGTTTTTCCCTGACTTGCACAATGAGTTGTGCAAGTCATGGGAAAAACCATATTCAGCCAGGCTCTCCAACCCCCCAGTGCTTGATTTTTCTAATGTGCTGGGGGCGCCTGAGAGTGGCTATGGGAAAATGCCTCGAGTTAGCGAGCTATCTTTCTCCCGAGGCCGCATCATCCCTTAAGGCCCCGGTACTGCCCACCAAGCCATGCCGCGATACATCTTCGCTGGTGGGCAGAGCTTATATGGCGGCTGGGCGGGCTGGTAGTTGCCTGCATACTATGGCGGTATTGCAGGCCTATCAGGCTGACCTCCTCAAGGAGCTTGATGAGGGCGAGGGTCCCTCTCCTAGTGACATCTTGGAGTTGAGGAAAGCTACCGACTTGTCTCTCCGCCCGTGCCATCGGCCGCTCCATGGCTGGTATGGTGTGTGTGGAGAGACATCTTTGGTTAAATTTGTCGGGGATGAAGGAGAAAGAAAAACATTTTCTTCTTGACTCCCCGATTTCGCCTTCTGGCCTCTTTGGCGGCGCGGTTAGTTCCGTAGTCGAGAGGTTTCAGGAGGTGAAAAAGCAGTCGGCGGCTTTCCATCAATACCTCCCTCGCCGCTCTGGCTCCTCGGGGAAGGCTGCCTCAAAAGGGCAGCCTCGGCCATCTGCCAGCTCCTCGCACCGACAGGTGCAAAAAGAGAGTGTCGCCGCCCGCGCCCCTCCCGAGGGAGCCTGGCAAAGGAGGCGGCGCTCTCAAGGCAAGCCTTCTGAGCCTAAGGTCGATCTGAGGACCGTCCTTCAGGCAAAGAAGGCTTCCTCCAAGCAGTCCTAGTTGCGGCCGGACCGCTGAGAGATGTCCCCCCCGGGGTGGAGCGATCGAGGTCGCCTCCCTCCCGGAGCTCTCGGGAAATCAGTGCTGTGTTCCCGCCGTCCAGTACGCTTCGGGCCTCACTGATTTCCCGCGCACGCGCGCCGCTCCAGCCACCTCTAGAAAGACCTGTGGCTGGGCAGCGAACGCGTCCGCACACCGAAAATCATTCTCGACTGCTCCCTGCCGGTCAGCCGCTTCAGGGGTCGGGAACGAGTCTCGGTTGACACCCGAGGCCAGCCTCGAGAGGCTGGTTCCCATTACTACTAAGGGAACCAGCCTCTCGAGGCTGGCCTCGGGTGTCAACCGAGACTCGTTCCCGACCCCTGAAGCGGCTGACCGGCAGGGAGCAGTCGAGAATGATTTTCGGTGTGCGGACGCGTTCGCTGCCCAGCCACAGGTCTTTCTTCTCGGCGCATGGAATATATCTTCTTCCAAATATATCTGCGTGGGCTCTGCGTACTGTAGAGCTGGGTTACAGACTGCAGTTCAGCTCCCCTCCCCGAAGTTCAATGGGGTGGTCTGGACTGTGGTCGGCCCAGAGCAGGTTCGGGTCATGGAACAAGAAGTTCAACCCCTGTTGGTCAAGGAGGCCATAGAACGTGTTCCTCTGTCAGACAGGGAGTCCGGGTTCTACAGCCGGTACTTCATAGTTCCCAAGAAGGATGGGGGGTTGCGTCCAATAATAGATCTCAGGCACTTGAATCATTCTCTGAGGAGATTCAGGTTCAAGATGCTCACAATTCCAGCCATCGTGAGTCAGATCCAGTTTGAGGACTGGTTCGTCACGATAGATCTGAAGGACGCATACTTCCATATATCCATCCTTCCATGTCACAGGAAGTTCCTGAGGTTCGCTTTCGGGGGCGAAGCGTACCAATATCGGGTTCTTCCCTTTGGCCTAGCTCTCTCCCCTCGCACCTTCACCAAGTGCATGGATGCAGCGCTGGCTCCGCTGAGACTCCAGGGCATCCGTGTACTCAACTATATCGACGACTGGCTAATATTGGCCAAGTCGCGCGAGATGGCAGTTCGGCATCGAGATGTCGTTCTGGCCCATATCAGGTGCCTGGGGCTGAAACTCAACACAAAAAAGAGTGTGTTGACGCCCTCCCAGAGGACTACGTTCCTGGGAGTTGTATGGGACTCCACGACAATGCGGGCACAAATGTCTCCCGCGCGCATGGAGTCCATACAGGCGATGGTCTCCAGAGCGAAGCTAGGCCACAACCTCACTGTGAAGCAGTTTCAGAGACTGCTGGGGCTCATGGCAGCAGCGTCCAACGTCATACCTTTTGGCCTGCTTCACATGAGACCCCTACACTGGTTGGGGCGCGGTCATGGACGGCCGCTTTGCGAGAGGTCTGTGGGAGACCCGGCATTCTTCCTGGCACATCAACTGCCTGGAAATGCTGGCGGTCTACAAAGCTCTGAGGAGCTTTTTCCCGGACCTCCGAGGCCACCATGTCCTGATACGCTCGGACAACACATCTGTAGTCACGTATCTGAATCATCAGGGGGGTCTGAGGTCGTGCCCTTTATGCAGACTGGCACACCAGATCCTTCTGTGGTCCCAGGGGAAACTGTCGTCTCTCAGAGCGATGTATGTCCCCGGGGACCAAAATCAGGGAGCAGACGTCCTGTCGAGACAGGGGCTGAGGCCCGGGGAGTGGCGACTCCACCCCGAGGTGGTGGAAGCCATGTGCGTGAGATTCGGCCCAGTGGAAGTGGATCTGTTCGCGTCTCAAGAGACATCCCACTGTCCACTGTGGTTCTCTCTCAGGCATCCAGCTCCGCTGGGGCTGGACGCAATGATGCAGACATGGCCGAGGCTGCGCCTGTACGCATTTCCCCCGATCGCTCTGCTCCCGGGAGTCTTGGAGCAGGTCCGCCGGGAGGGGATCAGCCTACTTTTAGTAGCACCCCGCTGGCCGACCCAGGTATGGTTCTCGGACATTGTAGCACTGCTGGACGGCCTCCCGTGGCAGGTCCCTCTGTCAAGATGTTTTCTTTTGAGTTCACAAAACTGGCACATTTTAAGTAATCTGAATTGTTTCATTGTTTTGAGTTTTTTTAACTTGTTTATTTTAATTTAGACAAACTTAAATTGAACTAAAACTGGGCTGGGATTTCTATTTCCCTGCATGCTTTGCCATGACACTCGAAAGAGTAAATGCTAAAATTAAGTGTTATATAATGTGTCAATTTTGTTTTGTTTTTTTGTTTTGCTTTTTTGGTGCAAGATTAATGTTAAGTGGGAGATTTAGTAGTATTGTTTAGCTATGCTAGAAGAGTTTCTGTCATGTGGGGTTTTTGACGGGTTTACCCACACACGGGGCAAAAGGCTCACCAGCATAGGGTAAAAAGCACAAAATATTGATACATACTTTGGCTAAAATAATGTTTTTAATAATGTCAAAGTTAAATTTGTTCAAAACAATCTCTTTAGCAAAGTTCATACTATTTTCTGTTTATTTTGATAAATCAAAGACACATATTTGACATAGGCTATGTCAACAAATGGAAAAGTCAGATGGCTATTATTTATCATGTTACAGTTTTTCTCAGTCGCTTTGCATTTCTCACATCACTATTTACATTTGCACAACAGTGAATGCAGTTCTCAAAACAATTAGTACAAACTGCAAAAACTAGTTGATAACCTGCAAAAGCGTGTCACTTGCTCAAAATGGATAGCTCATTCCTCAAAAGCAAGTATTCATGTCAATGAAAGTGTCAGTGTCATCAAGATGAAAAGTCCTGACACCATTGTTTATGAACAAGTTAGTCAAATGGCTTTGTCATGTTTTCATTATGACAGTTTACTCTGTAAATGTTTTCCAATGAAAAAAAGTCAGATCTTGGTGACACTACCTGAAAATGCTCAAGACAGCACTACATACTATTTGCACAGCCATTTGAAAAATACAGTAAAGTTACACATTACTGTATTTAGTGAGGTAACTGAGTACAAGACACTGAATATGTATGTTTCACATTTTTACTGCATATGCTCTTTGCGATTCTAATTTGTTCACAGCATTGTGCAAAAGAAAAAAATACACCCTTATTTACAACAAACATAAACTCCCTTTAGGTAGAGCTGTGCACAACTGTGAACAATATTGCAGTACATATTGGAACTGAACATACAACATACATAGTACTGTAATCATTCATGCACATCCAGACGTTCCTCATCAGTGAAAGCTGAGATTCACCTGAGAGAAATTGTTCAATTTAGGAGACATTTTCAGGAAAAAAAAAGATTTAAAAAAATGTGTACAATTTGCTTGACAGATTTTGACAACTAGTTCAACATTTTTGTATGTAACGACTCAAGCAATGAAATGAGGACTATTCGTTTTATATGGAATGACTATTCAGCATTCACAAGTATAGTTAATTTTGACTGACATGACATAAGCAAATTATAATGTTATAAAACAGCAGAGAGTTGTATGAAAGCAATTGATGCATGTCCAAAAGCATTTGCAATTTGTTGGAAGGAATGAGAAACTGCTACTATGATGTGCACAAATGACTAAATGTTGTGGAGGTTGAACTAACTGTTGTGCAAATGTAAATAGTGATGTGAGAAATGCACCAAAGCGACTGAGAAAAACTGTAATTATTGTGCCTTTTTACCACAAATACCATACTTTTACATATTCTTCCGTTATTGAAAAACTGTTGCTTTAATTACCTTGAACAAAACTGAAAACAGTGGTTTCACCACCAGTTGAACACCAGTTCAACTAAGCATTCAAATGAAAAATGTTCTGTGCTTTCATGCCAGATTGTAATAGAGCACATTACACTTCTGTACCTTTAAAAGTTCTCTTATGCTACATAACAGCACAAATAATGTGATTTCTTCATTACTTTGATGGGACTATTATTAAAGTTGATGAAAATAGAACATTTAAGATTCCAGAATTTAGCATAAAATGGATCATTAAAAAACAAACCAAAGCAAAATCAATCAACATATTTTCAATATGCTTTATTGGTTCTTCTCTTCATTCCTTCATTCATTCCCCCTTTTGATCTTTTTTTTTGCACAGTCTCCCCTCTTTCTATTTATTATTCATATTAGTATGCAGAATAACATTCAGAGTAAGTATATTTCTGTGTTGCACTAATGAATCACAATCTTGTCAGTGGCAACAGAACTAAACCAATATATTTCCCTTTAAAGTTTTGGTTTTGCTGAGACAAAAGCAGTCACTGTGATTCAGAGAAACAGCTCAGCTGAACGTTATACAACATGTCAGTTTATTTGCTTATAGTACATGAATAATTAATCAGCTGCACAGCTCTATGATTATGATGGAAGTATAAATATTCATATGCATTTAATATTGAATAATGGAATTGTATTTATTTGTTTGGTTGACTGATTCAGAAACATTGCCAACTTTTCAACTGATTAATTCTTATTTATGCCCTTTAAAAAGCAGACGATGCAAATGAAGAAACTAATACAAACATTCAATGTCTGTATGTGTCAATTTATAAAAAGGATTTAAATGTTATGCACTGGCTTTTACAGTATCTGACCATATATGGTGGACTTTGGGAAGTATTAAGAGATGAATCACAGTTTGATGCCATTCCACTCTCCATTGGGCTATACTGTGCATTGCCCTTAAAATAAATATGGCTTTACAACATCTGGACTGTTGTTATTATGCAAGTATAAACTGGTACCATCTGTTTTCATTGACGTTAATTATCATTCCATTCTCCAGACTTCAATTTAGGCAATCATTTGGGAAGCAGGAATGCGTGGCTCAACCATCCATTGTTCCCTTTAAAATGAGAGCCAACTGTGAAAGTGTTCTTCTTTTAAATGAGCAAATATGACCAGTCAAACCCCAAAGAGCTTAATCTATTTCCATTTGAAGTAAAATTATGTGTATAATACTTGGCAAATGAAACCATGTGGTGATTTTTTTTTACAGATCTATTGATAATAGGCTAATAATTAAAGCTGCAGTCCTTAGTTTTTCCTCTTTGTCGCCATCTCTGTTCGAAATCTACAATTGCAGTTATTCGCGGAATTATCAACTTTACGTGGGTTGTACCTCAGCACGGCACAGCGCGTATGAAGCCAATGTTTTGAGGAGAGGGTGCGGCTGTCAGTCACTGGTGTGGATGCTGTCATTCGGAATCACAGATTCTACTTTTTGGAAGTATGACCAACATAAGAATTTTCAGCGGAAAATGTCATCTGAACAAGTAACATCCACTTTTGACCAACTAAGGGAAAAAAAGGATTGCAGTAAATCGAGCGGATTCAATCTAACGATCACTTATTATATCACAACTAACCGTGCAAATTATACTTTGTCCTCAAATTGATAATGTTAACAACATCAGCATTGCGTGACTACATTTAATGCCCTTCCAATATTTATCCTTGTTTTCGCTTGGGCCCGGTTGCAGTCTCTTTTTTTCTGTAGCCACTCCGAAGTCCGAAGTCTTTTGCATTTTACAACGGGTGAATCTCCAGTTGTCACCTTTCTGGATCCGCCATCAAATTGATAAGTTTAATTATATCAAGTGTTGTGAGAAAAGGCTATAAATCTCCATCTCCAACATCCTCACACTCATAGCCTACTAGCTGAGACACCTTTTTTATGTGTACAGATGTGACGTAATGACGCAAAGACATGCTCAAATTTCCCGTTGAAATCCACCAGTACCACTGGAATTAAAAACATTATTACAAGCTTACCGTTTTGAATCGAGCTAAGGCAAGCAGATAGTTTTGAACACTGGCTGGTTATGTACTTGCTCAAAAATGTATTTTGTATAATTTTTAACCCAAAAAAGTTACGGACTGCAGCTTTAAGTAATAGCATAATTATTTATTATTGTATTATATTATTTTTAATAATTTATCATGGTCTGCTATTTATATATCTGTAAAAAAAACATTATTATTAATATTGTTAATACTCAATATATTATTATTGTTGTTGTTGTTAATAATAATTGTTGTTATTAATACATATTAATTGTAATTATCATAAATATTAATTCCCACTAGAGGAATGTACTGCTGATGTAGAGTATGTGCACTGGAGAATCCCAAAGAGACTGTAGGAAATGCACAGAAAAGCTGCTCTCAGAGCACATAACAGATGGACAGAGCTCTGACTGCTGACCCAGACATGCACAAACACAACTAAATGTGAACGCACAAAAAAACAAAAACAAGAATTACATAACATTGCATTCACGCACTCTGAAGCACAGACATACACAGTGTAATTATTTAAGAGTGACAGCAATGAACTACGGCTCCATCTTGCAGCATCGCCATCAGAGGCTGATATCATCATTCACTTGTATCACCGCTCTAATTGACACTTGATGCAAATATACTCTCCAAACTGTCAGAAGCATCATCCCAAAATAGCCAGAACTAGAGGTATATTGAAAGATTTAAGTCAAAATGCCTGTCAACCAGTTCATGACAAATGCTTGGCTGCACTGAAAGTGGTAAGGGGCAATAGTCAGCTGAATGCTGATTGGATCAGCTTGTTAAAAGCAGGTCCATCACTCATCATTCTGTCTAAAGGACAGGAAGATCATTTTTGCAGAGGAATAAAGGGAAACAATTCAGGATAAAAAGACTCAGTTCTTTTTTAATACACTGAACAGACACTATTACTGAGGCCAGCCTAACTGAAACATGAAGATGTCCCCTGCTAGCCAGCAGGACCATGGGTACGAATATAATGTTAACAATCTATTAGTCTGCAGGAATACACAGTGGCACAGAATATGTTCAGATCCAGATTCTTGTTTAATAAAGTATGGGGTTGCAATACACACATGCTGTCAATTCTATTTAAATAATGGTCACCGTTATTCAGAGATTCCATTGGGGCTGGTTTTTCATTCAAAGTCCTAAGTAATGCTGGGTACACACTAAAAGATTTTTTAAATCTTATAAGATTTTCAAAATGTGAGAGACCACAAACACGAGGACAAAAAATCCTCGATTTAACCGTTTTGCTCCTATAGTGTGTGGTGTGCCATTGATGTGACAAAGACAGCACACCACACACAAACAGATTTTCAACCAGAGTCATCTTGTCATAATTTTTTTTTAAAAACATTAAAAAAAGCTCTGTCACACACACACACATCATGTGTACTGGTACACCTATCCTTATGTGGACGTCCCATATTAGGCGTAATGGTTTTTATACTGAGCTAATTACATTTTCTAGCCCCTTTCCCATACCTAACACAGAAAACGTTCTGCATTTTTACATTTGAATAAACATGGGTCCTCATAATGTAGGTCAAACCAGTACACACACACACACACACACACACACACACACACACACACACACACACACACACACACACACACACACACACACACACACACCTATTCTGTTGCTATTTGGCTACCTGGTACATCCACTGCAGAAGCTATTACTGACCAACTCTTCACCTTGTCAAGTCTATTGTGGTATGTTTTTCATGACACGTTGTACAAACACTCGTGCTGTTGCCACAAATCGACATCTATCATCTCTTCATCCTCATATCTTCATCCTCATCTCTTCATCCTCTATATAAGAACCCCATTTAACTTTTTTTTCACTTTGCTCCTAAATGTTCCCTTCTTTCTCTCTTTCTGAAATAATTTAAGGAGGCAATATCTCCATGTTAAAATGTTGCAGCATCAATCTACTGGCTGTTCATGTTCCAGTGCATTATGGGTACTTGTTTTCTCACATATTACTATGTCTCGAAATAAAAAGTTCAGTTTTTAATGAACTAATATTTAAGTATCATAATATAATTTGTTTTTATAGTCATAGCAGTTTTTATCACATAAATAATGAGGATCAGGTTTCAGAATTCAAATGAATGAACTTGATCATTTTAAATCAGTACATTTACTCTGAATCCAATGAGTAAACACCACAGTGATAAATAGGAGAAATTTTCTTAGGAGAATATGAGAATGTTTACAGCCAAAAAAAAAAAAAAAAAAAGCAAATGAGCACAGGACTTGTGTGAATGGATCAGATTCTTTCATATTAACCATCTGAATGAACCAAACAATGTAAATCCAAACCAACATTAAGATTAAACATGGCAGAAATAGTAGTACTCTGGTATGCTATTCTAATGTAGTCATTTGAACCTGAACAAACGGATTAATCAGAGGAGAAAACATAGCTTATTGCTGGAAAATCCACACTATTTACACACTATAACTGAATTCCTTAAAGTAAGGAGTGAGTGTTGCTACCTTAAGTTATTTACTTGAGACATGGAGAGTTAAAATTGTAATAACTATGCTGACACACAAAAACTTAAGGAGTTAATTTTCTTAAAGCCACAGAGTGATTTTTCTGTGTCCTATAGCCATTCCTCCTCACATAGCTTTGCAGGTCTGAAACTGTTATTGCAAAGCAGAAAAATATGAGTCAGGTCAAAACTGCTGCAAGAAACATTAAAGCAGCTTGCATGAGGAGAGTCAGTGTGGAGGGAGCACATGCCCCAAAACATGCAAAATGATTCTTCAGTGAGAGTAAAATGTGTTTCGACAGAACATCAAGGCAGGAGAGAGGGGCAGAGAGAAAAAAGGAAGAGGGAGGAATTTGAATAACCTTTAGTGGAATTGGGCAGGAAACAGAGAATTACAAATTTGGTCTTCTCTAGCGGTTGTTTTGTGATCAGTGTGAAACCAGCCTTATTTGTCCACCCAGCATGACGCTGTCCACGCGTCTGCATAGCAGGGTGGCAACAAACAAGCAAAGGCTCATATACAAACAGAATGTGTTTTTTTTTTTTTTTTTTACTAATTATGACATCAGCTACATGTAACTGTGCTTTGCTGATTCGTTTACTTATTCTGCTGGTCACACCATGATCCTCACAACATTGTTTATAGTGGTGTGATCCATCCAAACACTCTCAGTGGTCCAAAATACAGCTTTACTCCACACCGTCTTCAGATTTAAACACTGTCAGACACACTGGCAGTTTTATGTCTTGTGTGATGGGTCATATAACTTTATAAAGTGCTCTTATTATTGCCAAACTAGTGTTTTATCGTGGGGGGAAATGAAATCAATGCATCTATATGAGTTGTTTTGTTTAGAGACAGTTCTTCTATTAAAGATGCACTGTAATTATTTTGGTTTATGCTATGCTTACTGATATGGAGGCATCATGCAACAGCAATTGTTCAGATTACTGATTGTTAAATGCACTTAGTCAGACATTAATTCTGACAAGTGGCAACAGGCATATCAATGTAAAAAAAGCGTACAAAGTTGCGTCAGTTGAGCCAACTTAAAAACTTTTGTTTGTCTAATGAGTAACAGGTAGTCTTTTGAACTTAAAAATTTGTGTCACGGTAATTATATTGTTTAGCATTTAGCAATGCAGGCATCTACAATCTTTGTTTTTCATCTCCATGTATGATTTTAAAAGATAACTTCTTAAAACTAGAAACAAACATTTTACCCAGGAAAATAAATTGCATACAAAAGTTGCAATGAGATGCATATATTATATTTCAACTCTCAAATCTCAGACATGGTGATGACCAACAATTGCAGTTCAGTAAAAATATGAACTCTGAACCATATGACAGCTAAATAACAGTGACAACAATAGCAGCAGCAGCATAAATCAAGCCAGTAAATGCAAAGCAATAATAATAGTTACCACATAATTTTCAAGCTGCAATGCATGCTGGGAACTGGCATGACATTGTTCAGCGTAAAAGGTTACATTGTGTGTGATAGGTTGTCTCTTTTTTTTTAAGTTAGCTTTTTTTTTTTTTTTTTACAGTGCAGGGCTTTGTGGTTTAAGTTCTACCAGAAAGACTCGGGAGATAAAATGATGTAACGAAGCATACATTTATTGACAGCCTAGCAAGCATTATTATAAAGTTCTTTGGCGTAGGCCCCGTCCATAGTTCGTAATCCGAGGGTAGCGGATCTGCATCTCCTGCCTGAAGACGAAGGCAGGGGCGCAGCCGACCCCCCTGGGAGGTATGGACAGGACCATCCTGGTGGTGGTGGGGAGGGTGGAGGTTGTTGTCGCGTCGGCATCTGCGAACTCAAACATGTGTAAGTACCGATCTTTTATACAGAAAGTATAAAGACGTGATTGGATAGAATGAAGGTAATAAGTGACGAAGTAATTGAGTCTTCCTGGCAGAACTTAAGCTAAAGCTTTCATATCTGGAATCCCAAAGGTCACAACTTCAAACCCCTGAAGTTTCTACTACCGTTTTGCCTTTGAGCAAAGCATTTAACCTCTGCATGCACCAGGATGATTGTCCCTCTAGTATGTACTGTAGATTACTTTGAATATGAAAGTGTCTGCTAAATGAATAATGTAATGGTGCTGCCGCATGGGATATCTGTGGAAGAACTGCAGGCGGACTTGTGTATCTCCTAACTTAAATTAGCTTAAATTAAGCCTCTAGGTCACATCCAATGTAATGCATGAGGATGATGGACTTTAGAAAAAAAAAAAAAAGAGAGAGTGAGATTAATTAATTTATGTTTGGTTACACAATAGCTTTTTATTGTGTTTGTGTGTGGCATGTTTTGTTAGCAACGTCATTGTTGGAAAGCTTCAATTGTTTTTTGTTTGTTTTTGTGCAACAACAACAACAACAACAACTGCAAAATTGGCTCTTCGGAAAAATTGGCCTTTCAGTGCTGCTTTCCGTACAGAGTAGATAAATTGACCAATCAGAGTACACTGAATGCCCAAACGTAGTTTGTGTCTTAAAATAGGGCCACATCAATATCATTTGATGCTTTTCTCTCCATCACTCCCCGCAAACTGATTGATCACGTCTGGGATGACAGATGAGAGAAGGTCATTAGGGCATATTTTACCCACAGTGCTGTGCAATATCTTACATACATTGACTCTGGACTGCATTCGGCAGGCTCAGGCACACATAATTATTCAGGCAAAAGCTCTATTGATCGATTCAATAATTACAGAGCTGACCTCCAGGAAGTGAATGCACCCAAACACAAGCACTTAAACTCAACAATTATTAGTCCTTATTAATTATGCAACTTATTTTAAACAACAAATCCTGTTAAAAAGATAGTCTCTTAAAGCAATGTTATACCCACAGATCTTATTTTACTCCTAAAACTGCTATTCTAACAACCCATAGGAAATTCCAGAGGGAACCCATGGCGCATTAGTCTTCCAGGATGGCCTACAAGTGGATGTCAAGACTAGATAGCTTTATTTAAGTTTGAAGGGAAGAAAAAACATACAAAACCACTGCTAGCGAAAACATATTCAATGTTGAGCAAAATTCTAAATTGAAGAATTACCTACCTGTCTGTTAGACAAAAAAAGAGAGAGAAAAAAAATTACAGTTACTGTACAGTATATGACTTTTGGTAACACTTTATAATACTGTTCCTTCATTAATGAATAACTACACTGGAACAAATGAGTAACACACTAGTAACATTCTAGTAACTACTATTAACTAACAAGAAACTCTGATTAACGAATTAGTAAGTAATAGCGCTCAGTCGAAGTTCACTATTAGCCAATCAGTAACTACTATTTTTCATACCTCACTGAAGACTAAGAACTACTATTATACAGGTTCATAATTAATATTAATAAAGCATAATATACAAGCTGTCCGGCAGAATCCTCACATCTCCAAAACCATTATTTTTCAGGAAATTAAAAAAACAGCATTTTTTTTAGTTATTAAACATTGTATCGTTAAAGTTGGTATAATACCTTATATTGCTATCATATACTGTCATGTACCAACATTAACACAACATTTCCCCAAATCATGTTTAATTGGAGATACGAGATTTATGACTTGGGATCAGGGAGATACGAGGTTACGTTGTCAGATAAGAATGGTACGGACACAGACGTCACTGCTGCCAGCAGTGTTCATCAAAGTCTGCGGTCACGTTGAACCTTTTGACAAGAGACAACTCTTTAAGAGCTAATCAAAGCTAATGATTGTGGCAACATACATCTTCCTAAATTCTATTTTAAACGTTTAAGAGCTATGAGTGATGCAATACCAAAATAAAACGATAAGCTGACTAGGCTGTCTAATAGGTGGAAATTAATCTGCACGCAAATAAAGTCAGCGGTCGCATTGAGCCTTTTGACAAGAGAAAAGGCTTCAATAGTTAACCATACTAAAGACTATGGTTACATATATGTTCCTAAACTCCATTTTAAAGGTTTAAGAGCTATAAGTGATACAAAACAAAAAAAAACGATGAGCTGACTAGGCTACTGTCTAATAGGCGGAAATTAGCCTAATCTGCATGCAAATTTGCCTTCGTGGTTCACAGGCTTCCTTCTGCAACGAAGCATTACAGCTATTGATTTTTAACAAAACAATCCTACTCAAATGTATCTAACCTAACTATTTTCACTCGTTATTGTCTAAAAAACATACAGAGTTATCCAAAGATAGGCTTACTTGGCGCCAGCAGACAGCCCTTTTTTCTCCCACCTTGCTACTTGGGGTATTTTACATGCACAGTGCCAACTTCGAGTCAGTAAAATAATAATAAAAACAATAATTTAATGGTGGTATCCAAAACATTTAATTCAATTCAAGTATTATATTAGATACATTTTAAAACTTCAATGCACATGTATAATAAGCCCATTAATAATAAGCCTAGTGATAAGTCAGTCCCTCCAAAATGACTTATTTTGTGGTGGTAATTTTTCAGAAATTTGTGAAAAAATTTGCGATTTTTATATTTTATAATTTGGACATCACATTTACCATAATAGTATTATGTCAGATGCACAATAGTCATACATGACACAAATCACAAACATAAAGCTTGTTTATTTTGGTCTCATCAAATTAACTTTTAAAACAATCTATGGGCAATTTTTCTACCTGACCTATGTAAATATTAACAGCAGGTGTAGTAATTTATACTGTAGAACTGTGTGTAAATCCTGAGTTGAGGGGTCCTGAGCTGCAGTAGGCAACCAGTTACTTATAGTGCAGCGTTTTGCATGGCGTCCCCACTGCATATAGCTACGCAATACAAAGTGACCGTTCGAAAGGGAACTACTCGGTTACTATCGTAACCTCAGTTCCCTGAGAGTAGGGAACGAGTATTGCGTAGCCAGCCGCACTATAGTAACCTGGCAAGTTGTCATTGTCGCTTCAGTCGTTAAACTTGCTATAATGGCGTTTTTCGGGGACTAATATAGGCTAAGGCCGCGCCCCCTTGGCGGGCTCTGATGTGTAATGGCGTGATGCTAGCTCATTGGCGCACACGTCAGAGGCGCCCGCGCCATTGGATGTGCAGTTGCCGCAGCACAGCCAATGAGTGAGCCAGACACTCACTCTGCCGTGCAAAGCCAAAAGACCGTAACTTCGTTTTTGGTCGAAAATGAGTTATTTATATTTTTGGCACATTCAAGACCTTCTTTATCATGTGGATAAGTATCTTGAATCAATTCCGTTTTTTTATCGAAAAAATAATGATTTGTCTTAACAGTAACTTCCAAAAGCCCGTGAGAAACCAAGGCAGAACACCGTAACATCAGTTACGGCTCTTTGGCTTTGTTTTGGAACGCTCAAAGTACGAGTTACGGTACTCTGCCTTTGTTTAGCCGCGCGTCAATATGAAGTTACTGTGCCGGTGTTCTATCAAATAATGCTACCTACCAGATTGTACGGTTATCTGCCTTTGTTTTAATGTCCATTAAAATTAAAATTACGGTGTAGCCTGTGTACTTTGTACAGCTGCCATCAGTCGCTCTAACTTCTGATCTAACTTCTGGTCTAGTCTACAGTGTTTACAGTGTGCAATATAACATACGTAACGAGTTCTGATTGTGCCAGCGGTTCCTGTGTTGTGATTCGACAGCAACTTAGCACACGTTGCCCGGAAAGGTCACGCCTCTTACCATAACGTGGAGATGCATGCGCTCAGGCCAAACAAAGGTGATTTGACTCCGGGATGAAAATAACAGCGTCTCGACGACATGGCGACAAACACACTCTACAAACGCAACTCTTCCTCTTCTCCGTGGGAGCGCAACAAGACCACGCCCCCTTTTTTGTGTATTCCTGTGGGCGGAGGTTAGTCAAAAAACTGTTCTAGTGACGTCATTAAAGCAGGAAGTAGAGGGATGTAGTCCAAACCGGCCGTTCGCTGTAGGCTTTGAAAGGGGACTTCTGTTAAATAAAATATCTCGCTTGGCATTGAACTTTGAGCTTTATAATTTTACAGGTATTATTTATGCTCTCTAACAGCAACATTACACACTAACTAAAGTTGGAAAAATGGGATCACGAAGAACAGGACCTTTAAGGCGGGCGTACACTGTGCGATGTCTGTGCGATTTCCTACTCACACTGAACGAGTAGATCGCATGCGATGTAAAGCCAAAGCTCAGGATTTATGTGCTCACACTATACGGTCCGAACATAGAGCTGCGACTTCACTGCTCACACTATACGTGTGAAATATGCGCGAATCAGCGCGATAAACCCTTGTGCCGGGTTGCGCCTATAGGCGATATCATGTATCCAGAGATATT
The DNA here is from genome assembly GCF_951802725.1 of Rutilus rutilus. Classification (NCBI taxonomy): domain Eukaryota; kingdom Metazoa; phylum Chordata; class Actinopteri; order Cypriniformes; family Leuciscidae; genus Rutilus; species Rutilus rutilus. Next base: position 45,789,441 of record NC_140209.1, on the reverse strand, counting down.
GTCAAAACAAGCATCGGCTATCAATATCAAGATAATTTAGCATTTCCAATTTATGTATTAAATTATTATTAGTATTATTGTTTTATTATTATTATTATTATTATTAGGGAAGGCCTAGGCTACTTTTATTATTAAATTGATAGGCTATTATAATTAAATTGCCACGCAATAAATTGCGCATAACCAACGCGCTGTGAGGATAATAAAATATTACATAGAAGCTTACTCCTCCTCATTGAAAATTGTCTAAAACATTTAGGTCGATTACAATGAATTATAGGCACATAATTAATTATTAACAGTCTATAATATGTCCGAACACTGTAATAATTCATCTTTTTTTTTAGGATGGGATAATATATTTTTTTCAAATCTTTTGCGTTCACCCGAGAAACTTTGCGTTCCCACGCAAAACCTGTTTTGAGCTCGGACAGACACTTCCTGTTTAATGTCCCGCTGGCAGTGTTTCAGAGCTCCGTACGTTAATGGAGCGTTTCATAGTGTTTGAACTTGGACTCAAATATAAAGAAATGCGGTCAGTGCTTAACTCAAGGAGTTCAGTGAAGTTGGCAATATTCACATTGTACATTGCGTGGGAACGCAAATAACTTTGCGAGGGAACGCAAAGTTTCTCGGGGGAACGCAAAAGATGTGAATTTTTTTTTTTTATCCCATCCTAAAAATAATTCCACCACCACGTCCCTCGAGGATAGCACACGTACATCACGGAGACGTCTATTTGATGTGCGTGTTTACATCTGGAAGACGTATTTTTTAGAGTGTTTGCTCATCTGCAATACGTCTATAGGAATTTCCTATAGCGGCTCGTGACAGAACACAGAACGACCGAATGGACACTTTAATTTAAGTAATAAATCTCAAATGAAGATCGCTGAACAACTCCAGCTTACTTGTCTGTGTTTTGTTTTCAAATCATCCGCGCTTCTTCGGCAGTGTTAGGCGTGCCCAAGCGCATGGTTGCCAGATAATATTGAAAAGACTGGGTAGAAAACGTGTTCTTTTAAAGGAGACATATCATGCTTTTAAATTGTTCCTTTTTACATATAAATCATACATTTGTAGTCTATATAAAGCGGAACTGCAATGCTTGGGTCTGAATTCTTCATTATTATAGCTCCACAGGCCCCTTTTCTACCCCTTTTCTGATGTGCGTCTGAGAGCAACTCGTTTTGGTGCGGTCTCTTTAAATACAATTGAGACACTTCATACCCCGCCCCCTCTCCAGGTTGCAGAGGTTCAACTCCACCCCGTTCGGCCATTTTTGTAGTTTGATAGCAGAGATACGATTATCTAGCGGCACAGAAACTTTTTATTCACACGTTATTAACAAAATGTCAACAACGGAAGACTTGTCCAGCCAGCCTTACATGTTCGAGCCAGAGTCGGAGCAGGAGCGAGATGAAAATGAAGACGACGAACCTGTAGAATAACGTCTTCATATGGATGTATCGCACTGGTATGTACTGTATTTACACATGAAACTTTGGTCTTCCGACCTTTTACCACCGTGTCGATTTATTTTGATTAATATGTGCGAGGGAGAGAGAGCAAGACAGCGTCTAGTTTGGAGACGGTGATGTCTTGTTTACACTTTCGCCTGGCTCTGAAGAGAAAGAGTGAGCGCGCGCGCGACCGGGTCTCTCTCTCTGCTCGTTCTTTCAGTTAAACATGCGCCCTTGTCACAAGCGCGGCAGTTTATCTACATTAGACGGTGTAATGAAGCGTGTGGGTTACTACATCCAACAACCGAACATTTTAACTTACCCTCTCGTAACTTCTGCATCCTTTAGCTTGGACTACAAAATTGCAGCGAGAAATAAAAATGGCGGATTCCTCGAAGTGTTGGGCCGGAAGTCAATGTCCTTATTTGGCAGTTCCGCTGCAAATACTGTGACGTAATAGTTCAAAAAACGTCATAGATAATAGAAAAATCGGAACAGGTTGAAAAATATGACCAAAACAGAATATAAAGATATCAACGAAGCACCTGAAGAGAATAATTTCATATTTTCTGTACTTCTAAACACTCCAAATATACAACAAAATGCATTTAAGGGCTAAAAAAGTGCATTTGGCATGATATGTCCCCTTTAACAGAAAAAGAGCTCTGACTGGGGGTTTAAATTATTGAAATCTGGCAATCGTAGCATGAACACTCGTAAAAACAGTCTGCAATGTGTTGTCTCTTCCTTTATTTGACAAAAACAAATGGTTTTGGTCAAGTAAAAAAAAAAAAAAACACATTTCAGTCTCGTCTTTTTTCGTCAACGATATTGCATGTGTTGATATAGTCACAGTTATCGTTTAATGACATGGGTGTCGTCTCTCATCGTCTTGTCTTAGTCAAGGAAAAAAAGGTCGTCAACAAATATTTTTCGTCATAGTTTTCGTTGACGAAATTAACACTGCTACAGAGTGGTGAGTTCCAACAGAGGTGGCTGCGTCAGAGCCAAATATAGCGCATTTCAAAATAAAATTATTTTATCAGCAAATCGGTTTTGAAAATGGACGATACCGATAACCATAAAAATGCTTAATACCGGCGCCGATAATCGGCCAGGCCGATAATCGGTCGACCCCTAGTTATCATGTTTCTCACTTTAGAATACTGATCCAAATAATTAGTAGTTCCTTTAGAAGGATGTAGTAACACTTGAGTCATAACTAGTGGGTTACTGTTACCTTTTATTATAAATTATGTATTATTCATGTTAATCATGAACCTGTAGGGTGAATTGCCCTAATGTGGGACATTTTTTGCACTTCAGACTTCTGTGACATATTTCGATGTGTAACCAAAACATTAAATCCACACCCAATACCATTTTAAAAAACCCAGGATGTATCCTAATCAAATCAAAAGAGAAAATTCAGATAACCCATTCATAAGATAAATTATAGACATATTAGTGCTCTTATTGCAAGTCGTCTGAGAAAAACTGCAGCTTCCTAATGTGGGACAGAACGTGTCCCCAATGTGGGACACTGAAAAATCTATGATAAAACACCAAAAAATCACATTGATACATGTAGAATAGTAAAATCTTTTATTTTAGATTCACTGGAGAGTAGATTTAGGGACATTCCATGCCCTGGCCAACAGTCTCAGCTGAGGGACCCCACCATCCTCAACAATCTGCCTATACTCCTCTATGGCTCCTCTCATCCTGTCCTGCCTCCACTGATTAAGTTTCTTTCTCTTATCCTTTACCTGTTTCTGCCTCTCTTTCTGCATCTGACAATCTGTCCCTGTCTTTCTCACCTTTACCATTGTGATCTAAAATGCATTTCATTGAATTAATCAGATGCATAAAATAAAGTGGAATTGCTTTATTGGTTTTCTACGGCATTTTTAAATTCAGAGCTATTTTTCATTTTAAGTCAACTATACCTTTTACACATACATGACACATACATGACACACACAAAGAGAGAGAGAAAGAGAGATGGAGAGAGACACACACACGTATGTAGGCATGCACACGCACAAAAGAGCCTTCAAACCACCCTCCAAGAATAAAAAATTCACATGACTGTAAAAAATCTGCATTAACAGTATTGTAATATTGCATTACAAGACTAAAACCATGTAAATAACAATGTTTGTCCCACAAACCATGCCCCACCACACATTTTTGACTCAATGAAGTACTGTCCCACATTAGGCTGATCATACTGTCCCGGATTTGGAAACCACATTTCCTAATGTGGGACACTAAGAAATTTGATAAAAATATAAAATATATAGTTGATACGCACAAAGTTAGACTATTTTTTGATGGACAAACATTTCATAAGCATATTAGGCTAAAAAGTTGCAGGATTGCATTGTTTAAAATGTATTTAACTCCTTAATATCAAACTGGTTAAAACTCTATGTCACTGGCCTTCGGATGGTCTTCACACAAGGTGCCTCCTGTTTGATGATTGCTCCACCCTCAAATATTATTGGACATTTGATAGGTCATGTGATTTTGATCACATGACACCACAGCTTTGTCTAACCCATAGTTTCACTGTCATTCATGTATTTATGGGGGACCTACAAACACTAGACCTTAGGTGTCCCACATTAGGCAGTGTCCCACATTAGGGCAATTCACCCTATATAGTAGTCCTCTGAGAGGTATGAAAAAAATAGTAGTTACTGATTAGCTAATAGTGAACTACCACATTCAACTGAACGCTATTACTTACTAATTTGTTAATCGTTTCTTGTTAGTTAATAGTAGTTACTAGAATGTTAATAGTGCGTTACTCATTTGTTCCTGTGTAGTTATTCATTAATGAAGGAACAGTATTTTAAAGTGTTACCTGACTTGCTTTTAAATTTTGATTCATTTTGATTCCACTTCCTTACATTCAAATTTGAATCGCCATTCTACTTCTTGTTTGCAGCCTTAATTCAAATTCAGGAACTGGACTGGAATTTAAAAGTCATACTCAATACATGTTATTTCCTCATGTGACAACTAGCCCTGGCTTCCCCTACTCCCAGATGCTTACGAGTTTTCCAGCACTGTAAAACCACAACGCAATGTACAACAACTGCAGTTGTAAGACTCCTCAAATTGCGTTAAGTTAGAGCTGGTTGCACTAATCCAGCAGCATGCTTTACTCTCCTATCTCCTGTGCTTTCCTCTATGGAGAACTGAGAATGTGAGGACACAGAGCCTATCACATCCTATAAAAGGGATGGGGGATAAGTTGCACAGCCGGGGCGAAATGTTGGCTTTTCTGCCTACGGCCTTATCAGCCTCTTACAGCTGCGGGCCCAGAAAACCTGATTTCTGCGTGTTCCACCCTAGAGGACAGACAGATTCAAAGCAGCAGAACCTCCTCAATAAAACAGTGAGTGCTTGCAGTTTTAACTCTACTTAAATGCCATGACCCCTTAATTACATGCCACATTTTCCTTTTTGAAAAGAAGCGAACCATTTCATTTGTGTGACAATATTTGCAGACAGAAAAGTTCAGATTGAGACTATATGCTCCTGTCATAAAAACACAAATAAACTACTACTAAACAATCATTAGCAGTAGGGGTGTAACAATATATCGTGTCACAATATATCGCAATACAAAAATGCAACAATATGTATCGTGGATAGTGACAATATGTATCGTGGATAGTTCACCCAAAATAAAAATTACCCTGTGAGAAAAAATGTACGTTTTCAGAGTCATTAAACTACAATATATTATGTTGAATATAATGTATAATAATGGGGGAATATTAGTGGGTCCTGATAATGCTTATGTTATAAGCCTTATGTTACCAGTAAAAAGTGGCCTACATTATTTTAAATATATCTAGCCAGTGACAGAGTGCAAGCATATTCGTCTAAAATAATTCTGTATTTTCAGGTTCAGAATCATGAATATATTTATTCTGGTGTCACCATTGTCCAAGCCTATTCATTTACACCCACAATGTTATATCAAATTTAGCATTTAATCAACAGTACATTTTTTCATAACCTTTTATTATATGTCTTGGAGTATCGCAATAATATCGTATCGTGAGTTCAGTATCGTGATATGTATCGAATCGTGAAATTAGGGTATCGTTACACCCCTAATTAGCAGAGGTGCTAGCAAATGTCTATATGCTTGTCCATGTGGTTTCAAACAGCTAATGGTATATGGTATACAAGTGATTCTGGTTCAGCAAATATGGTTTATGCCTTTAGAGAGAAAAGAGAGAGAGAGAGAGAGAGAGAGAGAGAGAGAGAGAGAGAGAGAGAGAAAGAGAGAGAGAGAGAGATTTTAAATCTATACAGTTGCATTTCCCTAAAGAATGACTCTCAGCAGGTCGTTCAATACTTTGCTGTCTGTTGTGTTCATGAGTGAATTATATTATGACTACTATTTTGAAGTGTTGTGTAATGACTTGATGGGTAAACAAGATGGATGAAGATCTCATGTGCTGTATTGCTGCATACTATCTCCTGACAGATGCCACACTGTCCATTTAAAGTTGATTTTCGTTTTTCTTTCAATCATGATTTTGCTTAAAGCTACACTGTGTAATTTTTTAGTTGATTCTTAGCAAAAAACACTTAGTTCTTTCAAAAACATATGTGCTCATTAATGTATATTTACTTCTTTCAAGTAATAAAGTATTCTCGTAAGTTTATAATCTGCCATTGAAAGTACATACGGGTGAGGGGTTCGAATGCCGGTCGCCATGTTGCCCCTCCATCTTGAAACTACATTAGCCAAAGAGGGACATACCTGTAAATTCAAGCTTCGCCTTTTGCGCTTTACACTCAGTGACACAGAGACGAATGCGAGGGGGAGATTACTCGCGACTGCCGGCAAATTTGAAAGATTGCTGATGGAGGATTACGCCTATTTTCGAGGAGGACATGTAGCAGAGTCGCCAAGAAAGCGAAAGAGAGAATTAAAACGTCAACGCGACAGGCAAATCAGCAAGACCAAAGTCAATACTGGAGTAACTTTTCCCAGATGGAAAGAGCTCATGAGAAGCAAAGATTTTAAAACGGACGCCGAAGTTGCCTGCTTTCTTCTCGACAGGTAATTCAGCCTATTTGTGTAAATTCGAAGTTTTATAGTTGCTTGTCTAACCATAGCATGGTTGTGCATAACGCCACAACGACCTCTAGTATAACTTGCGTTACTTTTCCTCACGTCAATGGTGAAAAAGTATTGTTTACCTTGTAACATAAATCTGTGCTGCGACGGATCACAGGTGATAGTTTTAAAGGCGCAATTGGACGAAGTCGAACCGGAAGCCATGTTAATCTTGGAATAATACGGCCACCGTAGGAGTTAAAACGCCCTCGAAATTGAAAGGAACAGAAACTAATATTCACTGGGTAGTCATATACAATTTCACCACTAGATGGGGGAAAATATCACACAGTGTAGCTTTAAAAAACAAAACAAAAAAAACACTGAGCTTGTAAGCTGTAATAATTGCTCAGCGCAGGATATTCAATAAAGTCTTTACTTGGAAGCACACAGGAGAATACATGAAGGAGAATACATGAATCAAACTCAGAACTCATCTTACATAAACAAGACTGAACAAAGAACCAAGGGAACTAAGGGCTTAAATACACAGAGTGAGCTAATTAACTGGAACAGAAACAGGTGCGTAACTAATCAGAATCCATGGAAACAAACAAGCAAAGGGAACACAGGCAAACAGGAACTAAACCAGAACACAATGAAAAACAGACTACTAACATGATGCTGCATCTCAATTCGCCTACTTATACTACGCCCTAAAAGTGTGAAGAAAAAGTTGATACTTTTGAGTGTGTAGCAGAAGAGTAGACAAGCTTTGGGACGTACTAACACGTCATACAACTGCATCTTTAACGGTTGCTCTCTGTCGCATCCTGTCACAGTAAACTAGCCTGTCAATCATATTGTCACAGTTGAAATCCTCCACATTTAATTTAATTTAATTTCCTACCGTATCGGAGAGAAATGTTGATCTGCCGTCGTGGGTCTTTCATGCAGAGACTCTCCTCATATTAATGCATAATGATGCATTTAAAAGTTAATGGCCAAACGGATCTTTATAAAAGTCCACATTGTTATTGCAGATGAAATATAACACGGATAACTTTAAATAAATATTTTTGTATCAGGTTAAACTTTGATTAGTCACTCAAACCTTTATCTAAACCTCTCACCATCGGTCGCACATATTCACCATGTTTTATAGTTTAACACTTTTCACTCGTGTTTGTAGTTCCTCCTCCAAAGCACAGTGGGTTGTGGGAAATAGTAGCCTTTAGAGTTTAGAGCAGATGGAGCTGATGGAGGTGGAGACCCAGGCGGAGCCAAAGAGCCGATGAGACCAGGCGACACAGAAGGTCCTGGAAGCCAAGGTGGAGCCGAGGTGACGAGTAGCTGAGGTGGATACAGGGTGCTGGAGGACTGAAGCACAGCTGGTGGGACTGAGGACCAGGGCAGAGCTGGAGGGAAGGTGGAGCCTGATGTAGTTCAAGGGGTTAAGGGACAAAGCACAGCTGAAGGATGACGGCCACAGGTGTAGCTGAGGGAGGGAGTAGCTAAAGTGGAGCTGACTGGTCAACAGGCTGAGGTGGAGTACCAAGCTCAGTGACACAATGCGGGGACAGGAGATCACATGCCAAGGTGGAGCTGGAGACCGGAAGATCCGTGGGTGCATCCGCGCAGCATAGTGGAGCAAACAAAGAATGAGCAGAGGAACTGAACCAACAGAGGTGGGGCTGAGGACTTAGGTAGAGGAGGCAGAGGAGGGAGGCTAGAAGCAGGAGACTTGGAGCTGGGCGGGACCAACAGAGACGTGAGACTATGGGGATAATCATCCTCCAAATCCTCATCATATATTGCAGAGGACAGCTACAGCTCACCCTCAACGGAGGGAGTGTGGGAAGGGCTCCATTCCTTTCCTTCGAACACCACGAGCACGCCCACTGAAACGGAAACCACTGAAACTCTGTTGCCGGCTCACTTAAATGCCATTTTGTAGTATAATCAGTGAATTCATACTGAAAATTCCAACAAGAAGTGCATTTGTTAGTCGGATTGTGCACTTATTTAACAGAAAAATTTAAGTGTGTAATGTTGGACTTCATGCCCTCACAGGATTCTTATGTAGTGATAGGAATGGGACTAATAGACTCTGTTAGTCCCTCAGATCTTTTGACTATATATCTAGTTTTTCTACCTCTAGATTACACAGATGTGTCCACAGTCAATACAAATGCGCCTGAGTTACTCAATAACAGCAACAGATATTATTTGGTAATTCACCGCCACTGCCATGTCTGAAAGGCAATTGAGCAGACTTATTACTTCAATTTATGTTTTTAAATCACGTTACAGGACCTGTAACCCAATTTTCCTCTCAACACACATCACATCACGTACAACAGCCAGCCAGTTCTTCAGCATGACCTAGAGGAGAATGTGTGCAAATAGTTAGACAGGTGGTGCATGCTGGCGTGAGGAGTGTTAACCGCTGCCCCTCCGAGACCTTCAATCATCTGCACCATCAGCCCTGAATGAGTCATTTTCTGTGTGTCCATCATTTCATTACTGCAGGAAGAGAGCCACCTGTATTTCAGCACCTCCACTCAACACTACACCCATTCTCAGACAGATGGTGGGTGACATGTGATTGGGAAAGAGAAGGCTCTCGGAAATAAAGCAGTTCTGCTGCAGCGAGAAACCGCTCATTGTTCTCCTTCCTCATGAATGGCTCAGGATTGAGCGTGAAGTTTGCTTGTTCCTCTACAGACCTGGTTACATGATTTATTGCTTAAGTGCTTAAAATGTGCAGCACACTATCATTGCAGTACTATGGCCACATTTCATTAGCTTCTCCTTGAATTTCAGAGGCGCTGGAGCTCTAATCTCGTATCCTGACTTGGAAAAGATAATTATAGCAGAACCCTGACTTAGAAAGGTTTTGTTGCATGCTATGCAGGGTAAAATATATAGGTTATCCACTGGTAGATAACCATCCACAACGAATAGCTAATAATGACAAATTAGACAATAACACAGTTGAAATAGATCATTTTGCCTCCAGCCCAGTATTCATAAACCTGATTTGCACTCTCTCTCTCTCCTCTGCTCAGTTACAGTTAACTTAATCAGCCTGTAATGTTGCACAATTAATCATGTTAGAACATGTATGATGAATCCAAAAATATAACTCTGTAACGTCCAATTTGCATGATGTTTATGGATGTTATATCAGTGATGTTGTTGTGCCTGTATGTTAGGCACACCTTAGAATGCATAGGCAAGCCACAAAATACATATACTGTAAACACAAACATTTATGAAATAATAAATAAAATAAAGAATCATGATACAAGATACAATTAGATGCATAAATTATATAAATAGATTCCTGTTTTGTATTACATGACTTAGTTTAACAATGATAATACAAATTATTTACATAAATTGTTTATATAAAACCTCAGAAGTCTAACAAATGTAGAAAAATCTTTGGATTTAAATCTACTGATTTCAACAGGTTTGGGTGAGAGTTATATTATAGGAATAGTTAAGCAATATTCAACTTTTTTTTTTTTTTACAAGTAATACAAGATTTAACTCTTTTTTTTTTTAAACTCAGTTTAAAAGTACAATAAACTTAGCTGTATAAGTAATTTCAACTTAAATTATATTAAACTGACTTTAAAATTAGTTTAATCTTGTATAGCCTGTTAGGGGATTTACAGTTAAAGACGCAAGGACCAGATATGATTAATTAAGACCAGGAGTTAGAAGTGCAGTCAATTTAAGACAAGAGTCAGAATTATAATAAATTACAGAAAACTGTTACTGAAGATAGTTTGCAGTTTCATCAGGCAGAAGTCAGCTTCAAGACTCACAAGGAGTTCGTAGGCCACCCCACTTACATTCACAAAGATCACAGCAATTAATCCCTACACCAAGGTCTAAGCTACGGCATTGCTTAACATATATAAACATAGTAATTTTCCACACATGGACTGATAGGCAGTAGCACATCTCCATAGTCTGTATGGCTGCCACCAGGACCCTGAGTTAGGCACGAGTGGTCCTCCGAGGCAAGGCTGGACCGGGACAAAAAATTGGCCCTGGCATTTTGGCCCAGACTTGCCCACTATGATCATAAACACCACCCATCTTTGGACACCCTTGAATATGTATACCAACTCCTATTCCTTAAAACCACTAATGCCATGTAATGAGTGAGTAGGAATGAGTGAGAGTTAACAGATGAAATAACTCCAAAATTAAATGTAATAATACAATTGACCTCCACAGTGATGAATCCTAAAATAAGCTATAAGCTGCATTGGCATAGCAATACCAGTGTTTTCCACAGGATATTTAGTAAAACTGTGGTGGGTGGACCTGGGGCCTTCTGGAGGGGTTCGGGGGCATGCCCCCTCTGAAAGAAAATTGTGTGCATTTTAATGTAAAATTCATCAATCTGGAGCACTTTGAGAGTTAACGAGCTCCAACCCATATTCAGTGTGCAAATTGAACACAGAAAAACTCAAACTATTAGTCTCAGTCTACATTACACGAATACATAATAATAGTTATAATATTAATCCCATGACAGTAACAAATGCACTGAAAAATAAAGGAAACTTTCATAATTAGTTTTGTACTAACTTCTATACTTGACACACTCACTCATCTCTCCTTATCCTCCTCACTATCATCATCTGCCACAGGAGCTGATGAAGGTCCTTCTGCTGCAGAAAACATATCTGTTATTTTGACACATTTTACAGCGTCTGCTTGAAGGGCTTGTTTCTTTTTTTCACGCTATTTCTACCAGAAAGACTCGGGAGAATAAATACTGTGACAATTATACCTTTATTAACAGCCCAGCAAGCAATAAAGTTATTTGGCATAGGCCCCGTCCGTAGCTCGCAATCTGAGGGTCCGGACTCTGCATATCCTGCCTGAAGACGAAGGCAGGGGCGCAGCCAACCCCCTGTGAGGTATGGGAAGGGACCATCCTGGTGGTGGTGGTGGGGAGGATGGAGGGAAGGAGGATCCGTCTTGGAGGTGGTGGGGAGGATGAAGGTGAATGGAAGCGTCAGCATCTGCGAACTCAAACGTGTGTAAGTACCAATCTTTTATACCACGAGTATTAGAATATGATTGGATAGATGAGAAGGTAAAGTGACGTAACAATTGAGTCTTCCCGGCAGAACTTATGCTAAAGCTTTAATTTTTCTGCACATTCCTTGCGTTTTATTCTCCATCTCTCTGACTATTTTGACAGAAACACACTGACACGGCACGTGCGCGTAGAGCCCAAAGGAGGATGTGTTTAAAGATGTGATTGGGCCAGCCCAGTGTCAATCAATAAAAGAACCAATGGGCCGCTGATCTATGTGTTTCATGGTCCGATGAATGGGCCCCTGATGTACGAGTTTTATTGGCCGTTAAGACAAAAATATATATATATAATTATTATTATTTTATTTTTTTTAGATGTATCGGCCCAAAAAGCAAGTCGGCCCACCGGGAAAGTGCCCGGTCTGCCAGATGGCCAGTCCGCCCCTGCTCCAAGGTCACAAGACTGTCTCCATCATGTCGAAAAAAACAAGTCGGTCAATCTCCAATAATACCACTTGTTCCTTAACCTGTAACCAAGAATATAACACACACACAGACTAGAGATGCGCGGATGGGCTATTATTTTATCCGCAACCGCATCACAAAAATCATCATCCGTCCGCCATCCAGCCGCACCAACGTTTTTGACCAATTTTCAAAACCGCACCCGCCCGTCATCCGTTGATTTGTGTATACATATATTTTTCATTTGATTGGTTCAACCGCCCGCCACCCGCCCGAATTTAATAAAAATATTATTTTTCGTCACGCCATCCGCCCAATGAGTCCGCGGCTGTAACCGCCAACCGCGCATCTCTAACACAGACACACAGCTTCTTCAAGGTTGGATTTGGTCAGGCTCTAACTATAAACAGGAGAGTCTTCTCACAACATCAAGATAACATGTTCTTTCTCTCAAGGAGAGTACACTTTAATCTAACAGTAAAGACTTTAGCCAAGAAATGGTCACTATTGGTTCCAATGACCCTTATATGTTTTAACATGTTGAAGACCTTTCTCAAACAAAACGAGTCCACACTTACTTTCTGGAGGCCGAGCTAAATGAGCAAGCACTGTAACTGCATTCCTGGCATGGGACCCTTCAGTCACCTCTTATATATTTAGAGAATATACATGAAAAGAACATTTTCGATAATCACACTGGTAAATTCTATAACAAAGTAGAATTGCATAAGCTTAGAGAAGTCATTCAACTCATTTAATATTTAGATGGAAAAATATTGATTAATACCTTGATTATAATCACTCATTAGATATATACTGAAGCAGCAGTGGATTCCGAAATCCACCCCTTCAAACATTTGATGAGTAATGTAGTACATAAGTAATGTAAAAACATTTGTTGTCATCACTTATTGATCTTATAATTTTTTACAGTGTACAGCCTAGTTGATTGTACTTAAAAATTTAAGGCAGGAACCTTTTTTTTATTTTTATATACAGTGTATAGGATATTATTCTTGATCCACAACCATTTGTGATTCAAATAAGGCCACTTTTCATTATTTTACGGTAATCAGAGCACAGAACAGTAACACAAGACTGTATGAAATGGATCCAAACAGATGATTGCTCAGAAATGAAGGAAAAGATGACCACTTTGACTGCAGTTATAAGGAAACTGGATGCCTGGTGTAGGTGATTTGGACGACAACCTAATTTGCATATCAAACTTTGCAATACATATTTATACTCTCATAATTCTTTCATGCTGATACTGTTTTTTTTAAAGTCCAGATATTGCAAAGCTCTTTCATTATTTAGTCATAAACATTATTAATATTCAAAATAAATATTACTTGGAATAACTTGGAGGGTCACCTTTTCCAAACCTTCCTCTTCAGCTGTCTCTCCCTTTTAAGACAAGTAATGGTTTACATCTGATCTGACAAATTAGCTTTTTCAGCCTTTCTCTCATTAGCATTTCAAAAGGTGTGATTGCCTCTCCGATCTGTGATAAAGGCAGGAGAGATTACGGAAGGGTTTTGGAGAAAGGTTGTGCTGCCAACTGGTTCCAAGAAGAAATCACTTCTGACAACAGCACTGCTCTTTGAAGAGAGTTTCCAGGGATTAAGGCTGTAGGAACTCTGCCTCCCCGCAACCTTGTTTAATGCAGGTCAGCACACAAGAGTCCCTATATGATGTTTTTGAGTAACGTTTGAGTAAACCTATGCTACTTGACTGAAGCTTCAATAAATGAAAGGTTGAATGACCTTCAAATGGTGTCAGAAATTCCCCTGCAATGAAATTGAAGGAGTAATTGTCAGGTTTAAGCTTGAAGCGGAGTTAGATTCAATAGAGAGTGAAACAAGTTTATTGAAATAATATTCAATGAGTGAGAAACAGAGTTCAAGTCCGAAGAATGGTTGGTCCATGGTACAGAGTGGCGCAGGGACGCAATGAGCAACATCCAGCATGGTACTCCTGAGGAACAAGCAGGATCCAGGAACAGAACACCGACAGGAAACACGAGGACGAAAACCCAGGGACACGAACAGGACCAGTCTAGATCACAAAAACCCAATGATCTGACAACAAGGGATGGAAATCACAGGCATTAAATAGCTGAGCTAGATGAGCCGCAGCTGGCGTTGAAGTGATCAGACAATCAGCAGACACACCCACAAGCAATCACACACACACACACACACACACACACACGCACGCACGCACGCACGCACGCACGCACGCACGCACGCACACACACACACACACACACACACACACACACACACACACACAGGACAGAGAATGAGTCACTGAATCCATGAACCTTGACAGTAACCCGTTCATGAATTTGCATAATTAGGTTTTCAATTATTGTGAACACAATTCTTTTCTTGCTTATACTTTTCTGGCCAACATTTGACCTTTGTATTGCAGTGGTTGCAATGTCTTCTTACTGATTAATGACATTCCTCATTTTTAAGTGTTAAATTAATAAATGTGGTTGTAGTAACTGTATCTCATAGACCAACATTTTTTTACTCTTATATTTACAAATGCGATCATTTACTGGTTGGCCCAGATAAACTGAGATTTGAGTGGTAGCATTTACAGTTGTAATCAAAATTATTTAAGGGCTCCATTTAATAAAAACTAATCAATGGCGTCATTAGTTGCATCAGGTGTGCTTGAGCTACAACAAATGAAATACTTGAGTGTCACATTTGACTGCATGTTAGAAATATAAGTTAAGAGAAGATATAATTGCCCTTCACAAAGAAGAAACAGGATACAAAAATATAGTGAAGGCACTAAATGTTCCTAGAGAGACCGTTGGAAGCATAGTTCGCAAGTTCAAAGTTAAAGGGATACTCCACTTTTTTCGGAAATATGCTCATTTTACATCTCCCCCAGAGTTAAACAGTTGAGTTTTACCGTTTTAGAATCCATTCAGCCGAACTCCGGGTCTGACGGTACCACTTTTAGCATAGCTTAGCACAGATCATTGATTCTGATGAGTCCAGTAGCATTTCTTTCAAAATGACCAAAGAGTTTCAATATTTTTCCTATTTAAAACTTGACTCTTCTGTAGTTAAACCGTGTACTAAGATCGACGGAAAATGAAAAGTTGCGATTTTCTAAGCCCATATGGCTAGGAACTACTCTCATTCCGGCGTAATAATCAAGGAACTGTGCGGCTGTACCATGAGTGCAGCAGGCGTAATGATATGACGCAGCGCCTGAAAATAGGTCTAATAGGTTAGACAAACTTAGTCCCGGTCACGTTGGAAGAAGTTACCGAGCTGGGGACTATTTTCAGGCGCTGCGTCATATCATTACGCCTGCTGCACCCATGGTACAGCCACACAGTTCCTTGATTATTACGCTGGAATGAGAGTAGTTCCTAGCCATATAGGCTTAGAAAATCGCAACTTTTCATTTTCCGTCGATCTTAGTACACGGTTTAACTACAGAAGAGTCAAGTTTTAAATAGGAAAAATATTGAAACTCTTTGGTCATTTTGAAAGAAATGCTACTGGACTCATCAGAATCAATGATCTGTGCTAAGCTATGCTAAAAGTGGTACCGTCAGACCCGGAGTTCGGCTGAATGGATTCTAAAACGGTAAAACTCAACTGTTTACCTCTGGGGGAGTTGTAAAATGAGCTTATTTCCGAAAAAAGTGGAGTATCCCTTTACAGTTTTTTTGGATTGCTTACACACTAAAATTAAAAGTAGTACACTATTAGCAAAACCTTACACTCAAGAAGCAAAACATCAGCCCATATTTGCACAACTATAAGCACATTGTCAACCTCACACTTGTTGCAAAACTCTACACACAGTGATTTGCAAAACACTAAACACACTTAACATACATTACACACAAAAATCTATCATTAAGTCACTTCCTTGCAATACCAAAGCACTAACTGTCAAATTACCGCACCGTCCAACCAATTGGTTCAACACAGTCATCAGGTGTGCAAACACTTGTTTGCTTAATTGTAGACACACCAATCAGGTGTATAAGCACTATAAAAAGCAGCAGTCATTCAAGAGTGCAAGTTTCTTACCAAGGTGACTTGCTAATGACAACATTGCCTACGATGTTGATGAAATTCTCTGGCCAGATCCAGCTAGGCGAAGAGACAATGTGTAGGTTTTTTTTTTTTTTTTTTTTTACAGTAAACTTCCAGTACAATACGTAAAGTGACATTTTGTTACAGTAGTATGAATCTCCATGTCAACATTTTGGGCGTGTTGAGAAATAAATGAGTTTCTTCACTATGCAACATTGGTCTTGTGTAGTGTTTGGTGAATTTACATTATATTTGTACTTTGTTGATGGTACCCATACACAAAAGAAATTTATTTGAAATATATTTTCAGAGTATTTTTTGGAATATATGCAAACATTTGAAATTGGCCCAATAAATATATTTCACACTTAACATCATATATTTTTTGTTATATTTCAGAATATATTTCAATGTACAATATTATTTTCTGTATGGGTCCCCAAAAGTGTCAAAAATAAATGTGGCATATATTCAAAATACATTGAAATATAACAAAAATATATGATGTTAAGTGTGAAATATATTTATTGGGGCAATTTCAAATATTTGCATACATTCCAAAATATACTCTGAAAATATATTTCAAACAAATTTCTTTTGTGTATGAGTAGCATACTCTAATCATAGGGAAGTAGAAGTGCTAAAAGTGTTTTAGGTTTATCACAGCAGAGTGTAACTCGTGAAAACAGAGTATAGTAATGTGAAACGTGTGTGTTTCATATGGTAACAAAGTGTGGTTTTTAAACAGAAGTGTATAGTTTTTACAAGAGTGTTTAATTATGCAAAGGATCTGTAGTGTTTTGCTAATTGGGTGTGTGGTTATGCTAATTGTGTGTAGTGTTTTGAAAACACGGGCCCTGTTTTGAAAATCGTGCTTAAGCAATCCAAAAAAACTGTAAAGGAACAGTGGTCTGGTACTTGAAACCTACAGCGTGTGGAAGGCAAGATGGATTCTATGAAGTATCAGGAAATTGTAGGAGAAAACGTCATGCCATCAGTGAGGAAGCTGAAGCTTGGGTGTCATGGACCTTCCAACAGGACAATTATCCCAAGCATACCTCAAATTCCACTAAGGCTTGGTTGCAGAAGAAGTTTTGGAAGGTTCTACAGTGGCCATCACAGTCACCTGACTTGAAACCCATAGATAATCTCTGTTGGGATTTGAAGAAGGCAGTTGCAGCACACAAACCCAATAATATTACTGGAGGCCATTGCTCATGAGGAATGCTCACCCTTGCTGCTGCATTCTGGATGCCCGCTAAGAAAGCATTACAGTAGTCCAGTCTGGAGAGAACAAGAGCTTGGACAAGAGTTGTGTGGCCTGCTCTGATAGTAAGGGTCTAATCTTCTTAATGTTGTATAAAGCAAATCTGCAGGACCGGGCCGTTGTAGTAATATGGTCTGTGAAGCTTAACTGATCATCAGTCACAACTCCAAGTTTCCTGGCTGTCCTGGAAGGAGTTATGGTTGACTAACCAAGCTGAATGGAGAGGTTGTGCTGAAGTGTTGGGTTGGCTGAGACCACAAGCAGCTCTGTCTTAGCAAGGTTGAGTTGAAGGTGATGGTCCTTGATCCAGCAAGACATTTCTGTCAGACAGGCTGCAATGCGAGCAGGTACCGTTGGATTATCTGGCTGGAATGAGAAGTAGAGTTCTACTTAATAATAGATACATTTTTCTTTGAACTTTTTCATAGACCCCCTTGCACCCCTAAGCATGATATTATAAAGACAACAATAAAATATGTATTTATAATTTTTTTTCCACTGAACTTTTCCACTGACCCTCTGATGCTTCCAAGGGGTCCTTAAACCCAGTATGAAAACACCTGATAAATTACTCAATCATTTTTTTTTATCATTTAGACCATTTCGACTGGATCTTGGATCTTTTTTGCAAATTGTCTTTTCCATAGTTTTTGCCCCATTAAATAATCACATTAAAAGATTAAGGATTAAAAGGATTTTGACAAAAGTAAAACCAATTTTGCTTCAGAAATAGGCCTAGTTAAGGTTCTGCACTATTTCTATGTTAGCCATTATGAATATTTAAAATTTGTTTTTGTGTATTTATTCATATTGGGGTGGGGGTTATGGCACAGTGATAAACTCAGAAACTTAAAAATGGCACTTCATGACAAAAAGGTTGCCGACCCCTGTTCTAGACTAAATATGAGCATGCATTTAGTCATCCCACTTGCACAAAAACAGATTCAGTATAAAAGTATAAAAAAGACAACAAGTGATATGTCATCATATCACGACCATTACAGTGTCCGAAGTAATTCTGCATGCTCAAAGTGTAGTGTGACTGCAGCTTGAGGCTTATTCATTTCCCTTTGGGTGTAAAAGGGCCTTTACATTTGCTGTTGTCCTCATGAGCATTTTTTTGTTATTAAAGCAAGCCCAGGTGAGAAAAACGACATCTATTAATTACTATTTTTAGGAAGTCACGCAATATTGTTACGCATTCTCTTAAAAGTAACTTTCCCCATCACTGGTTACAACAATTAACTATAAACAGTCCAATCATGCATTCTAATCATACCGGGTATGCAGATTTTTTTAAGGAGAAATTTACAGTGATCACAATGGTCAACACACAGGTTTCTCCTCTTCTGACTTCACTGTGTGTGGCAGACTACTGCCACAGTGCTAAACTTACACATCCGACACCCTTACTAAAAGCCAAAATAATCTTATCACCAAGAATTACAGACAGCAATCGTGCTGACAGCCATCTCTGAGAGTTGAAGTTAACTATTCAGTATCGGTTTTGCTTATCCTTAACAGACAGATGCTCTCTCCTCTTTTGCCCACAGGCTCCGTTCCTGCTGGACACTGATAAATCACAGTCACAGTTATTGCAATTTGCCGGGAAAGACAAGAGCTGACGCAGACTGAATCGCTCCCCGACGAGTAATCTGCACTTTGTGGGCAGTTGAAAAGAATATGATAACCCTGACGTCACCTCAATTTCGAAATTCCCCGCTCCCTGCTGCCTGCTCCCACATCTTGACAGAGGTTGCTAAGGTTATAAATGATCCACAAGTCTGTGCCTTTTTCGATAGGGCCGTATTATTATTTGAGGTACACTCTGATAGAAGGACAGCTAATGTGCCCCATATGTGAGCTAAACAAGCACAAAGGCTTCGCACATAGGATGAAGAAATCCTGAACTCACTGATACCTTGATTGTGTGAAGTAGTTTGTATTGCAGCTCGCAACTTGAATTCATATAGAAGAGGCCAGAGTTCACATCCACTTATTTCTCAAACATTTGCTGAGACAGGTGTGCAAAACAGTAAATGATCCCTTTTGATAATCGTACATCTGCAGAACACATGCTAACATTGCACAGCATCATTTGTCCTCCGCAGTTTAGCTGCCAAGAGACTTCTTTGTTGACAATCAAACACCTGCACAACCTAGCTTTTCTCTTTTTGTTTCCTTATATTCCTACATTATCTTCCAAGAATCGGTAAAACAAATACTTTATGATGGGATGTCTGTGATATCAAGATCCCGCATCCAATTTTAAATGTAACGCTAGAGGTAAGGTATAGAACACCAAATAGTATAAAGCAGAAAATATGTTCACTGGCACTAACAAAAAGTTCAATAGAAACTACATGGAATAAAAACTCTAATAATAAAACAAACCCTGCAGATCTGCATCTAATAAGTTAAATGAGAACAGGGGGCACAAAGCTCAAAAGCTGCGTTCTGCTCTGTTAGTACATTATGACACAGCAGACAGGGGGTTAAAGATATACACAAAGTCCCTGGAGTCTGGAAGAGAATCAGTCGCTGACATTACAGGCGACAAACAAAATATGGTCAGCAGATAAAACTGCTTTTTTTCTGATCTTTGTCTGTGGTTATCCTGGTTTCAGACCCATGTACAGAGCCAGCTGCATTTGTACACAGCTGATTGCATTGAGTGATGCTGGCAGAAAACAGAAGCAGAAAACCCTCTACATTTACTGAAGAAATAACAGTAACACAGAGAATTATATTTGAAAGGAGAAAATAAACAATAATAGCTCAGCCAAAAATGAAGTCATTATTCACTCACCCTCGTAAAAGGAGAATTTGTAAAGAATATCAGACCCAGTGATCTGCCTGCAGTGGTTTTCAAGTTAACAGCTCATCTGGAGTGAAAGATTAACAGTGAATAATGACTTAAATTTCTGTTCCTCACACAAAGCTATCATATGACATCAGAATACATTTAGTCACTTTTGGGATTTGAATAGCTTTTGTCACTAGCCATCGTATGCAAGACTTCTGCTTGAAAATGCATTAACTATCAACAGAAGAAAGTAAAGGAAATGAAGGTGAATAAAATATGACAGAATTTTCATTTTTTGGTTGAACTAGCCCTTTAAAGACAAAAAAAAAGAAAAAAAAAAAAGAAACCTGCCTGACAGTATAGGTTTTGTGTGCCATCAGGCTTGATAAAACAGTTAAATAAGTGGACACAGTGCATTCAAAGCATGAGAGGACTTGTTTCGCTTCACTGCTCTGATGTGGAATAGAAAGACAGCTGCAGTCTGCTGTTACTGTAAAGAGCATTACAGCATTTTCCTATTTCTATCCACCTTTCGAGATGGATTTTCATATTTTAAGATTGAAAGTCCTGGTTTGGGATATGAGTAAAATCCAAACATATATCCATAAACACATTTGAAAAGTAGCAAAAATAAAAAATGGATGTGACCTTTTTTTATGTGACATTTGTTTTAATAAAAACATAAATTTATGTAACATAAAACCCAATGTTGAAGAAAACCCCAGTGGAATTATGAGAAATGAGACTAAATTAAACAAAAGATTAACACTTGACAGGCACATTATGGTAATTGTCAGTGTTTGACTGCAGTAATGGTGGTGGCATCAGAATTCGTGTCTGTTATCTTTTCACTTTGTCCTCTCATGGCCTCCACTTGTGAATTCAAAAGGGATAGAAGTAGCATAAATACTGGAGCTTAAAAATTTGATTGAATCTCTGGAGGGCAACAAATGGGACGAGGAGAAAGGGATATAACTTCATCTACCTGTCACCATTTCTCTCAGGGAAAATCAATCACAATGAAAAAGGAGGGGAAATTGAGATGGTAACATATTATTTGTCCTTCTCTTCTTCCTCAGGAAGCATCATCTGTCAGGATCTCCAGTAAAAGGCCCGATAAACTATTTGCAGGGTAGATCAGAAGATGAGGACTTGGCACAGGTTGAGGGCTGGACCCTAACACTCTTAACCTAAGACAGGCTGTGTAGTTAGAGACAGTCTTGGGTTTGGGGGGCTACAAAGGGAGAATGATGTGAACAATAGTCATGCGTGATCAGGGGGAGAAGTAAGCTGGAGGTCTGATCATTGTTACAAAGATCACTGGGCTCAATGGGTTCATGCAATGGTTGATATAATTCAAAGGCAGCTGGAACATGTGATAAGTCACTTCTGTCATGGCAAGTCTGTCAAGATATTACTATTCCAGCCATGTAGCGTGAACATAAACCATCTGTCAAAGCTTATCCGCACACAGTGTGTACAAATTGCACTGTTGCTTCAGGCTAACCTGAATCCACTTGTATCAAAAATTCTGAATTAAAAAATTCTGAAATTAATCTAGTTTGGGGTCGGTAAGGGGTCTTCTGCTCACAAATCAAGGCTACATTTATTTGATCTAAAATGCTGTAGAAACAGTAATATTGTGATGCATTATTACTATTTAAAATAAGTGTTTTCTGTTTTAATATGTTTTAAAATGTAATTAATTCCTGTGATGTCAGCTCGATTTTCAGCATCATTAAACTTTAAGGTCACAAAACTATGGACTTTTGGTAGTACCTAGAATAGCAAAGTCCACTAAAGGAGGTAGAATGTTTGAACTTTTATCTCCTATACTCTGGAATAGCCATCCCAATAATATTCAGGGCTCAGACACACTCACCCAGTTCAAATCTAGATTAAAGACACATCTCTTTAGCCAAGCATTCGCATAATGCATCTCAAAATCTTGTACTCTGTTATATCAGATCAGATGCACATGATTATCTTTTGCTTGAAATGTCATGAAAAGCACCTATAGTAGGCTAATTATTCTATATTTTCTTTTCTGTTTCTACCTTGGGATGATGATCTCAAGGTAACTAGAGATTATGCCAGCTCCAGTTTGTATCCTGCCTCTTTAACATGCTCATTGTTTTTGCTTATTGTCTTAGAACAATCTATCCATCCATCCATCCATCCATCCAGCCATCTGAATCTCAATTCAAATTAAATGTAATTTTTTTTTTAATGCTGCATCTTTCAGCCAGCGAGAAACCCAGCTCATCTGGAATGCACCAAGCACAAACAAACACTCCTTCAACCTCCTAATATTGTAATTGGAAGATAAGAGCTGCTCCATAAGTGATGAGCATTAGAGAAGTACAGCTGGCACATGGAAGCAGGCAGGCCGCGTGGATGTGCAGCCAGTCAGGCAGAAGCTTCTTCGGATCACTCTTCTTCCCACTCCCTCTGATTCTTTCTCTCTCTATCTCTCCCTCTCCCACACGTTCTGTCTCTCTGCAAGAAAGAATATGCCTCGCTGCATTATCACGCGACGTCACCGAGAGCTACGCAGATGATTCATAGTGCAAATTATTTTGGGTGAAAAGACAGAAGTTGTCTGTGATCTGATGTGCTATTTTTCAGCTAGTCATTTCTATGTATATTCTGCAGAGTTTTTGATCGGCAAAATTAAGTGGACACCCCCTTTGTAATTAACGGTTTTGGCTAGGCTTCTTAACTCCAGGGATGAAAATCGTAAAGAATTGAAGGATTCCTCTTAATGATTCTAGCTTAACAGTGCCATTAATGATTCTCTAAGTACTTCTAAGGAATAAATATTTGGAATAAACAAATACATTTCTTATTGCATTTACTGCCCTCAGCAGTCTGTTGCCAAATGAGATGAGATCATTTCAGATACAATTCTTTGAAAAGTCTTGTTTACAAAGACTTTTTGACGACTCTTCATAAATCGTAAAAAAAAAAAAAAAAAAAAAAAAAAAAAAATTCCAACAACTGACCTTAACTATACCAAGTAAAATGCTAAACTCCAAAAAAGTAATTATTCATTAAAGGGATAGTTCACCCAAAAATTAGCCCATGATTTACTCACCCTAAAGCCATCCTAGGTGTATATGACTTTCTTCTTTCAGACGAATACAATCGGAGTTATATATATAAAAAGAAAAATGTCCTGGCTCTTCAAAGCTTTATAATGGGAGTGAGTAGATGTATGTCTTTAGTCCATCAGAGCGCATCCATTCATGATAAAAGTACTCCACGCAGCTCCAGGGTTTAATAAAGGCCTTCTGAAGCGAAGCGATGTGTTCGTGTAAGAAAAATATTCATATTTAAAACTTTATCAACTAAAATAACTAGCTTCTGGCAGACGGCCTATGCAGGTCGACTTACGCCAAAAAGAGTAACACATGACAATGTATGACGTGGGTCGTAGGAGTAACGTATAAACTTTGACGCTTCTCGTGGTTCAAACAAACAGGACTGATCAACTGCGTTCGTCATTACATTGTGTGTCAAGTTCAAGGGTTACTCTTTCGCCGTAAATCAGTGCATTCGGCCCTTTGCTTCGCTTCACTTCAGAAGGCCTTTATTAAACCCTGGAGCCGCGTGGAGCACTTTTATCATGAATGGATGCACTTTGATGGACTTCCAAAGACATACACTGATTCACTCCCATTATAAAGCTGGGAAGAGCCAGGACATTTTTTAATATAACTCCGACTGTATTTGTCTGAAAGAAGAATGTCATATACACCTAGGATGGCTTCAGGGTGAGTAAATCATGGGCTAATTTTCATTTTTGAGTGAACTATCCCTTTAAGTCATTCATTCATTTGGAACAGGACTGCCTTGGTCCCAGAAGGTGTGTTCGACTTGAAGCGGCGCTGATCAGACAGATCAGTGTATGACATCAAAGTGATTCAAAAGTATATGGAGCCGTCTACTCTCTAATCGTATCACGGTACTTTGATGTTGTACACTGATCGGTTTGTGCAGCGCCACTTCGAGACAAACACACACAATCTGTTCTTGATTCACTAAAAAGAATCGGATCATAACAGTATTTTGTTTTTTGTTTTTGGCAAAAAATGGCATATTACACTGGATCAGACTGGGAGCACTGTATGTTTTGATTTACCAAAGAAAGAAAAAAAGAAACGTCCGAGAGGAATCAGTTGTTAGGGAATCGGACAAGCTTCCCAGATAGCAATGTGACATTGATACAATGTTGAGTTTTGATCCAAACCATAATTTTGGTTGAAATTGACATTTCAATGTTTAAAGTTTGTTGGTTCAGGTTTGAAATTTTGATGAAAGCCGACAGCATGGCTGTGACATTGAACTAACAGTGGCTACGTTTACATGCACAACTTTTGTTTCAATCGGACTGAATTCATTCCGATTGATGAATCTGAATGTAGTGTTTACATGAACGCTAAACATGTGATCGGGTTGATGTGCGCTTTTATGTCACAAGGTTAGTGTCATTATAAGGAGAGAGCACATTACACCGGTTTTATATACACCGGATACAATTGGACTATACACACGCTGTATGTTTATAAATCACTAACCGTTATATTTGTTAGTCATTTTTCTTTCTTTTTTTCCAACAAACCAACTCAGTTCCATTCAGTATCAGCGGAAAAATGCACATTCGGAAATGATTCTGTATATTTCTAACAGATAGAGCCAGCTCTGAATAGGATCACTCTGTTTTCAGGTGTTTTGGACAAATATGCCTATGCAAAGTATGTCAATGGACTGCATCTAATGATCAAGCTCATTTTAATAATCTGGCTTGCACTGCAGACATCTATTAAATTGCATATAGATTAAAATCAATATCCTAATGTATGGCCTGTTAGAAAAATAGTTTGAGTTTTTTTTAGAAGAGCTTATAAAGCTTGATGTCATTTGTTCAGTCCAGCTTTCTGGCTTCCACCATTAGTCTTTAATTTCCCTAATGTTGTATTTCATTAGTCACTTCATTGAACACTGCAGGTTTGTCCATTATATATTTTTTGCTCTAATATAACAACTTTTTGACTTAAAATATTCAGATGGCATTGCGCGTTTTTGTTTACCAATTACATTGAATGCATTATGAATTGTATTTTATCTTCGAGTTGATGAAAAGACTGACTGCCTTGAAAAGTGAACTGCCTTGGCTCAGGTAAACATGTGCGGGTGTGAGTAGTTGACTGTCTTCCAGATTTAGAGTGTAGTGTGGAGTGGACATAATGTTCCAGTTGTCAACAATGTGATTTAAAGGACCCTGTATACACTAAATTCTCCTCAAGTCTTTCTGGTTTCCTATGGCATTGCTCCATGAATTAAACGTTGATAAGTCCAAATGCTGTGCCTTGTCAAACACCATTTTTGGTTTCAGGCTTTAGGCTTGTAATCTTGCAAAAAACACATTGTTTCAGGCATTAGGTCTGGTGTCATCCTCCATGTGTAGACCTGCAGAGCCCCTGTCATCATAGAGTTTTAATACAATAACAGTTTGACCTCTTGCTGTTAACCAATTTTTGTTCTTTCTCTCTGCCTGTCTGCTTTCATTTCTTTCTTTTGACATGCATGGAGGGGCTAGGGAATAGAATAACAAGAGAAATTCATAAATTATAATATATGCAGCACTCTGTGGCAAACATGCCGTTTGACAATGTGCATCAAAGCATCTGTTACCTCAGCATGTAAATTAAGTTAAAATATTTTTAAGTTCTCTGTTTCCTGATTTTTACCTCAGTGTGTTCTTCCTCCCGTTGATGGGCTGACCTTACCTTCATGCTGCTAATGGCGCACATTTGCACTCTGCCATGATGCCCGGGGACATTTGGAGATAGAGATAGACAAAAATTATTACAAGGGAAAACAATACCAGGTAATTGCCCACATCACCGCACAGATACAAACAGCTCACATCCGAACAAACAGCTTTGTGGTGCCAAATACAGATTTTTGCTGGTAATTGCTTAATTGTTATTCCTCTCAGTTTTGTGCAGGCTCATGCTTTTCTGAGGCGGTCAGAGCAAGAGCAGTGGCTCTCCTTGAGATGATGTCTTGTGTGTTTACAGTCCTCAGGCTGTCACAGCAGATATCCTGTGGAAAAAAAAATAGCTTAAGCTTATTTAACAGTATTACTTGCACAATGTTTTGTTTTAGTAATAGTTTTTGTCAAAAATGTACATTCATCAATCAATATTTTGTCATGTCATATTCATTCATTTTAGTGTGTTTTATTCTGACTGAAATGAGAAAACAACATTTTATATGATGCAAAAGAGCAAGATGGCAACATTGTAAATGTCCATTTAAAACTCATGATTTGGT
This sequence comes from Rutilus rutilus, assembly GCF_951802725.1. NCBI lineage: Eukaryota > Metazoa > Chordata > Actinopteri > Cypriniformes > Leuciscidae > Rutilus > Rutilus rutilus. Next base: position 45,762,845 of record NC_140209.1, on the reverse strand, counting down.
TCGATACTCGATACTGATCTCATGATACAATACTCTTATGATACTTTGAACAAAGTCAAAATAGAGATAAAATGGCAATTTTTTAAATCATTACTTCTAACACTTATGGTAAGGTACTGTTCATTAAAATGCTAAATTCGGTATTACATCAGGAGTGGACTTGAATAGAATGGAACTTGGTCCTTCTCCCCCATGCAAATAGGGCAATGGTGACACCAGAATAGAAATTCAAAATAAAAATAAAAGTAGTATAATTTTATAAAAACATTTAAGATATCTTGGAAGTTAGTGCAAACCTAGTGTCGCGTAGCCAGACCTTCAGATTGACGACAAAAGGTCTGGACTACATCACAGCTTTCATTATTCAAGGACCACCCAAGAGACCGACATGTAAAGCAACCAAAATAAAAGCGCAATGAAAAAAGCGTAATGCTTGCTAACGCTGTGGTACGTTGGGAAGGAAACAAAAGTCTGTTTATTTAATGGATGTCAATGTTAAAGAGGCTTCACTATGCTGAATTAACTGTTTTTGTGAGGGAATAGCTAATCTTTAACATATTTGCTCTTAAAGATTTGATCTATTTTTTGGGTTAACACCGGAAAAAAATGCTGTTTTATAAGAAAAGCCACAGACAATTGTACGACAGGTATGATTCGGTTTATGGCACTTCTCATTCAGCTCTGTGGTGTCCACAAACAGTGATTGACTGTTGCACAATGAAATTCAATGAACTCAAGGCTGTAATGTGATTGGTTGTCAAGGCACACGTGATCCAAGTTAGCATTATGCTTTCTCTAATGGAAGAGACACAGAGCCTTGTATCTCCCAATAATAAATATGTCCTCACAATAACAGACCAGCGTGCATCTAGTAAATTATTCATTCAAGCGCATTGTGCAATTTAACTGCAACAATAGCACCGCAAACTTAAATACAGCGTTTAGTTTATCACAGTTGTAAACATGATGGCCTTCTTCTTCTATGAGGGGGCTTGGTGACATAGCAACTTTTTTGCCAGATAGGCCGTTAAAAAACACGACACACACGTCACCCGGAAAACATCTCAGTAACCTGTAGACTGTAACCTATGTTTCCTGAGAACGAGACACTGCGTCAGAATGCTAGGGGAACGCCTCAGCATGACTGATGACTAAAACACTGTATAATCACGACAATCGCATTGGCCGGCGTCAGCCATGACGTCATTCTCTAGCGCAACCAGGAAGTAAAAAAGGGGCGCCTAGAGAACATGTCATCCACATCTTCATCTGAAGGGACTGTGAAAGCAGGCCGGAGGCATGGTGACGAGACGCAGTGTCTCGTTCCCTGTTCTCAGGGCACATAGGTTACAGTCGTAACCTGAGACGTTCCCTTTCGAACGGGAACTCGCACTGCATCAGAACGCTAGGGGAACGATCTACCCACGCTGCCATGCTGAGGGGATGCCACTGCCACTGCCCGAGCTTCATGCTAAGCGAGGAAGTACCCTAGTGATTTCACACGAAGGACTTGACCCAGAGCCAGCTCAAGGGCATGGATACCACAGCCCGACTTTAGAGGGGGGGTTCCTTTAAGGGAGTACGGCCCAGAGCTTATGGGCCCTAGCCTGCTACTTTCGGGGGGACCAGTGTCAACCCCCATACCAGGGAGGCTATCATGCTTATTGCTGAAGCCAACAACCTGTTTGGGTTTTTCATTACTCAACCACAGTCTCTAGCCAGAGACGATAGCTCCTTCGCAGTGCTATGGGAAGCGGTGGCCTCAGCAGGATGACTCTAAGAGCAGAGGAGGCCTGCCACACTTACACCGATGTGGTCTCTAGAGCTTTTTCTCATAGTGTGAAAAAATTCATAGTGCAGAGCTCAGGCAGTGAAGGGCCTAAGAAAAACTCTCCGTTATTGAGAGAGCCCGTTTTCTGTACCACTACCTGCAAAGCTGTTTGCATGGAGGCCTCAGCAGAATGACTCTCAAAGGAGAGGAGGCCTGACACATGCTAGAGGACAGCTAGCTTACCTATCACAGTGCTCAGGGAGCGAGGGGGCCTAACTGCTCTCCTTTGGCGAGAGAGACCGCTCCTCCATCTCTAACTGACAGGCTGCTCGACTGAAGGCCACAGCAGGATGACACTAAAGGAAGAGGGGCCTGCCAGACTCATACCAGAGATCTATTGGACACGAGGTTTCCAAAACATCAATACAGAGCTCAGGGAGCAATGGGTCTAAGAGCTACACATGATATGAGGAAGAGCCCCTTTCATGCTCTACCTACCAAGCTGTATGTATGGAGGCCTCAGCAGGATGACTCTCGAAGGAGAGGAGGCCTGACACATATAGTTAGGACAGCTAGCTCGACTACCACTAGAGCTCAGGGAGCGAGGGGCCTGAAAACACCTCCTCAGAGAGGGAGGGACCACTTCTCAAGCTCTACCTGGAAGGCTGTTTGCGTGGAGGCCTCAGCAGGATGACGCTTAAGGGAGAGGAGGCCTACCATACCTTTTAAGAACCAGCTAGCTATGCACAACACAGAGCTGAAGAAGCGAAGGGCCTAAACACAACTCTCTGAATTAAAGAGAGAGGCCTCTTCCCTATGCAGAGACCAGATCTATCTGCATGGAACTGTGGAGGATGGAGGCCTCAGCATGACAACTCTCAAAATGAGAGGAAGCCTACAACATCCTTATGTGCTCAGAAATATGACCGCTGGAGACATACTCAGCATAACGACCCTATACTAATTTAGTTAGTTCCCCTTTAAAAGGGGAGTTCTGGAGTCTGCATTTGGGGCGGCCTGGCCGTATAAGGGAGGCTAACACTGGAAGCCTGTCATAACACACCTTCCTACTGGGAGTATAGAGGCCCAAACTTTGTGAGGGCCTGCTAAAAACTCAACCAGAGGTGAAGTACTCTGAATAACGACCCTGGGGAACCAGGGGAGTACTAGGCTTACTCGGCGGCTATCCGCGAGGCGGAGCACACTATAGAAATACCCTGCTAACTAGGGGAGTACTATCTAAATTTCTTGGAAAAACAGCCTAATAGGCTCTAATAGGGCCTTACCACATGATGCCATCCTAAAGGGAGGTGATCTGACCACCGTCTTGAATTTAGAGACATATAGCGCCTCCACAGGGCTATGGGGAGCAGAGGACTCAGCAGGGAGACTCTAAGAAGAGGAGGCCTGCCATACTCACACCCGAGTGGTCTTAAACTAGGTTTCTATTTGTGAAAAAAACAACTATGTTAGATATATCCAGCTCAGAGCCCGAGAAGCAAAGGGCCAAAAAAACTCTCTGCCATTTAAGAGAATGACCCCTTATCTACCTCTACCTGCAGCAGGGCCAGGCTGTCTGCATGGGGCTCTAAGGCTGGAGGCCTCAGTATGATGACTCTCGCATGAGAGGAGACCAGAAAAAAGGCTATGTTAGTTTTAACTGGAGGAGGCACCTAGTGCCAACTACTCTGTCAATGGCGCTGTGAGGCTACAGGGGTTGTTTTTTTGTTGTTGTTTTTTGATTATCATCATCAGTCCAGCTCATTGGGCCTGATGTTATAGGCGAAGGGAGAAAGAGGAAGAGGAGGGTGTGCACAGGGAAGGAGGCGATTTCCTGCCTCTGCTTGTGTCAGGACGCTCACGTCTGGCCTGAGCTACTTCCCTGACACCCTGCTTCTTCCTCCTGGACTCGAGCTGCCTCGTTGACCTACTCCTGCCAGGAGGAGGGGCACGAGCGTCAACTGCCCGATGCCTGCCAAGTTCACCCACAGATGCCTCTCTGTGGCCACCATGGCCACCAACGATCATCCGATTGCGGCAGCCGTCTGTTTGGTGGCCCGGAGAGCTAGGTCTGTGGTGCGGCGCAACTCAGCCACTGCGCCTGGGGTTAAACCCTGACACTGGTCCAGGTCCCTCAGCAGATCAGCCTGGTATGCCTGCAACACTGCCATTGTGTGCAGTGCAGCACCAGCCTGACCTACCACCACGTATGCCCTGCCATTTAGACGAGACGTCGTCTGAAGTGGTCTTGATGGTAGGGCCGGAGCTCTTAGTGTTGATGTCTCCCCTTGCGAGAGATAGCTTGTAAACGTCTCCTCAATGGGAGGCATCGACATATACCCGTGAAGAGTACGGGTTCTTCCATGCCTTCATAACCTCCGCATGGAGGTCGAGAAGGAATGGAAGGCTCACTGGGGCTGGTGGGGTGTGGCCAGAGAGAAAGCGCTCATCAAGCCTTCAACGAGCGGCTTCCCCTCTGACACGCTGCCATGGCAACTCAAGCCTGGCGGTGGCGCGCTCCATCACCTCCACCAGCTCCGCATACGCGGGGCAGGGGGGCTGGGCAGCTTCAGCCATTTAGCCATCTTCACCCACTTCAGCCCCCTCCTGCTCATCCGGGCTCAAAGCCAATAGAGCACTGGCTGCTGGACCAGAGGATGCATCAGAGTGTTTCCCCGCCCAGCAGCTCGTTCTCGTCACCCGACCGACGAGTGTGAGAGATTCATCTCTCTCTCAAACTTGTCGGCGAGCTCCCTCTGAGATCCCCACGATCTGAGTCTCCTCTCGGCCTCGGCGCGAGCAGGACCCAAACCGAGGGACAAAGATGACTGTCCCTTTTTTCCTCGAGAAGAGAGACAGACGAGATCGGAATGTTTTCATAGAGAAACGCTCACAGTTTGCGCACTCCGTCCCCTCAAGGATGATTAGGATGATTAGCCATGATGGACAGAGGCCAATGGGCAAATTTGGCCAGGATGCCGGGGTTAAACCCCTACTCTTTTTTCCGAAGGACATCCTGGGATTTTTAATGACCATAGAGAGTCATTCATTTTGTCATATTAATACTCCACAATCGAAACACTGATGCAGAGGAAAGCTATTCACAGGAATGCTTAGCTTCTCAGAGATATTTTCAGATATGAATTTGATGGTTAACAAAAACAAAATTCCAACTTCAAATACTGTTTTGTAATCTACAGTTTGCACACTAGCATCCTAATACATGTAAAGGACCTCACACTAAGCCACCAGAAGTAATTCAATGCCATTTATTTTCAAAATCTCATTGTAAAATAAGAGACATTTCCAGCCATTCACTTTCTGCTGTGATGATAAAAACAAGTATGTGTGAAAGGTTCTGAGGGAAGCTGAAGGACTGGACCGGCTCTGTTGAAAATCAGCCTGCAGAAGTTGAGTGAAAGGCTTTGGCTAAAGCTGCTGACTGTAATCTTGAGAGACTGGGTCAAGCTAGGGACTCAGAAATCATTAGTGCTACTGATAAGGCAGGATCTTGACTGCCTAACTCACTCATCAGATGGAGAACAGTGAGGGGAGCTGAAACACAATGCGTCACAAACTTGTGCTTAATGTGTTGTGCACTTTCTGTTAAGGGACAACACCCAAGCATCTATGGCCAAAAGAATGTATACTTGATCTTTAACTGCACACACTCACCATATTCAGCGTTCCTGCAGCTCAAACTATAGAGTGTGGCACAAATAAAGTCAAGTTCATGAGTTTATTTCTTTTCTATGACAGCTGGAAAGATGCATGCATTAATTCTGCGTACCATATGCGGCTGATGTCTGAGGTCATTTGATTCTTGAATATCACAGATAAAACACAAATGAAGTGCTTGATTATCAAAGAGTTGCATAATTAAATTTAATTGAAGTTAATTACATTGCTTTTTACATGTTTTACTTTTCCTCGGTTGATTTCTTGTTATCCTCCATACTCTTCACTCACCTCCAAGAAGCCTGGAGTATATGCAGGGTGCCAAGCAATTCTCCATCTCTCCAGGGTCCTTTCAGCCCAGCCGAGACACTCATCTCCAGAGGGTTTGTGTGCTTACTGTGTCCTGTTTGCTGTCGTGTCCTCTGTTGTGACTGATGACTCCACAGGGTTCTCAGCCTAGAGGCATAGTGGCCTCTTCACCAGACACCAAACTCACTGATCAATACAGGCTCAACGCAGCGGGAGAGTATTTGCCCTTAGTATCCTGAAAACACATCTAGACAGAGAACACAACAGTTCAAGTGACACAATAACAATGTTTTGATGTAGTTCAGATCAGTTGCTGATACAAACATTTAGAGACTGGAATTGGAGACATTGCTGAGATTTTGAACTATTACTGTGCTCATCTACAGTAAGTGCCATGTTTTAAAACACAACACAGCCTTACCTAAACCTTACTAATAATGCTAATGACTTTACCTTAACAACACACTGGCAAACAGATGGAGCAGTCTCATCTAAGGAAAAACAAGAGCATCCAGTCTCAGCTAAAATATTCATCAGTACGAGTGCAGATCAAAGCAAGTTCTGGGGCAAGAAATTAAACTAAAACAACAACAAAAAATCTTGGTTTGCTCTCTCTCTCTCTCTCTCGCTCTCTCTCTCTCTGTGTGTGTGTGTGTGTGTGTGTGTGTGTGCTCATATGTACAGTCAGATTTGACCTTTGACTGTCTTTTGGCCTATTTTCATTTAATAGAAAAAAAGATTTGATGGTCTATGCACTGGTATGGTCTATATGTCACAGGCTTGAGCAGAACTTATGGTATCAGGAAAATACATAGCCAGCTGAAAGATTTAATCTCTGTAAATCCTTTGCTTCTCCAGATGCATCACACAGGCTACACTTTAAATTCAAGGTCCAGAATAATTACCCTTATTTTATTTGTTCTTATGAGAAGACCCCATATAGCTGATATTTACAGGCACAAATGCATTGCTGTTGTTAAAAACAGCTATCAGCAGCTTCCATGCTCATTGACAGTTGGCATTGAATGCTATGTCAAATCGTTGCTAGGGGATCTCATCCATTGCTTTTACCCATCATCTCAAGATGCAGAATTTTAAAGCAGACTTTCTAAAGTGCTGAATGTCAGATGTTTCTTTACTCTGCAAGCTGGAGACGATTTAATCAAATCCATGCTGCTGTGACTGAAATCTCAAAAGTGGCACAGTAGCAGGACAAAATGAGGATGATACGTTTCAACGTCTGTAACTCAGTGAATTTTAAAGCTGTGTGTCTCAAACTTTGATATAATATACCCATACTTATATGCTTAAAATTATAGTTTAGAAAAATATATCCTAACCTCCCTAAACTGTGTATATTAACGTCAAATGCAAAGAGTGCATACACTTACTACAGTATTTGCGTGGGTTGCAATACTACTAGAAGACATTTGATATTTTTGTGCAATGAATTTTTCGCTGGAAATGTTATAAAGGAGTCTTCCTACACAGTTATAACAATAATAATAATACATTTTATTTGTAATGCGCCTTTCTCAGACTCAAAGCGCTACAACATGTACAGAACAAAATAATCAAACATGGAAAAAAATAATATATATATAAGTATTAAAAAAATACACATAAATAATACAATTATAAATTAAAAGCTTGACTAAAAAGATGTGTCTTAAGAAGTTTCTTAAAACAATCCACAGAAGCAGCCCCTAATAGACGCAGGTAGTGTGTTCCATAACTTAGGCGCGTTATAGGAAAAGGCCCTTCCCCCTATGGTTTGTAATTTACAACAAGGCAGATACAGAGAGAGAGAGCCAGCAGAGCAGAGAGAACGAGCGGGAATGGATGGAGTAACCAAATCACAAATGTAATCTGGAGCCAACCCGTGTACTGCTTTATAGGTTAAAATCAGAATTTTAAAATCAATACATGGCTGAACTGGAAGCCAATGCAGTTGCTGGAGCGCGGGAGTAATGTGATGGGGTGAGGATGTATAAGTCAAAACACGTGCGGCAGAGTTTTGTATATATTGCAACCTCTTAATCGAATTTGCTGGTAAACCTGCAAAGAGAGAATTACAATAATCAAGCCTTGACGTGATGAAGGCATGGATAAGCCTCTCTGCATCAGGCCTAGAGAGAAAGGGTCTAATACGAGCAATGTTCCTCAGATGGAAAAAAGCAACCTTTGTTATATTTTTTAAATGAGAATTAAAAGTTAGCAGTTGATTACTCTATAAGAAAAAAACTAAACAAAGCGGTGAGTAGGGGAGAAGGCAAGGGCATTGGTCCATCTTAATGCAGTTTAGTGAACTGTGATTTCAGAGCCTGGAGCAAAAGGCTCGCTCACGGACTGATGCAGTCTGCATGGAGGCCAGTGCAGTGGGGAGCGGAAGGCTTCGGGAAGCTCAGGTGGAGATCTCTCATGTGTGTAATTTGTGGCCTTGATACAGTATTGATGAAACATGGAGGCAGACGAAAATGAGGGTCAGAGGTTAAAGTAGCGGAGATTTGAGTCCAATGAAAGCCCAATGAGTCTCAGCCAGACAGCTTGATGGGATTCAGATTGCAGGCAAGGATGAATGCAGTTCCTCTAAGGTTGGTTGGTAAGGGGTTTGGAGACATTAAAAACATCTAAATTACAGCATTCTTGATTTTTTTCTCCCATAAAAAAATCTAAGACTAAAGGCTCAGTTAAGGCTCTGTTATACTTTCCGCGTGTGCGAGGCGTTCCGCATTATTTGTGACCGCACGTGCTAAAAGTCGCATTGTGTGAAGAAGTCCATCACTACCCGCACCTCTACAATCCGTCGTTAAAACAATATAAAGACAGCCAGAAGAGCAATGAAATTGCGTGTATGGAAGTGTATGCCGATTTACTGCGCATGTGTGCAACACGTCCGCTGAGCGGACCCCAGCACACACTTTCAGTAGTATTTAAGTAGTCCACGTCCGCAGCTGCCTGTGTACGCGTCCAAACTGGAGTATAACAGAGCCTTTAGGATGTAGCCTGTGTCTTCATTTAGTTCCTGAAATATCCTGTTCAAATGAGAGTGTCAGAACCAATTACTGTTTGTTTTATCCTGATGTACTCGTTACATCATAAGAAGAATGGCGTAATATTAGTCTCTCTGTTTATCCCGAGGCTTACCGCAGTCCGCCGGATCCAGGCTGTATCCAGATCTGATGAAGGACCTGTGCTTGGACGCGACGACAGCGCAGTACTGAAATGTCAACTAGGCTCTTCCCTGTGAAGGCCTCCCTCCCCTCCCTTTACCTATCTACAGATAAAACGTTGTTGGGATAATTCTGGTTCGCGTGGCTACGTGGAAGCGATAAAATTCTGTATTATTAATTTTAAGGCCAGACAAGTAGTATGTTGAGGGCTGATTTGTAGGGAAGGACTACACGCCTGCGCACATATATTCAAACGCACATACCTATAGACTGAACTCGTAATACGCAAGTGAACGTCGCAATACGTTTTGAAGTTTGCGCAGAAAGAACTTAAGAGTTTTCTGTTAAAACGGTGTCGTGTTAGCGGCCCCTAAGTTAATAACTAATGATCGTTGTGACGGAAGTGAATCAATCAAACTAACTTTTAGCTGGACAATAACTTTATTCTAGAGCTGCTATAAAGCCAAAACACTTTACTTTAATTTTCTATTATCAATGTAAAGCTGCTTTGGAACAATCTACATTGTTAAAAGCGCTATATAAATGAAGATGACTTGACTTGACTAGACTTGACTTGACTTATTTGTTTTTTGCGGCATACTTTGTATGTCATAACACCCAAGCCAAATTAATAATCACACAAGCAATTTACTATGTTATATTCTTAAATGAATAATTGTAATGAATATAATATAATCCTTTGACAGAATGAGTCAATGACCCATTCGTAAAAACAGACACTGGTCTGGTTCCGGGACGAATCATGTGTTTTAAATCAACACCAAGTAGCTTTTGCTCTCGGGGTCCCCCTACAGTTGGGAAACAGTATTGTCTTCTACTGCGGTCGTAAAATCTGTCATGGTAACACCAGGGGATACACGTGCATTTGTTGACAAGCACCCCGAACTCTGCAGAAGGAGTTCTCACGTCTTGGACAGACTGCGTTGCGTGTGAAATGTCTTCATCCCAGGTACAGTGGCATATATTTCAGCATGTCATATGAATATAATTTCATGGGTTTTATTTTTTACAAACGCCAAAAGATCGCATAGCTCACGTTTACAAGCCAGCGTCATTATAGTAGCCTATTGGCTACTGTTTTACAGAATGCTAATTCAATTCAATGTTTGTGTGGTAGGTAATAGCCATATATCGTCAATATTATCAAGCTACCATAGATGAATCTGCAAAGTTAAAAAATCGATTTGCATTATAGCCTGAGGCAAGACACTTTCACCGGAAAAATAAATAAACAAACATGACTATCAGCCTGCAGTCATTAGGCTAGTTAGCCTAAAATATCATTTTGTCCGTCTAATCATGTATTATTTACTTGCAAGAATGTAGCTCCTACCAAACTTGTACACACCGTTTAGACATAGGCTTACTTCTGACTTTTTTTTTTGTCCGTTGCTGCTTTGGCCATGACAAAAACATACGCACGAAAGCTGGAAAACAAATGCTGGTTGGCCTCTCACGTCCAAATTTGAGGAAGTGGTGGGGGAAGTGACGTATGCCGTAAAGCAGTCGAATTTTGTAGTTCTTTTTGTGCTCGGGTTACTACCCGAACCCCGAAGTTACGTAGTGCCAGTAAAAGCGATACAGACCCCGTCAGGCTATGGCAGACCTGTCATTCAACCTATTGTAAGTCGATGTACCATCACAAGGGTCTTGGAAATATATTATGAAGGTTGAAAAGCTACATAGTGTTGCTTTAATAAATCGGCTGAATGTACGACTCAATGACGTCAATGTAACCTAAAAGAAAATACAATACAAACAGTGAAATAGATAGACAGACAGACAGAAAGAAAGACAGACAGACAGACACACACAAGGACGAACATTAATTGAACTATAAACACAGCCATAAGTTCCCCTGTGTAACTTCAATACAATATGACATTTTGAATTCTCTGGTCGGGCCCTCAGGTGTACAGGACCAAAAAATCCAATTCAATCAGTGAATATCTTTGCATTTCTCATTTAGAGTGCTGCGAGTTAGCTTTAATCCTTTATGATTCTCGATTACACAGAGGCTTGACAGCAAACGCTTGTGTCAGCCTCATTTGATTACTTTGAAATGTACGCGCTGTTACAGAAAACTTCCCTTATTGTGCTCACTGAACTGTAGCCTATGAAGAAGGTTAATATAGAACCTTTTGTATATTAACTAAGAGTTGAAGAACAATTACTGAATCTCCATTGAGGGCATGTCAAGAGACAAACCATGTACACAGATAACGTTTGCTTTGGTGCACAATGCATTGTATAGCATGTGCTATTAATAAAAGCAATAGAGAACTACCTTCATCAAATATGACCTTTGAAGGTAACACTTTAGAATACTGTTTACTTACTGCATAACTAATAAGGAATTATTGAAGAACTAATAGGTAATTCTTCATTAACTACTTCTTCACTACTGTTAACTACACTGTAAAATCTAATTAGTTGGACTTACTTAAAAAAAGCATGCAAACCGATTGCCTTAAAAAAAGCAAGTAAAGTGAAATAGGAACTGAAAAGTGAAATGTGGTACTGACAAATGCTTAGTTAGTATAGTTCACTTACACAACAGTTCTAGTAACTAAAAAGGAACTGTAGAGAGTACTTGATAATTTACTTTAAATAAAATATAATTGTTACAATTGTTGTATTTTGCAGGCTGAATGTTGAAGTCTGTGTGACTCAAGTATGATCAATTGCAAGATTGTCACAGATATAGAGGGATTATATAAACCCAATTAAAAGTTTCACAAGGTGTGTAGGATATAAGTGTTAGCAACAAAATTATAAAATATCATTAATTGACATGAAATATGTTATACATCATTCATTTGTATATATATATATATATATATATATATACGTATATATACACTTCTCTTCCTTTGAAACCGAATAACTGATTTCTTGTTGCAATCGCTGCATCAATGGAAAGAGAATTACAATAGTATAAATGAAGTTCCAAGTGCCCAACCAAAGGGATCACTAATCGCCATAATGGTGACTAAAAACATTTTAGGAAAATCAACATCAATTTATGAAGTCAGCTTATGTGATGTTCTCTCAAATGTATCAGTTGTATTAAAATTTCAACATTCAAGATGACTTTGGGAAATGAATGAATGCAAACAGAGTCCATTAAGTGAAAAGTCAATTAAGATTTTCCCCGCCTCAAAAACCACACTCAAACTAATCAATTAATCTGAACTTGGGTTTTCTTAGTAAACAAATCTTAGTATGCGAATAGTACAGATTACTAGATTTTTACAATTAAGTTAAGACATTAAGTAAAGTTAATTGAAAAGTGTTAGTTAGCTGTTGGATTTTACAGTGTACTAAGGAAGATGTGTTAACTAATCAGTATGTAATATAATTTTATGATTGTGTTAAGTATAAAAGTTAGTTAATCAATAACTAATTAATTCTGTCATACCTCCTGAAGAACCACTATTAATTATCTACTAATTAAGGTTCAAGAAAAATAACTAAGAAGTAACTAATGAACAGTCATACAAAACTACATTGAGTTGTGACCTTCCTTATTTACTAATGTTATTAATTAATAGAAGTAGTATTATGAAAACACAATTTTAACAAATACAAAAAAATGTTAAAGAGGTTTTTTGCCTGTGTGGTTGTGTGAGTGTGTTCTGTAAGAAAAAGGAACCCCACTCAAGTGCCTTGCCATAACTAACCTCAGATTAGTTTTTATATTTTATATACTGTGTATGTCTGTTTTCCTCAGCATAGAATGCCATTGAGTAAATTCATGTATTTGAGGCAACGACCTTTAAAAGAAATTCAAGTGTAAAATACTAACAATGCAACTGATAATCTTTTCTCCACTTTAATATCCTGCTTGGACAACTTCTGCCCCCTTTCCTCCAGGCCAGCCCGCGCCACACCCTCTGCCCCCTGGTTATCTGATGTTCTCCGTGAACATCGTTCTAAACTCAGGGGTGCAGAGAGGAAGTGGCGCAAATCGAAAGATCCTACTGACCTTGGTCTTTATCAATCCCTCCTCTCTTCCTTCTCTGCTAATATCTCTACTGCTAAAATGATTTACTATCACAACAAAATTAACAATTCTTCAGACTCTCGCATGCTTTTCAAAACCTTCTCCTCTCTTCTCAACCCTCCTCCTCCTCATCCTTCATCAACACTAACAGCTGACAATTTTGCTACAATCTTTATAAATAAAACAACCACCATCAGCGGCCAATTTACCAATCCCCAAACTGACACACATTTTACCAGCTAACACACACTTTCTACCTTCCTTCTCTCTACTTTCAGAGGCAGAAGTCTCCAATCTCCTCCTTTCCAATCGCCCTACCACCTGTCCGCTTGACCCTATTCCCACTAACCTACTTCAAGCCATTTTATCCTCAGTTGTACCCGCACTCACACACATCATAAACACCTCTCTTCACACTGGTACCTTTCCCACAGAATTTAAGCAGGCTCCATCTGAATCCAGCACATCTGAAAAATTACAGACCAGTATCTCTCCTTCCATTCGTCGTGAAAACACTTTTGAACGAGTTGTTTTCAACCATCTCTTCCTTCCTTACACAGAACAACCTCTTGGACAACAATTAGTCTGGTTTCAAAAGCGGACACTCAACTGAGACTGCCCTGCTCTCAGTAATTGAAACTCTGAGACTGACAAGAGCAGCTTCCAAATCCTCAGTTCACATCCTGCTGGATCTGTCTGCTGCCTTTGACACAGTTAACCACCAGATCCTCCTGTCAATCCTAAAGATGAAGGGCATCTCGGGAACCACACTCCAATGGTTCAAGTCTTACCTCTCAGGTAGGTCCTTTAGGGTATCATGGAGGGGTGTGGTGTCTAAGACCCAACATTGTTCTAATGGAGTGCCTCAGGGCTCAGTGCTTGGACCACTTCTCTTCTCCATCTTCATGACATCACTAGGATCTGTGATTCAGAAATATGGCTTTTCCTATCACTGGGTTCCTATCCTAACACAGAGCTACTCGTGGTCCCGGCCAACCCAACACTTCATCACAACTTCACCATTCAGCTAGACTCGTCATCCATAACTCCATCAAGGTCAGCCAGGAACCTTGGTGTAGTAATTGATGATCAATTGAACTTCACAGACCACATTGCTAGAACTGCCCGGTCATGTAGATTTGCCTCGTACAACATTAGGAGGATCAGGCCCTTCCTATCAGAACATGCTACACAACTCCTTGTCACGCTCTCCTGGCTGGTCTTCCAGCTTGCACGGTCAAACCTCTGCAACTGATCCAGAATGCCGCAGCTAGAGTGGTCTTTAACGAGCCGAAGAGAGAACATGTCACTCCTCTCCTCACAAAATTGCACTGGTTGCCAGTTGCCGCTCGCATCAAATTCAAGTCACTGACGTTGGCCTACAGAACAACCACTGGTTCTGCTCCCTTTTACTTAAACTCATTACTTCTGACTTATGTGCCATCCAGAAACTTGCGCTCCGCAAGCGAACGACATCTTGTGGTGCCATCTCAAAGAGGCACAAAATCTCTTTCTCGGACCTTTACCATGACTGTTCCCTGCTGTTGGAATGATCTGCCTAACTCAACCAGAGCGGCTGAGTCCATAGCCACTTTCAAGAAACGGCTGAAGACGCTTCTTTTTCGACAGCACTTGATCCAGTAATACTAACACTTTCTCTTCTCTTCTCTTCTCTTCTCTTCTCTTCTCTTCTCTTCTCTTCTCTTCTCTTCTCTTCTCTTCTATAATAAAAAATAAAAAAAATAAAAAAATTAACATTTAGATTAAACTGAGTTAGATTAAACTGAGAAGGGTCCCAGCACTTGCATATTGTTGTCCTACTGTTAGTTTAACTGCTTCTATTGTTCTCATTTGGAAGTCGCTTTGGATAAAAGCGTCTGCTATATGAATAAATGTAAATGTAAATGTAGATCAATATATAGCCTATAGGTAAATGTCTGCACTTATCTTTCTTATTAGTGCTGAAGAATGACTAAAACTGTCTAGAAAAAAAAAATTACTTTACTTTTACTTGTCCTTTTACTAAGGTAATTTTGAAAATGAATAGGCCTAAATATAATTTTACTGGAGTAATATTTTGTATTACTATTAACACGGATTATTGTAGTGACTACTGTGTATGACTGTTCATTAGTAGTTACTTCATAGTTATTTTTCTTGAACCTTAATTAGTAGATAATTAATTAGTTCTTCAGGAGGTATGACAGAATTCATTAGTTATTGATTAACTAACTGATACTTAACACAATCATAACATTCTATTACATACTGATTAGTTAACACATCTTCCTTAGTTAACAGTAGTGACTTAAGTGTCGATAAAGAATTACCTATTAGTTCTTCAGTAATTCCTTATTAAATATGCAGTAATAAACAGTATTCTAAAGTGTTACCGTTTAACCTCCACATCATAGTCACTTGTGCACATCATAAAAACAATTTCTCATTCTTTTGAATAAATTGCAAATGCTTTGATATATTCATGCAATTGATTATGTACAATTGTCTGCTGTTTCCTACTTTATCAATCACTTGTGTCATGTTGATCAAAATATAATATACTGGTTCCCTGTTGAATAGTTGTACCCCTCAAAATTAATTTCTACCAGAAAGACTCGGGAGGCAAAATGACGTAACAAAGCATAAATTTATTAACGGCCCAGCAAGCAAGTATTGTAATATAAAGCTATTTGGTCCCGTCCATAACTCGCAATCCGAGGGTAACGGATTCTGCATTTCCTGCCTGAAGACGAAGGCGGGGCGCAGCCGACCCCCTGGGAGGTATGGGAAGGGACCATCCTGGTGGTGGTGGGAGGGTGGAGGTGAATGTTGGCGTCAGCATCTGCGAGCTCAGACATGTGTAAGTACCAATCTTTTATTCCACGAGTATTAGAACTCAATTGGTTAGATGAGAAAGTAATAAGTGACGGAGTCTTCCTGGCAGAACGCTAAAGCTTCCAATTCTATATATATATATATTTTTGGGGGGGGGGGGTCAATTTGTCCTGAATTAATAAATTGCAGAGGTGAATTTTGAATTTCACTAATGAAGGGAAATGTAAAGGGCTAGATCTACCATTGATTAAGCTGTTCTCTGAAATAGCTCATAGGTCTATCTCATGAAACTTCATTTGGCAAGCATATAGACAGAGCACAACACAGTGTTACAAATTCTGACAATGGAAGAACAACATGGAAATAAACAGGGTCAACAGCTAGTTGACTAAGGATGCGTATGGAAGGGTAAGGAGGCAAAACAGAGGAAGAGGTAGAAGAGGCCAAGATTGTACATGTTTCTGATGAAATAAGGGCCAATATTGTGGATCATGTTCTCAATCATGACAATGGCTGAGGCGGGTCTAGTCGAATGTTGGGAGACTGTGTCCTCAGTCATTCAATCATTTGTAGACAGAACAGGTATGTAATCAGACAATGTTCTGTATACTTACTTACAAATACACTATATACTGTATATATAATATCCCACATAGAGTAATGTGTAAATTTGTACTGCTGAAATGTATACATGCCATACAGATAAAGTGCATTTTCAATCACTTTCATCAAAATTGTAGCCATAGTTTACATCTGAAAATACTGACTGAGTGCACTGTTATAGTGACAACATGATTAAGCATTTTGATTATCTTGTATGTGAAGATTAACTCAAGGACTTTTCATTCTGATGGCACTGATATGTTCATTGACATAAATACTTACCTTTGAGAGATGAACTAAGGATTTGAGCAAGTTACAGGCTTTTTCAGGTAATCTATTGTGTGGTGCTGTTTGTACGAATTGTTTTGAGAAATGCACTTACTGGTTTGCAAATCTTAAGGATGATTCAAGAAACGGACCAAAGCAACTGAGAAAAACTTTAATGTATGACTATTGACAGACTTGCAGATAGATACAGCACAGGCCAAAAGTTTGGAAACATTACTATTTTTAATGTTTTTGAAAGAAGTTTCTTCTGCTCATCAAGCCTGCATTTATTTGATCAAAAATACAGAAAAAAATGTAATATTGTGATATATTATTACAATTTAAAATAATTGGTTTTCAATTTATTATACTTTAAATTATCATTTATTTCTGTGATGCAAAGCTGAATTTTCAGGATCATTACTCCAGTCTTCAGTGTCACATGTGACATCCAGTCTATCACATGATCCTTTAGAAATCATTCTAATATTCTGATTTATTATGAGTGTTGGAAACAGTTCTGCTGCCTAATATATTTGATGAATAAAAGGTTAAAAAGAACTGCATTTATTCAAAAAAATAAAATAAAATAAAAATTCTAATAATATAAATCTTCTTTACTATCACTTTTTATCAATTTAACACATCCTTGCTGAATAAAAGTATTGATTTATTTAAAATAAATAAAAAAATAAATAATTACTGACCCCAAATTACTGACCAGTAGTGTATATTGTTGTTACAAAAGATTTCCATTTTTAAAACATTTGCTTCTTTTTTTTTTTTTTATTATTCATCAAAGTATCCTAAAAAAGTATCACAGGTTATGAAAAAATATTAAGCAGCAGAACTGTTTCCAACTTTGATAATGAATCATCATATTAGAATGATTTCTAAAGGATCATGTGATAGACTGGAGTAATGATCCTGAAAATTCAGCTTTGCATCACAGAAATAAATGATAATTTAAAGTATAATAAATTGAAACCCAATTATTTTAAATTGTAATAATGTATCACAATATTAAAAAAAAAATCTGTATTTTTGATCAAATAAATGCAGGCTTGATGAGCAGAAGAAACTTATTTCAAAAACATTAAAAATAGTAATGTTTCCAAACTTTTGGCCTGTACTGTACAATACAAACAGTGAGATAGATAGATGCCCCTGCAAATACATAATGCAACTCACATGCTGATGTTATTTACAGTACAAAATTAGAGAAATAGATATTTTTCATGATTATCTGTTGTCTCCCTCTTATGTTGTACAGTAAATTTAATTTTCTCCCTTTCCTCATTTTTGTTGTATGGAGTATTCTAGTGCCAGGATAATTACATAAGAGCAGGAGATTTGGAAGTGTGGTCTCTGCTCCGGCACAGTTGTCAGCAAACATAAGAAACTGAGTCACATGAGATGATGAAAGTGCATGGGGAATTGCATGGTGGCAACTTCCTGGTGATCAGGATTGGTTTGGGTCAGAGCTGAAAGGACAGCAGCATATGCTGTGTGGAGGGAATAATTAAATGTAGCATACACCCGGGAGTGAAGATGTGGTTGCTTATTCTCAATGTCCTTCAGACACACTTCAGCCCCATTAATGGGCCTTCTGGGTAGGCTGCTGAAGGTCAAATGCTGCGCTGTCAATATGAAGGGTGGCTTAAGCGCTCTGAGATCAGATATATACACCAAGGGTAGGGATACGTTTTAAGGCGAGACACGGCAGGCAAAAACATTGCTTTTTTTTTACTGGTCAATTTTGAGATTTTTGGATATTTGTCTTCAATAACATGTCTTCTTTCAGACTTGTGGTGAAAAAAAAGTCCGAAATACACATTTAGGTCTTTATTTTACTACACTTTGTCTGTTTGCGTCTGTAGATTTCTCATAAATTCAACAAAAGTTGGCATTCTTAATCAACATGCTGCTCCGCGATCCCTGTCTGCTATCAAGGTAATCAACTGGGAAAGTTTCATGGTGATATCTGCTAGTTAAAAAATGTACCCTATTCACCTGTAGTGTCTCGCCTTAAAGACACTGGCTAAATAAGGAAAGTTCCTTGCCCTCACGACTGCAAGAGAATATCTAACTTTTATTACTATGCCATCTGTATTTTTTATCTGCATTACTCTTCAATTAGCAGATATTTTTTAATTCCAAAAATACATTACACTAGGAGTAAGCTTTGGATAAGTCTAGCTTGATGTTGACTCTTTAAGACATTTTCTTACATTTTCAATATTCTGATTCATATATAGGAATAAAATAGTTAATCATGAAAAGATGTCTTTAAATAAATACATTTATTTTACTTTTTCTTGGTCACACTACATTACATCCTTGCAATCATTTTTCCTTGTATGGGGCACTATGTTGAGGACATACAAAACTGCCCTGAAAGCATTTTTACAGCATTTTTTGTCGAATATACGATTTGTTAATGAGTAATTGTTCTACATTTAAACATTTAGGGCCCTATCATACACTCATACAGTCAAGTGTTTTTTGCTAGTTTCAGCCTGACACAGTTATCATTTTCACGTCCTGCGACACATTGTTTAAATAGCAAATGCATTTGCACGCCCATGGGCATCCTGGTCTGAAAACGAGGTACATTGTTGGCGCATTGCTATTTTGAGGCAACTGAAATAGACTACGCCATTGACCAATTGAAACCTGGTCTAAAGTCAATGGCGCAATCTTTTTTTTGTTATTTAAAGAGCGCGTTAGTAATATGAGCTTATAGGCAGGTGCCTAACGCCCGTACCATCTGCTTATTACACACACACATGGAAACGCAGCAGCACACAAACTAGCCAAATATTGGGATTACAATGTAAAAGATTAATATTGTGTAAATAAAGATATGGTGGAATCCAGCTTGTCCCGTAGATGGTCTGCTTGCAACTTTTTTAACTTAATAAAACTGTCTAGAAATCATTTGGATGGTTAAACAACCTGTTCTGGTTATATTGGTGACTTTCCCTGCTTCCCCCAGCGTTCCCATGCGGAAAACCAACCTTGCAACTTGGGGACTAACTGTCCCGGCAAGATAGAAATTGGAAGTCTCGTGAGAAGCGAGAACGAGAACGAGCGCGAGCGCGAAACACAAATTGCTTTACGTCATGTCAATGTTCTATGATAATGTGTATGCTGTATTACCCACCTCAGTAGACATAGCTCCACACGATACAGTTGGCTTGCTCCGATCATAACAAAACGCACATGAGCAGCGGTAGAGAGGGGGAGGAGGCCGCCGCAAGTGAGTTTTTTACGACAGTGTTGTGAAATATACGCCCCACAGCTGTAGGGGGAGCTCGTGGGGAAAACATGCGACAACAAAAGGGAAAATCAGCGAAGAAGTGACTAGAGTTTGCTAGAGTTGCCGAGTTCTGCTTTAACCTCTCGCACGAGCAGATCTGTTTGCTCTCTGGAGAAACGTTCAGTCTTTCCGCTTGCAAATTCCGCCATGTAAATAGCAATCCGTCATGGCGCGAGCACAACTGGCTTTTAAAGGGATTGGGAAATTGTACACTGTTTTTTTGCATGTTACACCCAAAACACACCCATTACTCATGAAGAGAATAGGGACAACCCTTTTAGACCATGCACCGAGCGCGCCGACCATTTTTCCCGTCGTTAAACTAGCAAAAGTGGATACGGACACGCCCTAAGTGCACGTGTGCCATGTGCTTTAGACCATGTGCTTAGATGTTAAAATAGGGCCCTAGTCATTTTATAATACTGTATGGCATGAGAAAATGCCTAGAGATAGAAGCAATGTGTAACAGTAGAAAAAAAGTAATGCAGCCTCTAAAGATAATAGTTAATTTTAATTTTAACACCAGCAAAACATTCACTGCAAATATTTAAATAAAAATCTGTCTTAAAATACGGTCACATAGTGACAGCAACAGACCTCAGGCAACGAACCTATAAAAAACACTTGCCACCAATATTATAAAAAAATAAATAAAAAAAGTAAACTATTTTAGTAAGGAAATACATTTATGTGCGAAAGGTGTATCAAACATTTTTAAACATTCACAATGCAACTTTATCCATTGTGCAATACATACTTCCTTTTCATTCTCTTTCTCTCTTTGAAATAGTTAAATACTGTTTTTAAATAACTACATTAGTCGAAACTGTATAAGGGCTTTGTAATTATAGTGATTATGAAATGAGAACGATCACTGTTTTTCTTCCAGGCAGGAAGGTGTGTATATTACTGCCATCCTGAATATTGAAGCTGATTCTCTTTGTTCCAACAATTCATTAATCTGCCAATAGGATAGTTAAATAAATTATGGCACACTAATGAATTTATGTGTTTAGGTCTGTTCTGTTGTAGATGTGGCATGGCTGCCAAATGCATTGCAACTAAATGCTGGGTGTCATTAATCACTGTGCCAGTGGTTAAGGCCTTATGCAACTATCAGTCTTTATTGCAGATTGCACTGTCCACACTTGTACTAATATACTAGTTAGATTGTTTTAGAAAATGTTTGAGTAAGGTTGATTGGGTTGTGTTAAGTTTCATTGTGTTTTGTTTTTGTTTTCATTGTTTTCCCTGTTCCTGTTTTGCCAGAGTTCTTGTTCCTGTTCCCTGTCTCTTTGAGTACCATCCTCCTATGTAAGCCCTCTGTTTCTTCTGTTCAGTGTTCAACATTAAAGTTATGTAAGCAATGTTAGTTTTCTGTGATTAATATTGAGTTTCTTGTTCACTCTGCATCACGCATCTCTTGTTGGTTGGATTTAGTACATGCTCTACTGTTACAGTTGCAACCACAAATATAACATTTAAATGGATAGTTCACCCAAAAACTGTTTAGAATGACATGGAGGTGAGTAAATGACACAATTTTCATTTTGGTTGAACTATCTCTTTAAAGTAATAAATAATCCTCTACTCTAAATAAGTCACAACTTGTCATATTTCATCTGTTTTTTCCCCAGTGCCCCATCAATTCAAGATACAAATTGAATGACAATACAGTAACTTCAAATAAGCGCTAACATTTATCATAGTCTTTGAGCTGGAAATAAGCTGGAATCAGCAGTTTTGGGGGAGATGATCATTTGCTTCCCTGGCAAAAGTTTTCAAGACATTTAGAAAAGTTTAAATGTTTTTGACCCAGGGTACCCAGTATTTTATGTATTATTTTCAAAGTTGAAAGGCTGAAATATCCACCTTCCTCAGACAACAATGGCACTCTGTCCATTGGACAGATAATCCCGGGCCACAAATCTATAACACTCACTCTGAACACTAAGTACAGAGTCACTGTTGATGGTCAGGTAATTTAAAAGATTGCAAAGCCCCACAGTTGCGCTTTATGGAGCCGTAAATCTCCAGAGATCTACATGAGGCAGCCCAGGCAGATTGCCCACCTATATTTTAAAGTCCAAGATGAACAGAAGCAGTCCATTCCTTTTAGTGTGCTTTAAAGCCATCAAACTCAACGGAGTCTTTGCTACAGTTACTCATACTTCTCCCATTTCCCCCCCTTTTTTTCTTTTTTGATGTGATGATGACACGGTTTCTTCATAATGGCTCATGGATCAAACGGACCTCAATCACTTCTATTCCCCACACCCTCTCTCTCAAATTCTAGCCAATATGGTCCAAAAAACAAAGAATTATCCTCTGCTACCGCACACAAACATACCTAAAAATAGACTGTGGCTCAGTGCGGCAATTATTTATCGGGTCAGTCCAATGGGGGCCTGCTAGCAGCGACACCCGGATATTAGAGCATGGACCCTGGACCGCATTCACAGTGGAGAAGAGCATTTTACAGCTAACAAGCCCTTTGGGAGAAGAGAGCAAGTATTGATTAAGTGAATACTGCTGCTGCTTTTGGTCATTATATTGTGTTCGATAAAATATAGTGGGAGCTGGCTCTGGCAGAGGCTGGCTCACCGGCGAGGTGCTGAGACAGCAGAGTAGATAGTCTCCGGTACTTTTCATCTCTGTCTCTGTCAGCAGCAAAGTCTTCTGGGAAAAAGGACATTTTTGCTAAATCAAATCATGAACCAAACTCAAATCATTATATTAGCAATTTGTTTAATTAATCGGATAAAGAGCTGACACAGACATTGTTATGTACATTTTTAAAGGATGCAGTGTACATGCTGTATGTAAATTAGGGCTGTCAACTGAAGGCATAATTTGGTATAATTAATACAAATATGAAAACTATTAATAATCATTATTAATATTGGTTATGAGTAGTAATAATAATAATAATAATAATAATAATAATAATAATACAAGAATGCATTCATTGTGAGCGGTCCCATAAATTATATTTACTGTGTAATATGATGTAATTGATTTGAATTAAAATACTTGATCAACTGACACCACTTGCGTAAATCCATGGAGTGCTATACCATGAACATGAAGAACACAGTGAAAATTGATGAACATATTCAATCCATGACCACGGGTTCTAAGCATTTGTCAGGCAGGCAGGTGGAGAGAATGTTCTAGGTCAGCGGAGCTACTAGGTGGTGGTCCAACAGCGAATGTCTGGCCTCCAACAACCATTACAGTGATTAGCAGAGATCTGCGAGTGTCATCTGACAGGCCCTGCTAATGAAGCATGAAGACAGGCTGTGCGAGATGAAAGAACAGGCCTCTGTTCCAGTCTCCCTTCTATAACCTGACAGCCCAACTGAGGAGTGACAGCTCAGCAATCGGCCAACATATATGTCTCTTCACTTCTCTCTCTCATGGGCTCTGACCCAATGGAAACATACAGTATCAACATGCTCTTAGATTTCAGTTTGTATCTCAAATCTTAGCACCATATGAGGATCAAAAGTACAGAACCTAAACACCCCATGCCAGTCCATGGGCAACATGATCCCCTGTTATGACTAGTAAGCCCCTTTCACACAGAGATTCCGGAAAATACACGGATAAAGTGACCCGGGATTTGACCCGGGTTCATTTGATTTTGGTTCATTCACACTGCCAGTGATTTTCCGGAATCAGAGAGCGCGTTCACACACAACCCGTGTATGTCCCGGAAAGACACGTGACATCGATGTGACTTGTAATGTCTCAGCAGCGTCTTCAGTTTGCTTATGAGCTGCGAAACCACGCTTGTGCATTTATTTCTCTGATTCGATCATAAAATTGCGCATTTCGTACCGTTTCACAGCTGGCGAACGATCCCGGCTTCAGCGTCATCACTACGACACGGCATTATTACGGCTTTTGTTCACACAGCGCGCGTTCCGGGACTGAACACGGCAATGTTACTAGGTCCCCAACCCGGCATCGATCCCGGCATTAAACCCGGGTCATGTTTGCGTTCACACAGAAGGCGTTCCGGCAATTTGCCGGCAATTTCCCGGGTTCAATGCGCTGTGTGAAAGGGGCTGTAGTGTGTCACAAATTAAATATTGTATTAGGAAATGCATGAATAATTATCTGTGAATCTTATGTATACTAGAAAAAGTATTAGACTGATGATCTAACTAATAAAAGTGTAGAGCAATGTTTTACAACATCTATATAAAAAAACTGTAATCCATAATAAAATTTAAACTTACAACACAATGAAATGCCTATAAAGTCAATGGTGAAAACTTCTGAACTTTCTCTAAAATAAGTGAAGGTATAACACAATATTGTGTATAAATTATACTTTCAGTGATAAAAACTGCATTTCTCAGACTTCTGATCCAAAGCATATAGCCAGATAAATTATTTGCACTTTTTTTTTTACTCTAGCATTTAAAAGTTTGGGGTCAGTGAGTCTTTTTTGATTTATTATTATTAATTTATCAATGATGCATAAAATTGATTGAACATGACTGTAAAGACATTTCCCTTTCAAGGGAACTCGAGCTGCGTCGAGACGCTGTGGGAACGCCCCTGCGTGATTGCGTCGTGAAGCGCTTGTATAATCAGTCAATAGTGTGACGAGACGTCATAGGCGGGTGACGTCATAGACCAGGAAACTATAAAGCACACCTGAAAATAGACCGTGCTAGCTACTGTGCCTTCAGCAAGCACTCTCTGTATACTGTCTCTGTCTATTTGGTGTTGTCTGTCATTGCAAGCACAATATTCAAACAGATATATATATATATATTCCCGCCAAGCGTTCTTCTAGGAGGACGGTTCGGTGCGCGCTCCCCAGGGTGCGGGTCCCGCTGCTGCCGAGGCACAGCGGAGACACACATCTTGGGGTTCGCAAATGGATCTGACATCAAAGTATTTAAAAGTTTGGGGTCAGTGAGTCTTATTTGATTTATTATTATTAATTTAGCAATGATGCATGAAATTGATTGAACATGACTGTAAAGACATTTCCCTTTCAAGGTAACTCGAGCTGCGTCAAGACGCTGTGGGAAGCGGCGTTCAAAGGAGGTCCAAAGGAGGGTCGCAGCGCTGGCAGTTCGGTTGTTCCCTGCCGGTTCACCATTTGAGAGGGGCTCAGCCCTATCTCAGCCTTCAATTGCCAGATCCAGGGAGAAGCACGCGCTGCGGTTTCTTCTCCCCGGGATGAGGCACCATTGCTGCGATTGTCCAGTTCTGAGGAATTGGATGTTGTCAGCATTGAAACAAGGGATTATGAGAATTCGCCATCTCATACGCCTGTTGATGAGGAGCTTATCGAGGCTATGACTCGTGCTGTGGCTAAATTAAATATAGATTGGCCAGCCGAGAAACATGATGATTATAAAAAGAAAAGTTTGCTAGATGAAAGATACCTACCATCTAGATCACAGCCTCCTCGTCAGGGCTTGCCGTCTTTTCCCAACCTCCACACTGAGGTGTCGAGGTTGTGGAAGAAACCGGTCTCATATCATGTTTTAAATCCACAAACATCGAACTACAGTAATGTTATTGGTATTAAAGATGAAGGTGATGTGACGATGCCTCAGGCTGAAGAGACACTCGTGAGCTATCTCTCTCCCGATTCAGTATCGTCATTAAAAGCCCCAACGTTACTCACCAAGCCACTAAAATCCACTTCAGCGCTGGTGGGTAAAGCATATTGGACAGCAGATCAGGCTGTGGCATGCTTGCATACCATGTCAATTCTGCAGGCATACCAGGCTGATCTGCTTACGGACATGGATGATTGTGAGGAAGTCAGCACTGATGCAATTCGAGAATTGCGTCGTGCAACAGATCTGTCTCTCCGGGCCACAAGGAGACGGCCAAATCAGTAGGCCGGTCTATGGTGGCCACGGAACATCATTTATAGTTAAATCTATCAAATTTAAAAGATAGAGACAGATCAGTTCTTTTGGACGCTCCGCTTTCGCCTTCAGGTCTATTCGGCGACGCTGTTAATACATTCGTCGATAGATTTCAGGAGGCGAAGAAACAATCAGCGGTGTTCCAAAAGTTTCTTCCTCAACGATCTAATGTCCCCGAGACTGCTGGGCGGGAGCAGTCTCGACCATCTACAAGCTCCTCACAGCACAGAGTGCAACAAAAACAAAGCGTCGCCACTCGGGATCCTCCACAATTAGGGGGACCGGGGTGGCGGTCGCAGTCGAAGCCAGTTAAGGGCAGGCAAGATCTGAGGACTGTCATTGTCTCTAAAAAGGCTTCGACAAAGAAGAAGTCCTGACGCCAAGGCCATCAGACTTCTGAGGGTGGTCCCCTCCACGGAGAGGCGGGTGCCCGTTTCTCCCCGGCGCCCTCTGGGGGGCGACTCTCTGAGGAGGGTCGCAGCGCTGGCAGTTCGGTTGTTCCCTGCCGGTTCACCGTTTCAGGGCACCGAAGTGTCAGCGTCCCCAAACGATCCTCCTAAAGCAGTCAGTTCAGTTGTTCCCTGCCGGTTCACCGCTTCAGGGCACTGAGGGGCCTGCACATCTCAACGATCCTCCGAGGAGGGTCGTAGAACAGTCAGTTCGGTTGTTCCCTGCCGGTTCGCCGCTTCAGGGCACCGAAGTGATTGTTTGACCAAATCCAGAGGCCAGTCTCGAGAGACTGGTTCCCTTCGTAGATTTTCTGGCAGCGTGGAAGCTACTGCCAAATAGATCTCATTTGGTCCTACATACAATAGAAAAGGGTTACAGAATTCAGTTCAGTTCTCGTCCGCCCAGATTTCTAGGGGTCCTCCCTACGGTGATGGACCCCAAGCAGGCTCTTGTTATGGAGCAGGAAGTACAGACTCTTCTACGAAAGGGGGCTATTGAAAGGGTACCTCCTCCCAGCAGGGAGTCAGGGTTTTACAACCGGTACTTCACTGTTCCAAAAAAGGATGGGGGTTGCGCCCTATTCTAGATCTGCGCCAACTAAACCGCAGGGTTCAGAAACTCAAGTTCAAGATGCTTACACTCAAACAGATCGTGCCACAGATTCAGTCCGAGGACTGGTTTGTCACGATAGACTTGAAGGACGCTTACTTCCATGTATCCATCCATCCCCATCACAGGAAGTTCCTGAGGTTCGCTTTCGGGGCGAAGCGTACAAATATCGGGTTCTTCCGTTCGGCCTAGGTTTATCACCCCGCACTTTCACAAAATGCGTTGATGCAGCTCTGGCTCCCCTGAGACTCCAGGGCATCCGTGTGTTGAATTACATCGACGATTAGTTGATTTTAGCTTAGTCCGAGCAGATGGCGGTTCGGCTGTCATTCTGTCCCACATTAAGATGCTGGGGGGTTGAGGCTCAATACCAAGAAGAGTGTGCTCCTCCCATCTCAGAGGACCACTTTTCTAGGTGTGATATGGGATTCGACAATGATGCAGGCACAATTGTCAGCTGCACGTATTACTTCGATTCTCTCAGCCATAAATGGGGTAAAACTAGGCCAGTCACTCTGATGATTCACTCTAGGCCAGAGACTGTTGGGTCTCATGGCAGCTGCATCCAACGTAATAACTTTTGGCCCCCTATACATGAGACCCCTGCAGTGGTGGCTCAGGACCAAGGGGTTTTCTCCGAGGGGAAATCCATTTCGCATGATCAAGGTCACGCGGCAATGCCTACGTGCCTTAGTCATGTGGAACAAACCTTGGTTCCTCGCCCAAGGCCCAGTGCTCGGGGCTTCTTGTCGTCGCGTAACGCTCTTTGGGAGAATTTCGGTCAAGCTCAAGTTGACCTTTTCGCATCGTCAGATAGAACGCATTGTTCCATGTGGATCTCTCTCATGCACCCAGCTCCTCTCGGGCTGGATGCGATGGTTCAGGTGTGGCCGAGGCTCGCCTGGAGCACCGGTTTGGGATTTGGCCATTGTATTGGAAGGGTTGGCTTTTGCTCCCTTCAAGCCCATTGAAGAGGTTTCAGAAAATGTCCTTACACTAACAACTTTATTTCTTCTTGCTATTTCTTCTATCAAGAGAATTGGAGATTTGCAAGCCTTGTCGGTTGCTCCTTCGTGTCTAGAATTTGCACCTGGTATGGTGAAAGCCTTTCTTCACCCTAGGCCGGGTTATATTCCTAAGGTCCCTACTAATGTTGTGGGCCCAATAGTGCTGCAGGCCTTCTGTCCTCCACCTTTTAATACATCAGATCAGGAAAAACTTAATTAGCTGTGCCCTGTGCGGGCTTTGGATGCCTATGTACACAGAGCTGCCCTGTGGCGTAAATCGGATCAACTATTCGTCTGTTTCAGGTCACCAATAAAAGGCTACCCTGCATCCAAGCAGAGGATGAGCAAGTGGGTAGTCGAGGCTATCTCACTTCCTTATGAAGCGGCTGGTCAGCCTTCACCGTTGGCTGTCCAGGCCCATTCTACCAGGAGTATGGCTGCCTCAAAGGCTTTATTATCAGGGGTTTCCCTTCATGACATCTGTGATGCGGCAGGCTGGTCCTCACCGCATACATTTGTTAGATTCCACTCCAGGGTCTAGGGTGCATGCTTCTTAGTGTGCGCAATGATTTCACACAGAACAGGCATTTGCTATTATGGCGTTGTGGGTATACAGCCTCTTGACGCAGCTCGAGTTCCCTTGAAAGGTTACATATGTAACCCTGGTTCCCTGAAGAGGGAACGAGATGCTGCGTCACCCTGCTATTCTCCCTGCATGCCTGTGATCAACTTGCTTCAGAATCTAGCACGGTCTGTTTTCAGGTGTGCTTTATAGTTGCCTGGTCTATGACGTCACCCGCCTATGACGTATCATCACACCATTGGACTGATGATACACGTGCTTCACGATGCAATCACGCAGGGGCGTTCCTACAGCATCTCGACACAGCGTCTCGTTCCCTCTTCAGGGAACCAGGGTTACATACGTAACCGGAGAGATTTCTATTTCAAATAAATTCTGTTCTCTTTTTATTCCTCAAAGCATCCTGAAAAAAAAGCCTAAGAGACTTTTTTCAAAAGAATAAACAAAATCTTACGGACACACCAACTTTTGGACAGTAATATATCTTTTAAGTGGATATTCATATTTTGCATTGTTGTTTGAAATTGTAAGTATTATAGTCAAGTGATGAATGAAAAGTCTGTTTACTCTTACTCCACCCTCACTCTCACTATCATCATCATTCCCCGTGCACACAGTGTTTGCTAGTTTTGGTTCTAGAGATTGCCCACTTCTAAGCCACACCCATTTCCTGTTCTATATAAATACAAATTATTTTGAATTTGAAATCCTAACTAATACAGATAGAAATACAGATTATGGCATGGCTGCACACCTTTTGTTATGACCCACCTTGAGTGCCCTTCACCATAATAGCGGTGCCTTTGTACACGGAGAGCAGCGGAGGACTTTTACATGTTGCACTGATGGATTAAATTATATATGTTTTAGATGCAGATTTGAATGATTATTTTATAATGCAGGGAGATGGAGCTGAAATTGTCTTAGCCTTTGTAACAGACATGCAAAAGTAATTCATGCAAAATCTCATTGCACCTTTATTTGGGAGTCAGACGCCCAAATTACTTATGAATAGCCCATCTAGAGAGAGCAAACGTCTCAAGCTGACAGCCTCATGAATAACCCAAATGAAAATGGAGCCAACTATTTGTGACCTTTGCTGTCCTGGAAAACATGGCACTATTTGCAAGCCAAAGGCATTTCATCCTTTCAAAGTATGTAAAATGGATTTCAGTAAGCCAATTAAATTTTTTATATTTTATGAGGTGATGCACAGAGTGTGGTTTAAAAAAAAAATATATATATATATATATATATTCCTGTGTCTTTTGAACAATTGCACACCATTTGCTTTTGAAATGTTTTGATATTGTCTGTGAAAAGTGTAAAGTCTTTTATCCTTGTTTATTAGTGTTTAAACATAACTAAACTAATTTCTCACACCTAATGATGAATGCTCTATTTGCTTTCGAATAAGTAATATCATTGGCTTGAGTGTGATTATCAGCTGCAGAGATTAACTTCTTGAATCATAAAATTAATGTCTTTAACTTTTCATTATGCAGAGTGCATTGGGGCAGGTGCCAACTCAAAAATACATTTGAAATAATTATTGAAACCAAAATAAATAAGACAGAAATAAATTGAATAATTTATCATAGAAAATTCTTCAAATTTAAAGTAATTGAAATATATTAAAGCTCAATGATCCTCAACTGACCTAATGATTTAGTCATTAAGTGGTTTGTGAGTTAACAGCTTACTGGTCATGAGTTAATAATGTTCCTCAGAACTTGACTCAGAACATATTGCAAAAGTCATATGAACTTTACTTTCATGGAAGATTTCATGTTTTTTTTTTTTTTGAATCCCACAGAAACAATTAATTTTTGGAACAACATGAAGGTGAATAATGACATAACTTTTATTTTTAGGTAACTGAAGTGTCTCTTCATATCAATATACTCCGTGATCATGAACTATCCATTGTAATGAACACAATTAGAAAAATTGTCTTAACAATTTTTTTTTTATTCAAAATGTTTTTATACCATGTCAGTTTAGATAGAATTAAACTACAACACTTGAAATTGATTGTGCAACCACAAGTCAGACGGCAGGGCAAATACCCTCTAAATGCCCTCTTTCATCCTTGAAATCCCTCTCACATTTGAGTTTTCTTTGTAGGCAAAGAGATGAACTTACAACTCTATATGAGCACTGTCAGAAAATCAAAAGCACTTATTAAGATTCTTGTGAGCAGAAGACACTTGAACAGACTCACACTAGATCGGAAGTGTAGAGAGAGAGAGAGAGAGAGAGAGAGAGAGAGAGAGAGAGAGAGAGAGAGAGAGAGAGAGAGAGAGAGACGTAACAATTGAGTCTTCCTGGAAGAACTTACCCTAAAGCTTTCATTTCTATAAGGAACTGGATGAAACAATATCTAGAATCCCCAGCACTGAAGGACTGCTCGGTGACTTCAATGCTAGAGTGGGAGCCGATAACGAATCCTGGCCTACCTGCCTAGGTTTTCACGGTAGGGGTAAGATCAACAAGAATGGTCAGCGTCTGCTGGAGATGTGCTGCTTACATGGTCTCGGCGTGACAAACACCTTCTTCAAATGCAAGGAGATCCATCAGGTGTCATGGAGATACCCACAGTCCCACCACTGGCACCAGTTAGACCTCATCATCACCAGGCGTGTGGAACTTGCCAGTATCCTCCTCACCAGCAGTTACCACAGCGCAGACAGCGACACGAACCACTCCCTTGTGGCCAGCAAGGTGCGAGTTACTCCGAAGAAGCTGCATCACTCCAAGAAGAACGGCCGTCCACGTATCAACACCTGCTGTGCAAGCAACCCAGAGAAGACACAGCAGTATGTCAAAAACTTACAGGAGACTCTCACCAAGGAGTCAGCTATCGATGACACCATTGACTCTAGGTGGTCCCACCTCTGAGGCGCAGTGTGCAACGCGGCCATTACAGCCTATGGGAAGAAGGAGCGTAAAAACGCTGAGTGGTACGAGGCCCACTAGGATGAAATGGAGCCTATGACTGAGGCAAAGAGGAAGGCCCTCCTGGCTTACAAGGCGTCACCTTGCCCTAGTACACTGGAAGCCCTCAGGACAGCCAGGAAGAACGCCCAGCAAACCGCCGCCACTGCGCCAATATATATTGGCTAAATCTCTGCAGCAGCATACAGACAGCTGCTGATACCGGGGACGCAAGAGGCATATACGAAGGCATAAAGAAGGCGATAGGCCCCACAACCACCAAGATCGCCCCACTCAAGTCCAGGACGGGAGAAGTCATCATAGACCAAGGGAAGCAGCTGCAGCGCTGGGTTGAACACTATCTCGAGCTGTATGCAACTCAGAACGTCGTCACTGACACTGCCTTGGACGCCATCCCAGATCTACCAGTCGTGGAAGCACTGGACACCCCAACTACCCTGGAAGAGCTCAGTAAAGCCATTGACTGCCTTGCTTGTGGGAAGGCCCCCGGGAGTGACGGCATCCCGCCAGAAGCCTTGAAAAATGGCAAACCGGCGCTGCTTCAGCCCCTACACAAACTCCTCTGCCTATGCTGGGATCAGGGCCACATCCCTCAGGATATGTGTGATGCCAACATCATCACGGTGTACAAGAACAAAGGAGACCGCAGTGATTGCAACAACTACCGGGGTATCTCCCTCCTCAACATTGCTGGCAAGGCATTCGCCCATATCACCCTGGTGCGCCTACAGACCCTAGCCTCCCGCATCTACCCAGAGTCCCAGTTTGGCTTTAGAGTCAGCCGGTCAACTGTAGTCATGATCTTCTCACTACGCCAGCTGCAGGAAAAGTGTCGAGAGCAGCAGATGCCACTCTACGTTGCCTTCATTGACCTTACGAAGGCGTTCGACTTGGTTAGCAGAAGCAGTCTATTCAGGCTTCTACACAAGATCGGCTGCCCCCCACAACTGTTGGCTGTTGTCACCTCATTTCACGATAACATGCACAGCACAATTTGCTTTAATGGCGCAACATCTGAGTCCTTCCCCATCAGCAGCAGAGTCAAACATGGCTGTGCCCTCGCACCAACGCTCTTCGGCATCTTCTTTTCCATGCTCCTCCAGTACGACTTCAAGGACTGCAGTGAGGGAGGGCTGATGGAGCCCATCCACACCAGGGCTGATGGCAAGCTGTTCAACATCGCTCGTCTCCGTGCCAAGACTAAAGTTACAAAGTTACTCATTCATGAGATGCTCTTCACCGACGACGCAGCCTTGACGGCGGAGCGGTATGGACTGACCATCAATCTGAAGAAAACCAAAGTCATGGCCCAGGAAATAGACTCCCCTTCAACCATCGCCATTGATGGGTACATCACTCACGCGAGGGATGAGAAGAAACTCAACAGCTTTCACTTGAGGTGCCTGCGGTGTATTTTGCGCATCCAGTGGCAGGACAAAGTACCTAACACAGAGGTTCTAGAATGCGCCGGCATTAGAAGCATGTCTGCCATACTTAGCGAGAAGCACCTTCGTTGGCTCGGCCACGTCAGGAGAATGGGCCCAGGCTGCATTCCCATGAACATACTGTACAGCGAGCTGGCAGAGAGCTCCCGACTGACTGGACGTCCACGGCTGCGCTATAAAGATATCTGCAAGAAAGACATGAAGCTCTCTGACATCAACGTTGGCACGTGGGAGAGCTGGGCAGAAGACCTCTCCACCTGGCAGCTTGTTGTCAGACAGGGCGTACAGAAAGCAGAGGAAACCAGAAATAAAAACCTTGCTGCAAATAGAGTCAGGAGGAAGGAAAAGCAACTGCAGCCTCAGCAGGCATCGTCTTTCACCTGCAGAAAATGCAGCAGAGATTGCCATTCTAGAGTCGGACTCTATAGCCACTCACGTAGGTGCAGATAGAAAATCACGGAAGGATGATCACAAGACGGAAGGATGCTGACGACTTTACTCGTTACATCAAAAAGTAATCTGATTATGTAAAGCACATTACTTGTAATGCCCCCAACACTGCTCATTTCAGGCGAGATTTGAAAACACCCGATTGTTAGTTTTTACACAGTCTGAAAACATCAATAGATCAATGTAAATTTCAGTTTGAGGTGTTTTCAGAAAGGAGAGCTAAATGTTTCCATTTTGAACATGACTGGAGGGAGCGTCAGCTTTATCTACATAGTCAGAGTTGGGTTTCCACCGTTGTACCTTCACTGGTTGTAGAGATCTTTAATGGAATCACATCCTCATTGTAGCAAAGTTCAATGAAGTTGTGAAGGAAGGAGACAGGGTCGGCTTGCTGGGGAACGTGGATTGTTTATTCAATACTTTCTCAACCAAAAACAAAGTTGCGCTCTCAGCACTCTCAAACACAGTCTTTCTCCAATAATTTCCACAAGCAGCTTCTCTGGCTTCTCCGGCGGCACACATGTCCACACTGTTCCACAGCCACTCTCTCTCTCTTTGCTTCCTGTTTCCACGTGGCTTTTATCCGGTTCCCCATGGCAATTACTGCAACGAGATCCAGGTGAACGTCATTTTGCACTTGACCTACTTACTCGTCTCCCAAATTTCTCTCTTGTCACAGACCTCGCTGAACCATGCCCCCCTCGCCACACTCATGTTCTGATATCAAGGACACGTGACATTCAACTTGTATGAAGTTCTTCGTCTGCTGGTCGAACAGGAACAAACTCAATTCCATTTGCAATAATTGAAGATGTATTATATATTTTTTTGTATATATTTGATAGTTTTCACATGATTTTATATCATTTTATTCACTGCTTTGTTAAATACACAGAGTAAGTGGACATCTGAAAATCTCTTTGTAAAAGTTTAGAAAAAAAAAGCTCAAATCTTGTTTTTCATGCCCTAAGACCAATAAAAACGCATAGGAAAAAATCCTGACTGTGGTTATCATAATTTATGCATGAACAATTGTTTTTTTTACAATACCTTTACGATATCTATCCACCTTTTCCTAGCTCCCATGATTCATTGCGTTAGTTATGGGCGCGACTTCAGGTGTCATGACGTCATTTGCATGTGTATTACGTGTTCAGTCTATAGGCGCGTAGTGTTTATTTACAAAGTAACATCGCCACCTACTGGCCTGGCATGTATACAGCGATTTTAGTTGTCTTCACAGATCTGTGTGAATGGGGATCATTTTGACAATGTTGTCGCCTGTACGCGGAAAACATTTTTAGTATATTTAGTACATTATAGTACATTGTTGTCGTATAAACATACCCTGAGGGCTTAAATACACTGAGAAGACAATCAACAGAACAGGTGCGAGAATAAGAAACTATAGCAACAAACAATGAACTAGAACTAGGCAAAATAGTGACACAGAAAATGAAACTAAACAGGACATGATCGTGACAGGAATCCCTTCCTGACGATTTTAATGTTTAATTTTATTTATTTATTTGCTTTAACTGCCTTATGGGTTTTTTTCTCAACACTAAGTGCTGAAAGTCAAATACTCAATGCTTATTGGCAAAAAAGTTTACCAACAGGAACAAAATTCTCTGGTTATGGATTTGCCTCCCCCTCCTTTTCTCTATCTCCTCAGTCTTGCCTTAGCACAGTTTTCCGTACACTTGTAATTACATTGGCAGATTTGGCACAGTCAGGGAAAGAGCAGTGGTGGTTCAGATTTAGTAATATTTTATTGTGTTACAGTAGTGAAATTGCAAGCAAGAAATACACATCCTGTGACATGAAATTAATAAGTGGGAATTTTATTAACATTAAATCACCTTTCTGCTATTTTCAACTCTATTCTCAGCATTTTTGAATTGGCAGTTAGTGGCAGTTAGTCAGACACGTGCTAGCACAGAAAAGAGAAAACATAAAACAAAAACATAATTTCCCACATTCACATTGAAATCCTCTAATTAATTATCTTAATTCATTGCAGAGGAAGAAAAAATACCATCTGCAGCAGCCCCAAAGGCAAATTATAATTTGGGGGTAAAAGGATAAAAAAAAAACAAAAAAAAAAACAAACAAAAAAAAACACAGAAATAAGACACAACTAAACACTACTTCGAAAATATGACATAAATAAATATTATTGTCCTAAAGGCTGCTTCTACCACATCACCGCAGATCTCTAAAGTTTTATTTTAAGACTTCTCTTCAGTTGGGGAGCATTTGGGGTGCACTCTCTCCCAGGTCATTAAAAATTAATTTCTTCTATTTGGAATAGAATAGAGATTTTTTTTTTAAAGAGAGAGAGAGAAATAAGAGAGAAAAGTAAAGCATCAACTTTGTGACTTTTTGGCTGTTTTGTTTCCTTGATTCTTATTAATGTTACTGTCCTCATGATGCACAAGGAAATAAGGCTCCATGTCTGCAATCAAAGGACATTTTCTTTGTGTTTTGTAGAGGTGCATCCCTCAGGCAGCTCATTATTTTTACGAATTGTAAATCAAGATTTTCTTCTGCTTCATTTGAACTAATGCCTTTTCTTTTTTACAAAAGAGAACAGCACAGAGAAGCATGGTTAAATCTGGCATGTTTGCAGAGTATTTATACACTTGTATCAATTCAAATGCAGGAATGTAAATGTCAGAAATGCCCTGCATGTCCGAGCAGCAGTAGGATATTGTGTTTATTCACTCTAGCTGATTCAATGCAGAATCAGGGCCAAAACTTGAAACTAAGCTTTGTAGTCGAGACTATTATTAGACTAGATGGTGCATATCATAAATATTACATCATCAAGACTCCCTTCTGCTGGAACACTTCAAATCATCAATGATAAATCGTATACTCTCAGACACTTCACATGTTGTATTCACTGAATTGTATTCAGTGCAAAACCAGCACACCAGACTGCTGCAAAAATTATCTGAAAACAAAACACTAGAGCATGGAAAGTGGTCTTCAGTATTTTTCTTGTTCAACCCCTTCAGTCTATGTTTGCATCACGTCTACACGTGGTCTTAGCTGGGAGCTCATGCGTTGATTACGAGAGACAAGTTCGCTCTGGATGTGACAACATGTGACCCTCGCTCTCCTGGGAGGTAAAGAGAACAAGCCTTTTATCTTCGAAGAGGGAAAGAGCGAGATGTACCGTAAAGGCTAAACCAGATCAACACCTCAGAGATCTCAACCTCTCAGCTTTACCAGAATTGAGAGATGCATAGGAATCTTAAGACGCAACAGTATGTTTCTCAGACTTTATATCTCTGATTTTACTCTCCCTTCACACAAAGAATTCTTACACAATGAGATTCTAATATTTATCAAACTGATGCTGGGCTAATCTCCATCCACAGAGAATAGAATAAGCATTATTCAAGCCACTACATCAACATCTCTCATCATGGGGGTAGGTGGGGGAACGGATTCTGACAGCTGGATTTTTTGTTGTCGGATTCTGTTCCTCCCATGTTTCTTACACAATGAGATTCTAATATTTACAAAACTGACAACAACTGGTCAGTGCTGGATAGTCTTGTGGGCAGAGCATTGACACATAGCACTATTATGCTTGCTGCGACCCGGGTTCGAGTGGACTTTCCAGATCTCGTCCCCATCTCTGTCTCCCACCTTGCTTCTTATCTACATACTGTCATATCATTATAAAAAGTAAAAACGGCAAAAACAAATCTTTCAACTGATGCAGGTTAAGCTCCCTCCACACAAATAATTGAATCAGCATATTTTAAGCCACTACATCAACATCTCTCATCATGGTGGTGGGGAAACAGATTCCGACAACTGGATTGTTTGCCGTTGGATTCTGTTTCCCCCACGTTTCTTACGAGATTCTAATATTTGAAAAACTGACAACAACTGGTCAGTTTTGATAGTCTCGTGGGCAGTGCATTGACACATAGCACCATTTTGCTTAGTACGAACCGAGTTCGAGTCCCGGCTCGTGGACTTTTCCAGATCCCGTTCCCCACTTTGCTTCTTGTCTACATACTGCCCTATCATAATAAAAGGCAAAAACTGCACAAAATAAATCTTTAAACAGATGCAGGTTAAGCTCCCTCCACACAAAGAATTGAATCAGCATCATTTAAGAAACAAAATCAACATTTCTCATCATGGGGGAGGGGGGACGGATTCCGACAGCTGGGTTGTATGCCGTCAGATTCTGTTCCCCCCATGTTTCTTACACAATGAGGTTGTAATATTTACAAAATTGACAGCAAAATGGTCGGTGCTGATGGTCTCGTGGGTAGAGCATTGACACATAATACCATTGGGGTTGGTATGACCCGAGTTTGAGTCCCGGATCATAGATTTTTTTCAAGTTACATGATTGGAAGATGGTGCTTATGCTAACAAACATAAGCTACAGAATGAACTTATGAAGGTTTAAATTTGTATTATGTGAGAGTTATTGGAACTCTCAAAGGGGGAACTATGGGATAACAAATTTAAGAATCTGTTTAAGATCAGCTGATCTTATGTCCTTACATAACATAACATCAGAGGTGGGTAGTAACGAAGTACATTTACTTCGTTACATTTACTTGAGTATTTTTTTGGAAAAATTGTACTTTTAAGAGTAGATTTGAATGTGGGTACTTTAACTCGAGTACATTTCTAATGAAAAAACTGTACTTTTACTTCGTTACGTTGGGCGACGTTCCTCTCGTTACTTTATTTTAATGCAAAATGCATAGTTTATTCCAAGCGCTGTATCTTTTTTTTCTGGGCTTGAGCGATGCTCAATTCACAAATGAATCACTCTTTTGAGTCGATTCTGTTCAAAGACTTCATCAAACAAGTTGGCAGATCTGTCTAAATCGGTTCGCGAATCAGTTTGAATGATCTGTTCAGTTCCTGCACGCACTGAATCGTCTGAAGCGCTTTCAATTCACACTCGACTCGGAGTCGTAACAGGAAGATTTAAGGACATCAAGAGCGTTAGATGAAGTGGCCGTGGACCTACAGTACAGTCAAGTGAGAGCAAATCTTCAAATGTATCATATTTTTGCCAGCGATGAAGATCTTTATTAGTTGAACATCTTTGTAAGCTGTCTGTGAATGAATGATTCCAATTTCCACAGGACGATATATTCGATTTCATTTCACTCAGGTAATACATTTTACAACCAAACAGATTATTACGCCACGATAGCACTACTAGTAGAAAGTAGGCCTATGACATTACCCGTTTTTTGGACATATACATTAATTTATACATTAAATAAGCTATACCATTGTTCACAGTTTATGAGCACCCGCCATCCCGCGGTAGTGTGTGTGTATTGTTGCGCAGTGGCGTGCGAACTCGACTTGAAAACGAACGCCTTTGCCTGCCGTAGAAACAGTTAACCAGTTTAAACATGCTTACAGAAATATACATTTGATTATATTTTGGAGAACAGACAGAAGAAGATCCATCGATGTACTTTTTTTGTGTGTGTGTGTTCAGATGTAGCAGTCATGAGCGCGAGTACATGTGAAGAGTTTTAACTCCCGGTTTCTACTCTGTGTCAATTACATGCCTTGGAATGCAACACTCTGCAGATTCACTTTATTTCGACATTGTCTAATAATCAAAATGTAGTTGTATAAGTTACTATTATACAAACCAACGGACAGGCAATGATTTTCGGGCTATACAGATGGCAGAAATAATGCTTGTCTCTTCTGTTTTTGTTGCAAAGATAGCCTATCTACTTATGATGATAATAAAAAAATATCTAAATAATATAATTTTATATATATGACGACTTCAGATGCAAAAGCCTCTAAGTACCATCTGAAATGTTCTTCTAAAAGAGCATTTTTATCAAGCTTGTATGTTTATGTTCAGTTATTTCACTTAAATGGCAATGAAAAGTACCTATTAATTGTCATTAAAGTGAAATTACTGAACTTAAATATACGAGCTTGATAAAAATGCTTGTTTTAGAAGAAAATTTCAGATGGCACTCAGAGGCTTTTGCATTATGAAGTCTTCATATATATGTATAGGCCTATATGATCCTAAGTAACTAGTAACTCGCTACTTGAGTAGTTTTTTCATTGGATACTTTTTTACTCTTACTCAAGTAACTATTAAGATTATTACTTTTACTTTTACTTTGAGTAAATATTTCTATAAGTACTTGTACTTTTACTTGAGTACAGTTTTTGGATACTCTACCCACCTCTGCATAACATAAAAAACTAAGGTAGAGTACATTGAATTTAGCATTTAAGGTTATGATGATGATATCAGCTGTTAACCAAGATATTCCTGCCAGTCCTGTTCTCTCTATTGTAAGTTAAATGAGTCAGATTACTGAGGCTCTCACCCTTTGTCTTTAATGGCTCTTGGAGCCCCTGTCTTTGAATAGTTATGCTGATTGGATTAGGATTGGTAACACTCTAGAGTCTGGGGCGGGTTCCTATTGCTGTATACGTTATTTGCATGGTTTGTTTAAGGTCGTCACCCAAGTGCTTTGTATCCATTTCTAAGCACTGCCCTCTAAATTAATATAAACTACAATGTACTGTACACTGCCTTAGTTAGACTTGATGACTGCAGCTACCGACATCTCGTGTTCTCAATAAAGAATCCTGCGTAAGATACAACCATGTCTCCTGGTCTTCGCTTCTGAATTTCCTACAGGTGCAAACTGAAAACAAAGTCCAAACTAAGTGAGAGTGTGACAGAACTCTCATCACATGTGAAACATTTTAGATTGATAGAGCAATCTATGAGGAATGAGGTTAAACAGTCAGGGTCATTTTATGCTCAAGGTGCATCACGTTCAGGGCCAAAGAAATTCCTTATTTGGTTGTGGCTGATTGCTTTGGACCCCAGCCCACTAACCTTTATGACCTTAGGTTTAGCGCTCATCTCCTCATTTACCACATCCTGACTGCTGTTTGACAACATTCAACATCATGTGGGCTCTTGAAGGATCTGTCTAATACACTCCAACCATGTACAAAGCCTATTTTTAAAAACATTCTGACACGTAATATTCAGTAATACTGCATTATCAATTTCACGCTGACACTAATGGATGAGAACAAAAACTTGAACTGAATTGAGCTGGATGACAACACTATTGTCTTCCGCAGAGCTGCTTTATAGCTGAATTGACGTTTCAGAATTGACTAATTTTGCAACATAGAGTTGAACAACATTACACCATCACTAAACTGACTCAAGCTGAATAACCAAATGTTTGTCTTCTGTGCAATATAGCATTTCACAAACTAAAACATAAAAAAAAGTTACTTTAAAGTAGCACAACACACAATTTGTGCCCTCTCACAAACATTCTCACATGTACATACAACCGTATAGAAAACAGCTGCATGGGTTTTGAATGTTTTCTGGACTCCACAGTGTCACCGATAGATGTTATCTTGCAAACTCTGAAGCAGTTCCATTAAGGAAGTGTTGCTGTGTGACTCCTGG
This sequence comes from Rutilus rutilus, assembly GCF_951802725.1. Taxonomy (NCBI): domain Eukaryota; kingdom Metazoa; phylum Chordata; class Actinopteri; order Cypriniformes; family Leuciscidae; genus Rutilus; species Rutilus rutilus. The sequence continues at coordinate 45,721,957 of NC_140209.1, read as the reverse complement.
AACAAGTCCAGCATTTATGTGCAGTGCACCTGCGCATAAGCATTCCTTATCAGATCCTATTCAGGCAAATCACTCTCTATATCTCTGTATTTGGCTGACGGTTCAGGACCCAATTAAAAGAAGCCGTAACCTGGTGTTTATGTGGTTGTGTCTGCACAGCCAGCAATATGAATGGCACACTGACAGTATTAAATAAGTGTTGATTAGAGATGACAGCCCTGAATAGGTAATTAGCTTCTCCGGCAGTTTTTTCAATAGACATCTCATGCTTCAAATGTGATTCCCTGATGCCTCCGCTGGTATTTTTACCCAGTGACATTGGGTGGGAGGACTCTGCACAGCAGTGGTGATTAAAGGACATGTTTTCATCTATTGTAGTACAACATGCGAACATCACTATGCTTTCTGCACACTTCATTCATGTGCGAATGAGGACCTGCAAGGTCCCCATCATCTGAGTCTGTATAGATCTGCATAGCATTAAAGATGATGTGTTAAAAGTCAGAAACAAGGGTATAAATTGGTCTCTGGCATTTAGTACAAAATAAACAACTGCCAAAATTAGGGAACAAACAAAAAGGACCACAAACCACAATAAATGTGCTTCTTTTTATTTTTTTCAAGTATAGGCTTATTACTAAAATTTGTGTATTGACCTATACGTGATTATCAGTTAAGAAGCGAATTCTGCACACTGAGAATGTACGAGGCATTACATCATCACCACCTAAGTGTAAGTGTACATGTTCAGGTCATACAAATACACATGCCGGAAGAGCGAATGCAAGAGATAGAAAAAAAATAAACAAAAGTGGGAGAAAGACTGGAAGGGACATAGAAACAAGGGATGGTACTCTGATGTATAAAGAGAGAAAAATAACATAATGAGGAAACGAGGTAGAAAAGGACAGCGGGAAAGAGAGCTGTTGAACAGAGGTTTGCGGAGGGAGGGAGTAGTTTCACCTGCTGCTGCATTTTGCTGCAGTGTGGTCTTCCTGCAACTATACTTCACTGCACCTGTGGAACAGTGTGTAGTGTTGCTCTCTAGAGTTCACAGAGAGAACTGCCTCTTCAGACTTCTGACTCTCCATCTACAACAATACAAAACACTGTATCTGATATCCACAGAGTACATATGAGATGTGTAATCATACAAATGTAAATTTTAATAAAGTTCTAAGAATTGATTAATGACAAATGAAATACTGCATTTGTATGCACTATTTCCAATGATACATTGCCTCTGTCTCAAGTATAAGTCTTTAGGGAGAGTCAAAAAACAACAAATGTACTATAATTAGCATCATGAATAATAAAAATAATAACTTCATAAAAGGCTTATTTTTTTCTGCCTTATATTTGAGAAACTGTAGTTATTTGTTTTTATAGTTATAATAATCATAGTAATAATAATTATTATAATAATTAGTAGCAGTAGCATGTATTCTTATTCTTATTGTTATTATAAATAATAATAATACAAATTATTATATTTTATTATTATTATTGGTGTTTTTCTTATAGTTATTATAACAGTTATCATAATTATAATTATTTATTATAATTATTATTACGAACAAAGAGTTCTATCATGAAACTCTAGATGGTGCAGGCTGATAGGTCCTTAAGTCAATTTGGTAGAGATCACATTGTTATCTACATAGAGCAGCTGATTGGTTGCTGTTGCATTAGCGGCCAATGAGCTGCGGCTCAACATTCAAATACTGGCAGTAGTTTGCTGTTAGCGTGCTTCAGAAACCCTCCAACTTCCCCAGCTCCAACTGTACAGATCTGCTATGGGGGTTATTTCATGTAGGTTACATGTACAACAGCAGCAGTATGTCTTACATGCTCACAGCAGCATGTCTGTGAATGTATTCGCTGTAGCAAGTCCCGGTACTTGCTCTGCAGCAGCAGCAGCATAGCAGATCTATTCCGCCAAGACCAAATAAATGAACATTGCATATTCAGTACCATTACCATGCCAATCTCTCCGAAAGTTGTCATGACAGAATTGTAATTAACAATAATAATCATCATCATCATCATCATAATATACACTCACTGGCCACTTTATTAGGTATACCTTGTACTGGGTCGGACCCCCTTTTGCCTTCAAAACCGCCTTAATTCTTCATGGCATAGATTCAAAAGGTGCTGGAAACATTCCTCAGTGATTTTGGTCCACATTGACTTGATAGCATCACGAAGTTGCAGCAGATTTGTCGGCTACACATCCATGATGTGAATCTCCTGTTACAGATCTGAGATCTGTCGACTGTGGATGATATTTGAGTATAGTGAAACTCATTGATGTTTGTTCAAGAAACCAGTTTGAGACGATTTGGGCTTTGTGACATGTCACATTCACATTATCCTGCTCAGAAGTTGGGTGCACTGTGGTCATAAAGGAATGGACATGGTCAGTAACAATACTCAGGTAGGCTGTGGAATTTTAATGATGCTCAGTTGGTACTAAGTGGCCCAAATTGTACCAAGAAAATATACCCCACACCATTACTGCAACCGGCACGGCAGCAGCCTGAACCTTTGATACAAGGCAGGAAGGATCCAGCATGCTTTCATGATGTTAATGCCAAATTCAGACCCTACAACCTGAATGTTGCAGCAGAAATCAAGACTCATCAGACCAAGAAACATTTTTCCAATCTTCTTTTGTAAAATTTTGGTGAGCCCGTGCGTATTGTAGCCTCAATTTCCAGTTCTTAACTGACAGGAGTGGCACCCGATGTGATCTTCTCCTGCTATTGCCCATCTGCTTCAAGGTTCAATGTGTTGTGCATTCAGAGATGCTCTTCTGCATACCTCGGTTGTAACAAATGGTTATTTGAATTACTTTTGTCTTTCTATCAGCTCGAACCAGTCGGGCCATTCTCCACTGACCTCTGGCATCAACAAGGCATTTTCGAGCACAGAACTACCACTCACTGGATATTTTCTCTTTCTCGGACCATTCTCTGTAAACCCTAGAGATGATTTTGTGTGAAAATCCCAGTAAATCATCAGTTTCTGAAATACTCAGAACAGCCTGCCTGGCACCAACAACCATGCCACATTCAAAGTCACCAAAATCACCTTTCTTCCCCATTCTGATGCTCATTTTAAACCTCAGAAGATTGTCTTGGCCGTGTCTACATGCTAAATGCAATGAGTTACTGCAATGTGATTGGCTAATTAGATATTTTCATTAACGAGCAGTTAAACAGGTGTACCTAATAAAGTGGCCAGTGAGAGCACATACTAATAACAAAATGTTAGATACTGTATATATTATTACTATTATAATAATTAAAAATAATAAAAGAGAGAATGAAAGGGGAATGTAAATTAGAATAACTTTTTGACAATAGCAATCTCTAATGAATCCTTGTTTGACCCTATTAATCTCGTTTGATCTCTTATCTACATCACTGGTTCTCCCTGAGCAAATCACACAATTCCTTGGCCATCCTTGGCCACACTGCAGTATAATTCTGCAATGATCTGTGACATCAATCATATCGGCCCACAACTCCTGCAACCCCTTCCTGACTCCCGTCCAGCATTGGTTGCCAAGTGAGAAGCCAATGCATTAGTCCAGGCCCCCACCATTAATTCTCCATGCCAGGTCCGCAGGCACTCTTTCAGATTGCCACCATTGAGCCTGCCTTCCATCGGCAAAGCATTTGACTTCTTTGCAGAAAAATTAACACACATATACATATATATATATATATATATATATATATATATAGAGAGAGAGAGAGAGAGAGAGAGAGAGAGAGAGAGAGAGAGAGAGAGAGAGAGAGAGAGAAGAGCCAAAATAGTACCATGCTGCATTTGGTGCTAGTTTGAGAGTGACTACTCAAAGCCTTAACTTTGACACAATGAGATCATCTGAGCTGCTGAGAAGGAATACATTAAACATTCTAGGCCAGTAGCTCTGGGAACAAACACCACATCATGGGGCTGCACTACTGTGGGAATTTTTTTTTTTTGGTACTGCTCGTAAGGCCACCATCTTGCTTTTTCTGTCCATCATACTTCTCTCTTTCTGTCATTTGATCTGTTTTGGAGAAATCCCTTTCTCTCTCTATCACAATTCATCTCAATGGCACCCAGGAGGTATGATTTTAAACCTGCCATCATTGCTCATGGGTGCTCAATTCTGCAGCCAGGTTTTTTTGAGCCAATCAGCTGAGCTATGAATGCCATGTGACTGATTAGAGCTGCAGAAAAACAACGTCATAACAGCACTGATGGCACCACAAGAAGATGCATTATTTCTTCATTAGCAAGTATGCAGAGCTCCATTTCACATGCAGCCCTAATAAAATAAAATAAAATAAAATAAAATAAAATAATAAAATAAAATAAAATAAAATAAAATAAAATAAAATAAAATAAAATAAAATAAAATAAAATAAAATAAAATAAAATAAGACACTGGTATAATGTAATGTAATGTACTGTACTGTAATGTAATACATTAATGTTTTATTAATTACATTTATTTGCTTCTTTAAAAAAAAATCTGTCATAACTGCACTTGGGTTCTCACTGCAACCCGCCTCTGGACTATACGTTACAACCATTAATACCCATTCAAAAGTTACAACTGAGGTGCAGTCCTGTCAGATCATCAAAATGTCCCTTCACTGACCCCTGACCCCTGATCCAGAAATCACAATGATTTAAACCATTGCTGCTAGAAGGTCAGCAAATACTGACTGGGATCCAGCAAAGAAACAAGCCGATCTCAGGAAATAAGTGTTAGTGTCATTATGTGATGTATTTTATTCAAATCGCAACTGGGGAGAAATAATAGCAAGTTCAGCCATTTTTCTTGGCATTGCTCTATACAACAAGGCTCTGCCATTGTATTGAAGCATGATGGCTTTTAAGGAAATTATGAGGTGCTTAGATTATTTCAGAATAGCAATTCATCTTATATTAGCAGCAGAGAGATCAGTGCCAGGCTTAATCAGAAGCTCTACCTCCCATATCATTCAGGAAAATGGCCCGACTTTACCACTAATTTCCGATTACAAGCAGTTTCAAGAAACAACATTATCATATGCAGTTTTAGGGCCCTATTTTAATTATCTGAAACGTACTGTAAGTATCAAACACGAAACGCAAGTAACTTTGTGGGCGGATCTCGGCGGCGGGATAAATGACTCTTGCGCCCGGCGCAAATCTAAAATGGGTTGGTCTGAAGTAGCTACATTACTCATAGGTGTGGTTTGGGCGTAACGTGAAATAAACCAATCAGAGCGTCATCTCACATTCCCTTTAAAAGCTCACATTCTCTTGCTATTATAACGGCGGATTTGTTAGGCGCACACCAGGAGCGGTTCACAGCCTAGGAGACAGACGTTCTCGTCCGGGCCGTAAAAGACAGAGAAGTGACATTGTATGGGGATGGGAGAAGCCCACCCAATTTGGGTAAATGTGTAAGCTAGATTTAAGCCTATTTTTTCACATCTTCATGGACACCACAATGATTTCCCTCGTGTGGAATATTTTTCCTTGTAATTATATATGGTTTGCAAAAATGTCAACTGCTGCATCTGTGTAGATGAGAGAAGCAAAGTGTATGCACGTTGTGCACACGCTACATTATGGCCAAGCATGCGCCCTTAAAATAGCATCTGAACGCGCCACTGAAATCACGCCACTGACTTTAGACTAGGTTTTTCTTGGTCTGTGGCGGAATTGTTTTCTGGAACTGCAAAATAGCACCAGGGAATGTTTGCGCCGGAACACGCCTCCTCTTTTCACTGAATCGCCCCCGGGAGCGCAAGTTCATTCCCTAATTTACCGACGTGCGTCCGCCGAGGGAGAAGTCAGCTGTGCGTCGGGTGCAAAATAGGAATGAAACATGCGTCGGTGTACAAAGCCAATTGTGCTGGGTACAAGATAGGGCCCTAAGTCTTCTTTCTACTAAAAAAGACAATGCAATTGTGAGTGTTAAAACTGGTAATGCTAAATTTGGTGTCCAAAATGTATTTAAAATATACTGAGCATGCAATACTTTTCATTAGTATTTATTTAAAGAACATTTTCTGATATACAAGCTGTACAAGTCTATCGTAATATTTTTTGATGCAGGAATGGTACTGCATCTTTGTTACAGATGCATGATATAGTTAATCATGGTGTGATTTATTACTGGATGCAGTGGTTTAACTCATCATCTAGTTAACTGGCCCTCTTTGACAATACTATTTGCTCTGTTAATTTCATATCTTTCAAAATATGTTAATATTCAAACAGATTTAAATTGTAGCTTATGCACCTCAGTGCCTAAAATCCAAGATGGTATCCAAGTTGGTGCCATGAAGGCCGCCTCAATGTGGAGCTCAACACTTGTTTACTGTTTTTGTTAGTTTGTCCTGTCTTTAGTTATTCTTCTACAATCAGTTTCACCAAGGACAAACTGCTAAACATTCGGGAGTACACACCATCCAATCTTTTATCAGTTTTCTGACCTTTACCAGATGTTTTGCTGGACATTGTAGTTGGAGGTGCAGCCGCTTTAATCAAGCTCCGACAACGCGTCTTTAGAACTGTGCTGCCTGGCGAATCTACGCTCCCTCCCTAACAAAATGGATGAACTTCTTCCCCTGTCCTGAACAAATAAGGACTTTTTAATTCTACATTAATGAAAGGTGTACAGATATAACAGCGCTCTATAACCACGTTGAAGAAGATGTGTTGTCCTGATCTAGAAGCGCTCTTCATCAACTGTAAGCCTTTCTACTCGCCACAGGAGATTTCCTTGTTCATTCTTGCAAGTGTTTACATTCCTTTCGCAAAGAATGTGTGAATGCAGCGCTGCAACGGTTAGCTGGTCAGATCACAGACACAGAGCAACAACACACAGACTCTGTTATGATACTTCTTGGGGACTTTAATAAAGCAGGCCAAAAGTGGGGACTTGTCCAGTCTTGTATAATCAGGCCAAAAACACACTGACAAAGGAGATCAGAGTGGCTATGAGAAACTACTTTGAGAAGCTGAAAAAACAGTTTTCAGCCAACGACCCTGCATTAGTGTGGAAGGGCCTGAAAGACATCACTAATTACAAGACCTGAATGAGTTTTATTGCAGGTTTGAAAAACCCGGTCTCACTCCCCACACCTGTTTTGACCTTCTCTCTATGCATCCATTAACACCTCCAGCAACCCCCCTTCCACTTCCTCCTGCACTTATATGATCTGTGAAGAGGATGTGTGCTGGGTCTTCCGGAAACAGAAGACAAGGAAAGCACAAGGCCCAGACTGCGTTTCACCAGTCTCTCTAAAATCTCTCTCTCTATTTATACAGTGGGGAGAACAAGTATTTGATACACTGCCGATTTTGCAGGTTTTCCTACTTACAAAGCATGTAGAAGTCTGTAATTTGTATCATAGGTACACTTCAACTGTGAGAGATGGAATCTAAAACTAAAATCCAGAAAATCACATTGTATGATTTTTAAATAATTAATTTGCATTTTATTGCATGACATAAGTATTTGATCACCTACCAACCAGTAAGAATTCTGGCTCTTACAGACCTGTTAGTTTTTCTTTTAGAAGCCCTCCTGTTCTCCACTCATTACCTGTATTAACTGAACCTGTTTGAACTCGTTACCTGTATAAAAGACACCTGTCCACACACTCAATCAAACAGACTCCAACCTCTCCACAATGGCCAAGACCAGAGAGCTGTGTCATCAGGGATACAATGTAGACCTGCACAAGGCTGGGATGGGCTACAGGACAATAGGCAAGCAGCTTGGTGAGAAGGCAACAACTGTTGGCGCAATTATTAGAAAATGGAAGAAGTTCAAGATGACGGTCAGTCTCCCTCGGTCTGGGGCACCAAGCAAGATCTCACCTCATGGGGCATCAGTGATCATGAGGAAGGTGAGGGATCAGCCCAGAACTACATGGCAGGACCTGGTCAATGACCTGAAGAGAGCTGGGACCACAGTCTCAAAGAAAACCATTAGTAACACACTACGCCGTCATGGATTAAAATCCTGCAGCGCATGCAAGGTCCCCCTGCTCAAGCCAGCGCATGTCCAGGCCCGTCTGAAGTTTGCCAATGACCATCTGGATGATCCAGAGGAGGAATGGGAGAAGGTCATGTGGTCTGATGAGACAAAAATAGAGCTTTTTGGTCTAAACTCCACTCGCCGTGTTTGGAGGAAGAAGGATGAGTACAACCCCAAGAACACCATCCCAACCGTGAAGCATGGAGGTGGAAACATCATTCTTTGGGGATGCTTTTCTGCAATGGGGACAGGACGACTGCACCATATTGAGGGGAGGATGGATGGGGCCATGTATCGCGAGATCTTGGCCAACAACCTCCTTCCCTCAGTAAGAGATGGGTCGTGACTGGGTCTTCCAGCATGACAACGACCCGAAACACACTGCCAGGGCAACTAAGGAGTGGCTCCGTAAGAAGCATTTCAAGGTCCTGGAGTGGCCTAGCCAGTCTCCAGACATGAACCCAATAGAAAATCTTTGGAGGGAGCTGAAAGTCCGTATTGCCCAGCGACAGCCCCGAAACCTGGAGGATCTGGAGAAGGTCTGTATGGAGGAGTGGGCCAAAATCCCTGCTGCAGTGTGTGCAAACCTGGTCAAGGACTACAGGAAACGTATGATCTCTGTAATTGCAAACAAAGGTTTCTGTACCAAATATGAAGTTCTGCTTTTCTGATGTATCAAATACTTATGTCATGCAATAAAATGCAAATTAATTACTTAAAAATCATACAATGTGATTTTTGGGATTTTTGTTTTAGATTCCGTCACTCACAGTTGAAGTGTACCTATGATAAAAAATTACAGACTTCTACATGCTTTGTATGAGAAAACCTGCAAAATCAGCAGTGTATCAAATACTTGTTCTCCCCACTGTATATATATATATATATATATATATATATATATATACTTTTCCTGATGTCAACTTACAAATGTTAGACAAGGTTGGTTCCCTATCAAGGGAACTCGAGCTGTGTCGAAACGCTGTGGGAACGCCTCTGCGTGGTTGCGTCATGAAGCACGTATGAAACCAGTCCAATGGCGTGACGGAACGTCATGTGACGTCATCGACCAGGAAACTATAAAACACACCTGAACCAAACAGCGTTAGCTTCTGTGTCTTCAGCAAGCGCTCTATGTGAATCTATGTCCCTGGTGGTTTCTGTCTGTCTTAGAATTTGCTAGGCAGGAGTTTTCACCCATATACAGTATATATATATATATAATCCAAATATATACATTTGTAGTACATAGTAATACCTGGAAACAAATCCTGGTCAAATAGGCTATATAGGCCATTCTACAGAATTGGTTCAAAGTTAGACTTGGAAACATCTTGAAAATTTGTTGTCTTTTTCCACAAATTTTTTATGCATGCAAATTGTATAATATCCAAGATAAACATTTCTAGTAATTGTGCAGTTAATTCTCATACTGTATTTTCAGAAAGTTTGGGGATATATCCTCTCCCCAAATGTGCCACTAATGAAAAACAATAATAAATAATTTAATGAGAAGGCTTATATTGACCTATTAAGATTTTCTGTACCTTCTACCTATTTTTTGCTATTTTATTAAAACGTGTTCACATGTAAATCAACAATAATTAAAATTTTAACAATATTTCAACTGTAATCTTTCTTTTTTAAAGTATACATTTTATCATACGTATTTCAAAGTTAAGGATTCATTCGTTTGATATAGCCTACATGGAACAAACACTATAATAACATCTTAGTTGATGAGTTTATTTTTGACAAAACATACTATATATTTAACCACTATATATGACCAGAAACTGGCGAGCAAAAGCTTATTTGATGTGGCAGTAGTCTATTTTACAGTAAAAACTTTATAATCTATCCAAAACTAGTCAACGAAATGTTGTCTTTTATATTTCCTCTGTAACATGGTAAACAACAGTGCACATCTGTGCCTTTCATTCATTCACACACAGACACGTGATTCATATTTAAGTCTTTTTGCAAACTGTAGTAAACAACAGCGGGCATGTTCATTCATTCACACACAGAAACGCGATTCAAATTTTTCTTTCGATTCGATTTTCAAGTCTTTTTGCGCTTTATAGACACTATTCCATATCGCGATTAGAACAAAGCACTTAAGAATAAAAAACGTACTATTCACAATCCTCAGCTGGATCCGTTGCTCCTCAAAAAAACAAAAAACTAAACCAGCACTCCTCCTGAGGAAAATTTTCGAGGATTATTCCTCACAGCCTCGCAAGACAACGTAAAGTACATTAATCTGATTAAACTTGATGTGTTTTATCGAGTTGATGTGGGCGTTGTTTGCATGTATTGCCCTTAGATCATTTGCATTTGAATAGCGCGCGCTCTCCGTTGGCGTGTTCACATTAGCAGTTAATGAGCTGTAATAAGCTGAAATGAGAACGACTGACATCTCTCTCTTTTCATATAGATAACATAAACAGATAATATTTGTTTTCGTTTTGAATTAGATAATTTAAAAGTACACACTTAAAGGTGCTGTATGTAGGATCCAGCGGCCTCTAGCGGTGATGTTTCAGATTGCAACAACAGCGCTCGTGCTCGTGAAAAGCAATAAAGTTACAACTGTAGTCTTTCACATCAGATAACGTTAGCAAATGGTCGGCGTTAGCTGGCGAACTAATGATGTCTAACTTGAGCCAACTAAAGCACAAAATCACAATATATTTTACATGCTTTGAAGTATTGTTAGCTTACCTGTCCAAAAGGATGAAAGCCAACTCAGGGTCTGTTTTTATACCTAAAACAAAGCGGAGGTCTCTCCATAATTCAAACGCTCTGCCAATGTTGATCCGTGTTTTCGTCCTGAGTCGATCCGATTGACGTTTGGCCTGACGAGCTTCAGCAGATAAAACATTTTTTTTTTTTTTTTTGGGAGTTTGTGTTGGAGTCTGTGTTGTGCTGGAGGCAGGTCGTTTTTTGGTGTTATCAGACTCCATGTCGTTAGCTGCAGTGCCGTCGCAATAGACTGTATATATAAAACGGAGAGGCTCAGGAGCGCGCATGCACGTCACATCCGGTGGATTTCGCAGAAAATCTAGGAATACTGGCCTTCAGAGGTAATAGCAAAACGCGAAAAGTGGATCATTGTAATGTGTGATTACAACCCCTTCACAGACGGGCAATAAAAAAAGGATTCATTTTATAAAAAAAAGTTACATACAGCACCTTTAAATGATTATAAAGATATAGCTCATGCCTGGGTGAATAGTATTCGCTGAGTTTTGTTTAAGTTTAGAGATGTGCTCCAGAAAGAAAGTTCATGGAGACGGAGAGGCAGAAAGCACACCCTGTTTATTTTCTTTATTTTACAAAAGCACAATGTTTTATTTCGATTGTAAGTGGACACATAAAAAAGTAGACATTTAACAGTTTATTTTTTCATATTTCAAGTCTGTATGACCAATAATGAGGGAGTATTTTAAGTCTATTTTGCTGCTATGTGAAAAAAATCTAGCAAAACGGGCCGGCCTGACACCAGAGGGTTAATAACTACCTTTTTGCAAAGCCTGAATCACATTCTGATAGATCCACAAAACAGTCTGCCCTGAAATGTGTTACATAAACTGTTAAGCTCAAAATAAAATTAACATTTCCCAACACTGGGTTCTGACTGTTTCTTAGTGCATTTCTAGGCAGTTGCTAGCCGGTTGTAAAGGCATTTGGGTGGTTGCTACTGCATAACGTTGCTAGGTAGTTCCTAAGGTGTTCTGTGTGGTTGCTAAGGTATTGCTAGGTGGTTGCCTCTGTGCCTTTAGGTAGTTTTTTTTGGAAAGAAACCACCTTCATTTCTATGATATTCTGATCCCTAAAAATGATTCCTTTCCGTTAAAATCTATGAAATTTTACTGTCATTATTCATCCACCATATTACCAATGTAACTGCACATCTTTCTTTAATAAGCATCACACACACAACCTATGTGATAAAATAACCCACCCCAAAAATGGCATACCACATTTTTCTCATTTGCTGTGTTAGAGAGAAAAGAATAGTGTTTATTATCAAAACAGATATTGTCAACATAATTATATATACATTTTTGTTATTTCAATCAAGAAGGTCTGTCTCCCTAAGACCTGTGATAAATCCTGTTAATAGGATACAGCATAAATGAAAATATGATTAGAATAGCTGGGAGAAGAGATCCCTTTAATAACATATTAACTTGTCACTCGTACTAATAAATGATGTCTGCTTATGTTTCCCCTCTGCCGTGACTGCAGCAGAATGCATGTGGCGTTAGTGCATCAGTGATTAAGTAGGACACTACAAAATGCACTTCCTCATCCGTCTCTTTCAGCAGGAGCAGTGAGCCCTTAGATCTATGTGTACTTGATCAAAAAAGAAGCTCTATTTCATGGATATTCTCTGGAGAACCTAAAAATGTCTTAAATCCTTCCAATGAAAAGGTCATTTGTTGATGATGGACTGTAAAGAGTCGTTTTATATCACTGTCCGTTTTGAATAGGTTTCCCTTCAGTTGTTGATTCAAGCACATCATATGAGAGCCACAAAAATCTGTTGGGAATTGCTGATTTGCATCTGTAAGGCATGACATAATCAAGCATAGTAAAGGGAAAGAGTGAAAGTGCTTGAACTGGAAAGTGGAAAGGAAGGATGTTTGGATGAAACTTGAAGTATCTTATTTGTGTTTACTTATGCATGAAGGGTGTTATACGTGTATACGAATCCAATGAGGTTATGTTTGTCTGCTGTCTGACCTCTAAACTGCAAAAAAGAATGGTATCTAGGGGTTAAACTGGGATTTACTTATGGTTTTACCATTAGTAAAATTTGTCATTTTGAATTATCGCCTTTACATAAAAGGTCTTACATTTTACATGGCTTTAACAAACATGCCCATGAAGGAATGGCAAGACACATACAGCCCCGGAAGTCTGCAAGCAAATTTCCATTTGGTTTACAAGCAGCCCCAGAGGGAAGTGGACGGAGAGCGCCATGACTGGTTCAGCGAAGGCCTGGATGCTGAGTACTGGGAAGACAATGAATAACATTATGAATACAGAGAGGAAAATATTACCAAGATGATGAGGAGGATGAAGAGAGGGAGAAGAGATATATTAGGGGTGAGTGGTGAAAATATGGTATAGTTTTCAAATTAGAATTTTCTACAAGTTAGCTTGATTTGCATATACTGCATTGTAAGCAATTTATGGGGGATAGATGTTTTCCTTTTATAGTTTCTGCAAAATGTAAATTTCATCAGTTCTCAATTGAGTAATGTGTGAACTTGTTCGTAACATATGGTACTAAATAAATGATCATTCCAGTTAAATTACAGTGCATATTATGGAATTAAAGTAAACAATTCCAAATATGCCGTGTGGCAAATATGTTTTGTTTTTTTGTTGTTGTTATAAAATGGATAGTTCTGGATCTGAAATCTGATTGGACGAGCAATGTTCGAAGTCAACGTAATTACGCTACCAAATTTGTATTCAGTAATTTGTTTTAGCTTTGTTTAAACATCAGAAGTAATGGGAATATAATAAATGACCTCTGGTTACTGCATCGGAGAAACTTCAGTGTAATAAGATGTTAAAAATAAATCAACCTAATGCCATGACTGTGGAGGGAGATAATGTGGTGAAAGTACTGTTCCTCATTTAGTTTCTGCCTTGTTATTCATTCTTGATTGATCCCACAGTATTGGATGCCACGTTGTATCAGATTATTCCTATGTCAGCACATGAAGGACTCATTCCATGCACATCGAGTGCTGATAAAAGTGCTGAATGGAGATTTACTTTAAGTAAATGTTGAGTTGTCACAAAAAACTTGTTGCTCACTAGGAACTAATTTTGGCAAAATAATTTAAAGGCTGGATTTTAAAATAATTTGCAAAAGTGTCTGTTATACTGTATGGATATAAAAATATAATGTAGCCTAATGGTAGGAGTTCATCAATATAATCTCACAGTAAATACAGAATAAAATTAACAATGTAACTGTAAAGTATGACCAGACCAAGAGTAATTATGCTCAAGATTACAGGCCACCTATAGTGTTTCAGCTGAAATTAAGCATTTTATACAATAAGTATCTAAATCTAATCACAATTCCATTCCTCTTTTTTGAATCCATTCAGAAGTTTGACAGCTGTGTGCCAAGTGTGAGAGTACTGTAACGTATCATCTTAACACACCCCATTACATTTCCAAAAAGGAAGACCGTGATTGTCTCAATTACCATTAGAGCTCATTTGTGTTAGCCGCTCAAACTGGCTGCCAATGGCTTTGAACACAATGCTCATTATAGCTTCTTTGAAGACTGACATAATTAACGCAGGACTTCCAAGGTATGCTTTTCTTGTGCGTTTTAGGATGGAGTGGTTTGTACAATCTTCATGACGCTTTGACAATGTCCACCATCACTCATCTGAGCACACATGGGGGACACAGATGGTAAGACACTACTTAACTTAACTAAAACACATCATAAGATGGAGGAAGTTAAAAAGCTTTCTTAAGAAAAATAAAGGAGCTGCTTTGGACTGCGTAAACATTAAAATAAAATTGGTCTTTAATTTGACTTGGAGTCATACATGAAAGATGAATAGAAAATTTCAGGCCATTTCAGGAAATCTATACTTGCTTAATGTTATAACAATTTAAAATAACAGTTTTTAATTAGAATATATTTTAAAATGTAATTTATACCTGTGATGGCAAAGCTCCAGTCTTCAGTGTCACATGATCCTTCAGAAATTTGGTGCTTAAGAAACATTTTGTATTATTGTCAATGTTGAAAACAGTGCTGCTTATTTTTACACTTTTAATCAATTTAATGCATCCTTGCTTAATAAAAGGTGTTTTTTTTTTAGTTTTTTTTTTACATACTTATTTGTTTATATGTATGCACAGTATATATTTTTGTGTGTGAGTGTGATTCTTTCTTAAAGGAACACTCCACCGTTTTTTGAAATAGGGCTTATTCACCTTCTTTCCTACATTTAGATAGGTGGGCAAATGCATTTTTGTCTCAGTGCATGCATTGTTTTAGTTTGACAGGGTCGGCGCTAGCTTAGCTTAGCATAATGAATGTAATCCTTTGTTGCCAGCTAGCATGTCCCACCTAATTACTTCTTGTGGCCTGCGTATTCACAACGAGTACAAATAGTGATGCAGATTAACACTAGGCGATTTCCTATGCAGATATTGACATGGGACTATATTAGGGGGAAGCACAGGCGAAGCACTGCTACTTGGGCTCAGAGATATCACGCCCAAGTAGCAGTGCTTCGCCTGTGCTTCCCCTAATATAGTCCTTAATATATAAGTCAATATCTGCCTAGGAAATCACCTAGTGTTAACTATTTGTACTTGTTGTGAATACGCAGGCCACAAGAAGTAATTAGGTGTTTTTTTTATTTTTTATATCACTTTTACTCAGGCCATGCTAGCTGGCAACAAAGGATTCCATTCATTATGCTAAGCTAAGCTAGCGCTGACCCTGTCAAACTAAAACAATGCATGCACTGAGACAAAAATGCATTTGCCCACCTATCTAAATGTAGGAAAGAAGGTGAATAAGCCCTATTTCAAAAAACGGTGGAGTGTTGCTTTAAGAAGGACCTGAATGTGTTTAGAGTTATTACAAGACGTAATTTCTGTAACATAGTTTCAGCAAAATTGAAATCTTACCAAGTACTCCCTGCAGGCTGCAACTCCACATAAAATACAAAAAGTCCAGATATGGTCAACATACAGACCATTTTTCAAACATGGAAAGTAAGCATGGAAATGTCCTGGTACAGCCCTGCCACTACAAACAGGCTGTTGCCTCTCAAACCTTGCTGACTAACTACTGTATGTTAAAAGCCTAAAAACCAATAGATGTTTGATTGGCTCCAGCTCTATTCTGTGACCACACTATGCAGGAGTCCTTGTGAGCCTCAGTGGGCCTGAGCTGTGATCTGAGGTCAGGGATCAAGGTCATCTGTGATTAGTGTATACTGTTAAACAATATAATTATTTATTCTGGCACTGATTCCGTGTTTAAAGGACACATAACACATCACACAGTTTCTGCCAATCTCATGCTAATCTTACCTTTTTAATCTTACCAGTTTAATCTTGTAAACTGCCAGCTTTATGCTGACGACACAGTTATCCGTGTGTCAGCAAAAACATCTGCACTGGCTGGGCAGCAGTTAACACAGGCTTTACATAACATCTCAAGATGGCTTCAGCTGTCCCACTTAACACTAAACGTACAGAAAACCTTCTCAATGTGTTTTTCTATCAACCGGAGGTCCCCTGACAGCATCTTTGAGGTTCAATTAGACCATAAACCCATTCAGGAGGTTCATGAAACGAAATACTTGGGCATAATCTTGGATAAACACCTGAAGTTTCAAAGTCAAGTAAACCATGTTTGCAGGAAAGTCAAATTAAATCTGAACTGTTTTCGTTTTATTAGAGGAGAGTTGTCACATCACGCGGCTTTATTGTTTATGCATGCAATGTTTTTTTCACATTTGTCATACTGTATTACAGCATGGTCACAAACATCAGTGTCCACTCTGAAACCAGTCACTTCTCTATATAAACAGGCAATTAAGATATTTGACAAGAAACCTATGAGATGGCATCATTGTGATATCATACAAAAGCACAAGTTTTTTACTTTTGAATTTTTTTAAAATTTTAGTATTTTGAAATTGACTTTTAAATGTTTGAACAACTGTGTGTCACCACTGTTCTCTGGCCTCATGGAGAGGCGTCAGGGCTCTCTTAGACCTTCCACCAGAGCCTCAGTTAGTGGGGATTGTGTGCTCCCAAAGTTTAGAAAATCTTTTGGACAGTCTAGCTTCTCCTTCAGAGGGGCTACACTGTGGAACTCTCTCCCCACTGGATTCAAACTGCAGAACAATATTAACATCTTTATCAGAGAGCTCAAACAGTGGCTTAAATCGGGCCAAAGTTGTTCCCATGTGTAAAATGTGCCTTGTCTTGTTTAACAATGTGTTTTTATCTGTTGTAAAAGCCCCCTATGGACAGGTGTTGAAAATTAGCACATGTGCTATAACACTTGCACCTGGTTCGTCCAATGTTATTGCTATGTCCATATTAAATAAATATAAAAAAAAAAAAAATATATAGAGTAGTATTGCATCCTTCACATCTCCGAAGAGTCTTTAGTTTTATCAGATTTATAAAAGACGTAAACTGTACCGATCTTTTCCGAAAACAGCCGAGCTCCTGGAGGTGTGCCGTGGGCGGAGCTAAAGAGTCACGCAAAATGCATTGTCGCATTATCCCTGGATAACTTTTGATTCACTTTACGTTCGTGTTGTTTACATTATATGGACTTATGCGCCGATTGCCAACAAAACACAGACATTTGATGTTACTTACCGGCCCACCTGCAATTCATGACCGTGTTGCGATCCCGAAGGATCACCACAAATAAGGAGAAGAGTATAGTCATGTCGAAAAACATCTGAGCGTTATTTAATAATCATGTTTAAAATGAAGCCCACCTCGATCGAAAAGGGTACGGACACGATGACTATTATCCATATCCAACTCAGGACAAGACTCCCACACTCGAAGGAAATACAGTTTTTGTAGAGCGAGAAACACCTGCGCGCCTATGTTCCCAATCAAGCAGCAATCAGCCGATCGCCTGCGAAAACACAAACACAACACACACGCAACGTATAACGACCGACAGAGGTGTCACAACCGGGATATTTTATTTTATTTTATTGCTATCTTTGGGAAGCTGAACAAGGTTATCTTTCCCTCACAACCAAAAACACACTTCATTGGTGACATTGTTGATTTTGTGGTCTAAAAACAAAATGACATCGCTGCCGAGCGCCTCCATAACCCGAACGAAGCACGTTGATGGGCGTGCTCTTGCTCTCGCTCTTGTTGATGTGCCCACGCTCTTCCAGTAGAAGTGCCCATACAAGGAATTCCGCCCTTTATGATGTCATACAGGGCATACTCGAAAAAAACCTTTCCAACACTTGAATCCTGAAGGAGTGTTTGGCACAGAAATACTCGTCATACGTCCAACTAATTTTTTTAAACTTTGGCCATGTTTAGCATGATAATCCAACTCCTTAACAGTGTAAATAATTCAGAATGCATGAAATAGCATTAGACATCCCTAACAGCAGAGCCACATCAGAAGTGTTTTATTTGGATTCTGTACAGTCAGTCGAATATTTGCTTGTTTTCAGAAAGAAGCTCCCTGGTGGCATAAGGTAACTGCGCTCAAATGAGGTGTTTACAGCAACGCCAGGAAACTTTCCAAGGTTAGAGCTTGTGCAGGTGGGCAGAACTGCACAAGGCCCGAGCAGAAAATCTCCTCAGGGACTACATCAAACAAGTAGGTATTTAAATCCCTGATGAAGCTCAATTTCAATTACAGGTGTCTCGCTTGTAAATCTTGTGTGTTTGTGGAGTACACGCATTAGGAATGGAGTAATTAGACAGCCAGCTGCCAAACTAGCTCAGAGAGGAGCCAGCTCACTCCCTGCAGATGGGATGGTGAAGAAAAAAAACAAGCCATACCCAGGGATCAATTTCAGAGGGACAAACCATAATGGCTAAATGTGTTATTAACTTTTGCACCTCAGTGTTTGTATATAGTCTAGCCAAATAAGTTCAATCTGCACCCATGTGTTTGTTTTGCTAAATGTATACATACTCGTTGTAGCCCTGAGATGCTCAAGATTTTCTTTCTTTAAAGCATAAATCTGTTCAAGGTGTTGTAAATAGTCATACACTGATCCTGGAAGGAGAACAAAAAAGTATTTGTATTCAACTTTCACACATACATTTTTGTACATTTGTATATACACTGAAACATAATATGGACATATTGGCAGCCTCCGAAACGTATTTGTCGAATTTTAAATTTTAAAATGTTAAAAGACAGCTTTAGTTACAACATACTATTACTGTACATAGAAAACTTTTAAGGTTACATTTATGATTACTTTATGGTGCATTTGTCTTTTTTAGCCACAGCGACAACAAAAAAACTAACAAAATTAAAAAAAATTATTAAAGACTTAATGATGAGTCTTTTGAACAGAGTTGATTTTACGACACCAGAAATCATGCAGAACAAAGTGAAACTGTTACAATCTCAAATTAGATAAATGTGATGCTATACTGAACATATTTAATCAATCACATAAATAAAATACAATTAAATTAAACTATTAATCTAGATTATATTAACTTGAAAAGATTTTTACATCTCTAAAGAAGTTCATAAAATTCTTACATTTCAGATGCTGGTGAAATGTTAATCATTTACATTTCATTTTCTATGCACACTGTTTGCCCCTGCTGGTAGATGTTGCAACTGTACCATCTGGTTGCATCTTACACAATTGGGAGGTAGCCATTTCTCACTATTCTGATGAAACAGATTAAAAAAATAATAATAATTCAAGCTAGCATATAAAGCTAACGGATAGCTTTCCCCAGTTATTATAGACCTCCTTGAATGCTCTACCATTCTGATTGTCATGTAAGTCACCATACCAGCAGCACAATCAGTTGGATGAACCACAATGAATGAACATGGAAAGCAGCACAACAGACTGCAACAGTCATCCATATGTATGAGTTCCATATGTGCGCTATGACATTCTGTGTGCTGAGTTTTTGCCTGACCTTGTTGCCCTCACTTCCCATTTTACACTGTGCTTCAGGATTATTATTCATTCTTGAGTTGGTTGTTGGAATCGATCTATGGATTTTGATTACTGGATAATGGATTTGTGAAATTTCCACATGCTAATTAGTTAATTAATTAGTTTATTACTAAGCAGTTACATTACATTCTAACATTTCTTGCTGTGAAAGCAATCAGAAACTACTCCTTTTATGTCAATATCAATCATTTTTGCAAGGAATAATAGGAAAAAGATTTTTAATTCTTTAATCAAATGTAAAAAAGCAACACTTTTTTCTGTAGCTAGCAATACCAAGATCGCGGTTTGAATCCCAGGAAAAGCAATGATAAAACTGATAAAATGCAAATAAATTAAAAATAAAAATACTACAGTACTATATCAGATATTATGCAATATCAGCAAATATTGCAGGTTTTTAAAACAAAGACTGTTAGTGGTCAGTCAATATTCAATGTTGAATTGTGAATGCACTGCACATTTTCACTATTTTTAAATTCATATTATTACATTTGCTGTCATCTAAAGCTCAGTTAAAGTTAATCTTTTAAAAATTACATTTAATTAAATTACATTTAATAAACAACAACACTGTTCAACGTGATCTTTAAAGCTACAATATGTATTTTTTTCGCCGCTAGGGGTCGCTAACCTCTTACAATAACAAAGGCGTAGGTTGATGATGCAGTGAATAAGCGGAATCATGGAACTTGTCGTCATGCCGATGGATCTAATAATGTTTATGGATGAGTGAATACATTCATGTTTTTTAACATGACTGTGGTATGAAGCAGGGTCCGATTGCTAATGAGAGACAGATATCAGCGCCACATGTGAATCCCACGTAGCCTATAAAGGAATCAGGACATTTCATTCTACCGAACTACCCGCAAGTGCTAAATTACTATTCACACAGGTCAATTTATTAGACGAATTAAACTTGTGATGTTACACGGCACTGTTTCACTTGGTCTACACTATCACACTAAACTGCATTTGAGTGTGTTGAAAGTTATAATGTTATTCTATGTGTTAGTTTGTTGGCTGTATGAGACTAGCAGTAAGCTAGATCAACATTAGAATAACATACTGATTATATTCTAACATTTCATCATGGTGAGCTATATAACATTGATTCGTTTTATGTACATTTGCTCACCTCTCTAATAAAGTACATGCAAGAGCATGTCAAGTCTCTGTCAAGTCGAAGTTTGCCGCATCTCGAAGCTCTTGGCATCTCGAAAATGCCACGCCAATATTGATCCTCGTTTTAGTTCTCCTTTTGTCCCAAAGTCTGCTTGCCATGATCCATAATGTTTGAACGAAACAACAACAGCGTGCCGCTAAACATTACGCAGTTGTCCACATCTGTCGCCATGGTTACTATGGCAGTACAAGCGGAAACCAGGGAAAACGCAGATATTACGTCATTGACAGGCGACAAGTGACAAGGGACGGGCACTATTTAAAATTATGAATTTCTCTGAATTTACAAATTCTTGGAAACATTTAGGATAATGTAAGCACACAATTGAAAGAAATATATAACACTGTGCAAGTGGTTTTTGGATATTTTGATACAAAATTCTTACATATTGTACCTGCCTAAAATCACTTGCAGCATTTAAAATTATTTATTTTTTTATATTTTATTTTTAATATATTTGGACAAAATAGCAAATAAATTTAATGCTGGGCATGTATCTCATAATTCTAAATATATATGTAAAACTTTTTTTGTGTAAAGATCAATAGTTTAACTCCTTTTTAACCCTCATGTGGTGTTCGGGACATTTTTGTCCGGTGAAGATTTTCTTTTTCCCGAAAATACTAGTTAATGTTATCGCTTTGGACTGAAACTTGGTGACTTTTTTCACAAATGGTATAAATACTTCTGAAATGTTTTGTGACACTTTTCTTAATTTTTTAGGGGGGGTTTTGTCACCTTGTCACTCTTGTGGTGTTCCCAGTCAAAAATGGCCGGACTACAAAAAATAGCTTATAAATCTCTCATTATACTATATTTTCACCCAATATTGGATTCAATCTTTTTGTCAACTTGTTCTCTTTCAGTTAGGACTGGTTTTATATTTCTATTTGCATCTGATTAATCGTAGGCCTCATTTATTTGATAGTAGGTATCTAATTTTTTGAGTAAAAAAAACATTATTTTTGAATAATTTTGGAAAAATAAAATAAAATCTGAAGAAAATTGGCACTGTTGATCACACTAGTCTACTTTAATTTTTCACCAGGAATTTTGTTTTGAAAAACTTTTACTTTGTACAATATGCCACATTGTCACTCTCGTGGTGTTCCCGGACAAAAATGGCCGGACTACAAAAAATAGCTTATAAATCTCTCATTATACTATATTTTCACCCAATATTGGATTCAATATTTTTGTCAACTTGTTCTCTTTCAATTAGGACTGGTTTTATATTTCTATTTGCATCTGATTAATCGTAGGCCTCATTTATTTGAGAGTAGGCATCTCATTTTTTGAGTAAAAAAAACATTATTTTTGAATAATTTTGGAAATATTAAATAAAATCTGAAGAAAATTGGCACTGTTGATCACACTAGTCTACTTTAATTTTTCACCAGGAATTTTGTTTTGAAAAACTTTTATTTTGTACAATATGGCACAGAGTTACACTTGTGGTGTTCCACTGGGCCATTGAGGGCCATTGTGGGCCAGTGTTTCAATGGGCCATTGAAAGTGAATGGGAGAGACCAATGCAATCAATGAATGGAACAACACAAAATATGTATCATTTTAAAGCTGAATCTCAGCTTTTTAATGCATCTAATCACTTTGATCAAATCCTAACGAGTGCTGAGTTATCACTCTAAAATGGAGTGTTCCCCCGCAGGCGCCACCTAGCTGCAAAATAAATAATCATAATATTTTTCAAAAATATTACCTTGATCAACTTAAAATAGGTGTCATTTGAAAGCTTAGAGTCTGAAATTTACAATGAATGTAGCCAATTTGATAAACTCATAAGTAGTGCAGAGTTATTTGCTGATAAATAGAAAAAAAAAAAAATTATAAACTACTTTTTTGTATTGCATTCAGCAATATGTCAAATACATCATACAGCTCAGATAGTCATGTGTCATATGTCATTTGAAAGGTCTTAATGAGTAGAATACAACAAGCATAATTGTTTCAGGCTTTTTACTAAACTTGAGTGAGGTTTTTGTAAAAGAAGCCCTTCAATAGACCCATGTGTAAACCATATATGGATGCTGAATTTTAGACACATTTCCGCTCGTAACTTCATAAAACATGCTCCGATTATGGAAAATGACACATCATTATTTACAGCAGATGCTTACAATTAAAATGAGTCCTCAACATAATCCATCACTCAGAACTAAAGATATTCCTCATTGAGTTCTAACACAAAAGAAATTCACGGACTCACGTAGCCAAGCAAGGTAGCTTAGACTTGGCCTTTTTACTCGTATCTTCATGAAACATAGATTGATCATGAAAAATGGCACATCGTTATTTACAGCAGGAGCTCACGATTAAAAAGAGCCCAAACTCAATATATTCCATCAATCAGATCTAAAGATATTGCTCATGGCGTTCTAACACAGAGAATACCACAGATGCACCTAGCCAAGTATATACTCATGAAGCACTCGCGTTTGGTTTTCGCTCATAACTTCACGAAGCATCCACAGATCGTAGAAAAATGTACATCATTATTTTCAGTAGACTATCACAATTAAAAAGAGCCCAAACTCAGCATAATCCAACACTCAGATCTAAAGATATTCCTAATGGAGTTGTAACACACGAACCCCAACAGGCGCACACAGAGCCTTGAATATAGATGTAGCCTAGCACTTATGTCGCGTTTTAACTCGTAACTCAATGAAGCATGCATAAAAATGTGGAAAATTGTGGAAAATGGCACATCATTATTTACATGAGTTTGTTAAGATTAAAAAGAGCCCAAACTCACCATAATCCATCACATGCACATATGTGTACATAAACATAATGAACATGCTCCTGAAAACTTTTCAGTCTCTCCCATTCACTTTCAATGGCCCATTGAAACAATGGCCCTCAATGGCCCAGTGGAACACCACAAGTGTAACTCTGTACCGTTTTGTACAAAATAAAAGTTTTTCAAAACAAAATTCCTGGTGAAAAATTAAAGTAGACTAGTGTGATCAACAGTGCCAATTTTCTTCAGATTTTATTTAATATTTCCAAAATTATTCCAAAATAATGTTTTTTTTACTCAAAAAATGAGATGCCTACTCTCAAATAAATGAGGCCTACGATTAATCAGATGCAAATGGAAATATAAAACCAGTCCTAATTGAAAGAGAACAAGTTGACAAAAAGATTGAATCCAATATTGGGTGATAATATTGCATAACAAGTGATTTATAAGCTATTTTTTGTAGGCCGGACATTTTTGACCGGGAACACCACAAGTGTGACAATGTGCCATTTTGTACAAAATAAAAGTTTTTCAAAAAAATATTTCTGGTGAAATATTAATGTAGACTAGTGTGATCAACAGTGCCAATTTTCTTCAGATTTTATTTAATATTTCCAAAATTATTATTATTTATTATTATTTTTACTCAAAAAATGAGATGCCTACTCTCAAATAAATGAGGCTTACGATTATTCAGATGCAAATTGAAATATAAAACCAGTCCTAATTGAAAGAGAACAAGTTGACAAAAAGATTGAATCTAAGATTCGGTGAACATATGGTATAATGAGTGATTTATTATAGGCCGGCCATTTTTGACCGGGAACAACACAGGTGATATAGGGTTTTGAACAGCACATGAGGGTTAAACAACTGATTTAAAGAAAGAAACAAACAAACAAACAAACAAACAAACAAACAAATAAAGAACCTTAGACATTACATCACTTTCAGTGCAGCACTGGACAATCGGATTGTTAATACTATACTAAAACTATATTATAAGGACACTTTTATTTAGTTAATTAATTAACTTAATTGTCTCGCTAAAATCACAAGCATGACATGGCTGTGCCCTCCATTGATGCTCTCTGGCATTTGGGTGATATTTGCAGAGGTCATGAATAATCCACTGGCCCTGCACTGAAGAAAGTTGAGTCTCTGCCACCAGTGTATTCTCATCAAACAGCTACTCAAAGACTCAATTCATAGTAATCTGTAAAGCTGCCAGAGTCTGTGGCCTTTAGAGTCCCTGCAACTCTATAACACACACCTGAGGGTAACTTAAGTAAAAGAATGTACGGCAAATGCGCTGTAAGAGCCAGAGAAAGTTTCCCCTGCAATTTTAGTAGAAGCGGGCAACAGCAAGGGCACAACAGGTACTACAACAAAACATTACTGCTTGTTTTAGAGCACAAAACCTCTAACCTGCTGTCAGCAGTGAAGTTACTTTAATGCCAATCCAACTTCTGATGTGTGAATACAACATGTACATCTGTGCACTTGAGCTATTCAGGGACTAAGTTTACTTTGACATTCACTTAGACTACTATCTCGCAATGTCCCTTTAGGACACTGCATTTGTATATGTATTGTGCTAATTTGGATGAAATTATGTGTGTAGCAATAACCAAGAAATGTCAATTACATGGCTCAGTGTCTTAAAGTTTTGAATGGCACTTCTGGGTGAATTACTGCATGCAATTCACTGCATAATGGCTAGAAATACATCCAATATTAGAATTGCCTCTGGGACCTCACTGCTGGTTTTGTATATGCAATCATAATAATTTAGTTCAAGTCATGAGTGAGTGGTGTTATTACATCAAATGAAAGAACTTACAATGCCTTTAATTTTCACCGTGTATGTTTGGAATGCTAATAAAATGGGTGGAATGTCTATAATGGAATTAATATTATATCTCAAAACGTGAGAACAGGAGCCACATAATGCTCTGCACAATATACAATAACGTATAGGCCTACAGTTGTCTACCAGGGTGCGCATTACAGAAAGTTCCAAACTTTAGAATCCTATCTTATCTGTTTGGTAACCATGGCATTTTCAGGAGCTCATTTAGGACAAAAGCTATTACAAAATGACATTTCTTAAATGCATAATCTTAACTATGGATAGGAAAAGGAGTATTACAGAAGCATCGTAACTCCACAAAAAAATCCTAAAAACTCTCATAACTTTAGAACAACCCCAATTAAAAGGATTAGGCTTTGTCTTTTCTAACAAGCTTATCAAAACTTCACTTAATGAAAAGCACCACTTATTTTGTTTCTCCATTCTCCAATTTTTCCGTTTTACTTCACAGCAGCTGTTTGCGTGTTGTTGGTTGCTTGGTAACAGACCTGAGAGTTGATTACTGAACTCGATGGAGGGGTTTAAGATTTCCTAACTACAGATAAGATGAGATTTTATAAGATAGGATAAGAATCCTAAATCAACTTAAGATTTGCTTCTGTAATATGAATTTGTGAAAAATCCTAAATTAACATGTCAGATCTTAACTTAAGACTTAAGATAGAAAGTTTCTGTAATACGCCCCCAGAAGGCTAACTTTGTCATTGCAGCATGTTTAAAAGCATAGAGGCAGAGCAAGTAAGGGACTTTCTTACTGAGCAAGTAAGACATGCTGCTGCTGTACAATATAGAGTACATGAATTACTCGTTGCAGGTCTACACAGGTGGATCTGTGGAAGGTGGAGGGTTTCTGAAAGCACACTGCACTGCTAAGGCAAATGCTACCCATGTATTTGAAGGTTGAGCACAAGCACTTATTGGCTACTGATACCGCAGGAACCAATCAGCTGTGCCCTATAGATAATGATGTGATTACGTGCGTTTCCCTTACAACGACGTAACTCGCTGGTTCACTACCATAGTACGATGCATCGTTGAAGAAATCAACTAGCCAGGGGTGCGTTTCCCGAAACGGTATTGTCGCAAATTGGTCGTTCAACTACGTTGGTAATGATGTCACACAGGTGGTGGAGTAATAACTTTCTTTAATGAATCTGTTTGAGATCGAATTAATGCTAGATGTTTTGCTATAAATTACAGGCATGGCATCTAAGGACTATTTCTCAGTTATTTTGCTTTATTTCCAGATTCAATCATAGTCTCGTTCTTACGTAGTAGAGCACGTTCGCACATGCGCAGTCTTCAAAATCGGTGCTTTAAATCTCTTGAAAAACTAAACGACGTAAATGACATTTTTATGTATTATAAGTTAAAGACACAGGTTGTACTGAATGTCAGCTTACTTATTTGGCTCAAGATAAGGATTTATTAAGTCCACATGTCAGGCAAACTAGAAACTATGCTTCTAACCACAAGTTAGCTTCTAACCACTTTGCGATGCTGTTTGCGAATGTTTGTTGGAACGATGGTTTCGGGAAACACGGACTCGTTGAACTATGCTGATAACGACGGAACTTGCGAACATAGTTGGCCAACGATGCTTTTGGGAAATGCACCCCAGATTGAGTTAGGACCTTTTGGCCTGCGCCATCTAGAGTTTCATGACAGAACTTTGTATTTCACTCAAAAATTAACATTGTGTCATTATTTACTCACCCTGATTTCATTCCAAACCCATTTAACCGTCGTCTGTGAAACACAAAATAATTTTGGCCCCTCTTTTATATACAGTGGAAGTGAATGAGGACTAGGTAAGCACAATTTTTTTTTAAATTATTATTATTATTAAAATGGCCTACCTGAATCATGCCCTATAGACTTCTGAAGTCATATCATAGCTTTGTGTGAAGAACAGACATAAAAATTAAGTCAGCACGAAATGAAAATTCACAGTTTATTTTCTAAATGCATGTTAATTATCTTATTGTGAATACTTCATTCATATATATATTTTTTTCTTTTAAATGACCATGATATATATATATATATATATATATATATATATATATAAATGTATATATTATCTTCCAGTAAAAATGTCAATGTTCTCTCTGGTGACTCTGAGCTTCAAAGTTTTCAAATGACTCGGAATAGTTTTGTACTTTTATTTTTACTTTTTCCCCCAGTCTTTATTAACTTTCATTATATGAAAAAGTGCAGTCAAGACAATCATCAAAAATTCACCTATTCTGTTTCATTAAATAAATGAATTCACATGGGAGAGAAAACACTGTCAATTTTTATTTTGACTATCCTTTTAATATAAAGTACAGTGAAATTAGGATATACAGGCTTCATTGTTATTCAATGTTAAAAAGAAATTTCATATGCCCAGTTTTACTGCAGAGACAGTTAAAACTAAAGCAGGTGTTCACATCAAGTGTCATCTCTGTTATCTTTGCTCAGTTCTGATTGCATTTAAATGTAAAAAGGTCATATTAGAGTGGAAGAGGAAAAAATAAATACTATCTTCACAATGTTTTAGGAGTAGACCACCTTTATTTCCTTTGGGGATTCAGTGGGGGATGTTTGCCCTCTGAAATGCACAGACGGTAATGGTGAATTTTTTTCCCCCTCTCTGTCATCCTTCCCACCTGGTCCAGTCAGCTGTGATTTAAAATAGTGAAAAACAGGGCAGAAGGGAACTGCTGCACATGCAGGCACTGGCACAGGCCAGTCTGCCCTTTGCTTATTGAGATGGACCAGGATTAGAAATGAACACATTAAGAGATGCAAAATATGGAATCTGGGCAACTATGTGCTGTCTTGAAAGCAGCAGACCTGTAAGATGAACGCCAGCTGCTCCCAGGTTTTGTTAAAACTGAGAAATAGCTTGGTGATCTGATGATGATTAGAGGACGAAACACATATTCTACCTGACCTCAACATTGAGCACCTCAGTCACAGAAGGGACTCATGTGTCGTCGATCTCCTCCAAGTCTCCTTTTAGGTTCCACCTTGTTTTATTCAGATTGGGTCCCTTAAGAGATGCCCGCTTGAACGTCTGTGTAAAGAGTTTGTTCATTTGGAAAGTAATTGTGTCAAAGTGCTCCCGGGGGAGGCTGTCATAGAGAGGTGACCGGGCCTGCGAGCTCAGCTGACCCTGGCATTCAGAACTGGGTTTTATTCTCAAAGGCAAATTCAGAGGCAAAAGGGAATTACTTATAGGTCAGTGGAATTTCAAGCTATGAAGGCTCTTCACCAAGGTTGCTCCAGAAATGGCTCTATTCACTACATAATGGGACAATGGCATCCATTTTCTTGGCCTGTCTAATAATTTATTAAAATGCAATTCATAGATACAATGACTTGAGCACATCCTCTTCTATGAATAGCAATTTTTTCTTCTTTTTTTTTTTTCATTTATACAAAATATAATGTAACAAAGTAAAAAGTATAAACATACACAGACTTTTTTTTATCTTAAAAAAAATATGTATTCAGATGTTAAGATGTGTACACTCACACATATTCAAAGTTTGAAAAATATGTTATTAGTTTTTACTTTGTTAGCCTACATTACATTTTTAGAGTCATATAAAACCTTTCCTAAATATGGTATATATTTAGGAAAACAACATGAATATATTTCTAAGAATTTGCATGTGATTTAATCAAAATTTTAAAAGATTTTTCCTTGTCTTTATCATTGACCCTCTTATATGCCATTGACCCTAACGCTCAATCACACCCTTCCATCATTACCTCCACTACAATCAGTTCCTCATTATCTTGACCAGGATTGGAGCCTTGATTAGGTGCCTTACAGCTTGTAAAAGTGACCCTGGAGGTCTAGTAACCCTAGAAGTAAGCTACTTAACCTTAAATTCATTTGGAAGGACTGTTATCTAAAGTCACTTTAGATAAAAAGTACCTGCTAACAAATGGCCAATAAATCTCAACACAACCTATTATAGAAACAATCCACAGAAACTTCAGCAGTTAGTGTATTTGGTAAATACTCCCGTCAGTCTCCATATGAATAAATTGCTCCCTGACCTCTTATCTGATGCACATACAACACCTGCTGCTGATAACCAATGGAAAACCCTGCTGCTAATACAAGCATGCTTCGATTCGCTTTAAACTCCATAATTGCAACCTCAGATCTTCGGATACAGCAAAGAGCTTGTGTTTATCACACGACACTCTGTGTTTAATTACAGATCCTAGCCAAGAGCTCTTACCCATCAGCACAGCACAGTGATGATGAACAGATCAACATACTTGTGGCATCCCTGACATCTCTGCACCGAGACAAGAGAGATGATTTACTTCTCATCAGGGATAGAAAAAAAATCGACAGGAATTACTCATTATGGGGTATATAGAATTCACATGGAGGGAAAACTTGTTACAAATGTAAATGCACAACCGTGAATTATAACACATGTGATGTAGAGACCTGGGAGACAGAAATTAAAGTGCAGTCAAGCAAAAATTCACATGCAAAAAAGGTTCACTGTCTATTGTCAATAGTGTAGCGATATATGAAGCACAGCTAACACAGAGTTCTTATTCAAACCAAGCAGTTTTCTGTTGGTCCACGCGGCAAATTCGCATAACCAACTGAACCTGATGTGAAATCTGCATGACTGAGGGAATCCTTCACCCTCAAGCTAATTCTAAATAGCGCGGATTTCTATTGAACTGACTGCATTTAGTGAAAATCAGCTGAACATTGATAAATTCGACCACAGCTTTAATTTGTGTTGTAGTCCAGTTGTAGTTAGAGCATATACATGCTGGACGAAGACATGCTACATTTGCATTATTCATCTATTAGTCAACTTCGCAAATTTCAGTTTGAGTTAAAGGTGCTCTAAGCGATGTCACACGTTTTTAAGGCCAAAACATTTCTTTGTCACATACAGCGAACCTCTCCTCACTATCCGCTAGTTGCCTGTCCCCTGAACACACTGTAAAAAAACGCGGTCTCTCTAGACACCACAGGCTCCACAAACGGCAACAAAAACAAACTGGGCTCACCCGCACCACAAAACACAACAAACAGTGTTCCAGCCAATCACCGACAAGAAGTATTTGAGGGTGGGGTTAGTGCGCGTACACATGAAGGGGGTGTGGAGGAGAGAGAAGCATGAAGAGGGAAGTTTGAATTATAGCCGACACACGACCAAAGAGACGACGTTCCGATGAACAAATTGCAAAGAAGAGGGACAAGGATAAGGAACGCGCGAAGTCCCGAATTTACATCGGAAAAACCTTCGAAAGGTGGCGAGAACTCCGCCGGCAGAAGGGCTTCCAATCCGACATTCAGGTTCCTCTGTTTTTGCTGAACAGGTAAATCCATTTTTTCTTTCTAAATTGATGTTCATGTTCGCCAAACCAACACAAGAATGTAATTAGCTAGAATGCAGTCTTCGTTAACTTTGGTGAATACAACATATATGTTTCTAGCAGCTAGCGATCAATCTCTATTGTAAATGATCAAGCAAATTCACAGTAGGGCGACAATTTGTGTGAATGATTGTTTTCACCCACTGTTTGTTATGAATTTGAATGTTCATTTATAGGCTATTGACAACTTTGGCTAAATTTGTTTACGACGCCGCCGTTGTTTATGCTCACTGGGAAACGCGAAGCTAACGTTATCTTGCTATTATTGCGTCCTTGTATGGGAGCTATAGTTATAACCTCAGGTGGCGAAACGATTTTAAGATAATGTTTCTCTTTTTCTGCATTCTGTTCTGCAATATATAAAAGCATTTATCTAACTTGGCGACATTACACATTGAATGAAGTATCAGTAAAACTCAACTTTGTTTGTAGTGACTACTTTGACTTTCCTTTATGCCGGAAGGGAGGGGAGGAGGGAGGGTCTAGCCTCCGTTTTGTTTGACAACAATTCAAACGTCAACAAGAAGTTACGTCTCCCGACATCGCTTAGAGCACCTTTAAGGATTTACATAATATTATAAAAAAATAAAAATAAAAACACTGTGTCAGAAACAGAAGTCAGCTATCGAAGCTAACAGGCAGAAAGGCTCAATCAAACCCCCTTCACCAGACATAATGCTGTTCAGCAACTTCTTGATCTTCGACACGTGTTTTGATCTTTGGCTATGCATAATTGCTTCCAAATATTATCAATGTAGAACTGCTATATTTGATTATGAACTTCTCTCCATCTCTCTACAGCATAATTTAGCACTTTCAATAGCCCACATTATAATGTATAGTAGTATACGGTATATTGTGACACATAGTCCTCGCTCAAAAAATGAGACACTGCTCCATGGTATAATGCTGATAGCGTGGTGTGTGCCCTGTGTGCCCTGAGCCATTTAGAGCTTATAATGTGAGAACAGTAGTAGGCCTAAGTATGAGAGAAATGCTAGCAGGAGACAGAGCATTTGTGAATTCAATTTTGTGTACCTTCTATCCGCACAGGGCATGAATGCTATGGAGAACGCATTACCTTGCTGTCTTGTGAACAAAACAAAAAAACAAATGTGGAAAATGGGTCTGTTAAAGAAGTGCTGTGATATTGCTGTTGGTACTGGAAATAGTTTCCCCATATTATGAGTGTACAAATTTCTAATACAGTAGTTCCAAAGTTTAACACCTAAATAAATTAAATGTTTAAAATGACATACGATCACATGAGGTGAAGTTTTCAGTCTGGGTGGTCTATAAAAAAATATCTGGTGGTGGTCATGTTGATATCACATGATTAGCATGTCTTGCAAATTTGGAGCAAATTACTAAACAAAAACCTTAGTCACATTTACCTCAAAGTCAGACTTTTCTTTCCAGAGAAGTTCATCTTAACCTGCAGTAACTTGGCTGCTCCAGAGCTGCTGAGGTCAGCACAAAAGCTAATGCTATCGTATTGGTTGTTTAGGAAGTGAAACAAACACACTACTGTCTATACTCACTTGGTTGAACGTAATTCAGACTTTAAGAATCGTCTGTTTTTCAATTCAGGGGGTTGGAAAATGGATAGAGTAGGTAACACACCACAGGAAGCTGATTGGAATTTGAACTGGAGTATATATTCAGTATAAAATACAGAAAGTTTGTGTCAATAAGATTTTCTTTGAATGTTTTTGAAAGTCTGTTATGCTCACCAGGGATGAAATTACAATAAAAACAGTAATATTGTGAAATATTATTACAACACAACTTTTTTTCTATTTAAATATTTTAAAATGTGATTTATTTCTGTGATGACAAAGCTGAATTTTCAGCATCATTACTCCAGTCTTCAGTGTCACATGATCCTTTAGATATCAGTCTATGCTGATTTGCCGCTCAAGAGACATTTATTATTATTATCAATGTTGAAAACATTTTTCAGGATTAGCATTTATTTGAAATAGAAAACATTTGTAAAATTATGACAACTGAATGAATCCTTGATTCATTTCTGTCAGTAATAATAATAATAATAATAATAATTCTCTGTCCCCAAACTTTTGATATATGTTTCAGTTCAATTTAATTCTACATCTATATGTGTACATTCAAAATTCAAATTGTAATTCCTTTTTGCAACCTCTGTTCAAATTGTTAGAACCAATTCTGGAGATTGTTGCAGTATAGCATGACTTTACATAATATTGATTGCAAGTGGCTGAGACCCATAATGCATCAATGCCAAAGACAGCCAATTTCAATGTATCGTGTACAAGGGTCTAATGGACGGTGTGAGAGGGAGAGAGCTAGTGTGAGGATACAAAGCAAGAGGAAGTGAATGAGAGAGGAAAAAGTGAAAGATAAAATGAACGTTACTGAGTGAGAGAATGAACGAGTGAATGAGTCTGCAATAGTCTGAATTAGGATGAGGCCGAGTGAAGCAGTACTGGTCGGCACCCCACCCCCACGGATCTGTTGCTGATGTGATCTGACAGGGCAATAATTCCAGCGCTGCTGACTCTCCCACTGCAGTCTAACCCTCAATCCCTTCCACTGACTCCACTTTAAAAGAGGGCTTAACTTGCCAAATAGAAGTAATGTTGAGTTCAGAGGAAATGGGCTCTATTGTCTCTGACATTATTGGTGTGGAGTTGGTGCTATGTTTGGATGGATGTAGTGGAGAGGTGTTTTCATTCGTTCACTTATAAACAGCAAAAAGCATTATCTACGGCTGTGTGAGAGAGTGGCAGAATTTAAAATAAACCCCAAAAAGAGAAATGTGTTCTCTCACTTCGAGATAAATTGGCAAGCATTAATTAGTTCAGTTTAAAATGTACCTAGCTTCCCGTGCAAACAAAGCATCTGCTACCTAGCTGACTGGTGATAGCCGCATTAAAATATTGGCGGATTTGAATTGCGAGCACTTGCTCGCTCGCTAATTTGCTGGACTAAACGAGCCGCATTCAAACTCAGCTATCGCTTTGTGATGGAAAATAATTAGCTTGTCCCTCATGAATGCCTTAAAGGCCTTGCTGTCTGCACCATCTCCATGGCTGGCTGATTTTTAAATGTCAGATGACTTCACCAACTTGGTAAATAGCATTTATGTTGCTAGCTGTTGTATAGAAGATCTTTGTAAGTAACTTTGTAGTCTGTGGCTTTCAGGATGAAGTGAAGAGACGACTTCATTATTAGTAATAATGTCAGGGCTGGTAAAATCTTGGGGTTATGAATCTTTTCAGCTGTATCTCTTCAGATCGGCTGGAAACATAATTCACCATGATAAAACTGCAATCAGACTTTAATTTATTTATTTATGCATTAATCTCCACTGCCTCATCAAATTCTGTATATAGGCATAAATAAACCCATTCCAGTCATTTAATTCGTGTAATTTATGTCATCTAGTGATGTGATGTGTCATCTGGCTGACCAAAAAAATGCCATAAAGTATAAGTGAACTCTGGGAGCAAAAAATAATGTCAAAATACAAAAATAATTTATTAATATTATCGACATAAAATATTACTTCAAAATCACCTATACA
This sequence comes from Rutilus rutilus, assembly GCF_951802725.1. Classification (NCBI taxonomy): domain Eukaryota; kingdom Metazoa; phylum Chordata; class Actinopteri; order Cypriniformes; family Leuciscidae; genus Rutilus; species Rutilus rutilus. Next base: position 45,687,357 of record NC_140209.1, on the reverse strand, counting down.
TGAATTATAGCTGCATATTTATAGAGTCAGCAGTCTAAAAATATATCAACACCACGATTAGTTTTAAAGGGGTCATATAGTGCCATTTTTGTACAAGCTAATATATTCTTTAGGGTCTAAATTAAAAGTTTGTAATATACTTTAATTAAACATTCTCATTAGTATTGTAAGAAAAAACTCATTTTACCTGGTCAAAAACAGCTCTGTTTTCAGCACGCCGTTTAAGTGCATGTGTCTTTAAATGATAATGAGCTTTGCTCGCCCCGCCCCTCTGTACTGTGTGTACACTGTTTGAAATAATAACACAATAACCATAACGAGTTGTTCATTATAAACGTGGGATTATGAATTATATTGAGAACATCGTACATAGAAAACATGCCGTAATGTACCCTGAGTGAAAACAGCCACATTTGCAAAGATTAATATAAATATAAATATTAATATAAAGGTTAATAAAACATTACACTCACTTCTTCTTCTGGAGGTGCAGCAGGAACACGAATAGTTGGTACCGATCCTTTTTTCAGGAGCAGCTTCTTAGCAAAACCAGCTTTATACTGACCCTCGTTTATAAAGCAGTCTAGTGTGTGAAATGATTCGCGCAAACATAAAAGCATTGACGTTAATCGTGGGGAATATTCCCTTCGAAAACAAACTCAGCCACTGCGTCTTCAGCGGATTTAGGAACATCAAAAAGACTGCTGTGTTCGTTATTACACCCAAGAACAGAACACCACAATCGCTTAGACGCCATTCTGCTCATAGACAGTGCTCCAACGTTTCAACAATCACCGCGCCAGTCCGCGCGGACTTTGATTGACAGCTCGCTCTCGAGCGAGGGCGGGTCTGTGTTGAAACGCTGCTGTCAATCAACAATCGTGGGAGACAGGCTTGATTTGAGACGTTGGTAAACATATAAGAAGATAAAAAAAAAAAACACTGGATGGATTTTTATCATTTTTTGATGGTTGTGTACAGGCACTGCCAACACACATTTCAGTACAATCAACTTGTAAAAGTGCATGTACCATTATATGACCCCTTTAACAGTATGCAGCTAACCATTGTATATCTACATTTATTGATTCAAAATCACCTATGTGCATTATAGCTGCATATTTATACTCGAGAATGCTTTGACGCACAACCACAGCGCATGATCCCTGCAGACTGGCAATTCCACCAAGTGGTTAAAATGTATAATTTATTATAATATAATTTGATCAAAATAAATAAAAAACATTTGGTGAATTGTAGAATTACAGGAAGGTATTGGCACAATTTCACCTGTAATAAGTCAGTCTGGTCACTAGAAACCTATAAGCTTTGGGATATGAAAAAAAAAAAAAACTTTAGGTGAATTACAGTAGCCCTAATGTTTTTATAAAAACAAATTGCGTACTGTGCATACAGGGAGCTATTGGCATAATTTCACCTGTTGTAAGTCAGTCTGGTTAATAGGATCTACAAACTTTGAAACATGATTAGAAAAGAAAAACGTTTATTATATTACAGAAATCCCCCCCCCCCCCCAACAAATATTGTTTACTGTAAATACATGAAGGGAGGTATTGGAAAAAAGTGTGGATTCTAGTTTATAAAGTTATAAATATGGATATTTATTTGCTTGATCGCTTAGCTTCAGAAGGCCTTTATTAACTCCCTGGAGTTGATGGATTACTTTTATGATGGATGTGCTTTTTTGGGGCTTCAAAATCTCAGTTACTATTCACTCCCATTATAAAGCTGGGAAGAGCTATTTTAATTTAAATATAAAACCGATTGTGTTTGGCTGAAAGAAAAGTGACAGAAAGTCATATACACCTAGAATGTCTTGAGGGTGAGTAAATTATGGGATAATTTTCATTTCAGGGTGAACTAACCCTTGAAGAAACGCCATCAGGGTGATACAAGACCCCACTGAGAAATAGGGATGGGCGATATATTATCGTTTGCGACATACCGGTAACATTTCTCCTCTCGATAAGAATTAGTCTTACCACGATAATAACGATAAAGCCTAGTTGATGACAGGAGTCGGGACCCATTTGCAGCTCACATGCATTGCGGAAGGCGGACGTGAAGCCGAGGCAAAATTTATCGCTAAGCGAGTAATTAGCCTACCTCTACAATCTAGAACTGGTACACACAGATATATTTTCACCCGCACATCTTGCCTAACACTGACTGAGCACTTGAGAGTTTCGCTCTCCAAGTGATCCGTAAGGCGCACTATATCAGTTCATCTCAATGAATGCACAGTGTATTTGACGCGCAGTAAATACTAGGGCTGTCACTTTTGTAAAAAAAATCATGTTAGATTTGAGACATAAGTGTTCATTGAATCGACTGTAAAATAGATTTTCCATGTCTAAAGACGTTTCCATTTTCAACGCCAAATATAGGCAAATCCACGGACAACTAACAGGCATTAGGACGAACGCAAAGAGGGCGCTTGAGACACGCACAAATCAGCAATATTTCTGATGATTTATTGGCGTGAAGTTTCGTGCACAATGACAAACAGGAGTGCCACATTCTCGAAAAATAATAAACAGAGTGGACTGCCATAACATCAATGAAAAACATTACTGCAGGCTTCAACATGGCTGTGTTTACTATTTGAAATGTCAAACAAATTTCGCCTACGTAGGCGATTGTAGCCCGTAGTCCGAATCTGTATCTGTATGCATGAGACTGTCTGAATACCGGCAGAATTCACGTGTTTTTTGTAAAAAGAGACACATTATGCAGAAGTATAATTTGCTGTTATGTGTGTTTGTCAGAGCCTGCAGTTGCTGTGTGACACACGTTCGCTGCGGGCGTATCGTGACGAGCTGGACGCGCTCCGAGAGAAGGCCGTTAAAATCGATTCCCTATTTTCGTTTTCAAAACTTGTGTTGGTTGGTCCGATCGAATGTGCAATCGATTTTCGAACGTAAAGTGACAGCCCTAGTAAATACTAGTGTGAGGCACACGACTCGCTGTCACTTTGCTGAGAGCTGTGTTTCTCACACACTCGAAGAGAGAGTGAGAGAGTCTTAAGCCCTATTCGGACAGGACTAGTTTAACATGGAGAGGTGGGGTAAAGTAATAATTACCAGAGCTTCTCTGTGATTTTAGTCCCGTCCAAATGTGCCATCTCAGTAATCATTACGGACAATGTCAGTAAAGATTAGGCGACTTTTACCTTCAGTAAAAAGGTCCAGACAAATTACCTCAGGTAATACTAATCCCGGGCGAATAGACCCGCTGTAAATATATACATAAATATTTCGTCATTTCCTGTTTAAAAGTAGTTTCCCGCGGTTTTTCAAGTATGGAGACGCTTGAAAAAGCATTCAGTTGCATTCTAGACGCTGGGACAAGTCTGTGGCAAAACAATAGGTTACTGTCGTAACCCCGGTTCTCTGAAACATCGAGTGGAGAGATCCGCCTATGGGAAGGGCATCCGTACCTGACCTTTGCAGAAGCATCCAATTGCACCAAGTCTGGCAAGACAGACAGAAGCGCGCAGCCTGGTAAGGTAAGGTCAGGTAAGGCCCCACCCCCTTACCTGAAGGCATATAAAACCTGCATGCGCTACTGTTCTCCAGTAAGTATATTCGCTTCTCGTGCGGTAAACGGGACAAAGCTGGTGGATCTCTCCACTCTATGTTTCAGAGAACCAGAGTTACGACAGTAATCTATTGTTCTCTTTCATCATCTCGTGTTCGAGATCCACCCATGGGAGAGTCATGGACAGCTCCTCGATTGCCCAATACAGTCACAGAGAGGTTCTATAAGCCAGAGAGAGACGGTCACCCAAGGGGCGGTGCCTGACACGTCCCATAATCATGAACCCGCCATACTGACGCAGACACCAAACTGCTGTGTACTGGCAAGACATGAAACGTGTGTGGCACAGACAAGAGAGGGTAGGGTTAAGACGACCCCACCCCCAAAACAGAATGTGCTACCGAGGTTCTAGTGACATTCAGCCGGTAGTAACGCACAAACTCTGGCAGCAGAGCAAATGTCCTGCAGCAATACTCCCCTGAACAGAGCCCGGGAGCCCCTCGTGGAATGAGCTCTGATGTCCCCTGGGGGCTGCACTCCCTTCGATTCATATGCCAAAATTATGGTGTCCTCAAGCCAATGTGAGAGGCATTGCTTATATGGGATTCCCCCTCTTGAAAGACAGCAGCTTTAGGGAAATATTTCCCAGGGGCTCAAAAGGGAATTGAGACAGAGCCTCCAGCACCAAGGAGAGGTCCCATTCAGGGACCGTTCTTCTGATGACTGGCAAAGAGCGACGGGCACCATTCATAAATCTGCGGATTAGAGGATGCTGCCCAACCATTGAGCCCTCAAAACCCACATGACAAGCAGAAATCGCTGCCAGGTAGACCTTAATCGTGGAAAAGGACTTGCCCTTATCCATAAGGTCTTGAAGGAAACACAAAATATCAGGAACTGCACACTGATATGATGTGAGACCATGCCCATCACACCACCTTTCGAACACTTGCCACTTACAGCCATGTAAGGACCACGTAGAAATGGCCCTGACATGTATAGTAGCAACCACACGCGGGGGAAGCCCTAGTGCACTTAGGTTCGTCCTCTCACAGGCCAGGCCCAGAGAGCCACCCTGTCCGGGTGTGGGTGATAAATCTCCCTGTTCACTTGGGACAGTAGGTCTGTATAGAGAAGGAGGCGCAACGGCTGGACATATAACAGAGGAATTATCTCCGCCAGCCATGGTGCTTTGGGCCACCTGGGTGCTATCAGAATGAGAGACAGGCCCTGCTCTCTCACCCTGACCAGTGTGGTAATTATCAGGTACAGGGGAGGAAAAGCATACAGCAGCACTTTGGGCCATGGGTGGGCCAGTGCATCCACCCCGAGGGGCACGTCCACGTCCTTTAGCGAGAAGTACATAGGACAATGGTAGTTTTCACGCGAGGCGAATAGCTCTACGGTTGCCTGTCAGAATCTCATCCATATCATACCCACTATCTGAGGGTGGAGGCGCCAATCTCCATAAATTGGGTTCCCCCTCGACAGAAGGTCCGTGCCTCTGTTCAGAATGCCTGGAACATGAGTCGCGCGTAACGACAGGAAAAAACTTCTGCTCCACACCAAAAGCTTGTGAGCTAGAGTGTGAAGTTTCAACGAGCGCACGCCACCCTGACGGTTGATGTAAGCCACTGCCGTGGTATTGTCGCAGCGTACGAGCACATGATGTCCCTGCAGGCGAGGCAGAAAATTATTCAGAGCTTTCCATATGGTCATAAGCTCTAAATAATTTATGTGCGCTGAACGTAGTCTGCTCGGCCACAAACCCTTCAACGTTCTGCCCTCCTGGCTGGCACCCCAGCCTGTTAAGGATGCATCTGTCGTCACAACTTTTCGCATCATAATCGTCCCCAAAGGGGTTCCCTGTGCGTAAAAATCTGCGCTCTTCCAGTGGCGCAAAACTGCCGAGCAGGCGCGCATCACTGTTACAGAGCGGCAAAGATCGCGTATCAGGCTGAACTGTAGTGACAAAACCCATTTCATGAATGCTCTCATTCTCAGGAATCCCTGCGGCAAAACCTGGATAGATGAAGCCATAAGACCCCGCAGCCTGAGACATGAACGATATTGTACTTTCGCCCCCTCTCTGAACTGCCACAGACAGTTCATTAGAGAGAGGCCGCGCTCTTGAGAGAGACGCACTCGCATAGAGACTGAGTTCAACTCCATGCCCAGGAAAATCACAGTCTGACTGGGTGTAAAATTGCTCTTGTTCACATTCACCCTGAACCCGAGAGATGTGATGTGTGTGAGCACACGGCAGGTGTCCTGCAGCACTTTCTCCTTCGATTCGGCTATAATGAGCCAATCGTCTATATATGTCAAATCCTCAGACCTGACATTCTCATGGGTGCTAAGCCCGCCTCCGCACACAGACAGAAGGTCCGAGGGCTTAACAAGAGCCTGAACGGGAGAACTGTGAATTCGTAACATGTGCCTTGGTAGGCGAAACAAAGAAACTTCCTGTGTGGCAGATATATGCTTATGTGGAAGAAAGCATCTTTCAGATCGACCGATGTGAACCAGTCGTTCCGTTTTAATGGCGCGGGCGAACGAGCCATGAGTTAACATTCTGAAATTTTATGTCCTCAAATGCTTGTTCAACACACAGAGGTCCAAGATAGGGCGGAGAGAGCCGTCCTTCTTTGGGACCAGAAAATAACGAGAATAAAATCCATGATTTATCAGACTGGGGGCCACCACCTGAATCGCTCCCTTGTTTAGAAGGGAAGATATTTCCTCTTTCAGAATTTGTGCGCCGCTCTCTTCCATGTGTGAAGAGAGAACACGTTGAAATGCGGGGGTTTCATTACAAACTGCAGTCTTTAGCCCTGCATTATTGTACGCGTCACCCACTCGGTTTGCCAAGCCAACCCGTGACTCGCGAGTGTTCCCACCCGAGCCGCAGCGCCGCTGTGTAAGCCCAGCTGGCTCATTTGTGATGCAATGGCACCCTCTAGTGGATGAACTAGGGGCGATATGCAGGGGTTCACAGAGATTTTCTCTCTCTGCAGGGAGAGGATTTCTCTCTGCGGAGAGAGGGCCTCTCTTTGTAACGAATTCATTTGATTCATTTGTTTTAATGTATTTTTTGTGTTTTGTATGTGTTTTGTGTTGGGGAACACTGGGGCCGAAGCCTTTATTAACTGGGTGAGGAGAACACAGTATGTGCGGTGTGGTTATACTGCTTTTGCACTTTTCCTCACAACAGACCACCTGAACGTGGGGGGAGAACAAACAACGACTGAACACATGGGCTGGGCAGCCTCGAGAGGGGTGTGGCCGACCCCTCCATAAGAAATCCTCCGTCTCTTGTACAGGGGCTCTAGGGCAAGAAGAGAATCCGAAGAGCTTGCGGCTTGTGAGCACGGACTCGAAGCCCCCATCGGGCATCAGGCAGGCCGCTTGCGTTGCGAGTCGGTTGGGGTAGGGTTTGAGGGTTTTCCCACCGCGGCAGGAGTTGGTTTCCCCCAGGGCTTAGCAGTTTTGCTCTGTCATGGTGGGGGTTTATTGCGGGGCCTTTCCTTACCCTGATGGAAGTTACGTCGGAAGCCGCGCTTCCACATTGCGGCTAAGGGGGATCCCTTGTCCAGCTGTTGGCCTAAGTCGTCCAAAATCTCCGCCTGGTAAGCAGAGAGAAGGGAGGAGACATTCAGGGCCCTGACAGCCAAGGCTGAGGAGCTATAAGCAGCCTGGTGCACAGAGGCAGAAAAACGGTCCATCTTGTTAGGCAAGACCAGCTTCGGGGGAGCAAGCAGCCCGCCCTGGACTGGGTTAAGGTGCCTGGCGATCGATGGCTCGATAGCGGGGGGATCACCCATGCCGAGAACCGCCATATCCTTTACCTCTAGAACCGCAAGACCGTGTTTAAGATTGAGCAGGTCACTCCAGTTGTGCCTCATGTGCTTCGCGCATGCTGGGAGGACGGGGAAGAGTTGTTTCCTCAGACCGGGACGGGGTCCCAGCACTTTCCCATCATAAATGTCCCTTTCCTGGTCGGTGGCACTCTGTGAAGTCGGCCACTCAATGTTGAGGCGAGCGGCCGCTCGCTCACACACTTCCAGGAGGATGGACTGAGGCAAGGCCGCGGGGGCGTTGGCCTGGGGAACGCCAGAGGGCGGGATGGCCTCCTCGTCCTCTGAGACTCCGAGAAGGCCCGCATTGTCATCATCACCAGAACCGGCCGGTTCGTCAACGAGCGGGAGGTTGCCCGTGAAGATGTCCTCTTCGGGGAATGCAGGATTAGGCTGGTCAGCCCATATGAGAGATGTCGCGGCCCAAGAGGCCCCCGGTAGCGTGTCGTCGTCACCATGTCCCCCATCCGAGTCAGAAAAGCCGAGCTCGACACACTGGGTCGCGGCAACTTTAAGGTGGCGTCGCAGGAGTTTTTTCGGCAGCATCAGACAATGACTGCAGTTCTCCGGGTTCTCCAAAGCGTCTTCCGTGTGCTTAAGGCCACGGGCGGATCTACAGGGGGGCAAGGCACTCTAGAGCCTTGCCCCCCCAGCTGCCCCCCTAACTTTGATGATCCAAAAACTGTACTTGTAAAAACAACCCGCCACTATGTCCACAAGCTTCTCAAAACAGTGAACTAAACAATATATTTACCAAAAGTGAACAATTAAATTTTTCATTTTAAATGTATTATTAGCCCCTCCCCCCTGCCCCTCAAATACTTCCTGATTCACGTCCCTGTTTCAAACGTGCAGAGCTGCGTTCGCTCAGTCTGGCTCACACACAGCGAGTCTGCTGCGGTGCGGTGGCCCTGCAACCCGACTGGAGAGACTGAGCTGCCCCAGAGCCTCTGAAGGTGAAGAGAGTTTCCCCAGGTGTAGTTTAAACACACGTTTAACTTAAAGTTACATTTGTAATGAATGTATTGTATGCTTAAGACGATTCAGCATCAGCAAAAACAGCGAGTCTATTACGTTAGCCAAAATCAGTGGTCAAATCGCTCCCTCGTGATTTGATTGTTGTAAAATGTAGTCTATGCTGTTGCTAAACTGCGGGACGCGTTTGATAATAAAAGGCTATTAAAAGTACCAAAATTGACGCAATAGACGCTGTTCCAAATGCGGCGCGCGCTCCGAAACACACCGCAACGAGACAAGCAACGTATATTTTGGGCTTCGTGTGCACATCTAAACGATCAAATATGTCAAAATGGCTGTCTTGGAGATTCACTTAAACAGTTTATTCACTTAAATACAGTTTATGTCTTAAATGGGCGTTAATAGTTGGGAGAAAATATGATGCGTAATAATGATTAGATCTGCAAAATTTGGTCTTAAAGAGGCAGCAGTCTGACGATTGCTCCATTAATGTGAATCAAACAACAAAAGGCAAAGAGAAAATCAGTCACAGCTCTTGAATGAATAATTTTGGCTTTTATAAGCTTTAACCTATCTATGATAAACTATGCAGTGTTATTTTAAATCTTACTTTATTAGATGTCTTTTTAGCCCATATTACTCCTGAACAGTAATGTCAGACATTACTGAAATTAAAGCATTGGGTCTATATTTTGTATATTTGTTTAATTGTATACTTTTTTTGTTTGACCATGTGTTTGTACTTTGTTTTTGGTGTCTTATGTCTTCTGTATATAAAACACAAAAGCCTGCACCCTTCTGAATAACATAGCCTACATGTTTTATTTGTTTTGTTAAAGCATTGCTTTTTATTTTGCTATAGATATTTATTTTACATTTCAAAATATAAAGCAATATTAATTATGTTCTAAATTATTTTTTCCCTTTTTTTTTTATATAACAAAAAGAACAGATAAGAATACCGTTAAAGTACCAGATCGATAAGGAGTATTGGTAAGAGTAGTAATACCTTAACGATACCCATCCCTATTGGCAGCAACGAATTAAAAGTTATGGCCAATTTAACTGTGATTAAATTCAGTATATATACGTCTGCCATATGTTGCCACCCCTCAAAAATTCCTGCCCCCCTCTCGCCACCCCATAAATATATTTCTAGATCCGCCCCTGCTTAAGGCCCAAGCAGACCACGTAGAACGGGTGAAGGTCCTTTGCGGCAATCAGCGCACCACACACGCGGCCAGGCAGGCCCGTGATAGGCTGTTCCCGGGAGAAGCGGCAGATTTAGAGAGCGACATACCGGCAAAAAACTCAGAAAAATCCGTGGCGGGCAGCCGTGTAAACGGAAGCAGGTGTTTAGATGCGAGAGCGTGGGTGGCTCAGAAGCAAACACGGCTAATCTAGGTACAAAAAACACCTGGTGGAGGCTGATCTGGCGATTTTTCCTCTTGTAGACATGTAAGGTGAGTAGCGTAAATCCAACCGAGCTGTGTCAGTGCAGAGATCGCAAGAAGTGAATGTCAACTGGAGAACAGTAGCGCATGCAGGCTTTATATGCCCTCAGGTAAGGGGGTGTGGCCTTCCCTGGCATTGGCTGCGCTTCTGTCTTGCCAGACTTGGTGCAATTGGATGCTTCTGCAGAGGTCAGGTACGGATGCCCTTCCCATAGGTGGATCTCGAACACAAGATGATGAAAGAGAACAGTGGTGAATATGGTACTATATTTATATCGTCATTGATATTGTTATCGCAATAAATGGCAGAAAATATTGTGATATATTAAGTCCATATCACCCATCCCTGCTGAGAAATTATCCTGCTGATTATGTGGCTACTTAGTAAATAATTTAACACAAAATATTAATTTGACATGGACAAGTTTGTAAAATAACTGCCACTGTAATCTTTGATGCTGTCTACACTGGATGCAGCGAGACACAACAAATTCCAGACAGTAAACTAATACCCCGTTCTATTTCTGATGAACTCCAAAATATTAAATGTAATGGATGTATATCTACTGGGTAATCCACTATTTTATCGAGGGGGTCAAAATAAAAATTCTCACCTGAGATTTGGAGCCAAATTACAGGGTGGTAAAGATTACTTTAAAAAGAGGGCAGCTTCATTATTTTATTTTTACACAGAGATTGGTAGGTCTATTAGTTAAATCTGTTTACTTTAGCAATCTTTGTTGCATTATATGCCAAGCACTTCTTGTGTTTTTTGCCCCAAGTTTACATACTTAATGTCCTCTTAGATTCTGGTTCTTAACAAACTTTTCTTTTGATGTCTTCATTTTAATGGCCCTCAATGGTTCAATCCCAGAGAAATGGAGATCTTAATGCGGCTCCATGAGTAAATTGGTCAAATGTACTCATTTTCAGTGGTCAAAAGCCAAATGTGGATCACTTTGCATATAGCTGATACTTTTTTCTTTTAAAGAGGAATATGAACTAGAAATGTATCTCCTATATCTGGGGGATGAGTAAATTTTCATTTTCATTTTTAGGTGAACTATCCCTTTAAGACTAAAGCTTAGGCTGTTTAAGCAGTGTTTTCAAAAGGAATGTATATACTAAGCAATATACGTAATAACATTTTTAAAAGCAAAATTGTCAAACGTAGTCTAATAACATTATCTGTACCCCTCCCCATGCTGTTTTACCAAATAACAAGATATTTTTGTGTCTTATCCTAGTTACATCAACCTTTCTAAATTTAAGGCTAGTGCAGTGCAAATGTTTTAGTAAGCTGGGCAGCACTCAGAGCTCACAGCTTTTCACAGAGCGATTAGTGCCACGTCAGTTCTAATTCTTCTCACCCACCCATCTCCACCAGGTCTGAGATGTCTTATGTTCTGTTAGCTCATGAGAAGATAAAAGATAGACAATGCATTATTTAACATGCAAAGAAAGTGGGTGCCACTAGTATGGTCAGTAATTTTGTATAAAAGCTCCTACTAAATGTATAACTGTAAAAGGTAAATATTGCCCAGCATGATTTGAGAATGTTCCAAAGAGTTTCCTATTTGTTTCCAGCATTTGTTACTATTTATCTCCAGATTATTCCTCTTAAACAACAGAATCCAAATTCTATGAATCCAGACTGCAGCACCTCTCTCACTTTTGCCTCAAGTTAATTGCATTGTCTCCAAAGCTTGTGATGCTCTATTTTTAGTTGTGGAGTCGGTTATAGTGCTTTGTGGCTGCTCTCCATCGCTCACAATCAGCCAGACAGTTTAAGATGTTATGTGGTGTCCAGTCTAAAGAATGCATTATAAAAGGCCCATAAGACTGTGAGTTACTGAAATGTCAGCTCATTTACTACCCTGACTAAAAAAACAAGAGTTTCTCTTGAGTCTTGACTATTATGGCATCCTGTTCTAAACGAGGGTTGGAAAAGGACGCTATTTTGATGCACCTCAGAGAAACCAATTTAAACTGCAGTAAGCAAACACAAAACGGGGACACTTGAGATCTCTGGACTATGAAAATATTCCATCACTTTTTGACGGCAAGGTTTTTTATGTTGCATTTATTATAATTAATGTATAGAGCTGTATGGGAAAACTGTGAGGTTAATGCAAACAAACTAAGGACAAACACTCAAAATAGGCATTCAAAGAAAAATTGGGTTGCATCAAAAGTGGGCTAGGTTTAAACAGACCTACTTGTGTGGGTAAGGAAACCATGAGAAAACAGAGCAGCTAAAATAACATATGACGTGGAAAGCCTAAAGAAAACAGTGACTTTACACTTAAAAATCTGGATAAACAGCTCTTTCCTATTCTGGTCTGCATTGGTCTATGTCTGTCACAAGACACATGCGGTTCTCAGTCTGTTTGCAGACATGTTCCTGCCATTTAAAATTTTAGCTTGTGTTGCTATTGTTAAATAAACAAGAATAGTAACATACAAACCATATAGGAAGGTTAAATTTAGGCTTTTTTCATTAAATTCCAGCATGATTAAAGTTTTGTTGGTATAGAAGAATACATTTTCCTAGATTTCCCTTTCTATTTTGTTAGATTTGGAATAATGCAATGAGTGATTTGTATGGGGCACATCAGCAGAACTATGCAGTGCAGGGTCATAGTATTCCAGAGCAGTCTCATAAAAAAAATGCACATCTCAGTGTGAGATCACAGGGTCATGATCAAATTCTTCTCTTTTGAACATGTCAGGGTGGTTAAGGTTATGCTGATAGCCCAAGACATTCAAAAGAGATCTGCTTTGATTGTCTAGAGTAGCGGTCTCAGGTCTTTTCTGATAGGGCCACGGTCCGTAGGGAAAAATAGGTTATGTACATCTTAAAGGGAGGAGAAAGAGTCAGATTGGTGAGCACACATCATGACCTCTGTACACGTGCCATCCATTTTTCATTAAACCAAAAAGTATAAGCGCTCAAGCTTAAGATATAACCAAGCAGTGAGTGCCATTGCTTACTGTAACGCAGTTAGATGTTGTGGGAAGAAGGAGGCGGCAAACGTTCAACACACAATTTAATAATAAAATAATACAAAACAAAAGTAAAAGACAGCAGCCCCTCACGGAAGACTTCTGTCACATATAATAAAACATAAAACACAACATAAGTCCAGGCCTGTTCCTCTCTCGATCTTCACTGTCACCGCTCCTCCTTTACGGTTCTGCTCCTCCGTGAGAGATACAAGACCGGTGCGTCGAGCAGGAGTCGCTCATTATCAACCACGCCACCGGCCTCGCGCCGTTCTCCCACGGCTTCTCGGCCTCGTCCTGCTCGCCACACTTACATATGTGTCCTATAATTTCCCAAGAGTATATGGGTTTATGGAAATGTGCTTCTTTTTTGAGAGGGTTAGATTTCACAAGTTCAATTAAAGTTTAATCAGATTTGGTGTGTGTGTGTGTGACAAGAGATCTCTTAGTGCAGAGGCTGCAATCTTCATTCCCAGAATTCGTTATCTTTTTTGGAGTGTCTGCAGGATCCTGAGAGCTGTGACATCTTTCTGCAGAAATGACAGAAGCTGTATTATATCCCTTATCTAATATATCTCTGTTGCTGGACAGTGAACTAAAGAGCATAATCTGTGATTCTATTTAAAATGAATAAATGCCATTGCTTATTATTTAGAGTGGCAATCATTGTCTCCGTTTCAGTGTATTAGTGGGATTTGATTCCATGACATTCCATCTCGAAGGGCATGTTACATGTGTGTGTTTTTATTGTCAAAAGTCAGTAGCCTACGGCTGTTGAAGGTGAAAATAAAATCCTGCAAATTTAAAGGCTTAGTCTCTCTTGCATCATTTGAACTCAGTCAGTAACCGGCAAAGTAACACAGTCTGTCTTGTACGTCCAGCAGAAGCTGATCTCCCAGGAGGCTAGCAGATATTGTAGAGACAATACACTTTGGCATCAGGCCAGCCAGATTGTTAGCCTCGGGCCTTCAATAAAAGGTATGGCACATCACTGTAATGTATTCCAATGTCTCTTGTCTGACATCTTTCAGAGCAAGAGGTTTGGAGGCGGGGAAAGAGCGCATCCTGCATGTGAAATTCACTTCAAACTCACTGATTTCCGCCTATATCAGCAAAACGGTGCTAAAGTCTTGGAGGCGTTCCAACGTGTCAGCTTCTGGAGTAGATGGCCTATGAAAATGGTAAAAAACTGAACTGCTCAATAATGTAATGCATTCATTAGCCTATATGTTTTCTTTGCACTTGCACCCAAGGATTTGGCTGCAACACATTTTGTCGAGCTTCACAGATGTTTTAAGATGCAGCATATAGGTTTTTTACTTTTTTGTGGCTGAAGTCCAAATATTTCTCAGGGCTACTGTATATACTTTTATCCAAAAAGAAGTGAACAATCATACAGTCCCTAATGGAAAAGAACACAAAAATGTATCAAATTATGCATCAGAATATTTATGTATTCGGTGAAGAAATATGCTTTTTTGCTTTAGATAAACTAATTAACATTTCATTCTGACTAACAACACGTAAAATGACACTTTACTACCAGCAATGATTGCTATGATTGGTCTCAAAGACCACAACTAAAAAACAGTATTGACATTTAATGCAATTCAAAACTTGATGAAAATGACCCGATCACCTGTGTTACGACAATACACCCTCATTAAAGACCCCAGTTCTAACATTACTACTAATTACCTTGAAGCAATCGTAGCACTTCTCAAAGGCTGCCGACAAACACTTGCCCACATGACATTTCTACATGGCTTGGGGTCTGGATTGCAATGAAACCTGACATTTATCTTAAATGATGGTTCAACTGCCTTCTTAAGATTAGCTGTCAACATCCTGTTAAGAATCTACACCAGCAAATACAGCAGAAAGACACATCTGACACTGCTGAAGATTGATACAGTGTGTAAACTCTAATGTCCAATGATTCTTTCGATATTTCATTCAACTACTGGTCTTATATGTCAAAATAATTTGTAAATAGCCATTTGCATCCACAGCAAACATTTGCATTCATTTCATTATGATGCACCACATAAACAGCAACAGTTCCATGCAGAATCTTGTGTTTTCAGAACTACACAATTCAAAAAAGAGGAGAATGTCAGCTCAAATCCTCCTCTGAATCTATCTCATGTGACACTGCCAATGGCTGCAGCGGACTGCAGCATTCAACCCCTCCTCACCCTCCTACCAACCCACCATTCGCCTTGAGCTCTCTCACACTTGCCTGCATCGACTTCTAGCACTAGATTCAGGCTGTGATGCTGGATTTTGTTTACTGTTCTATTCTTTTCCCAGTGTTGACATGGAGTTGCTATTCTAGGTGCAGCGTTTGCCTGTTATGACATTTTAATATCGTACCAATGTTGCATGAATTTCCTGCGGAGGCACAAGAGGACTAGCGACGCCTAATAATAGTCCAATGCATTATCATGCTAATATGAAGGCGCTGAAATATCACAGTAATGGTTTTATTAATCCACAAATATACATAGAAACAATTCTGTCGGTTTCCAGTTTTGCATTTTTGCCTCTGGACAGTAATTAAACACACTTTTAATTTTCTTGTTGCTGTTCTGGATCATCCTGATTTATAACTCTGAAAATATGCATTATTCTTGATTGAATGCAACAAGTATACAACATGCTGCATCATCAGCAACCATCAGCTACAGCAACAGATTATGCGTTTGCTGGTGATTGACATACAAAGGCCTGCAGCGAAATCCTACATGAGTGAGATCATCAGCTGGAATAATGAGGGAGCAGATCCCCATTCCCGCAGAGCTGACTTAGGATCACTGGCATGTAAAATATCACTAATTCATTCCAGAAACCTTGCTTTTTGGAGCGTGAACTTCTGCTGCCAGTTTTTATCTATAAGACTGTTTGAACACGCTTTTAAAAATGCATTACAAAAATGCCACTCTGCTCCCCGGGTGTTTCTTGTAAAATTTTAAATCACATGACAGTCTGTGATCTCTCACACACACACACACACACACACACACACTGGGAAGAGAGAATAGATCACATCTGTAGGGTTCCAGAAGTAAACAGCCCATTTTCCCAATAGAAAAATTTATTTGGATTAAACAATTATGCAATGACTGCAGATATAAACGACACCTAAATTTTTTTTTTTATTAATAGTTGAACTAAATATTAATCATTGGTCAAAACTGAATCACCTTCAAGTCCTTTCAAACTAGGGGTGGGCAATATAGGTTACAACGGGGCTAAAGGCTCCATGGGGTAAAAGGCTCCTTTGGTTTTATTTTCCTCTAAACCACTAGATGGCACAAAATCTTGCCGCAGCACTTTCCAAAACGTCTCCGGTTACTAACGTAACCTCGGTTCCCTGAGAGGCGGGAATGAGACATTGCATAGCAAAGCTGCGGGAACTCCTCCCTTCTCCAGTTTTGCTGAAATCTTATGGGCTAACGCCAGCTTGGAACAGCTGGTCAATTGTCGTGAAGTATGCAAATACTAACACGCTCGCGGTAAACACTGCATAATTGGTTACAATAGTTCACAATACATCAGTAAGAAACTTAACTCACCGAAAGCACTTGCGACGCCACAGACGGTACATCCGGTTTGTTAAATCTGGCGAAGGTGTTCTGAGAAGACCAGCCAGCAGCAAAACATATATCCTGGATAGATATCCCCCTAGACCAGGCCCACAAAGAGGCAACCGCCCTCGTCGAATGAGCTCTGATGTTAAGGGGACAATCTTTCCCAGGGCATTTGTAAGCCAATGCAATAGCGTCCACAATCCAAAGAGAAAGTTTCTGTTTTGAAACAGCACGTCCCTTAGTACATCCACCAAAGCACACAAAAAGCTGGTCCGACTGACGAAAGGCGGCCGAGCGATTCACATACATCCGCAAAGCCCTGACAGGGCAAACAGCGCTCTGAGCGTCAGCGTCACGTGAGGATGACGGTTCAGCAGATAAAGCGGGCAGGGAAACAACAGAGTGACGCTGCAGTCGCCGGGGCCGAAACTGATACAATCATCGTTCACCGAGAACGCGTGTAAGTCTCCAATGCACTTCGCAGAGGCGAGAGTAAAGCCGTTTTCAGGCTTTCAGAGCTCCTTAACCGCAATCGAAGCTAGGGGCTCGAATGGCGGTAGAGAAAGAACCCTCAAAACTAGAGCTAGATCCCACGGCGGCACAGATGAAGGACTGTGAAGGACACAATCTCCCCGCTCCCCTGAGAAATCTGGTCACCAGAGTGTGCTTACCGATCGATTGCCCGTTGTGGTAGATTTTTCCCTAAACCTAACTATCTGGGTCTCGTCTACAAATCTACGTCCCCGAACGTCTACTGTCAACGTTTAGTCTATCTGGGTCTCGTCTACAAATCGACATCCCCATTCAATAATAGTCACCTAACTAACTTGTTCCCCTAAACTAGCTTGCTCCCTAAACTAGCTTCCTTCCTAAACTAGCTTCCTAAACTTGCTTCCTGCGCAGGAATAAATCGACAAACAGACTCAAGCAAATGTCCTTTAAATGCTTTAATCACGGCCAGGAGATCTTCCCGAGCAGTTCTCAGGGAATCTCTCCCAAGAAGCAAGGCCGGAGGATCTCAGACAAATTCCATTGAGAATCCCACCAGAAAATACGGATACAACAGTTTTGATAGAATCGAGAAAACAAATAAGACTAACATGTCACCTTCAATATGATTGGTTCAAAAGCCCCAACTTTTTCCCTCTGTCACTGGCACAAGCAAACTCTGTTTTTGTGATTACTTATCACAAGGTTTGAGAACTAGTAATCTGTCTAGTTTCACTTCCCCTTTCTGTTATTTATACACACACACACATACACACTCAAAGTCACAAGTTTTCCCCAAAGAGTTTGGACACATTTAAAAGCATATGAATGTCATTCCTACAAGAAAAACAAATGTTAGTTGATTAATTAAAGTTGATTAATTAAAAAATCCATCACACCGTCAACCGGGGAGCGAAACGAAGCAATAGCGGCCACATACATCTTCAGCGTGGATGGCAAACTCCCGCTGTCCAGTCTGTGCTGTAGGAAGCACAAAACATCCGACAAGGAACAAATTACTGGGTCGATATCGATGTTCTGGCATCATTTTGCAAGCGATTATCTCTCTCAGGTCCGCAAACCAGGGCTGGTTCGGCCAGTTCGGGGCCACAAGGATCACTGACGCTCTCTCCTCTTTGCATAACACCATAGGCAGAATCTTCACCGGAGGGAACGCGTAAAGCCTGGCTTTCGGCCATCGCGATGTCAGAGCATCTCCTGTCAGCGGGGAGTGAGATAACGAGAAGAACGTCTGACAGTGAGTGTTCTTGCTTGTGGCAAACAGATCCACGTCCGTCCTCCCGAATCGATCCCAAATCATTTGCACCGACCCAGGGTGAAGCCTCCACTCTCCTTGAGGAATCCCATTCCTCGAAAGCATGTCCGCTCCGCGGTTTAGGAGTCCGGGGATATGCGCCGCTCTGATAGAGAGAAAGTGTCGATCCGCCCACAAGAGGAGACTCGCCGCCTGTTTGAAAAGAGCTCTGGAGCACACGCCGCCCTGGCGATTTATATACGAAACGTACTCGGTTACTAACGTAACCTCTGTTCTCTCTAGAGAGGGAACGAGTATTGCGTAAGCTAGCTTACGCTGCGGGAAAGTCTCCTTTCTCGAGATACTGAAGCCAAAAATTATCCTTAATTTTTTAAATCTTGTCAACGCAGTGCGGCAGCCTGCAGACCTAGGGCAGGCGAATCGCGTGCCCATTGGCTGCTCTGCGGCAACTGCAGCAGCCTATGGCTGAGCCTTGCGCGTGACGTCACGTCCAATGAGCGCGCTTGGCGCGCTTGATGCGTCACAGCCCGTCATTAGGGGTGTGGCTTAGCGTATATAGGCAAGGTACAGAGGCTGCTTCGCTGGTTTCTGTCGCATGAAGCGAAATGAGCTCGTGGCGAGAGCACGGCGGGTTACGCAATACTCGTTCCCTCTCTAGAGAGAACAGAGGTTACGTTAGTAACCGAGTACGTTCTCTTACGAGAGGTTCTCTCGTATTGCGTAAGCTAGCTTACGCTGTGGGAACACCCTTGTCAACGCCGTGCGCGCGCCCAGCATCCTGAATGAATCCCATGGGGAGCCCAGGGAACGCGAAGTGGAGCTGGGCGGCCAAGATACCACAGTACACAAGCACATAATATGGGGCAGGGAGCGGCACAGCCGGTCCAACTGACACTTTCCACATAGTGCAGCTCAACCAGTAGAGCTAAATCAGCAACATAGCCCGCGCACAGACAGTGGGCTGGCTACGCGAGACTTAGGCTGATAACACTTTGGCCTGCAAAGCGGGAACTTCCAGGTTGTAAAACCCAACAAATGTGGAAGGGGAGGCCCAGCCTGCCGCTGCACAAATGTCATGAATGGGAATCCCACAGGACCACACCCACGATGAGGCCATGCCTCTGGTGGAGTGCGCCCGAATGCCCAAAGGGCACTGCAGGTTTTTAGATGCGTAAGCAGCTGCGATAGCGTCAACTATACATCTGGATAGGGTGTGTTTCGAGGCGGCGAGACCCTTGGTGCGCCCACCAAACGGAACAAAGAGCTGCTCTGAACGCCTGAAGGCGGCGGAGCGTGAAATATAGCTTCTCAGCGCCCTGACTGGGCAGAGGAGATTACTATCTGCCTCGCAGCCAGCATTCGGCAGGGCTGAAAGGGAAATGACCTGCGCTCTGAAGGGAGTGCCCAAAATTTTGGGGACATACCCATGCCTCGGTCTGAGAAAAACTTTAGAGTCATTGGGTCCGAACTCGAGGCACGCAGCGTTAGTGGATAACGCGTGAAGGTCTCCCACACGTTTTACTGAAGACAGTGCTATCAGAAAAACGGTTTTGAGCGTGAGGTATTTCATATCCACAGTTTCCAGGGGTTCAAAGGGATGTGCTTTCAGGGCGTCTAAGACCAGTGAAAAATCCCACATAGGAACCGAAGGGGGTCGCGGGGGGTTCATCCTTCTCGCTCCTCTAAGGAAGCGGATGACAAACTCGTTCCTTCCTAATGCGCGGCCCGGCTCTGAGACAGAGAGCGCTGAAATGGCCGCGACATAGACTTTGAGCGTGGAGGGGGACCTGCCCGCGTCCAGTAGCTCTTGAAGGAAGCACAATACTTGCGAGACCCCACATGTCTGTGGATCGAGCCCTCTGGCAGTGCACCATTTGTTAAACACCGACCATTTAGACGTGTAGAGCCGCCTCGTGGAGGGAGCTCTAGATTGTATGATCGTGTTCATCACCCCTTCTGGTAAATCACTATGAAGAGCACTGTGTGGCGCGCTTTCCTGGCTCTCTCGATGACCTGAGGCAGCAGAGAGACCGGGGGAGAAGCATATAGCGGGCCGCTGGGCCACGTCTGGGCCAGCGCGTCCTCGCTCTTGAAAAGAATACTGGGCAGTGTGCGTTGTCTTTTGACGCAAAGAGGTCGACTTTCGCTCTGCCAAAGCGGCGCCACAGCGACTGGACTGTTTGGAGGTGTAGAGACCACTCCCCAGGGGAACGTTGTCCCTGGACAGTCTGTCGGGGCCCTCGTTCAGATGGCCAGGCACATGCGATGCTCTCAGAGAGCGCCGAGAGTGCTGAGCCCATACGAGGAGGCGTTCCGTCAGGGCGCAGAGCCTTTTTTTTTTTTTTTGATCTGACACCGCCCTGGTGGTTCACATAGGCCACTACTGATGTGTTGTCCGTGCGGACTAGAACATGGTGACCATGGAGGAATAGGAGGAAGTGCATGAGCGCTTTCTCGACCGCGAGCATCTCTAGACAGTTTATGTGTAGGAGATTCTCCTGGTCTGACCAGCGGCCATAGACCGGTCTGCCTTCGAAGAGCGCTCCCCAACCTAGGTTGGACGCGTCTGTTGAGACAACTTTCCGGTGTGAAATCACTCCCATAATCACTCCAGTGTGATACCATTCAGCTGCTAGCCAGGGCTGCAGGGCTGAGACACAGCCCTGAGTCACTCTGATTAGCGAGCCACCGGTCGCCCAGGCTCGATGGGATACGCGCGCTCTTAGCCAGCGTTGAAGCGGGCGCATGCGCAGTAAACCCAACTGAAGCACTGCTGCAGCTGAGGCCATATGCCCCAGGATGCGCTGAAATGCTTTCAGAGGAACCCGATTGCCTTCTTTGAAGGATGCGGCGAGGCGCCGGATGCGGCGCGCGCGCTGCTCCGACAATCTGGCCGTCATCGCCACCGAGTCCAGTTCTATTCCGAGAAAGGAAATTGACTGACGGGGCGAGAGCGAGCTCTTGGTCCAATTGACCGCTAGACCCAGACCTTCCAGATGGCTGAGAAGCGCTGTTCTGTGAGACACAAGTTCTGTCTCTGACTGCGCTATAACAAGCCAGTCGTCCAGATAGTTCAGAATTCGCATTCCCTGACTTTTCAGGGGCGCGAGAGCCGTGTCCATGCATTTCGTAAATGTACGGTGTGCTAAAGACAGGCCGAACGGCAGGACTGTGTATTGATAAGCTCGACCGTCGAAGGCGAATCTCAAGAATGGCCTGTGATGGGGGGTTATCTGGATCTGGAAATACGCGTCTTTCAGATCGAGAGAGATAAACCAGTCTCCTGGGCGGATCTGCGCAAGGATCTGTCTGGTTGTAATCATCCTGAACGGCCGTCTCATGAGAGCCGTGTTCAGATGTCTCAGATCTAAAATAGGTCTTAAAGCTCCGTCCTTCTTGGGAACGAGGAAGTAACGGCTGTAAAAGCCTGACTCGCTCAAGGAAGGATGAACCTGTTCCATGGCCCCTTTGCGCAGCAGCTTCGCTATTTCTGCTCGAAGCAGATGCGCTGCTTCTAAACCGACTTTCGTCTCCGTCTGCGCTAGAAGCGCGGGGGGCGACGAGCGAATTGAGGCGAATAGCCGTGTTTTGTAGTGTTCAACACCCATTCTGACGCGCCCTGAATAGCTTCCCATGCTTTTGCACGCATAGCTAGGGGTCGAATGGTCTCTGGGTTCAGATCGCCGCGCTGCGCGGGATGGAGAACCTGTATCAGAGAGGATGGGGCGGCGCGCGCGCCGCCGGTGCTCGAACACGGGGCTGATAAACAGTATTGGCCGGCTGTACAGCGTTCAGTAGCTCGGTCCTGAAGGATGGAGCGCGTTTTGCTGTCAAACACCCCTGGCGCGAGAGCGGCGTGGGGGATATAGTGTCTGAAAGTGAGTGCGCGTGCTCGTGAGCGGGCGCAGGGTTTACACTTATAACACGGCCAGTGTTTTGGAAGCTTTAGAGGGTCTGTAACCCGGGGTAACCGTATGGCAGAGCGAGCAGCGAGTAGGTGTGAGCACAGAGTTGTGGGCACATTTACTACACTTAATACTCGAGCGGCGTGTTTCCGCTTTATGAGAGCGCTCTGAGCGCATTACCGTGGGAACCATGTTGTGTGAAGCAGTGAACACATGGGAGTGGGCACATTTTCTATACTTAATATCCCCTCGGCCTGAGCCGTTGCAACTCGAGCAGCGGGTAGGTGTGATCACAGAGTTGTGGGCACATTTACTACACTTAATACTCGAGCGGTGAGTGTCCGCCTATGAGAGAGCGCTCTGAGCGCGTAACCATGGGGACCGTGTTTGTGCGAAGCAGTGAGCACATGGGAGTGGGCACATTTCTACACTTATGACACCCTCGGCCGGAGCCGGAGTGTTTCGGGGCTTAAGAGGGTCTGTAACCCGAGGTAACTGAATGGCAGAGCGAGCAGCGGGTATGTGTGAGCACAGAGTTGTGGGCACATTTACTACACTTAATACTCGAGCGGCGCGTGTCCGCTTTAAGAGAGAGAGCGCTCTGAGCGCGTTACCATGGGGACCGTGTTTGTGTGAAGCAGTGAGCACATGAGAGTGGGCACATTTTCTACACTTATCTTCGGCTAGAGCTGGAATGTAGTGAGCTTTAGAGGATCTGCAACCCGGGGTAACTGAGTGGCAGAGCGAGCAACGGGTAGGTGTGAGCACAGAGTTGTGGGCACATTTCCTACACTTAGTACTCAAGCGGCGTGTGACCGCTTTAAGAGAGTGCGCTCTGTGGACGTTACCGGGGAGACCGTGTTTGTGTGTAGCAGTGAGCACGTGGGAGTGGGCACATTTTCTACACGTATAACACCATCGGTGTAATAGGAAACTGATAGAGCGAGAAGCTTTGATGGCTCATAAGTTTAGACGCTCATAAATACTCAAGCACCATCCTGCGGGATACGGGTTCGCTTTCTGTATGTGAGAAAGCTGGCCGCGAGCTCGGAGAAGCCAGCAGAAAAAAATATTTATCTGCCGCCAGAGCAGGATTCGAACACGGGACTCCCGTGTGGAAGTCCAATGCTCTGCCACTGAGCCACAGGAGCACACATAAACTTTTAGTTAGTGCGAGCATATGACCGAGCGATGTTTCGTTTCGGCGTTTGTTTGCAGACGCGCGCGTGTAATAAAACAGGCTCGTTACTGCAGTATAGTATTTCCAGCCGCCTGAACTTGGAGGGGACTGAGAATATACGAGGACGAAAACACTCTCTCTTCCTCTTATCGCCGGTGCTCGTGACGTCCGCTCTGATGTCCCTTGAGAACGGCGCAGTTGCGCGGCTCGAACAAGGGAGAGAGAGCGGGAAGATGTCATCATGTGCTATGACATCGTATGTTTGCAGGCGTGCGTGTAATAAAACAGGCTCGTTTACTGCAATATTGATATTTCTAGTCGCCTGAGCTTAGGAGGGGACTGAGAAATGTGTGAGAAACGGAGGTGGCCGGAGAGTGACGCGCGCGACCGAGACGCGGGGTAGCTTTCTTATAACGTAAAGGAAGCCAGCCCGTGACCGTCTACTCCTGACATCCCTTGTGAGCGGCGCGTTTGCGCGGCTCGAACAGAGGGGGAGAGCGCAGGGAGGGGCGTGCGTCGTCCGGGGGGTAGCTTTCTTGTAACGTAAAGGAAGCTATAGCCCGAGACCGTCCGTTTCTGACATCCCTTGTGAGCGGCGCCGTTTGCGCGGCTTGACAGAGGGGAGAAAGCAGCTGTCTAAGAAAACAGCGCTGTCTGCTTCATCCCCTGAGGCGACGGCAGTGCGGGCGAACCGGCCGCTGCGCGTCGGGAGGTGGGGAGAAGGAAATAGCGAGGCTCGCGGGAGGGGCTCCGGCGAGCGCTCAGCTGTCATAGAAGCCCAGGCAGAGAGCGCACACCACGTGGCGGTCTCCGTCGCTGAGCGCGGCTCTGCACGAGCCACAGGATGAGCGAGGCATTTGCAACAACGCCTCGCGCTCTTTTAGATGCAAGTGTGTCGCGGCGGACACACAAAACACACAACACAGAGCAAGGAAAGGATATATATGCCGGATGGCGCAGCAGGCAGGGAAGGCTGAAGGCGGCGAGCGGCCGGCGTCCTCAGGCTGAAATCCTCGGCGTGCTGGTCGCTTGATTCGACGGCGGCTTCCTCGGAGATCAGCGATGCGAAGAGCTTCGCTGAAGAGACAGAAATCAGCGAAGCAGCCTCTGTACCTTGCCTATATACGCTAAGCCACACCCCTAATGACGGGCTGTGACGCATCAAGCGCGCCAAGCGCGCTCATTGGACGTGACGTCACGCGCAAGGCTCAGCCATAGGCTGCTGCAGTTGCCGCAGAGCAGCCAATGGGCACGCGATTCGCCTGCCCTAGGTCTGCAGGCTGCCGCACTGCGTTGACAAGATTTAAAAAATTAAGGATAATTTTTGGCTTCAGTATCTCGAGAAAGGAGACTTTCCCGCAGCGTAAGCTAGCTTACGCAATACGAGAGAACCTCTCGTAAGAGAACCACAGACATGCTGTCAGTTTGAATCAGTACATGTTGCTGCTTCAACCTCGACCGAAAAGGTTCCAGGGCTAAGGACACCACCTTTAATTCCAAACGGTTTATGTGCCACTCTCTCTGTGACTCCAACCACAGACCTGAGGCAGGCACACCCAAGCACACTGCTCCCCAGCCTGAGGTTGACGCATCTGTCGAGACCACGGTGCGTTGCGTCACTATTCCCAAAGGCACTCCTGGGTTGAACATATCCAGGTTGTGCCACGGTCTCAGAGCGCTGAGGCAAGTGTGAGTGACCGGAATGCGCGTGTGACCTGAAGACCACGCCCTCGGCGAGACTCGAGTTTTCAGCCAAAACTGCAGCGGCCGCATATGCAGCAGTCCCAGATGGCACACTGAAGAAGCCGCCATCAGTCCCAGAAGCCTCTGAAATTCCCTCAGTCAAACAGACCTGCCCAGTCTGAAATGGCGCAGAGTCGATGACGGATCTGTGCCAGGATCTCCTTCAATGTTGTCATCCTAAAGTGCTCGGTTGATGGGTCTTAGGTCCAGAATCAGAGGAGTCCTCCACCCTCGCTCAGAGGGACACGCTCTATCGCTCCTTTCTAGAGCAGACTGAGAACTTCCTGTCTCAGAACGGGGAGGTTTTGGGGCAATATTGGTAATATTTGGTAATATTGGCACTCTCGCACCCTCGAGAGGCCATTATAGTTATGGGCTGCTCTGGGCCAGGGCGAGTGACACAGTGTTGGGTGTAAGAGGAGGAAAAAGCTCTTTTTGTGAAGAGATACATGTTTTTATTGTGGAACTCACACAAACAGACACAGCATTTACACAAACATTGCATTTGTCGCCTGCAGGAACATAGGGGACACGATGCAGAACACGGCGCCTCGAGCAAACTCTCTCCTCCTCTTGATCGATCCGTCAGGATGAAGGCTTGGTAGCCGAGGATGGCGTGCTGACTCTCCTCTCGCGGCGCGGGCTTCTCCTCTGACCCTGATGCTTCCTCCCAAGCCCTTGCTTCACACATCATTCATAGATTACCACTTCAAGAGTCAATAAGGCATAAGATCAACAAATCTTATCTACGAATGATGCGTAACACATTTACAAGTGATGAATAGTTTACACTTTAGATTAGGGGATGCACAAAGTGTTGTAAATGATTTAATCATGCGTTTACACATCTATAATGGGTGTTGAACACTGTAGTGTGTATTGCAGTGTAAGTGCTGACTGGTGAGGGTATAGACAGCTGTCTTCTCTGAAACACATGGAGTCTTTAACCACTGTGCACCTGATGTGAGCAAAACACAAAAAAATGTAACGCATAGTCATGTTTTGTAAATGATTAGTTAATCATTAACTAATCAAATGTAAATGACTTGCAAAGGAATTTACAAAATACATAAAATGTTAGTACATCACTTGCTAATCATTTATGAATGTTTTGTAAATGATTAGTTCATCATTAACTAACCACTTATAAATGACTTACAACTGAACGTTATTATAAAGTGTTACCGTATTTGGATCAATACTTTGCCTTTTGCCCCATGTGTGGGGTAAAAATCCCACATTGCCACCTCATACATTTATATGATTTTTAAACAAAATAAACCACTTTTATGATTTATTTTCACACAAAATTCTATTTTTTCTGCAATCATTCACAAAATAGTGGGAATAGCGAAAAGCAAATTCTTTCTTAAGGTGTGCCTTTAGCCCCATTGTACCCTACCAGTAGAAATTTGTCAACCGATAAAAATTTTGGACAATCTTTTCAATCGCAGTTATGCTCACAGGACATTGCTGTTGTGTGCCATCTCAAAAGCTTATCGTTTGAATGTGTTTTTAAGCCTTGCATCCTATTTTATCACAGTCAACACGCCACCATATGGGTTTGCCTCGCTAGAGGGCGAGCTGTCAGGAGATCGTATATCAAATTAACACACTGCACCTGCACGTAATCATCCTAAATAAATACAGGTGCAATGCTCCTAGAGCCTCCTAGGGGAGCGGAGCTGTATAGGGAGTTAAAGGGAAAAACTGATTTGAACCTCTTCTCTCAGGTGGAAGAAAGATTATTGAACTGGTGAGTACAAAATCACCCGCCGAGCGCCTCTTCATTCGTAAGGATGAAGACTAAGTTCTGGTTGATAAAGTAATTTTGCTTCATTAAATATATATAAGAAGTCAGTGAGCTGTCCTTGGTAGCTTAAGAGAAGTGGGATGAGGGAGATGACCCTTCAAGGATGGGTCTTTCATACTGGACAAGGATACTTCACATGCCTCAGATCCAGCATCTCTTGATCCATCAGATAAGGCTGTGATTTCTAGAGCAGCAGAGCGAGCTCAAGTACCTGTTTCTTGGAAGGCACCTACAGTAGGACTACCGCTTTACCCAAGATGCGGTAAGCTAATGTGTCGGGGCGGATGGCTGTGGCCTTGCCGCAGTGCCACTGGTGGGGCCTACGTTTGCTATGTTGGCTGGAGCAACAGCAAGAGCAGGTAGAGATGCAACCAGAGACTTGAGTTAGACTTCCTCATGATGGACAGGGTCGTAAAAATTCTGTCAATCTATTATTACCCGTCATTTTAATTTTCATATCTTAAAGATAAGCCATTTAATAGGCTCTGTTTTTGTTTACATTTTCATTTTTATTCACAAACTTACAGGACAAGCATATAGGCTATATTATGCACTTATTTATTTATATATAGAGAAAATTGAACAGACACTGTGCATTTCATCATGAATGTTTGTCCAATGAATCACAATAAGCTTTGTGCTTTGTTACTTTTGATATGAAACAAAGTCTCAGCTTTCAAATTCTGTCCATTTTATCAAAAAAAAAAAAAAAAAAAAAAAAATGTTGCGCTCTTTAATGTGACGCGAGAGATCACTGAAATGCCTCAATTCAAGCGAAGTGAAATGCGAGTGAACACGATCATCCCTTTCTCTTTAATATGTTACAGAACGAAATAAACATGAATGAAGGTCAGAAAATATGTTGAAAGGTACAGTCCAACTTACCGAAATCCGTATCATGTCTCTCATGTAATCGCACAATCAGTGTTTCAACCCCAGAAAGATGTCAATAAAACAGCTTGTAAACAATGTCATGTAACTCAGAAAAGCCATTCGTTGACCATTAACTTGATAGTCAGCAAGAGCGCACTCGCCACCAAGTGGACAGGGGTAAGAATTCCAGTTTCAAGTTACAATACATCACCCTCAGCGTAATCTGTCAAAATGACAGACAGCTTTCAGATTTTTCCGTCACTGCTAAAAAATTCTGTCAATGACGGAACATTTCCGGTTAACGTGACTTCTGGATGCAACCCATCCGAAAAAGTGCTGCAGTGCTGTGAATGTAAAGCTTATCTGTCACGATGCGCACACGAAAGGGTGAATTCCAAGTGCAGCTTTATTTTGGG
The DNA here is from genome assembly GCF_951802725.1 of Rutilus rutilus. Lineage (NCBI taxonomy): Eukaryota > Metazoa > Chordata > Actinopteri > Cypriniformes > Leuciscidae > Rutilus > Rutilus rutilus. The sequence continues at coordinate 45,659,213 of NC_140209.1, read as the reverse complement.
TAATCTGTAATCATATCCACAAACAGGTAAAAGGTCATAATCCATGTAAATCAGTCCAAAACAAGAAACAAACAAATAAACAAACCAAGACAGACTCTGAGATGTGGGTTACACAATACAAGGATTCCAGAACAAGTGATAAAACAGACAGGGTATAAATAGACAGACACTAACAAGGTGAGTGGGAACAGCTGAGTGTGATAATGAATAATGAGTCCGACAAGGGTGATGGGGATTGTAGTCCAATAGTGACTGACACCTGTGGGGGAAGAGGACCTCTAGTGGCTACCCAGGGGACATCACCCATACATTGTGACATTGAGCGTGAGCAGAGCCGGCAAGGCGAGTAGCTCGACTGGAGCCGGCAAGGCGAGTAGCTTGACTGGAGCTGGCAATGCAAGTAGTTTGGCTGGAGCCAGCAAGGCGAGTAGCTTGACTGGGGCTGGCAATGTAAGTAACTTGGCCGGAGCCGGCAAGACGAGTAGCCTGGACGTTCTTGACCTGGCTAGCAGCTTACGTGAATCCGTCAGATCGGGCTGCTCGAGGACGACCTCCCAAATGTCAGTGGGCTGCTAGGGGACAGCCTGCGGGACGACAGCGGGCTGTTCGGGGACAGCCTCCGGGATGACAGCGGGCTGTTCGGGAACCACGGACGTGGAGTGAGGAACAAGGAACACCTTCCTCTTCCTCCTCCATTTACGAGGGTGAGACTGTGGCATAATGATCTCCTCGTCTGGGGACATCGGCTCAGGAACAGACACCGGCTCAGGAACAGGAACAGACACCGGCTCGGTGGCGGCCATCTTGACCGGAAACACAGGCTCGGCGACGTCCATCTTGTCCGGAGACACAGGCTCGGCGGCGGCCATCTTGATCGGAGACACAGGCTCGGGGGGCGGCCATCTTGTCCGGAGACAGGTTCGGCGGAGGCCATCTTGATCGGAGACACCGGCATCTTATCTGGTGACACCGGAGTCGAGTCGGCCACTCTTTCTGGAACCCTAAGCCCAGCTGATATATCCCTCATGCTGCGGAAATGAAGGTATTGGACAAACCTGTCAAAGTCCAAGATCTCCAGTCCCCTCATTTCCCAGGCCGGCAAGGGATCATCAAGGCAATTATTTAAAATGTCTTTAACTGCCGTGTCACTATATCCCATCCCACTGAGAGTACCACAAAAAAAAAAAAAAAAACACCCTCAATTCTTCCACCGTCCGGCCCTGCTGGCGTAAGGAAAATTACCTACTCTCTCCCTCTCATTGCAGGTGAAACGACGAGGGGTACGAATACCTGTGCTGCTGGATTTCTTCATTTGGCTGGAATCCTTCTGTCACGACGCGCACATGAAAGGGTGAATTCCAAGTGCAGCTTTATTTTGGGTAATCTGTAATCATATCCACAAACAGGTAAAAGGTCATAATACATGTAAATCAGTCCAAAACAAGAAATAATCAAACCAAGACAGACTCTGAGATGCGGGTGACACAATACAAGGATTCCAGAACAAGTGGTAAAACAGACAGGGTATAAATACAGACACTAACAAGGTGAGTGGGAACAGCTGAGTGTGATAATGAATGAGTCCGACAAGGGTGATGGGGATTGTAGTCCAATAGTGACTGACACCTGTGGGGGAAGAGGACCTCTAGTGGTTACCCAGGGGACATCACCCATACATTGTGACATTATCAGTAGAGATGCACCGATTGATCGGCTGGTGACCGGAATTGGCCGATTTTCACGTGATCGGCCGTGACCGGCGACCGGCCGGTCAGTCTGACAAATGCCGATTTTATGCCGGTCAAATGCACTCGGGCACCGCATGATTAACATCGCTCAGCATCACACGTGCACACGGAACACACATGTAGGAAACCTCGTGAATTACGTCCGTTCAGACCGCAAGCGCGTATTTTTTTTCCGCCGTGCATGTTAATCAATTCACAACGGGAGCAAGAGCAGCGCGTGAGCGTCAAGCAGGAGCGTCGCGAGCAGTGAAGCGCGTGTTTTGGCGCTGAGTCTATTTGCTGCACTGCTCACGCTCAATTAAAGGGAAAGCACACTTTTGATGGACAAAATAGCCTAAATAGGGTTTCACAAAAAAAGGGCCCAAAATGCACAGAATTTGCGTGTTTTAACAAGAAGGCCATGTCAGAAAAGAAAACGAAGACTAATATTTATAGAAAATGTACCCATTTAAACTTGTTTTATTATTCAATTTGTACAAGTGATTGCAATAGGCCTGTGTGTGTGTGCGCTTTGAGAAATTTCTTTATACTGCAAGCTATATTTGGCTATATTTATTTTATTTTTTATTTATATTATTTTATTGCCATTCCCTGTTTTCATACAGACGTTTAGTTTGCTAAATACATATATAAAAAAATTATTGGATATTGAATGTGAAAAGGAAATGGTTCTTCCATAACACTGCACTTTAGATGTGTGTGAATTACCCACACCTGGAGTAATTTATATAGTTCTATTTTATAGCGTTTATCTGTTCAAAAAAATATGTACTATGCAAATTGTAAAATGTTCTATTACAGAAAAGATATAAAATAAATATTTGTGTGTGCTGTAAAGTGGTTAGAAAAAATGAAATCGGAATCGGCTAAAATCGGTATCGGCAGGTCAAACTTAATGAAAAATCGGAAATCGGAATCGGCCCAGAAAATTGTAATCAGTGCATCTCTAATTATCAGGCATCAGCTTTGGCAGCAAGGCTTTCTGATACAAAATCCCTCTTGTTGGTCTATTTAGAGGGCTTGTTAAAGGACTTGGGGGGCTGCTGTTTTTGCCTTTGTCACCTTTGGCTTTTGGCTTGCTTAGTTGGGGACACTTAATATTCAACAATATTATTGATCTGCCTGCATTGACACCATTGTATGAGAACTGAACTAAGCTGGATGATGACATCACTGTTTTCTCCAGAGCAGCTATATATATAAATTAACTAAATTAATAACTTTTTTACAACAAAAATTAACCATCTTAACTTACTTAAGCTGGACTATGATGCCATTTTCTTCTAGATCTGCTGTACAGTAGAAACAAACTCTGTTTCATAATTTACCTTTTATCATTGTAAAGCTGCTTTGAAACAATCTGTATTATAAAAAGCGCTATAGAAATAAAGGTGACCTGGCTTGACTGCTGCTCCCAGTGACCAAATACTGGAGATGAGTAGTTGACATGCTGATCCGAGGGACCAGTGTGCATGCCCAGGCGCTGGGTCAGTCCATGGCTTCAGTGGTCCAAGCACAAATATTTCTGACCAGGATTGTGGGGCAGTAGTGGCGGCCCAAGTTGTACGAGGGGAAGTTTTTGGCACGCCATCAGAAGCAGCTCTGGAACAGTCACACAAGGCAAGGGAGTTAAAATGTGCGGTACAACAGATGGGGCAAATGGGGCAGTCTTTGGAGGCTGGGGCCATTCAACCTCATCTATTCAGGGCTGGGGAGGTTCACAGTTGACTTCAATCCAGAATTCCTCAGCTAGCCTGAGGCAGGGCAATAAACACTCCTTTTGCCAGCAGGAGACGCGAAACAGACAGGCAGGCAACTGTCAGGTATTGAGTACCCAAGGGCATTGGGTACACTGGCCCCAGTGAGCCAGATGCAGAGGTCTGTTCTTTGTCACACTTTACACCTCAGCGTCTGGCTCACTGGGGCCAGTGTACCCAATGCCCTTGGGAACTCAATACCCTAAGATCAGGCTACAGGTTCCAGTTCAGAACCAAGCCACTATGTTCATGGGGTATTGTTCCAACAGTCTTAAAAAGAAATGCAGAGTGCAAATGAGTTTCGGCAGAGGTCTCAACGCTATTGCAGAAAGGAGCAATAACACTTCCTGTCCTCAGATTTTATTCAACCTACTTTCTCATTCTAAAAAAGGATGGGGGCTGGTGTCCCACCTTGAATCTGAAAAGGTTCAAATGGTATCTAAAACACTTACCTTTTCAAATGTTGAATTTGTCAACCCTCTTCACAAACATAAGGCAGGGGGACTGGTTCACTACAGTGGACCTCCGAGATGCCTATTTTCACATTCCCATCCACAGAGATCACAGAAAGTACTCAGTTGTTCTTTCAAGACAACACGTACGAATACAAGGTTCTTCCCTTTGGCTGTCTCTAGCTCCACAAACTTTTATGAAATGCATGAATGCAGCACTAATTCCTCTCCCTCGGTGGGGAATTCGCATTATGAATTATTTGGACGATTGGTTGATATGTGTCCCAACCAAACAGCAAGTGAGAAGCAATACAGAGGAGGTGTTGTCGAACCTACTCAGATTAGGCCTGACATTGAATGAGGAGAAGAGCTGTCTGACTCTGTGCAGGATAGTAATGTATTTGGGCTTGGTTCTGGACTTGGCTCTGGACTGGTTTCTGTCTTCCCCCCCCCCCCCCCAGAGGGTTCTGATGCTGAGGGAGCAGATATCCCATCTGATGGGAAAATATCAGACATCAGTGAAGTGTGGCTGGAGACTCCTCTGTCTGATGGCAGCAGCTTCTCAGGTGGTGCCACTAGAGTTACTTCACATACAACCATTACAGCAGTGGTTAATAAGGAACAAAGTCAATCCACTTGAGGGTGATGGTAATTAGCCCCTATCCAGAACAGCAAGAAGGCAGAAGTTTGTGGTGAAGGTAAAAAAGTCCTATCTCTCACAAGCCAAAACAGCAAATCGTGCTGCATCATCCATTTTGGGTTGGTCGACGGGATCCAATACGAAGTGACTTTAATATTGTAACAAACACAGGAACAGACAGAAGGTTTAACAGTGTGTGTGTGAAACATGGGGTAAACACGCAAACATCGACCGACAGAAACAGAGTGAACAGAGAGGAACTAAATACATGGTGGTGATGAACTAAATGATGACCAGCTGTTATGAATGAATGTCCGTGGTTACTGATGAGTGGCGGGAAAATCAAACAAAGGAACAAATATTCAGAATGAAAGTCCATGAAAACAGAAACTAAAGTTGAACAAAACTAAGTGTGTGTGACAATTAACGTTTGTTATTAACAGATAGCAGACATTACCCGTTAACAGACTTTTGATTTTAATAATGAATTAGTAAATGTTGACATTAACATTATCTAAGACTGTTAAATACTGTAGATATGTTTATTGCTAGTTCATGTTAACTAATGTAGTTAACTAATGTTAACAGACAAAACCTTACTGTAACTACTGTACAGTTAAATATAACAAATAATTAATTGCTAAATAATGTTCAAGTACATTAAAAGCATGTACAAATTGTTTTTTGTTATCCATTTACTTTACAAATGAATTTATACATTTATCGTTAACTAATATTTAACATTAACAACATTTATTGTCTGTATTTATTTCTCAATATGAAAAGTAAGAGAATCACTTGCTGGAATCACTTTACACGTTTTTAAGATTTGCATGTATAAAGTGAGAATGACTCATGTCTACATTTCTCTGTTTGAGTCGAATGACACACATGCAGTGCTAGTAGCATTCAGATGTTGTTTGCTGTGGGCACTCCTGTGGCAAATGTATCTCAGCTAAATTAAGAAACATCCGCCTCATACTATCCTTCCTTCCTGAGCACCCTGAAACAGAGAAGCTAAATGAATTAAGGATCTTTGTTTTGGGTGTCAGATATCAATGGGACTTTGGCTTTATACCTTCCTTCTGTGTTGACTCAAGTCAATACAGAGATATTTTCGGACTAGGCCAGATATTTTCAGATCAGGTGAGGTCATCAACATAAACACAACATGAGGCTGCAGGACTGAGTGGCATCTTGCACATGCAAAATGAAATCCATAAAGCAGAGAAATTTGTTTTACTATTGATTTACTATTGAAACTGCAGATTTGCATTGAGTTCCATGTTTGCATTTACGTTTCAATGCAATTCATGAAATATAGCATATCTAGTTGCACACCGTAGAACATTCATCAACCAGATTCAAGCATTCAACAGCCCAGTAATATAACTATGAAAAAAGACAAGGTATTTATTTTGATTATAGATTTAAATTGCCCCTATTATGCTTTTTCGAATATTACCTTTCATGCAATGTGTAATATATCTGTATGTGAATGTAAAGTCGAAAGTGCACGATAAATAATGTGATTGTTTCCCAAAAGAAATAATCGACTCTTAACCGCGTAAACGAGTTGTCACACTTCTGTGACCTGCATACGTAACGCGGTAACACATTTGTGTAATGCCCGCCTATGGTTTTCATTGTCTGCCCGTGAACAACTTCTACTTTGACACTCCCACCCTCAAACACTGTAGCTGGTTCATGGTGTGTACATGTCGAGAAGACGATGTTTTCTGCTCTGCAAAAGCAAATTCTCTTTGTTAAACACTTCAAAAGGATAATACGGTGGCCGAGAAGGGTCACAACACATACAAACGCCACAACAACTACATATTCAGAAACCACCTCCAAATTCAGAAAACACATGCAAACGCCGCCACAACAACTACATATTCAGAAAACACCTCCAAGTTCAGAAAACACACACAAACACCAGAACAACTACATTATTCAGAAAACACATACAAACGCCACAACAACTACATATTCAGAAAACAACTTCGTCGATTTCACATCACGTACGCTGCAAATATTCACAGCACGAGCAAATAGGGAAACGAACTGCAAACTGCAAAGACACAACGGAAATGTTTCCAGGGGGGCCTTAATCAGTGACGGACCCGCATCCATCCGGTTGTCTTCGCGCTATCTGAATGTGCGCTTTTGTTGTCTATGGTTACAAGAGGTAACTTTACGTTCACACCGCCGCCGACTTGAGCTGCAAAGAAGCTCTGGCCGCCCTGTCAAGGAAGCTTGTCAAAAAGTACGGAGAAGCTTGTTGACGCTTTGGCCGCTCTGACGTAGCAGCATTCAATGTTCAATCATGGGAGAAGAGAAGTGTCACACCATGAAATGTAAACAGAAAAAACAAGCAATACATTGACACTAGAAACCTTTTATAATGACATTATTTTTATAACCGGTTTGGTCACATTTGGTCGTAAAAAAATAATAATTAGCTATTATTATTAATAGTGAGTGCGCGCGCGCGGCCGGGGCTCTCTCTCTGCTCGTTTATATTCCCTGTCAAGCGCGCCCTGTTAAACTGACAGGACTTAAAAACACATCCTAATGATAAACTTTCACTCTATGATGGTTAAACTGTGCAATTAATCCGATAATGATAGGAAACTCAGCTTCTCCTCTATCTTAGTGTTTCTCTTTTATTATGACAGACTAGCCATAGACAACAAAAGCGCACATTCAGATAGCGCGAAGACAACCGGATGGATGCGGGTCCGTCACTGATTAAGGCCCCCCTGGAAACATTTCCGTTGTGTCTTTACAGTTCATTTCCCTATTTGCTCGTGCTGTGAATATTTGCAGCGTACGTGATGTGAAATCGACGAAGTTGTTTTCTGAATATGTAGTTGTAGTGGCGTTTGTATGTGTTTTCTGAATTTGTATGTGTTTTCTGAATAATGTAGTTGTTGTGGCGTTTGTATATGTTTTCTGAATTTGGAGGTGTTTTCTGAATATGTAGTTGTTGTGGCGTTTGCATGTGTTTTCTGAATTTGGAGGTGTTTTCTGAATATGTAGTTTTTGTGGCGTTTGCATGTGTTTTCTGAATTTGGAGGTGTTTTCTGAATATGTAGTTGTTGTGGCGTTTATATGTGTTGTGACCCTTCTCGGCCACCGTAGGATAAGGATGTGAAAAGTCAGTGGTTAAAATTACCACAGCGATACAACAGCAACACAACCTTTTGACAATTGCTTCTCAAATCTCTGTGGGGCTTAAATGGGATTTACAAAACACTTATCCATTAAAGATGGGACAGTATATTTGGACCACTTTGCTCCTCAGAATCACAACCTTTAAGTATGATTAATTATTGATGTATATATTTTATATGAAGTCAAGTCAAGTGACGAGAAGGTCAAGAATGGAAACCCATACTCGGATACTCTGCATTTAACTCATCCTAGTTAGTGCACACACACTAGGAGCAGAGAGAAATGAACACACATATGCACACTGCAAACCGTGGACACACACACATGGAGCAGTGGACAGCCATTCACTGCGGCTCCCGGGGAGCGATTGGGGGTTCGGTGTCTTGCTCAAGGACACCTCAGTCATTTCCTGCCAGTATTGAGAATTGAACCCATGACCTTCAGACCTAACCTAATTGTTAGAAAGTCCAGCTTTCTAACAATTAGGCCACCACAGCCCCCAGTTCTACCGGATATTCAAAAGACGCAATTTTGTGTTTTATATTGTGTAGGTCTCCGACTGAAATCTGCAAATCAGCTGTGGGCCACCATTACCTAAAATTGTGTCCATTAATGCAGATTTTCTGTTGTTACTACTTTGAGTAATGATAAAGTATGGAGCAAGATTTGTTTTACAAACTTTAATGTTACATTAGTCATTTATGTTAGTGCTGCTCGGCTAACGTATGCCCTGGTATTGATACAGTTAATGGGTAACACTTTAAAATACGGATCCTTCGTTAATGAATAACTACACAGGAACAAATGAGTAACACAATATTAACAATCTAGTAACTACAATTAACTAACAAGTAACTCTGATTAACGAATTGGTAAGTAATAGCACACAGATTTAAGTGGTAGTTCACTATTAACTAATCAATAACTACTATTTTTTAATACTTCACAGAGAACTACTGAATTTTTTTTACAGATTTAAGTGGTAGTTCACTAATAACTAATCAATAACTACTATTTTTCAATACTTCCCAGAGAAATAATGAAAAAAATTCACAATTCATGCAAAACTAATTAATAACTAATGCAGGACAAATTACTAGCACTAGATTAACATTACTGCTAGATACTGTACACTAATTATAAATATGTAATAGCGTAGCAGACTTATGATTTGGGAAAGCTGTCAATAATTAGCCTATGCACTGCTGTCTTTTAGAGAACTATTCATAAACGAAATAATTTTTAAGAATTGTTTTTATAAATGCACTTGTCTGGAACACTTACCCTGTGGCCGATTTTCCGGCATTCCTCTGGACTGGCTTTGAATAACTAGACTCATCATGGTGAGTACTGGAACATACTGAGTCATCAGCCATCCAAATACCAGTTATTTTATTATAGCTTGAGTCATTTGAGACACTTGAGTCATTACTAGTTAGTTAAAATGATCTTCACTTTAGAATACGGATCCAAATAATTAGTAGTTCCTATAGGGGTATGTAGTAACACTTGAGTCATTACTAGTTAGTTAACATGATCTTCACTTTAGAATACGGATCCAAATAATTTGTAAGTCCTATAAAAGTATGCATTAACACTTGAGTCATTACTAGTTATCATGATTCCATGCTGTAGTTACTAATGAAGAGCCAACCCGAAAGGGTAGAATCATCTAATCATTCACAGGATATATATACACACACATATTTATATATATATATATATATATATACATGAACAAAGAGACATACATAAAAACAATTTTGAGAGGTAGGTTAAATAATAAAATAACTGGTATTTGGATGGCTGATGACTCAGTATGTTCCAGTACTCACCATGATGAGTCTAGTTATTCAAAGCCAGTCCAGAGGAATGCCGGAAAATCGGCCACAGGGTAAGTGTTCCAGACAAGTGCATTTATAAAAACAATTCTTAAAAATTATTTAGTTTATGAATAGTTCTCTAAAAGACAGCAGTGCATAGGCTAATTATTGACAGCTTTCTCAAATCATAAGTCTGCTACGCCTCTACATATTGATAATTAGTGTACAGTATCTAGCAGTAATGTTAATCTAGTTCTAGTAATTTTTCCTGCATTAGTTATTAAGTTTTGCATGAATTGTGAATTTTTTTCATTATTTCTCTGGGAAGTATTAAAAAATTGTAGTTATTGATTAGTTATTAGTGAACTACCACTTAAATCTGTAAAAAATTCAGTAGTTCTCTGGGAAGTATTAAAAAAATAGTAGTTATTGATTAGTTAATAGTGAACTACCACTTAAATCTGTGTGCTATTACTTACTAATTCGTTAATCAGAGTTACTTGTTAGTTAACTGTAGTTACTAGATTGTTAACATTGTGTTACTCATTTGTTCCTGTGTAGTTATTCATTAACGAAGGATCCGTATTTTAAAGTGTTACCAGTTAATGATACAGTTCCCACATGTGCACCGCAATAAATTAGAAATATACACATTGGTTTGTTGATGGACATACACTTATTAATGCTGATGGTCAGGAATACAGTTGCAACATCTCATTATGTACCTCAAAATGAGTAGCATATCTCTAAGAAACATCCTGCTAGTATAACTCTAGAATAACTAGTTCTTCCAATGTGTCATCATCGGTTTCGCCGCTCGGATTGATATGATAAAATCGATGACATCGTTACTAGGGGTGTGACGAGACACTTATCTCACGAGACGAGACAGGAGAGTGGGTTCACGAGAACGAGACGAGACAAGATTTTTGCACAATATTTTTCTCAATGACAAAATTCATGATGGGAAAAACAGTCAGCAGGTGCATTTTGAAATGTTTTAACTAATAATCTTCTACTGAATGTCATTTCAGCTCTACTTTATGTGTATGAATTATCAAATGCTTTGAAAGATAACAATATACAAGCAATGTAAAAGGTTTTGCCACAAACTCAACTGACTGGCTTTTCTCCTGTATGATTTCATGGGTCTCTTCGGAACCTTACTGTACATTTATGAGCTTCCAGAACTTCTGATTGAGGCTGTGTGTGACCTCCTATTTAAATGCATTTCCACAAATTGAACATATAGCAATAAAAACAGTATAAATAACAAAAATAAATAACAAAATAAATAACAGTTTTCTCTTATTTCTCTTATAGTCTTATTAAGTACAGCCATAATACGCACACAGACTCTTTATAATTGTTGTGAAATTGCTGTTTTATTTCGCACCGGCAGTTATAGGGTTAAGGCGGTGAGTTCGGAAAAGGGCCGGGTAGAGAGAAACGAGCAAGTGAGTTAGGCTGGTGCGTTTGTGTACAGTTGTTCTTGCGTTCCGAATAAAAGTTCAGAAACGGAGACTTCCTTGTCTGTCATTCTTCAGATGTTACAGTACTCTCTCAATATTCAAAGTGCAAACAGAGACCAGAGCCACAGCTACACAGTCCAGAGATAGGTTTGATATTGGGAGACAGACTATTGTATGCAGCCTAATTTGCGTGCATCAGGGAGCTCGCGTTTCACTTTCGGGTTTGCGATCGCAAACGGTGCTAAGCACGCATTTTACAATATAAGACATTTATCAGACGTCTAGGCTATGTTGCGCAACATCCGCCATCGTCACGCGATCAGTGAACCGTGATTCCTGCTTCACTGTATGCAACACACGACTGCAACTCGTGCTGGATGAGCAGACGTTTACAATAGTTTACAAATTACAATGGTTTTAAACGTTATAAAAACAGTAAAACAACAGTGGAGACAGTGCCGCGGTGGGCATCGTAATGCAATGTGATTGTAGCGGTGGCATATTCTATGCTAATTTCACCCTCACACTCTGTCATGGCGATATCCCGAGAGCTTTTCACTCTACGAGAATTCTCGTCACATTTCAGTCTCGTGAGATCTCGTCACACCGTAACCGTTACTGTCTTTACAGTGTGTACAATCTCTGAGCTTTAGGAAGCCTCCGGAGATAAAGTTCAGTTATGGTAATGGGGTGTTTCGTTTCCGACACGCACTGTAAGCGGTAGACCAATCACAACAGATTGGGCCATCTGGCCAATCAGAGCAGAGTAGGCTTGCGGAAAGGAGGGGTTTAGAGAGACTGAATCTTCAGATGAGTCATTTGAGAATCATTGAAAATGTGGTGATGTGCAATGTATATTATAAGAAAATGAAAGTGTTTTTTTACCTTTGATCCATGTAAACCTGTTGTAGGTAGGAGACCTCAGAAACAAAATTATGAACCTTTAAAATAGTATAATAGAGGCACTTTAATACTTTGTCAGCCCAAATAAAATTGTGTTGACGCTTTGAATGACTTCTTTAAATGAATAAATAAAATACAAATCTAAAATCCTTTTTTTATTTTGCATGGCCTACACTTTTGTGCTCATTGTGCGCACTTAAGTTTGACAGAAAGAAAATATCATAAATAACATCCCTTTACTCGTAAGCTCTATATATCTCTATGTAAGCTCTATGTTTTGTCTTTTGTATTTTGTATTTTTTTTTAACAAATGTATCCATTAAACCTGTACTTGCTGAGAACATTTCATCAGCCTTATATAACTCGCCTTCAGATCTTTAAAGTCCCTGTAAACCGGAAGTTGCAAACGACTTTTCTCCAGTGTTGTGACGTATTTTCAAGAGAAACTGAATATTTAACAGAGGGCAGGGTTTTACTTTAGCGCTCCTCCTCTAATGGTTTGAGGGGAGTGGTTAAGCGTTTTCAACCCAAGCCGTCAAACTGACGTCATCAGAAAAGGAACGCCATTCCAGACCGGAAGTAACTTTTCAGATTTTGATTAAAGATTACCACGGCGAACAATTTTTTTCTGTGTATTAACTTGCACGGATTAATTGTTCACCACAAGAATAGTAATATGCGCTACCAAAATAAATAGGGTCTTTTTTGATTTCATGTCGACTTTAAGTCAATAACACTTATTTGGTGAGCATGAAACATGTATTAAAGGGGTCATGAACTGGATTATTTTATTATTTTATGTTTCCTGGGGTTCCCTTATAATGTTAGTATGATTTGTACATCAAAAATTGTCGTAATTTAGAAATAAAAGGCATTTTTTCAAGCCTGATTTTAGCCTCTGATTTGAATGCTCAGTTTGAAGGGGTGTGTCTGCTGTGAGACTTCAGTGTAAACACCCACTGCTGTGATTGGCTGACATGTTTGCATATGAAATAGCCAGCATTACATGTGGAAATCTCTCAAATATTTGTACAATTTTTTTTTTACTATTACAGCTATCTAGATTAACGCATTGTGAAAAGTATAGATTAAAGCATTTAGAACATATATCAACATCTATTGAAAACAGTGAGTATGCTGTTGGTGTCTTTATTGACCTTAGCAAGGCCTTTGACACTATAGACCATTCATTGCTTTTAAACAAATTAGAAAGGTATGGTGTCAGGGGCTTAGCACATGCTTGGCTAGAAAGTTATCTAAGTGACCGAAATCAGTATGTACATATTAATGGTATCAGTTCAATGGAGGCAAAAATAACCCACGGTGTTCCTCAGGGCTTAGATCTATTCCATCACATGAAAGGTTGCAGTGATGAGCATTGAGTAGATAGCAAACAGTCTGTTGATCGCGTGAATGAAGTGATGATCACATTGCAACGCAATTTCTGCACTCTCAAGAATGCTTTCACTAAATAACAATGCAAACACAATATAAATACAGTAAGAGCTTCGTTGTGCATTAGTGTCATTGATTTCATAACGAATTTTGGCAAGTGTCCAGATAAACTTAAGCTGTTTGATTGACAGCTTCAAGGGCGATTGGAAAGGGAGCGTTCTTTGATGCTTTCTGTATATAATTGAATCACCGTTTAAATAAGATTATTTTCATCCTACTAAGAGAAACAATGTGAAGTTGATCTTTTAGTCACTGGCTTCATTTACTGATGCATAAACAGTATTGAACGATTTTGAGAGAAAGATTATCTATCTGAACTTGATTACACATCAGAAATCACTGATCACAGGTGAGGTCAGGCATTGGAATAAACATGGTTATTGTATGTTTGTGGCATTGCTGGCAGATCCATATCGTAAAAGTCTGTTTTCAAAGCTTGTGTCGAAATTACGACTGATTCACCAAATAATCCACAGTGAAATGCACCGAATACCCTACAATCAAATAATGCACTGCTGAGACATTCACATTGTTGAAAAAAATAACTACTTTCCTTGCATCAGGATCGTTTGGAAGGTGATGGCATTGATCCTGTGTCGATCTTTACTTCTCATGTCACTATTCACTAACGCGCCAGTGGGCGGAGCCAAAGACGCGTGATGTAGATGTAGGCGTTGATATTAGGCTTGTTTGAGATGAGCAAAATCTGCGCAGAACCGATCACCGGTGATCAGCGCGAGATGCATGCCGGTTAGAAATGTGTCCGAGTACGGTCCGCCTTGCTCTGATGTCATGCTGCTGACGTATGTCAAAAATCTCTCGCGATCGCAAGGCGCACGTGTCGGATTCTGCAGTCGAGCGCTGTTGCTCTCCACCGACTGCGCTGATCAAAGCACGATGGGAAACGACTTGCTGACGACACAGCTTAATGCTCATTGGTTTAAACAACTGTGATGTATTGTTCTCTTTTAAAATGTTTGATTTTAAAACTCTAATATCAGGTTTTATGTGTATATGTTATGTGTGAATATTCCCAAACTATCTGACAGTGCGATCTCTTTGGGTTATGCAATTACATTTTTATAAAAAAATTAAATAAATAAAAACACATATGTCTGTATTAAAGAAAAAATTATTGATAAACATGTATTTGGAATGGAATTAAATAACAAGTACTTTGGGTGTCTTGTTCATTTTATTTATTTTCATATAAAAGCAACAGAACGTGAATTACATCCAGTTTATTAGCAACACTGTGCACGAGCGTGAATCCCGCGATATCCATCTTTGATCTCGCAGGTGTCAGATCCACTACGAGAAGAGAGATCTGTCCGGCTTGCCTGCGCTTTTTTCACTCCTCCTCTCACTGCAGCCGCCTACTCTCGCATACATTTCAGGCGAGGCAAGGCGCATCTCAAACATCTTCTGCAAAGGCGGTCTTTCGCTGTCCTGTGACGTCATAAGTCTCCACTTTTGAGCCTGTCGTTTTCTGGCCTTGGTTTCAATAAAAACAGTTTTTGGAATAACAAGGAAGTTTTGAGTTTTGAAACGGTATTTTTATAGTATATATAGTATTTAATTCTCAGTTCATGACCCCTTATATTATCAACTGTTTTTGATTTTTGTGGAAACCATGATACATTTTTAATCAGGATTCTTTGATGAATAGAAAGTTCAAAAGAACAGAATTTATTTGAAATAAAAATATTTTGTAACTTTATAAATTTCTTACTGTCCCTTTTGATCAATTGATGCATCCGTGCTGAATAAACCTGTTAATTTCCAACTTTTCAATAGTAGTGTATTTTTTCCCTCTTCTCCTGTTTGTCTAAACAAGCTGAAACAGATGCTGAACCCCTGATGTCTGCAACTCTGCACATACACATCATTTACAGTTTCCATTCATCTTCTTTCTTTTGAATTTATATGATCTATTGATATTTTCTCCAAAAGTGCTGAAGACAGTCCATAAGAGAACGTGATAATGAAATTTGCTCATTTAGGACAGAGACACTTCATGAGCAATTTTGCTTACACCTCCACCTGCTGTATCGCATGAGAGAGATGGAGACAAATGTCTTTGGCCCAGTCCCACCAACAAACACTGAACTGCACTCCATGCAAATCGTGCCACTGGCAGGAAATTTCTGCAAATTACTCTCGTGGCAGGGGCAAGCAGTATGTCATTTTTGGCTGCCAGCTTTCCAGGGCATCACTCGGAGGCAGTTGTCGCATTGGACACCACAGCTCCTTCCACGGCGGTAGAAAACCACACCCTGTGTGTGTGTGTGTGTGTGTGTGTGTGTGTGTGTGTGTGTGTGTGTGTGTGTGTGTGTGTGTGTCTGTATGTGTGTGCTGAGCGCCTTACGCCAGGCTCTGCTCCAGGACAATAGAGCTAGGCGGTCTCTTCCTCATCTGTCACCTGAGTCGCCAACACCTGCTGTTGAGCGAAGAGGCACAGCAAGTGATGGGGAGCTCACTCTAAATCATACCACCTTTCATCTTCTCTGCCTGGGTTTTATATGTGGCCTCATTTGTAACATTACGCCATTCGCTCTGACTGACGAGCCAGCAGTGATATTAAAAGCAAGGCAATGGCATAAAGGCCTGAAGCTATTACAGCCAGCCTGCAATATATGAGCAAGAGTTGCACCATCCATTTGCACACTAAATGGTATCTTTCGGTCACTCCAGCTGTTTACAGTGATCCATGCGATGGAGAATGTTTGGGATGAGCGTGTCTATCAACGCTACAGACAAAGCCTCTTGGAAATCCCTTAGAGGAAAGTTAGGCTAAGCGTGTCATTTTCTAACAACATAAGCTTGTTACAGTGCATGCAAGGATCAAACATTCAACCTAGGAGTTTGTCCCAAAAAGTATTTTTGCTTTTTGTAAACTTAATGTAATCAAAATCGACCCCATTTACTTTCCTAATTCATATTATGATAAGGGATAGGTCACCCACAAAGGAAACTTCTGTCATCAAATGACCTTCATGTCATTTCAAACCTGTATGACTTTCTTGGAACATAATATTAAAACATTCTTCAAAAAAAAAAAAAAAAAAGTGTGTTCAGCAGAAGAAAAAAAAAAGTAATTCAGGATTGAAACAACTTGAGGGTGAATAAATTATCATGAAATTAAAAATTTTGGGTGAATTGTTGCCTTTAATGCCTGTCTTATTGTGAACGATTCATCACTGTATGTGTTATTCAAAGAAATCAATTTGTCTTTTGTGTCTTAATCAAAACTAAACAATTTACTATTTCTATGAAACAACTTTCCTTTTCCAATAATGAAATTTAGGATTTGTGGGCTATTGGATAATGTAAAAAATATTGAAATTCAGACAGTCTGTAATTTCTTACTTTTAATTGAATGTATCATTATGTGTTGTCTTGTTAAATACCAATAAAAAAAATAAAAATAAAGAAAATAAAGAAAATATTGAAATTGGTTTAGCAAATTCATTCATTCATTCCAATTTCATGAATGAGCCAATTTTCCCACTACATTTTTTACATTAAACATTTTCTTCTACTCAGAAACATGTCGCATTGTGGAAGTAATTTGGTGATTTTAAAATGGAAACTAGATTAAATCTTCCACTGCCCTAGAGTGACATAATGAACTAATCCAGTGATGTCATCACATAATTTGCATATTGAAGTGTACCATAATTGTCTTCCTCATTTAAACATAAATCTGCCTTTACATTGTAGAGCAAATATGTATTGTTTCTTAATGTGCAATTAAAAACAAGATTCATAAGTGTCATGCGGGAAAGCATTTAATTTATGCACAACAGAAGCCTAAAACTTACATAAATCTTACTTGAAATTACTCTTATTCTGCTTTCCAAGCTCTGGTGTTTCCTACAGGAAATGTGAATCTGTTTGCATTGAAATGTCATTCCTTACAAAGTTTTTTGAATAAGGAGGCTCAAAATGTGAACATCACACCAGAAGGCCTCTAACTAATCAGCCAAACAGCCTTCCAGAAGACAATTAGAAAGCCATGTAATTTCATTTTCACCTCTCTTCCTTTATTATTTTAGAGTTAATTTAATTAGATCACTTTTTGGTTTGTGTTCTGGTGAATTAAGAGCCTGTGTCTGTCTGTGTGTGTGTGTGTGTGTGTGTGTGTGTGTGTGTGTGTGTGTGTGTGTGTGTGTGTGTGTGTGTGTGTGTGTGTGTGTGTGTGTGTGTGTGTGTGTGTGTGTGTGTGTGTGTGTGTGTGTGTGTGTGTATAATATCATTTTTTTCAATGAGCTCCCTCTAACCAAAATTAATCATATCGTAGAATACACAATAATGATACTTCACATTGACACTACAATGAAATAAAATGTTGCAGTGTGAAGACAAAACTCATTATTGCATCTTGTTAGTATATGAGTCATCACACAAGTTCAGCGTCTCCTTCAAATGTGCTTGGCGTTTGTTTGCTCAGCAGCACTGCTGATTTGCAATATCATGCGTCAGGTTAAATACCCACAATGCTGTAGTCACTACAGAATAGAAAAACAGAGGAAGGTGCTGTCAGTTGAGTGTCCTGTTGTGGTGACTAGGAGCCACTGACAAGACCAGATGGCTGTGGACAGGGACAAGCTACGTCCAGTTTGTCTGGCCCACCGCTTGTCCAGTGATTTGTTTTGAAAAAAAGGTGACTTTTCTGTCAGAGGGACAAAAAGTTAACAACATCCAGAGGATATGCAAAGTTTGTGACCTGAAAGTGTACTATGGTATTACATACTGTACCGCATTCACATTTTATAAAATGGATAGTTCAGACTCTAATGAGCCACATTTAAAGATGAAAATGACAATAAAATCATATCTGTGACCGAACATATATTAATGTTGCTATGTTGCTTGGCAATCAATAGCCTACCAATAGCCTACAATACTGTTCTAAAGTTTTGGGTTGATAAGATGTTTCTGAAAATAAAGAAAATAAAATTATATATATATATATATATATATATATATATATATATGAATGATGCTCACCAAGGCTGCATTTATTTGATTTAAAATACAGTAAAAACAGTAAATATTATTGCAATTTAAAATAAATGTGTTCTGTTTTAATATGTTTTAATATATTTTAAAATTGATTTATTCCTGTGATGTCAAAACTGAATTTTCAGCATCATTGCTCCAGTCTTCAGAGTCACATATTCCTGATGTGATGATTTGAAACATTTCTTATTATTATCAATGTTGAAAACCGTTGTGCTGCTTAATATTCTTGTGGAAACCATGATGCATTTTTTCAAGAATCTTTGATGAAAAGTTAAAAAGAACAACTCTTAAATGTTAAAATAAAATAAAATAAAATGTAAAATATTTTATTAAGCAATGATACATTAAATTGATCAAAAGGAAAAACATCATAATTTTGAATGGAAGTGTAAAGTTTGTATAACGAAATTTTGTTTTTATAAACAAGATTTATTTAATATTAATGTATTTCAATGTATTTCAATATTTAAATAATTATTATTTTACATATTATTATTAAAATGTTAACTCTTTATTGAACATTGGTGTCTTCTCATAGTGCTTTTGCCACTACTACTGTTTAATAACACCCCTGACTGACATCACTGTGACTGGCATATTGTGGAGGCATTAAGTGTGCACAGAAAACTCAGATTCTCATGCCCTGGAGTCAAACCACAACCATCCCAAGTGTTTTTGCAAAGGAAAGTGGTGCATTTCACAAGGTGACAGGGAGGTTTTTATGCAGCAGTGCCCACAGATTTATACCCGTTTATTTTAGACCTATGAGGTCACAGTGACCTAAAATACCAGCCTCTCTTTTTTTGGGGTTGGGACAGACTGGTAAAAATAGTCCCTCCATACAGCATGAAATCCTTCTGTAAGGAGGCACTAACCATGGCATGACCTAGTTTATGGAAGTTGGTTTAAGCATGCAGAGGTAGCTTCGGCCATTCATGCTAAATAGTTAGGTTTCTTAACCACGTATTTGTGAAATTAATGTTCCGAAATTCTCTAATAATATTGGGATAATACTGTGCAGTTACCTGTCTGTTGGAGATATGACACCATAGCAAATTGACAGGTAACTGCCCTATATTACCCTGAGATAATTTTCATGATAAACTGAGAACAATAGGAAGAGCCGAATGAACTAGAGGGTAAAAAAATGGTAAATGACCCCACAGCCCCTAGTAATCATAAAGATCAAAGTCTTGCATGCAAGTTCAGAGCACAGTCATTATAGCACTTTCCATCTATGACCTGCAAGTGCGAGTGTAACATTTGTTAAAGCCCCTATCATTCATCCAAGTCTGCAATGTACCAGTACCCATCCACATGGTATACTAAAAGTAATCAATAAGAATACAAGTAATTAGCCAATCCACAAATTCACAAAAGTCCCAGTAATCTCTAAATTCTTCCCCGGGGCTCAGTGGTATATTGTTTTGGGAACATACTGTTCTTTCCAAGTGCGCTTTAGTCATTTGGTTAAGCATAATTAACCTTACTTTTAACCAATGACTACTTTTGTCACTGTGGTTGCATTTTGTGACAGTTCTGTTCTTCTCAAAATCAGTCCAAAGCACAGCTGTCATCCTCAGTGATGCTATTTAATTTAATTTAAACTGATATCAAACAGTCTCCCTGTCTGCATCTAATTTAAGACATCCTCGAGCTTTCCATCAATGTTTGGAAGAAAAAGGATGCAGCAAACTGCTCCTGATTTGAATGATCTATAGCGCACATTGCAGTCAAATGCTGAAAAGCTTGAGCTTTCTATCAATGTTTGGACGAAAAATTATGTAGCAAACTGGTTCTGACTTGAATGATCTATAGCACATTTTTTTTCAGTCATATACTGAAGAAGTTTGATTTAAACAGCTCTGCTGAATGCAGAGGAAGAGATGCTCTGACTCGTCATGGAATACAAACCCCCAAAACAACAGGATCAGCGTCATCTAGTGTTCAGATAATGTAACTGCAATCTAAGTTAGAGAGACAGGAAAAACTCTGCATTGCAGAAAAAAAAGCTTTTTGAAGTGGAGGGAAAAGTTGTATGATTTATCATAATTTCAGCTTGTCTTGCATTTTCTCCTCTCAGATACATCATATATTATAAAAAGGAAATAGAAAGATTTGTGTGAACAACAATAAACTTGATCCTTTACGGTGACTTCAAAAGAAACACAAAACAGCATAGATAACACACTAGACAGTAGATAGGTGACTTCAAACCAATGTAAACAACTATAACTCCTACCAATAACCAACAACCAACATTAAACCAACAGCAGCAACTAATAATAACCAACAACAAATAGAAAGTTCTGTCAGGAAACTCTATCAGTAGTATAGGTCCCTAGCTCAATTTGGTAGCAATCATATCATTATCTACATAGCACAGCTGATTGGTTGCTATGGCATCAGCAGCCAATGAGCTACTGCTCAACCTTCAAATACTTGGCATTGTTTGCTATTAGCAGTCTGCAGCGCACTTCAGAAACCCTCCTCCTTCCCCAGCTCCACCTGTATAGATCTGCTATGGGGGTTATTTTATGTAGATTACATGTACAGCAGCAGCAGCATGTCTGTAATGTATTGGCAGTAGCAAATCTCTGTACTTGCTCTGCAGCAGCAGCAGCAGCAATAATCAACAGCTGCAGCAGCATAGCAGATCTATTCCGCCAAGACCAAATACATTAAAGGGATATGGCATGGTGATGGATATGGAAAAGTTAAAGGGATAGTTTACCCAAAAATTTAAATTAGCCCATGATTAACTTACCCTCAAGTAGAGTCCTGCACGGTTCGCGGGTACCCGACGGGTGACCCGCAAATTTTGCTCAAACGGGTGAAAAATATCCAACTGTGTCGGATAAGGGTGCGGGTCGGGTCGGACACGGGGGAAACACGGGTCTAAACACGGGTTTAAAACAACCACATGCAAACGTAAAAATATATGCATATTTTTAGGAACACATCTACGAAAATATGCCTGTATTTCAAGTTGATAAAATAATTTAAAATCCACATCAGTTTATTTGTGCCCACGCGCCAC
Source organism: Rutilus rutilus (assembly GCF_951802725.1). NCBI lineage: Eukaryota > Metazoa > Chordata > Actinopteri > Cypriniformes > Leuciscidae > Rutilus > Rutilus rutilus. The sequence continues at coordinate 45,637,715 of NC_140209.1, read as the reverse complement.
GCCCTCCCAGCCTATCTATAACATTACCAGAGAATGTTTAATAAGGCGAGAAGTTTCACTCTCAGTAAACTTCCGGCTTCTGAACTGGTTGCAGTTCCTCTCTGATTCCATATGAGGGCGCTCACAGGACGAGTGCAGAATGAATGGAGGTCTATGGCGCTATACACATCAAAATCCACTTTTCTCAGGATATAATTTTTTGTCTAGTAATTTGAATGTTGTATTCGAAAGGAGATGCAAAGAAATTACACATTGCTGGGTGTTAGATTTTTTAGAGTCACTTATTTGCTTTAAAAAGTCTTTTAAAGTGTCAATGACGTCATACACATCGTACGACCAGAGATACTGCTTTACGGCAATCCTTCAGTCACTCTGGTGCTTTCGCGCTCTGCACTTTCTTTTCACTCGAGGCATCGACAACACAGCTGACACAGGTAAATACACGTGCTAGAAGAGTTTTTGTTTTGTTTGTTTCTGGTCCCGCTTCGGATGCCACGATGCCATCAAGCGGTATCTCTGGTCGTAATCAGTCCTTCACTGACCAATCAGCGTTCATTAGCAGAATGCTAGCGTGTTATGGGCAGCAACAACTCAACCTGTAAGAAATCAAAAGGACTTAAGTACTCGTTCATTCAACTTTCGACCTATAACCCATGTTGAACTTGCAAAATCTAGATTCAAATCTGAGATTTCTCAACGGCAATCGGGTGAAAGAGACACATTTAGCCTTCTAGCCCCATAGACTCCCATTCATTTTGCACTCATGGCGATCACCCCCAGTGGAACTCTGGTGGAACTACAATAGGACTTAATAGGGAGTGGGCAGGCTCTCCGTAGATGGGCTCTGATGTTACCTAGGCTACTTTCACTTTTAAAAATTCATCATAACCGCGCGTGCGCGATCTGCTTGCTGTCATCGAGATGGATGCTAAGGAGTTGAAGAAAAGAATAGCAGTGGAGATTGTAAAGTTGTCGACAATACGTCATAAAAAATCAAGTCCAGTGTGTGGGAGAAATTTGGAGTTACTGAAGAAAATATTGTGAAAGGCTCATTTGCTGCATGCATTTTCGTGTTGGATCGCCGCAAATGTGGAACTTCATGGCTGAGGAAGCACGCAGATAATTGTGGTAACAAACCAAGCAGTTCTACTTCTATCGAGCAGTATTTTTCAAATTTAACACTGTTAAGTATGTGTGGTGTGCAGGGCTAGCCTGGCAAGCCAGACGTACATCAAGATGTTTAGTCTGGCAACTCACCATAGACACGGTCAATCTGATGGGCGGGATAAACGGCTGTCTTTCAAATTCCCTCTGCACACAATAGGACAGCGCTTCAACCAACCAGAGCGTTTTCCCAACAGCGGAGCTAACGTTAGTTGATAGATTCAACTTTTAAATCTGGCCGACAAAACTACGAACACATCTTCCTTTTTTTAAGAATGACTTAAGTGCCGTTCTTTGTTCTTTTCTCAAAGAAAAACTTAACTCCAAGTCCTCCAGAGTTGCGGCCAAAGCCGATTCGAAAGACCGCTGTTCTCCATCCACAGCAGCCATTCTTTGTTTTCAAGTGGCAGGGAGCCGTCGCAACTCTGTCGTCATATGTTAAGCCCGCCCCCGCCTACTCTATACACGACGTGATTGGCCTGACCCAATTTAGGTTTTTGCAGCAAAAAGGTCTATTGAGAGTTGCTAGACCCACCCTGGCTGCAAAATAATTTTATCGTAGTTATATTTAAAAATGTATAATCATTATTATCATTTTTGGGTGAAATATCCCTTTTCCATATCCATTACCATGCCAAACTCTCCGAGAGTTGTCATGACAGAACTCATTTCATCTAATGAGTGTTCACATATTTCTTGCATTTAATTAAATATTCATGAGAAAGAGTCTATGGCTCTCCCCTCAAAAGTCCTCAAACTTTTAAATTGTTAAAAAAAAAATAGTTTTCAACAAAGTTGAAACATGACATTTTATTTGTTCAAAACAAAGAATATATCTAAAAAACCTTTTTAGTAATATAATACCATTCAAATTAATTAAACCTTGGAGCCAAATTTATTTATTTTTTAGTGTTTTTGTACTATCACTTTAGATTTATTCTGAAGAGAATTCTCAAATTACTAAGTGGATACAGTGTTCTTCTGACGTGTGAATGTTAGTTAAAGTTTTGAACATAAGCCTTTTTTGCACATTTTTGCTGATGTTTAACACTTCTGGTGAAACTGGAATCAGCAAAGCTGAATAATGCTTATTCAGAAAAGGGAATGACCAATAAATTACGTCTACATTAGTATCTACTGATAGTGGCAAAAAGTAGATAATCAGGTTGAGATGTGGAGCTTCCATCAGTCGGTGGTGTGATTTGGAGAGGGAAGGAGGCCTCTGGCATGGCAGTGGCCTTCAAGGACAGGCTCCACCTGTTCCACAGGCAGGCCTAACACTGATGGATTATCTGCACGTGTCCTTCACGCTGTCAAAGCCTCAGTCGTCAAACCGGATGCATCAAACACACCTCATCTCGCTTACAAACAGCTCTTCATACCAAAGCATGTTCTCCATCTGAGTTATCACAACACCTATTATCAGAGAGCAGCATTGTGCTGCATGTTACGGCCACTGAGAAGCTATCATTCATTTGGAAATAATGGGATGGCTGAGCCCTGTTTAGAATCATGTCATTGCAAGTCTAAGAGACTTCTACAGACTGATTCACAAGAGAAATCTATGTTACACTCTTAAGGCCCAGATTTACTCATAACGAAATTCTTTTTTGTTCTTTGCTCATGGGTAAAAGATCAAAATACGTGACCAGCGATATACTGTTAGCGAACATCCAATTCCACCCACACTGCTAAGAGGGACGTTTAGATGAATATGTAAATATGTCCTGCGTGCTTTCCTCTCAATAACAAAATAAACACGCAACAAAATTGAGAAAACAGCAAGCATTTTTTAAATAAAGCATAAGAAATGCATCTGATCATAGAAACGATATGTTTGCACGAGCTCTGCAATTCGGCACTAGATTGCTTAAAATCAAGTAGCTTTAGGCCTACTCTATTAAACATGAAATACAGTGTCAGTGTTTCATCAGAAGTACAACTTAATTTTCTACTGTAAAGCAGCTCTCTAGTGTGTGCATGTATTCACCCCTCGACGGACTGAACAGGAGAAATGAAGCGTAAACGTTTTCCACGTGAAAGTATAGGCGGGATTCCGTGCACACCTGCCTATTAGGTAATTGCCACGGACCAGTGTATCGGGGCCAGAACCTTTATTTTTAGTGCTTACCTAATGGGAAACCAGCAAATCTGGCTTTGCTTTCATCATTTCATTTGAGAGTGAATTTCCAAGTCTGCGTACTGAATAATAGAATCTTTGGTTTGCATTTGTACAGTTCTTGGAGAACTGTAAAAATATGTATACTGTCCCTTTGAAGCTTTGAAGAACAACAACCAATGGGGCCAAATTTCACTTATGCATTGATGTTTGCTTTGAAAGTCCTGCTCGAATGCATTCGATATCAGAATGACACAAACACTGAAAGGCGGCTGTTTAGAGATAAAAAAAATGGTGTCAAATTCAATGCATCTTCTGTCTCTGTCAACAGATTACTAGAATTGTTTGGCTATTTTTACTGACTCCATTACGTTAAAAAAGCAGCAGAAAATATTAGAAAACTAGAAAAAAGAAGAGAAGCAAAGATCTCTGCTAGATCGCTAAAATGGTTATTGCAGATGTATTCAAAATGGGTTAAAGTTGTGTTACAAATAATACATCAGTCAGGTGTTCATAGCCTAAGATCCAACAATGTACACATAAATGCATGTAATGTCCCTATTTCAATTCAGTTTGATTTGAAGCAACCCCTAGTGAAAAAAAAAGTATACTTTATTGTATTTGAAATATATTCCCTTTGTCAATAGTACATTGCAAATATACTAACAAAAATTGTACAATCTATAAATATATTAGGCTATTAGCATCATGCTTTTACCTATTTTCACAATACAACTTTTAACACACTTTAAAATATTTGTACTTTAGTATATTTTCTAAAAAATATATTTTAGAAAAATATACTTGAAGTGAAAATTTTGTTTATTTTTTAAAAGTGTATTTATTTGCACTTTATTGAAAATATATTTTACGTATATTTTAACTGTGTGCTGTAAATTATCATTGCAACAATTCATTGAAAGTATACTTTCAAAATACATTATATAAATACAAAATACAGCTACGTTTTATTTGTCTAATAATGTACATTTGACATTGAAGACAAAGTATGCAATTTGTAGTATTTGGAAAAAGCCAAAGGTATTAATGAGCATATACTTTTTACTCAACTGTATCACACCATGATACCTCGTGGGCAAGTGCTCTAACATGTCCTTTGGGAGACCTGAGTTCGAGTCCCAGCTTGTGGACCTTCCCTGATTCTTAGTACAATATTAGTTGTTTCAAAATAGCACACTACAAGTTAACTAATCATTAACACACTTGAAGTATTCTGATAATTAGTCTGGCTGCAAGTATACTTAGAGGGGGGGGGGGGGGGGTATTATATCATTTTTAATATAATCTGAAACATGAGCAGATGATGGACACTTTGGAAGGGAAAACTGGCGAAAAACTTTATTTTGGTGGTTAAAGAGCAACACCCCACTGACAAATGAGGTTTTATGAATAAATAAATAGACTCATAGCCACTGACTGTTACTTCTCTTGTTTCGTTTTGGATGTTTTTGGCTGCATATATCACACTTTTTTATGCTCTTCAAGATTATGTTGCATGTTGCATTAACACTTTTTCTTGAGGGCTCTGATCACATCCAAAGTTTGCAGTAGGTCTTGTCATACCAACTTCAACAGTCTGTCAGTGCACAAGCTGAGTGCATGCTAACACAAGGAGAGCACACCATCAGAGCATGTTGGTCTACTGCCAGGAAGCAAGAAGCCTTTGATCGCAATATCTAAAGCTGTGCTTGTAAGACGATTGTCATTGCTGCAGGTGATGAAATACTACAAAACAACTCACACTACCAACGTTCTGTTGGTATAATGTTGCTCAATGACTTCAAACTTGTAATATTTCTCTGCATGATATCCTGATTCTCTGTTCATAAGTAAATAAACTAAAAATCAGCAATGTCAAGGCTTCCCTGTCATGAGCACACCATGCTCTTTATAACACCCCTATTGTTTTATTTAATGATAAAATCAGACAAAGCAACTGCACTTTCGAGCAATGCTACAGTTGTAATGATTAATGTAATGGGGGGGGCAAGAGGGAGAGTTGAAGAAACACTGAAGTGTAGAAAGAGAGATGGCTGAGAAACATTAAAAAAGAGAAAAGGTCAGAGGAATATCACTGGAAAAAGAAGGGTTTTACTTGTTTCTCCACAAGTTAATATCAGCCATTTTGATTTCAAGGTTTGTGAAACCAGTTGTGTAATGGCGATTGGGGTCTGTGATGGCAATGATTTATACCAAATTCTGGGTTTGTTTTGATCTACCAATCCTGATAGGAATTTAATGGCAAATGTATTAAAGCCCCAATCTCCAACATTTCGGAAATGGGTGTTTCAGCTTCACAAATAGCCTATTTCGGTCATTATGAGCTCAATTTGAACAAAGCACTAATCTAAAACAGCTCCAGAACACATGAAGAACCTTGCAGTGTTGTCTTCGAGAGTTTGTTCGTAAACAACAGTAATTTCAGAGAATTGCTGGCAACATGGCACTAAAGAAGAGAAATGCATTTGTTTGCCTTCAGAAATTTTCATATTGGAGATGTGGCTCATTTTACAAATGAGAAGCTGACCAAGCTGGGCCTGTGGGCTAATTTCTGCAGCCAAGTTTTGCTTCCCCGTGGAGGTCTACAGCATATGTCCCACCCCTTTGCTTCTCTTAAAGGAACACGCCACCGTTTTTTGAAATAGGGGTTATTCACCGTCTCCCCTACATTTAGATAGGTGGGCAAACGCATTTTTGTCCTAGTGCATGCATTGTCTTAGTCTGGCAGCGCTGCCGCTAGCTTAGCTTAGCATAATGAATGGAATCTTTTGTTGCCGGATAGCATGTCGTGAGTAAAAGTGATAAAAAAAACAAAAACTAAAAAAAAACGAAATTACTTCTTGTGTCCTGCGTATTCACGAGTACAAATAGGAATGCAGATTATAGGCGATTTCCTATAGGCAGATATTGACTTGGGACTATATTGGGCGTGAATATTAGCTGGCAAAAAATACAGGAACATGATTCAAAAACACAGGAAAGCAATGTCATATTGGATAATCATTGCCATTCATAGAGCAAGGTGAAGGTAGTATCACAGGACTAATTAGACATTATGAAATTAGAGACCGGACACTATCAGTGTTTCATGTAGGCAGAAAAGGGCTCCAGCTACCATTCAGATTCACTGCATTAGCTGGGTAGCTGCCTACAGTCTCTAGAGTTACTACCAGTGCTTATTTACTACTCAGTCAACTGATTCACCTTCTCTGATAGGACAGGGGCTATAATAGAAACTTTACATAAACAATGCAGACTGTTCTGCTACCTCCTTTGGTCAAACTGCATGTAGCCTTCTCTGTAGTACGGTATACTACAACCCCTGAGTCAACAGAACCAGGCTAACTCGATGAGAGAAATATAGCTAGCCCTCAGTCATTTCATTTCACTTCACAGGTAACGATAACAGCGATTTTTTTTCAGTCTGGTTGTTCATGCTAAACAGGTTGAACTCAACATACTAGAGGACCCTTACGAAAAAGAAGTATACTTCAAGTTCATTTTATGAAGTGTACTTAAGTAATGTTCAAGTATACATTATGAAGTAAGTATACTAATGTCAATATGTAGGCTACTAGTAGTAAACTTGTAAGTGTACTATTTTAATACCGCTTGGAACTAAATTGGCCCACTTTTAGTATATAAAAGTATATGTTCAAGTGTACTATAAGTGTAACAGTAGTAAACTTTAAGTGCACAGCTAGTTCATAATTACGTTTCTCATTTGTACTGCAAGTGAACTTATGGGTATACTAGTAGTTTACTATTTTAATACTTGTAGCAACTTTGAAGTATACTCTCAGTAAACTACTAATTTAGTAGTTTTATACTACAAGTATACTTGCAAGTTTTCTTTTACTCTTTACTCTTCACTCACACAAATGTTTCCAACAATATATTATATAATGAACACAGGTTTGTTGTGCCTTGTAGGTATAGACTATGCGCAGTGCTGCATAAAATAATAACAATATAGCAGCCAATATACATTTTCAAAAAGATTTCAGTAACAACTAAGCTAGAGAAAAATATATTGATTATCATGTTACTTCAAATGTTTCCATTCGTTATGATGATATGAAATGAGATAATAGTAAAACATGAAGCCGTTTGGAGCGTTTTGCTTTTCCAAAATATGATGCATTCAAACGCGATCGCGATAAAAAATATGATACATTCAAACGCGATCGCGCTCAAATATAAAACATTATGGTTAGGCCTACCATATACATATCTACGTTTGAGCAGATATCCACAAACACAGTAACAGTAAACACGGGTCTAAATATTATAATATTCACCATATATCTAGCAACAGTTCAACTGCAATGTGAAATTTATGCAACAATAACAAACTAATATGTAAGAATTTCTTACCTTATCTTTCTTGTCTTGAAATCGCATTCTTCTTCTGGGGTAAAGCCAATGTAAACTCACGTCTTTCAAACTCGACGAAAAGCAGAGACTGATGAAGTGTTTTGTTTTTGAGGTAACGAGCGCGTTCGCGTTCCATGTGGAGATTTGCATGTGAATATCTTTTGCGCGAGTAGGCGTGGCCAAATTAACTGTAATGAGCAAGCGTTTGAGAAGCTGGACATCTTGTTGGTTTTATACAAATTACTTAAACAGAAAATATTTGTTTTCAGTTTGAATCCGATCATTTAAAAGTACACACTTAAATGTGTATAAAGGTATATGGCTCATAAATGTGTGACAAGTATTCGCTGAGTTTTGTTTCAGTTTATAGACGTGCTCAAGAAAAAAAAGTTCACCGCGACGGAGAGGCAGAACGCACACCCTGTTTATTTTCTTTATTTTTCAAAAGCACAATGTTTTGATTTGATTGTAAGTGGACACATACAAAAGTAGAAATATCACAGATTCTTTTTTTATATTTATTTTTTCTGTATGACCATAAATGACGGAGTAATTTAAGTTTAAAGTGCTACAATGTAAAAAAAGTCCAGCAAAACGCGGGGGCGCGTTTGCCGACCTCAGAGGGTTAAGTGAACTTAACATTACTATTTATGTAATTACTATGTCTACATACTTAAAGTTTACTATATATAATTTTTGCACTTGCAGTAGGCCTATACTACTATGTTCAAATGTTATTTTTTATACATGAAAAATACCTTTAACTGTACTTTAATTTTAAAACATTTTATTAGCTTCATGCATCCTTTTTTAACAAACACTTGAATGTTGGTAAGTTTCATAAAGAAAGGCAACATTTTAAACGAAAAAGATGAGAAAATCTCATTTTTGTCAAAGACTAGGCCTACGCCTTGATCAGATTCAGAAACGTGATCAAAACACAGATGGAGTAGATCGAGTCCAACAACCCCAGAGCTTCACAGTCGTTTTCTCTTCATGGGTTACGCTTCATTTCATTTGGAAACATTAAGCAGTTTTGATTTACAAGCTGTATGTTTGATGATCACGTTATTTTACATTTGAGTGAACAATCTTCTATCACTTGTTTCAGCTTCTTCGTCTCCTGTGTTTTGATCCGGAGATTCTGCACTAGAAGATGTGTCATAGCGCCCCCTACCGTATAACAGTGAAAACATGGATGGCTGGAAAATTCAGTCAATGGTGGGAAAAAGTAGAATTAGAGTAAATTCCTATGTACACTACCTGTGGACTAGCCTACACAGAAATTCAGATAATTAGTTTAAAAGAAGTATACTAATAGCACACTTGAATAAACTTCTTTTTCGTAAGGGGAGGCAATTTGAACGAAACTCTATATACAGCTTCTCAGCATCTATCTTACAACTGAATAAAGACACAGATTCACGTAAGGAAGAGTAATAAAAGAACTTACATGTGCACTTTGTTCTGCCTGTGCTTTGAAAATGGATGGGACGGCCGTATCCTTCAGACGCAGTACCGTCTTTCTGGGCCCATATTGCATTTATTAATGTAGTCCTCCGGTGCAAAATGCTCTTCGCAAACATGATACTGGTTAATTTTGTAGAGAGGTGTTGAAGTACAGATATCCAGAGCAGCTAGCCATTGATTTCTCAGTTCCACATTCAATGTAATGTGAAACATTGCAACTTGTTATATGATATCTTGCATGATATCTCTGCGCCCAAGTAGCAGTGCTTCACCTGTGCTTCACCCCAATATAGTCCCAAGTCAATACCTGCCTAGGAAATCGCCTAGTCTTAATCTGCATTGCTATTTGTACGCGTTGTGAATACGCAGGACACAAGAAGTAATTAGTTTTTTGGGGGGTTTTTTTGGATCACTTTTACTCACGACATGCTATCCGGCAACAAGGGGTTCCATTCATTATGCTAAGCTAAGCTAGCGGCAGTGCTGCCAGACAAAGAAAATGCATGCACTGAGACAAAAATGCGTTTGCCCACCTATCTAAATGTAGGGGAGACGGTGAATAACCCTTATTTCAAAAAACGGTGGCGTGTTCCTTTAAGCAACTATATCAATGTGCACATCTACGGGATTCAGAAAGTGCATCAATTTAAACTGCAGGCTCTCTGAGGTGGCATTACTCTGGGCCTCAGTATAGGAGAAAAGTGCACTGTTAGAAAAATCTGTAGAAATTACAGTATTACTGGCAGCTACTTGCCAGTAACTTACTGTAGATTTAAATTTATGTTATTTACTGGCAACAAGTTGTTCAAAATTAAATGAACATTAAACATTAACAAGTCTTTATCTTTACAGAATAAAACTAAAATAACAGCCTCATGCAAAGCATTCTGGGAACCAAAATCTGAAGGAAAAAAAAACAGAAAAAGGTTGATGAAGATTTCTGGTTCCCAGAATGCTTTGCATTAGATTGTTATTTTATAGTTTTATTCTGTAAAGACAAAGACTTGTTAATGTTTAATGTTCATTTAACTTTGAACAAACTGTTGCCAGTAAATAGCATAAATTTAAATCTACAGTAAGTTACTGGCAAACAGCTGCATAACTACAGCAAATTTTTTACAGTGTGCTGCTTCTTTTCTGGGTTATAAAAATGCCTCTACAGCTATTTTGAAAGAAGCTTACTTGAGGAGTTTACTAGGGGTCAATCACATTGGCCTTTCCTCCAGTTTACGAGTCCTAAGATGGGAAACCGGAATAATAATAGTAACCAAGCATAGCAAAACTTCAGTCCTGCCCTGTCTAAACCAGTAATGAAGAGCAGAGACAAGATGCCTTAATTAAAGTAGGAGTCATTTAAATGAGGGTGAACCAGAAACAGCGCTTTAAAATGCTTCGTTTACACTTTTAAAAGAAGAGGTTGCTCTTTTATAATTACACAGTTAATGGATCTGAGATTATTAACATGCATATACTGCCAAAGGGAGCAGTATTTATTGTAAATAATAATGACCTACAAAATATCATATCTCACTGTAAAATTCAGGAGGGAATGAGGATGATAGACCCTGGTGCCTGAGGGTTACAGTTTCCAAAACATATATACGTGAATAATTTGTCATCTGTTCAGTGCTGATGTGATTTGATAACACAGGTAACAGTTGAAGCTGAATGGATATGAAATGTTATCTGCTTCCATGTACAAGGCCTGGTTCATGATCCAACCACAGGTGAAACAGAGACACTTGGCTTTCACACTGTGAGGTGACGCTTGGCTTTCACTCTGACCCAAAATCTCTATTATGCCCTGGTATTTTTTTATCTAAACAAACAAGTGACTAAATTATTTGATGTCAGTGTAATAAAGATATCACTTTCAGCTTATAAATTAGATTCCTTGGGGAATAATTCACAAATGAATTATTATCCATTCTATGGAAGTAAAATAATGCCAAATGTTTTTGAAACAAAAAGCCTGTTAAATTGCACTACAAAAAAAAATATGCATTGCATTAACCATTTTAATACATTATATTTGTAGGGCTTGCATTTTTATGGGCTGAAATTCAACATGGTTGAATAATTAAGCTGTGAATATTTCAATTCAAAACATTTCAAACACATTTTCATTAATAGAAATTCAATAATCCATATTCACCTTTCATATTTCACTTCCAAAATATTCAAACTGTTTAAAAATACAACCTATAATATTTCACAAATTCAGTGGTTCAAATTCAACAGTAAATTCAACATCGACATCCAGGAATTGCAGGAAACGCAGTAGATTACCGAGCATAATCTCCATCTGCTGTTAGTCGACCTCACCAGCAAGCGCGTGTTGTTGACAAAAACCAGAGCAACAGTTAGAGCAAGCCATTCACACATAAAAACTGATTTATAGAAATGTAAGTGTATTTGTGATTATTATGAGAGCTGTTTTTTTATGTTTAATTCAGTGCCTACATGCATCTTTCTCTATGGTGAACGAGATTATAATGTTATTCCCCCAATGCTGTACAGATCAAATGTTACAGTTGAGGTAGACATATATTTCTCTTGGTTGTTTAGTTGCCTTAACTTTATATCGCGACGATGTGCTGCAGTACTAGGGTTTCCTAGCCTAGAAATCTAGACGCACCCTAGCGGCAGCAAATTTAATTTTGCAGCCAGGGTGGTCAAGCAACTCTCAGTTGGCTTCCAAGCTGGAAAAACCAAACTCTAGTCAGGCCAATCACATCGTGTATAGAGTCGGCGGGCGGGCTTAACATAATGATGACAGAGTTGCGATGGTTCCCTGCTACTCTGGGACTCTGGAGGACTCCAGAGAACAAAGAACGGCACTTAAGTCATTTTTAAAAAAGGAAGATGTGTTCGTAGTTTTGCCGACCAGATACGGCAAAAGTTTAATCTATCAACTAGCTCCGCTGGTGGGAAAACGCTCTGGTTGGTTGTAGCGCTATCCTATTGCGTGCAGAGGGAATTTGAAAGACAACCGTTTATCCCGCCCCTCGGATTGAGCCCTGCCAATGGTGTTGGGTCTGGCTTGCCAGGCTAAGGTAATTGCTCAATACTTCAGGATACTTCAGGCGTTTCAAACTTCAATAGCAAACTTAAATTTATTTAAATAAATATCCAAAATATAAAAGGTCTGCATCATGCCTGACACCTACATGAACACTTTACAGTTGTTTTTTTGACTGTAAGTCAAAAAAACTTCATTAAAATGCAAGCATGGTTAATGCAATGCATATTTTTTTCCAAGTAGTGCAATTCAACAGGCTTTTTTGTTTCAAAAACATTTGGCATTATTTTACTTCCATACATTCTGATGTTACTGATAATAATGAAATTTTCAGCAACTCTTCATTTATGATAGTCCATTTGACAATCTACTGACTATAAGTACTTATGCTTTACTACTGTTCGTATAATTCCCAATTTTTTAAACATGTTTTACATCACCACACTCTTCTCTTAACCGTATGTAACAAAAAAGGATTACAGCAGCATGCATATGTGACAGGCTAAAAGGTTTAGAGTGCTGTTGTAATAGTGAGAGTTAAAGGCAGGGTAGGCAGGTTTTTTCTAAAAAACTTTTTCCCAAATTTGTTTAAACTGTCTTTATATACCAATACATAATTAAAATGTAAGTACTCTGAAAAGGAGAGTATAAAAATCGAGTGTCTGTAGTCCTCTCAGGGCTGCAATAAACACAGCTACTTATTTCCACTCGGAACGAATGAAATGATTGGCTGGCCGACTGTCACTCTCCCTCGCTACCATGGCTACCACCCCTGCTGCTACAGGAGCTGCCCACTTGCGCGCACCTGTTTGACTCGAGGAGGGGATGTGCTAGGAAGAATCACAATTATGGCAGAGAAAGAGCAGTCAAAATTCCCAGTACCTGCATATACAGTCAGCGAAGGCAAACAAGGCAAAAAAAGGAAGACAGTATTCGAAAAGGCTATGACCAAAAAGTGTTTGGATAAAGCAAGAAGTCAGACGAGAGTCAATATCGGCGTGGCTTTCCAGCGGTGGCGACAACTGAGGGACCTCAAGGGTCATATAATGATAAAGTTAGGTATTTTATTACATGTGATTCTGAGATGATGTCTCTACATGCACTGTGCTCCTCTCCGCTCGGCGCTGGCAAACGCTTCTCCAGCTAAGCGGTCGGCATCGCGTTTTCATGTGTTTTGGGGGCGAGGCTTTGGAAGGAGCCCAGAAGGGAGGGGGTGGGAGTGAATGGAATAAGTAGCTGTGTTTATTGCAGCCCTGAGAGGACTACATTTTTTTTTGTTGAAAAAACCTGCCTACCCTGCCTTAAGTACAGCCTATTAGTGAGGTTTGTGATAATGCAAACTCTTACAACTAAAAGGCTATTCAGTACTTCTTTGCTGCACCTTATAGGTTTATAAATCATTTAGCTGTATAGGCTTCTTTAGTTTGTTCTTTAAATATTAAAAAACTTGTATCTGTATCTGTAGGCTCTTCAGATACTTTAAAAGGGTCATCAGAATTATTCTGATGTCACAGTCATTTATTAAATGATTAATGATAAACAGTCATTTATTATTTTAATATGTATTTTAATATTTTAATAGGTTCACTTATAAATGTTAACTAATTTTTTTTGCACAAAAAAAAACAAATATATATGCTAAAAAACATTATTTTGAACCCTCATTCTGACCCTCTGAATAAAATTATCCGTTTTTAAGGCTTGTCAGTAAATGGCCACTATGATTGGCTAATATCAGTCATTGCAAAGGAAACAGTATCAATGCCTACTCGCTATTGCACGCAAGTGTTTTATCAATTACAGACAAAGCATTATGAAATCATTTACTTGCGGATGCAGCTGCTGTCAGATCCAATACATTTGCTTCATCTTTCAACAAATATTACACTGTGCCTCCTTTACAAAACAAAATGTAATCCTCCGACGCGATCCAGGACGTCATTAAACTAAACCATCCACTTGTTCCTGACGCTGAAACATTTTAGAAGTCTGTACAAAGACGCAAATGAGCTGTTTGAACTGGACACGTCAAAGCGAACGTTCTTTCAATCGCCCAGTATCCAATGTAGACAGGGTCAGTGATTATAATGAGTTTGGGATGCAATGCTTTTACATCCAGTGTAGGTAAATATCAGCTGTTAAATTCCCCCTGTGGTGGAAATCAAGTTCCCTTTCGAGGGAACTCGTACTGCGTCGATGACGACACTTTGGAAGCCTCTGAAGCATTAATGAAACTAAGCCAATTGTGATTGGTGTTGCGTCATGACGTAACGTGTGACGGCATACACGGAAGCTATAAAGGGATGCCGGCACACAACAGAGTTAGCTTTCTGTTCTTTAGCAAGCGTTCTCTGTCGTCTATTGTCTTATTTGGTGTAGTCAAGAATACTAGCGGTGTGTGTTTCCCTGCCCTCATTACATCACCAATTGTGTGTGCATTGTTTGGGAGCGCAGCATGCTCAGGCAGCTTCGATGACGATGGTCAGGCTCGAGCTCCCCGTGGTGGCGCACATCATGGGGTTCGCAGATGGATGTGACAGGGGATCCTGAGACTGCTGAGGCACTTTCTCGGGATTCCTCTGCCAGTTCCGATGTTCTCCCTCCTCATGAGTGGAGAACCCAATGCTTGAGCTGTCTGCTTCAGAGGAAGTGGATGTGCTCAGCATCGAAGGTGGGGATTTTGGAGATGACTTGCCACTCCATGTCTCCTTGGGTCCTGCGCACAGTAGAGAAGGGTTACAGACTGCAGTTCGACTTCCACCCACTAAAATTCAGTGGGGTGATATGGACTGCAGTCAACCCAGAGCATGGTCGGGTATTGGAACAGGAAGTAAACTCCCTGCTGGTAAAGGAGGCCATAGAGCGTGTTCCTACACCAGACAGGGAGTCCGGGTTTTAGGGTTGGAGGGTTGCGTCCAATTTTAGATCTGAGGCACTTTAATCGCACCTTCACCAAATGCATGGATGCAGCTCTAGCTCCGCTGAGGCTGCAGGGCATCCAGTGAGGGGCAAGACAGCACGCGAGGACTCTTAATGAGTGTTTTATGGTATGGAACCAATGGACTCTATGCTTTTAACAGCCTAAGGCTTCTAGTTGTATTGTGTTGTTTTAAGTTCCTGGTAGAAATTGTAAATACACTTTTACACTCTTTTAAAACACTTCCAAACTCTCACAGTTTAATCAGACCCCATTTGTATCTCATGTAACTCTACCAATTAGGCCGATTGTTACAACTTGTCTGAGGAGAGTAGGAGATCTCCAGGCCCTCTCTAGATCACTGAGTGCCAGGAGTTTGCTCCCGGGAATATTAAGGCTATCTTGCATCCCAGGCCGGGCTATGTGCCTAAGGTGCCTTCCAACACGGCACGGCCTGCGGTTCTGCAGGCATTGCATTCTCCACCTCACATGACAGAGGAAGACGAGAGACTTAATTTGCTCTGCCCTGTCAGAGCTCTCAGGATTTATGTACAGAGGTCTTCTCGATGGCGGAAGTCAGACCAGTTGCTGGTGTGTTTCGGGTCGCCCAAGAAGGGGCTCCCTGCCTCCAAACAGACCATCAGCAACTGGATAGTTCAGGCTATTTCCCTGGCCTATCAGGTGCGCAGTTTGCCTTCATCTTTGGCCGTGAGGGCTCACTCAACCAGAGACATGGCGTCCTCTAGAGCCCTCCTCTCAGGGGCCCCTATCCAGGAAGTATGTGTGGCAGCTGGATGGGCCACCCCTCATACATTTATGAGATTTTATAGTCTGGACATCCCTTCTACGCCAGGTGCACTAGTGCTCTCGTCCTAAGTCTGTTTTCAGCCTCACACTAGGACAGGCAGGGCTCGTTGTGGCATAGTGGGTACTCGGTCCCCGGAGTGCTGTCATCGTCATGTTGTTTATACTGTATATTGTAAGAATTGATTTTCCTGCTAAGACAAAAGCTGAGATAAAACTCACCCTACAATAAAGCAATAAAATGCACCCTGGACAGAAGATTGCAAAGAAAGAGCACAGGACATTGTCTTGCCCAAACTTATCTCCTTGTTTATATGTGCATCCCCCCTCTCCCTACTCCCTTCCTTTCCCCCTGATTCAAGTCACTAAAAGTTCATTGAGATTGTCTATATATCACATATGATGCATCTTGTGATGTGATCATATGATGCGTTTTTCCTTTTCATGTTTGGTATCATTTTAAATGTTTTAAATGTGCGATTGGTAAAATGGTCTTAATTTCATTGCAGTCATTGATATTATGAGAAAGATTGAAAGCTTAGGAGAACTCTGTTCTCCTCTTTGACTGGTGTCTCTTCAAGATATCTGATAATTCTCTCCTCTCCCCTGAAACCAGGTTTTACCCCCACAAAATGACCCAAAACAACTCAAAAAAATATTTATACAAGCCTTTTGTTTTGGTCTAGGTATTTAAGGGGTAAGTGGCAGAGCAGTCTTTGGGAACCTGTAACCAGGAAAAACCCCACACAGTGCTGTGTCAGTGTACACTTGGAACACACTCACACACCACTGCGTGTCTCTGTCAGGAATGCATATAGCTTACTCTTAGGGTCATCTTTGAGTAATTGATGTCATGTATTTATTATTTCAGAATTCTCTTTTAATTTACTTGTGTACTTGGCATGATACATTTTTACCTGCAAATAAAATGTTATATTTGAATTATTTTGTATTATTCTGAAATCATTATTTCTAGTAGATTAATGTGTAGTCTGACGTTTCCGCAAATCTCTTCCAGGATAGATCAAACTGAAGGCACTAATGAATGGAGCATGGAGCATGTCATTAAGGAGACCTTCCGATTTCTGACTATCACTGACTTAGCACGTTGCATCCTGCAACTATTTCAGAACTGGCTAAGTTTGTGATCATGAGCGCACATTCGCTACGTGACGTCTCAAAACAATACCGGGTCCTTTAATGAATAAATAATTGAAAGTATGGGATACTCAGCCAGAATAATCAAAGATCTAAATTAAGTCATAATCAATATTTATGATTATTTTCTAATAAGAAACACAATCTAAATTTGATTATCATTTGAAATTGGAGTCAGATTAAGCATAGAGCTAAAGTAATATTGAAACTAAATTCTAATAAATAAAGTGAACCTCACTGGAGCACTGAAAAGACATACTCGCATTATACCTTCGCCCACACCATTGGAATCCATCGTTGGGCCAATGGGTGGTCTTTACAATATCTATGTAGTGTTTTTAATATTCTTTTAGACAAACCATGTGCAAATTCATACAGTCAACACCATTGCTGAGTATTTTCTCTTTAAAACTGCTTTGATCTAAAGTCTGTTTGAAATTGCTGGTGTTTCTGATGTCACAAACTACCTTGTAAACAATCACGTCAATGTGTGAATATTATCATTACTATGCCGTGAAGCCAGGTTATCTGGGTATTTTTTCTGTTGATTTGAAAAATCTGATATATTTAGCAATATAGCGGGCGAATTATGTAAATGATGTGTATTACGATGTTATGATGGACGTCTCGGTTACATATGCTAACCCTCATCACCTGAAGGAGGGAACGGAGACATACGTTGTGACCGACGAATAGGAATCTCGCCAGATAGCCAATCCACTTTGAGTGTAACTAAATGAGCCAATGAACATTGGCATGCAATGATTTGTAGCAGCTGTTCTTAATTGCAGAGTGTGGACACTCTGCCACGTCCGGCTCCGAGGGTGGTGGAGGACTCAGCAGGTTTTTCACTTTGGAGCAATATAATCGCACAGGGGGGCGCAGCAAGCCAACAGAGCTTCTCAACAGCCTCTCAGTGCTTCTACCGTTTAGGGTGAGAACACAGGAGGAGACCGGCTCTACACGTAGGCTATCAAACCTAGCGAATGTGTTAGGTGTCGTCCAGCCCGCAGCTCTACAGATATCTGTTAGCGAGGCGCCACGTGCCAGCGCCCAGGAGTCAAGTCAAAGTCAAGTCAAGTCACCTTCATTTATATAGCGCTTTTAACAATATGAATTGTTTCAAAGCAGTTTTACAGTGATAATAGGAAATTACAGTAACAGAGATTGTTTTGGCTTTACAGCAGCTCTAGGATAAAGTTATTGTTCAGCTAAAGTTAGTTTTGATTGATTGATTCACTTCCGTTGTAAAGATCATTAGTTATTAACTTAGGGGCTGCTAACACGACACCATCCTAACAGAAAACCCTCAATGCGCTCCGGCCGCCCATAATAGTATAATAAGTACCCCCTAGTTCTGAAATAATTAAAGTATAAATAATTTGTTAATTCTCCTGGTTGTTACCCCTTTATTCCCCAAACTTTACATATTGTTCCCTTATAGTTACATGTTAGTAAAACTATTTAAAAAAAATTAAATACTGGGAAACATACTCTTGTTCCATGTAGTTACAGTCTAAGTGGTGCTTGTTACCCTCATGTTTCATGTACATTACCTCAAGCGTTCCCTGAACATTATAACCCCAACGTTTATCTGTGTGCTGCACAATTAACGGAGAACAGCTTCCAGAACCACAATGCAGGCTATGCACAAAAGCTCCTCCTGAAATGGATCAGTTCCCACTTTGTCGGGACAATCTGTTGTTTGTAGATCACAGTTAGTATGTATGTCTTATTATTTGTAGTTGCGTTTTCTATTAACAGTTCCAGTTATTCGTTTTATGTTGCCAACATTAGTGTTGATATAGTGTTTACTGTAAGGCTGTTCACCGCTCCTTTGGAAAATTAACCATGGTTTTGTGATTGATTACTGTTTGTATTATCATAGTTTTCTGTCAAATATCATGATTAAATGGTGTATAACATCGTATCTAAAATGTATAAGAAAATTACAAAAAAAAAAAAACACACCACTCTGAAACATCCTGTGAAATCCGTGCTTGCAAAGTCTGTGCATGAAATCCATTCTGGCCATCCACTCTTGTTCGTTAGCATTCTTAAGTCTTAATCAGGCTTGACTTGTATGGTAAGGGTTATGGTAAGGGGCATGACATTTCCCGAACACTCTAAGCACTGCCAATCAGAACACACTGGGCCAGCTAACCAATCACAGCACATTTCGTATTTTGGTAAATAGTAAATAAACAGTGCGTTCGGGCCAGCCTGGGTGCTATCTGACAAACATAATGTTTTTTTAACTATAAAGCATGAAGGTATATTCTAGTACACCCCAAAAACAAAATCAAGACTTCGTAAAAGGGCATAATAGGTCCTCTTTAATTAAATAAATGCTTTGTTTATATAATGAGGAGGAAGTTTTATGCTATGAAACTTGCAGGATGTTTTTATGGTAGACCTCTTAGATGTCAAAAAATCAAGACACATATTTGATTTCTCATGTCATTGCTGTAGCGTATGGATCAAATCACGATGACTTTAACCTATTGACTCATTGCATGTAAATCACAGCTTAGCGCCAATGAGTCTGAATCTAATTCCTCCTTTTGACACGTTTGTGGCCTGGTGGAAATTTAACAGAAACACCTCCAAACTCCGTTGTGAGCTTCAAACAGATTGTAATCAGTTCAACTCCCCTTTCTCGGCAAGCAAGAAGTCCAGGTGGCAGGAAGAGCCCTCTCCGAGATGTCCAATACACATACACAAACATTCTTTGCATCTAACTCAGAATATAAGTAATTCCAAAATGATATATTTGTATATGATATATTCTTGTATGCATGTATGTTTCCCCCCTCATATTAGCTTAGTTATGACTTTCTAGTTGTGGTAGTTGAACTCTAAGTGCTTATTTTAAAGAATAAGAATGTATCTTATTACCATCTTTTGGAGTAAGAAATTACGAATTCTAACACCGCCATATACCATGCAAATTAGTCTGTCAAGAGGAGACAAAGAAACTCTCTCCCGCTCAAAGTTTCTGATTTCTATTGGTCAGTTCCCTTTCGTAAAGGGAACTCCCGCTGCATCGATACTCGACGCTTTGGGGAATGCCCTCGGCATGACGCGTCTGAAGTCAACTATGGAACTATTCCAATCTTGATTGGTGCAACGTCATTACGTCACCCGTGACGTCGCATGTGACGGTGATCCGGAAGCTATAAAACGGTCACAGGAACCAGGAAATGTTTGCTTCTGGTCTTCAGCAAGCGCTCTGTGTACAACTTGTCTGTTCTATTTGGTGTTGTTTGTCCCGTGAAAAGAGAATATATATATATATATATTATGGCGGAAAACAGTTCAGGCAGTGTGCGTCCCCTTGCCCACGCTATCTATGCGAGGGTGACACACACTCGCTGTGTGTGGTTTGTCTGGGAGTGGAGCATGCACAGGCAGCGCTCGAGGGTGCTGTCTGTGCTAACTGTGAAACAGTGCCCCTAAGAACGCTCCGCTCCCGACGAGCTATGTTTAATGAGGCTGGCCAACCTCGCGATCCCCGTGGATCAGGTCCCGCATCTGTCGAGGCAGCGCGGCGTCTGCATTCATGGGGATCGCAGAGGGATCTAGTGGATAATGTTGAGATGGCTTCGGCCCTTTCTCAACATTCTGAAGCTAGTTCCCATAGTTCCGCTCAGGTTGCGGAAGCCCGTGTTGCGGCTTCTTCCGCCCCGGCAGTGGAACCGATGCTCGAATTATCTGGTTCTGAGGAGCTAGATATTTTGGGCATCGAGGCAGGGTTCGCCATCCCATTCCCCTGCCTTTGAGGAGCTGCTAGAGGTTGTGACTAGAGCAGTGGCCAAGTTAAAGATCAATTGGCCACCTGAGATGCAGGAAGCGACTAAAAAAAGCAAACTCGATGAGCACTTTCTGCAGACTCGGTCACAACCTCTACGCTGGAGTCTGCCATTTTTTCCCGATCTCCACACTAAGGTGTCGAGATCGTGGAACAAGCCCTTCTCCTCAAGAATATCTGGCCCCAATGTCCATCTATATTCCAATATAATGGGTGCCAGGGAGGAGGGCTATGGGATGATGCCCAGGGTTGAAGAGTCGTTTGCATCTCATCTCTCCCCTGACGTTGCATCATCCCTGCGGGCTCCGGCACTTCCCTCCAAGCCCTGCCGTACAACATCGGCCTTGGTTGGGAAGGCATATATGGCGGCAGGTCGGGCTGGTAGTTGTCTGCATACAATGGGGCTGTTGCAGGCATACCTGGCCGACCTCCTCAAAGAGGTGGACGACAGCGGGGAGGTCGCCTTCGACGACATCAGAGAGATGCGTCGAGTGGTCGACTTGTCTCTCCGTGCTACAAAGGAGACGGCCCGTGCCATCGGCCGCTCCATGGCAGCACTGGTAGCCACAGAGAGACACTTGTGGCTGAATCAGTCTGGCATCGGGGACAAGGACAGGGCTTGTCTCCTCGATGCCCCAGTTTCGCCTTCTGGCCTTTTCGACGACGGTGTCAACAATGTCGTCGATAGGTTTCAGGAGGCGAAACGACAGTCAGCCGCATTTAAAGAGCTTATCCCCCGCCGTCGCTCCAGGTCTCGTGGGTCTGCTGCCAGGGGGCAGTCCCACGAGGCCGCCGCCAGCTCCTCACACCTGCTGAGGCAGAAGGAGAGTGTTGCCTCTCGTGCTCCCCCCCAAGGGGCCTGGAGTCAGAGGCAACACCCTCAGTCGAAGCCTTCCAAGCCGAAAACAGATCTGAGGACTGGAAGGGTCTTCAAAATATATCTCAGTGGGTCCTGAAGACAGTTGAGAAGGGATATAGAATCCAGTTCCAGTATAGACCACCTAGATTTAGTGGTGTTATTCATACGCTGGTATCTCCTGACCAGGCTCAGGTGATGGAAGATGAAGTTCAGACTCTATTAGCTAAGGAGGCCATAGAATATGTGCCCCTCCAGCAGAGGGATTCCGGGTTCTACAGCCGGTACTTCATAGTTCCAAAGAAGGATGGTGGGCTGCGTCCCATTATAGATCTTAGGGTGTTGAACAAATCTTTGAGGAGATTTAAGTTCAAAATGTTAACTATACCTATGATCGTCCAACAAATCAGATCCGAGGACTGGTTTGTGACGATAGATCTTAAGGATGCATATTTTCATATTTCCATCATCCCACAGCACAGGAAGTTTCTTAGATTCGCTTTTGGGGGGAAAGCTTATCAAAATAGGGTTCTTCCTTTCGGCCTAGCCTTATCACCTCGCACCTTCACTAAATGTATGGACTCCATACATTTGCTCCCTTGCTCCATTGAGACTTCAGAGGATCCATATCTTAAATTACATAGATGACTGGCTCATTTTAGCTCATTCGAAAGAACTGGCAATTCAACATCGAGATGCTGTTTTGCGTCATCTGAGGTGCTTGGGGTTGAGAAAAGTTCCTTAACTCCTCTTCAGAGGACTATGTTCCTGGGAGTAGAGTGGGACTCAGTTACGATGCGGGCACAATTGTCTCCTGCTCGTATTAATACTATCTTAAACACAATGAAGAGTATTGGGTTAGGCCAGGCTATCACTGTCAAACACTTTCAAAGAATTTTGGGTCTTATGGCTGCAGCTTCCACGGTAGTACCCCTTGGTCTGCTCCATATGAGGGCCTTGCAGTGGTGGCTCAGGAACAAGGGGTTTTCTCCTCTGGGAAACCCCTTTCGCATGATCAGAGTTACGCGCAGATGCCTTCGTTCCCTCGTTATGTGGAAGAAACCATGGTTCCTGTCTCAAGGCCCGGTTTTGGGAGCACAATGTCAGAGAAAGACCTTGACTACGGATGCGTCCCTCACGGGCTGGCGTGCGGTTATGGAGGGCCGTTACACCCGAGGTACTTGGAAGGACCATCATCTCCTATGGCATATTAATCGCTTCGAGATGTTGGCTGTATTTTTTGCCCTGAGGCACTTCCTTGTGGACCTCAGAGGCCATCTTGTTCTTGTTAGGACAGACAATATGTCGGTGGTCTCTTATATCAACCGCCAAGGAGGTTTGAGATCTCGCCCTCTTTGTAGACTGGCGCATCAGATTCTTCTTTGGTCCCAGGATAAATTTCTCTCTGTCAGATCCATTTATATTCCTGGGGTTGAAAATTTGAGAGCAGACATCCTGTCGAGGCAGAGGCTGAGGCCCGGGGAATGTCAGCTCCACCCCGAAGTGGTTGAGCTTATATGGAGAGAGTTTGGCCGGGCGGAGGTTGACCTGTTCGCTTCTCATGAGAACTCTCATTGCCCGCTCTGGTTCTCTCTCTCACATCCAGCTCCTTTGGGCCTGGATGCCATGGTGCAGATGTGGCCGAGGTCACGTCTGTACGCTTTTCCCCCGATCGCTCTGCTCCCTGGGGTTCTAGAAAGGGTCAGGAGGTACGGTGTGAGATTACTCCTTGTAGCTCCGTACTGGCCGGCCCGAGTTTGGTTTTCGGACCTTATTAGTCTCTTGGAGAGTCCTCCATGGCAAATCCCTATTAGGAGAGATCTTCTGTCTCAGGCTGGTGGTACATTATTTCATCCACGACTAGAGTTATGGAGACTATGGGTCTGGCCCCTGAGGGGGTCCCACCCATAAGTAGGTTGGCCTTTCCACCGAGGTGGTTAGGTCATCCATTCTAGAACCCCACTCTACTAGGAACTAAACAATTAAGTTAGGGAGGGCATTGAACCTAGTTTATTACTGCCCACTGGCTTCAGTACTGGTGTTCCATCCCGCTCTCTAACGGGATCTCCCGTTCACGCTTAGGGCCTCTGTAGCGGCCTCGATGCCCTCCGCAGGCCTTCTTACACCAAATCTTACGACAAGCTAGTTTGGATCTACCCTCTTCTCATTCTATCGTCCGTGAGTGTGCCAGATGCTTTATACCAGGGCGTTTTTCTCTGTGTGGCGGCGTGGGTATTCGTTCCCCAAAGCGTCGAGTATCGATGCAGCGGGAGTTCTTTTTACGAAAGGGAACGTCTCGGGTTGCTATTGTAACCCTCGTTCCCTGAGTAGGGAACGAGACGCTGCATCCCACGGCCACACTTTTCGTGCCCCTGAGAACGACTTGTTTTGACCAATTAGAAGCTAACATTTCCTGGTTCCTGTGACCGTTTCATAGCTTCCGGATCACCGTCACATGCGACGTCACGGGTGACGTAATGACGTTTCACCAATTAAGATTGGAATAGTTCCATAGTTGACTTCAGACGCGTCATGCCGAGGGCATTCCCCAAAACGTAGAGTATGGCGGGAGTTCCCTACTCAGGGAACGAGGGTTACAATAGTAACCCGAGATGTTCACCCAGTCAGGTGTGGGTTCCCTTAAAGGATAATGAAGCCCTCTTCAAGCTCTCTTCAAGTTCTCTCTTCAAGCTTTTCGTTTTCTTCAAGTTTGTTGAAAATGGCAAAATATCTACCTACGAGTGAAATGGAATTAGCCTGAAACTCCGGCAAATCTGCCTACAAGTAAACTGTTTGAACTTCCCGCGAACGACATGCGCTCGGAAGAACCGAAAGAACGCTTAACGGAAACACCGAGGACGGACACTCACACACACGCATTCTTGCTCAGCAACAAAGTTCCATGCAAGTATTATTTCTATCGAGATTTAAATGCGTTTAAGGTTGTCTGCCCCTGCTTTGAGGTGATTTGATTCTTTGATTCTTTGCTTGCTCTCTCAGGTTAACTGTTTGTGATATTTTGCCATTCTGTGATCTGCTCTTTCTTTTTTTCTTTACTTTCGTTATTCTGTTTATATATATTCTTTGTTAAATGTAGTTGTATGTTTACTAGTTTCATTTATTAAAAAACCCATTATACGCTGGATTGTCTCTGTCTGCTGCTCATCGAATAAAGCCTCTTAAATGTGTGATCTTAAGCTACAAGCTTTATTGTTGATTAGCCTACAAGTTAGTAATCTTATAGAACAAGAAAGTTATTCTTCATGACCAGAAGAATGGCCTTTCTTGAGAGTTTATAAGAAGAAGAATACTCCTTGAGAGTTGATAAGAAGATCGTATGGTCGGTTCGGAGGACAAATGGATTATTCGATGTGAAATTAATTTTGTAGGTTATTCTGAAATTTGAAATCTAGCCTATCTGTATATATAATTGATTATAATTCGATGGTTAATTATCTATATATAGAGATACAAATATACGGGCTATGTATTCCCTTTTTGGGCAATTTAAAATGTAGTAGGTAATAATTGATCATAACCAGTAGCCTAGACTATGATTCATTATTAATTATATATTCCCCTCATTTGAGCTGATTCGCTACATTACCCCTTTAAAGCACCAGTACATAGATGGTGGTAATAAAAAAACACAGAACAACAACAGAGATTAATGTTCTTTTTGGAAAAGTTATATTTGTTTCTAATTGGAAGATTTTAAGATTAAATGCACTGGTTTTTGTATTGAAGTTGCTCTTATGCTGCAGTGTTACCCTAACAGTCATCTGGGATTTTACCCTGTGAAGGATTGACCCTCATTTACTAAAGAAAGGCTGTGAGCTCATGCTAATAATTCTGGCAACAATGTACAACCCTCAATTAACAAGCTTAGCTTGTGACAAAAGGACAAACAATGACTGCCTCTGAGCGTCCACATGTGGTACTACCATTTCACAGCAAGCAATTAGCACATGCCCTCAGCTAATTAATAATAAGAATGGGGTGAGACCAAGTACATCTTACTGCTAAAGTACCTTCCATCTGCCTTGGTGTTAGTTTCAAACAGTCTGAATATCTGTTATGTACTTGATCTTCTTTCTAGCTTACAGTGGCTTTTTTCCTACATGAAATCCAAAAAAAAAAAAGAAAAAAAAAAAATATATAAATAGAACTTAAAGTAATCATGAAACAGAAGTTGTAATGTTCTTTTCTTCCCTATTGTGATGTATATCAGAGTGAAACGGCTTCTTGAGCAAGAAAAAACAGAGTGGAACTTGATTTTGTCCTTCTGGAATTGATTGAATCAGATTGATTGGATTCACAAGGGCAAATGATTTTTAAAAAGTTAAATATGCATGATTTGCTGATATGCATGGATAAATCATTTACAAGAAACACTGCAATATTCTATTAAAAATAAGAACTGTCTATTTTGATTGGTGATTTTAAAAGTGATCACATGCAAATGAAACCAAGCCACACCAAATGAAGTTTGATCTTACTATACTGTATTTTACAGTGGCCGAAAGAGCTCAACGCGCTGCAACTGAAGAAAACACATGCAAATTAAGAAAAAATCTTCATCAGTTTTACAACACATGTGTGCTCCAAATACTTACAACACAACCAAATACAGAAACGCGCTGCAAATAACACGGACCCCAAAGGAAATGTTTCCAGATGACCCCAATAAGTGACGAACCCGGCTGGGATGTGCTTATGTGCTTACAGCTCAAAGTCTACTTTTTTTTTTGCAAAACATACAGAGATTACATGTTTATGACATAAACATTTGTATACAATATACAAAATGTATTAACAATATGCTCAATGTCATAATAATGAGAAAAGAACAATGAGCTGAAAACTAAAATAAATAAATAAAAAAGATAGAGAAAAAGACCATGAGGGAAAGATATTAATCTGTACATCAGTTACATTGTACACATTTTGTCATGTTATGTTTAAATTAGTTTAATAAGAAATGTTAGGTAATGCAGGGTCCAAAGATGAGAAGGCAAGTTTTAAAGTTGAGACACTCACACACAGATATATAACGCATATTTTAAAACCTTTTTTTTGTATAAAATGTATATTGATTTGCAACAGTTATGTTAACAGCAATAATAATATATTTCTGGTAATAACAGCTATTCAGCTGATGGACACCTTGCGCTGTCATGGGAACAAAAGTTGATTTTAAAATGATCAGACCATGAATTACAACATGAAGAAGTTTAACAGCAATTTAAAAATAGCTTAAATTAAATGTGTAAATTGCATAATGGCTTAAATAAAAAAATAAACTAGGCATAAAAAGGAAAAAGTGGATAGGTAAAATATCTATAATGAATGAGCTCTCATTTTTGGTTTTTATCTCTCTATTACTCAGCCCGATACAGCAGCCTGCATCTTTCAATTCAATGTATATCTGAGACTGTCAGCATTGATAAGGTGTGACAGACTTTTGCTTCCACACCTGAATCAAACCTGACAGTATGTCAAGACTCAAGCAGCTCTATACTTCTTTGAGAATAATATTGCAGGTCTCCTATGCACCAATACAGAAGTCAGTTTGTTGACTCCAATTACATTGTCTTTTCATAACTGCACTCAAATTCAGGAAACAGTTGCATCAGTTTTGCTTGCATAATTGCAAAAACCTGCGTATTAAGTTAATATTAAAGTTAATATTTTAAATTGTAATGGTGAGAAAGTCCCTATACCAACTACAATAAACCAAACCTCCTTGAAATCACCTGCTAAAAATCATGAATTACTTAATCATGTCATGGCTGGCAAACCATAATACAAGTAATATGATGGTCCCATCAACCTGATTTTTTTCCTTTAATGGACATTAACTCCACAGCCACCATTATTCAATATTATGGTCAGTCACATTGAATATATCCCAACAGCCTCAATGCAAGCATTTGATGCCCACCTTCTATTCAATACTCTGATTTCGTCAGACAGACTACACTGAACACAACACAGCTGTGTATGCTCACTTTGTTTTTTAAAAGGATTCCCTTTTATGCAGCTACCATTTTGAAATTGAAACTGAGGTTCAGGTACAAAAATAGCATTTTGGAGCTTACTCTTTTCAATGTGAATGAATGGGTTGAGGAAGAATAACAAATTACAGAAGCAGTGTTGAATAGAGGGCTACATAACTAATACTGAATGCAAAGCCTATTAATGTTAGCATTACAGCTGGCATCAGTAACATCAGAAAGTCATGATGTTCAAAGTCAAGGTCACAAAGAGACTTTGATTGAATGATGTTGGGGGGCTGGGGGATCAATCAGAAAATAAAACATCAATTTAAGATTGAAATGAGGTTGACTCATCAACATGTACCGCCAAACCATTTGGTTAAAGTCATATATAACTCTTGGTCAGTTTTTTAATTTAGAGTTCTGCTCATCTGCATCCTTTAAACAACAATGGCCACTACCACTGTATAAGGTAAAGGTAAGCAATTATGTATTTTAAGTCTTTTTTTACACATTTAATGTTACATTTCACTTTTTATAGTTGTAATGTTGGTAACACTTTATTTTGATGGTCCACTCAACATTCTGTTGACTATAAGTAACGCTGCACCTACAATTTGCAACTACCAGTCATTATTAAAGGAGTAGATTGTTTGCTTAATATCTGCTAACACTATTTTCTATACATTCTACTGACTATACGCAACTTTTTAAGTACGTCAACTTATTCTACTAACCCTACCTGTCTACTAATACTCTAATGAGAGTTAGTTGCCATGTTGAGCAATGTTACTTCAACAGAATATTTAAAGGGGACCATAAAAATAGAGTAACCAAAATGTTTTATATTTTAAAGCATTTAAAACTTTTCTGCTTAAGTTTGTAACTTATCGTCCAGTTCTAAATTTGAAAAAGTTGAAGTACTAAAATTAATCAAACTTAAATAAATAAATAAATTAAATCATGTTAATATACATATAAAAAATATAAATAACTATAAAAAAATAAATATATATATATATATATATATATATATATATATATATATATATATATATAATACAACATAATAAAATAGCTAAAAAAAAAACAACAAAAAAAAACTAAAATAGTATACAAATAATTCTAAAATAACATTTCACTCCCTGAATCTAAGTTAGCTAACATTCAAACTTTCCTGTGCATGGGTCACATGGAAAGTGATGAAGTTACAAATATGTATCCTGTTATTTCATTTGGTAAGATGTAGCTTGGTGCAAAACAATATTAAATCACTAGTTATTATGCTCTACTTCCTAATAGCTATTGCTACTTCACTCTCAAATGATCTCCTTAGCCTAGTTTTCATTGAGAGAAATTTCAGTGGCAAATTGTGTGACAAAAGTGAATATAGGATTTGCTGTAAATGGAGAATGACAGATAACATTTACATCTTTTTCTTTGTGTTTGACAAGGCGTAAGATTGTTTTCAACAAAATACATCTTGGATAAACAACATGGATGGCTATGACATGCTGCAGAAAGATGGGTATGGTTGTTTTTTTGCTCCTGTATGGCCTGAAGGAACAACAGCTGGGCCGGAATTCAGGTCTTCGGACTCTTATGATGCATACGGACTATCAGCATGAATTATGCATTATGTTTCAATGCTAAGTCCAACAGACGGAGATGGTCCCAAGTGCAAACTATACCTTTGCATATAGAAATTTATGTCCACCTCAATCTGCTCACATATCACGCTTCATACATGGATCCATTAAGTAGAAATTAGCCATTTGTATATCACTATCTATCCTTCAGCAATATGCATGTTAGAGAGCAGATTCAGCTTGCATGCTGAAGTCTTTAAATTTAAACATTCATATTCCTAAAATAATTATTGCACTATAGCACCTGTTTTCATGTTTAAATAACACAAGAGAATAAAAAGTCCTTCAGACCAACTGGTAAAGCATGGAGAACGCCAGGAGCAAAAATAATGATAATATAATAATGATCAATGGGGTAAAAGAGCATTTGATCATGTTGCATGAAGAAGCACGACAATTTGTGCCAGAATTTGTTGTTGTGTTTTTGCTATCAGACTTTTGTACCTCTGCTATCTAGTTTTAGATCATGCAACACACATGTAATAATAGTACATCAATGCTGTGCTGCAGCAAAGGCTGATATTAGGTGAGATGGTGTCAGTTTTTAACGGTACTGTGGCTCCAGGCTTTGAATTAAAGCTGGCAGATGCTGTAATTAGCATTGCACTGTGCTTCAAAACCTTTCGCTCAGCTCAGCAAATTTCCTTGTGTTTTCCCTATACTCACTCCCCTCGTATTGTGCTAGACACAGAGCCCATGCTGCAGTTCTCTCACAGCTGTGATCCCGTTTATAAAGCGTTCTGCTGCTTAAACCCTGAAGAATAAGGCTGAATTCAGCTAATCTGATTTGCCATTCCTGAAGCTGGGATCATATCGGTCCAACAGCTGTTTCATTGTTTGGCAGCGCGCAGGGAACGACCGACTGCTCGCTGAAGGGATTCTGGAGCTCACTAGTCTGTCCAGCACGTCATTTAACTTTCATTTTGTTTCGTGTCAGATGTGAGGCTTTAGCGCCTTTGATTCATTTTGTGTTTTTGGTCTCTTTGTTTAGCTACAGAAGCTTGATTTCCAGAGGCAGCAACTGAATGGGTAAAATTCTTAGAACATACTCAATGAAACACTTTACTCTATTATTCTATGGATTGGTGAACACATTATGAATACTAAAGAAGTTGTTGACGTTAATTGTATTAAAAAAAAAAAAACATTAAAAAAGCAATTCATTCATACTATTAACTTGAATACACCTCTTCAATGATACATTATTTCTGTATTAAAATGCATTATTTTTAATAGGGCGGCATAAAGTCAAAAATTTATTTATTTTTTATGAAATTCTCATAGTCTTAGTTCCTGGTCATGTCATGTGATTCCCTGTTCCCCTCATGTTCCCCTCATGTGCCATGTTCTTATTGGTTGTTCAGGTCATGTGTTTCTCTGTTCTGTTTTGTGATTGGTTTATTGCCTTGATTGTTCACAGGTGTTTCTTGCTAGTCATTAGTCCTTTTGTATATATAACCCTCATGTTCCCATTGTCTCTTGTCTAGTGGTGTGTCCCAATTCGCATACTATCCATCCTAAATAGTATTCGAAAATAGAATTAGTACATCCCAAATCGTAGTATGTTGAAATGAGTGTTCCAAAGATACCTGGATGGTCTACTATTTTCGGTCAGAATGAAGTGCAGATCGATGCGCACTCTAACGGCTAACATTGCCCACAACCCATCGCGTGTTGGACGAGGATTCGGTTAGAACTACAAACACGAGTGAAAAGTGTTAAAAACTACAGATATGGAGGACGCGCAAGTCCGGCGGTTATAGAGAGGTTTAGATAAAGGGGTTTGAGTGATTCATTATCAGTATCTAAACTGCCGAAAATGTATTTATTCAATGTTGTCTACATTAAATTGCATCTGCAGCAGCATTGTGAACTTTTGTAAAGATACATTTAGCCATTAACTTTTAAATGCATCATTATATTCAAATTGCAAACACATGAGGAGAGTCTCCGCATGAAAGACCCACGACTGGCAGATGAACGTGCAACTACATTTCTCTCCGAAACGGTAGGAAATTAAATTAGATTGAATGGAGGATTTTAACTGTGTCAAGATGATTGACAGGGCAGTTTACGGTGACAGGATGCACGCGACAGATATTTCCGTTAAAGGGATACTTTAGGATTTAGCATTAAGCTTTGTATTAGTAGAAAACCTGTAGTATTTTCGAATTACCTTGCTTTCCACCCTCATTTCCCCTGAGACGAGAGATTTATGTATTTTTTTGTCTGGAAAAAATCTTTTTGAAAAAAGATTTTTTGGCCAGAGGCTAAAGACTACAGCTAGTAGTAGGGGCTGTCCCGCATGTTTTCAACCCGCCCATAGAGGGTGGGATCTCACTCACAGAATGTACACATAGTGTCAGCCATCTTTTTTTGGAAGCTAAGCTAGCAGGCTCTTGTTCTGTGGAGAAAGCTGAGTAGTAGGAGAAAGCTGAGTAGTAGGGGTTACCATCCTCTTTTTCCCGGACATGTCCGGCCGTCGAGATCATCCAAAATGTCTGGGATTCGGCTTTTTCTTTCTGCAGTCGCCATTCATTGTTTACATGCACACCTTTTGTTTCAATCTAACTGAATTCATTCCAATTGGTGAATCTTAATGTAGTGTTTACATGAACGCTAAACAAGTGATCGGTTGATGTGCGTTTTAACATTGCTAAGAAAATTCCCGCTCCTCCGTGAGAGATACGAGACCGGTGCGTCTCAGAGGTGTCGCTCATCAGTAATCACGCCACCGGCCTCGCGCCATTCTCCCGCGCCCCTCAGCCTCGTCCTGCTCGCCACAGTAAACATAATGAATGCCGACTGTAGAACGCAAAAGCCGAAACCCAGACATTTTGGGCGATCTCGATATCCCGGGCAGACTCGTCATGGAGAGTAGCGTCACTCGAGTGTTGTTTAACTGCGCGCTCTTACCGGTAGGTGTGGCTTGGGAGTGGCCTCGTAGAGCAGCGAAGCAAGTGCATTCTGGGAATTGTTGTCTTTCATCCACATAAGCCAAAAATAAATTTTCTGGCTTTTCTCAGTCTGAAAGCTCCAAATTCAAAAATAATTTCACATTTCTTCTACATAAATGACCCATTTTAAATACACATTCATCTTTCCAGAGGTGAAGTATCCCTTTAAGATGACGAAATAGTATGTCCCAAAGCTTGCCTACTCTTTTGCTACACACTCAAAAGTATGTACTTTTTCTTCACAAAAAGAGTACATACTTTTAGGGCGTAGTATAAGTAGGCAAATTGGGACGCAGCATAGCTTTCTTTGTGAAACTGCTGTTTGGTGAGTTTTCATGTTCATGCTTAAGCCAAGTTTCAAATTTGCTCAGGCTATTGCTTAGTTCTGTTTATTTTGTGCTTGTTCACATTTTGTTTGAATAATAAACTGCACATGGGTTTGCATTCAACTCGCCCTCAGTGGAATATATTACAGAAAGTTAGGATGAATGAACCCAGCAGTTTGTTTATTGCGCCTTCATCAAGGCAACTGGACCCTGAATATGTTGAGGAGTTTTGTGGATTTCCAAAGTGGATTTTAATGACAAGGCACTCAAGGACATTTTCCATTGTGGACTAAATGAGCACCTAGCTTATTTGATGCCTGAGAGCACTGTACCGTGGACTCTGACCCATTGACTTTGCATTATTGAGCTGTTTCTCATGTATGATGAGAACTGCGGATGAAGGACCCCGTATTCCCACAGGACACACAATTCTAGAGCCTTGTTACGTCATGGCTGCCACACCAGAGTCCCTTAACTTCATGGCTATTTAAGTCTTCCCTGGAGATTTTTTTGGAGGGGGACTATAGTAACCCAGCTCCAGAGGATGCGGACCTTGGGTCACAATAGATCTCCTCAGTCACCAGATCTGTCTCAGAGACTAACTGCTTGTTATTGTTCCACAACTGGGGTCAGTGAGAGTGGGTCAAGTCTGGTGGTCCCAAGCCCAAGTCTGGTGGTCCCGGAGGTCATTCCACTACCTGCAGTGCTTCCAGTGATGGTCACCGCCATCTGAACTTTTTGTCTGCCCTGTCACGGCATGGAAACCATTTCTGAGCCATTTGCTTACCATGTCATGGCCACAGAGGCTGTCCTTGAACTTTCTGATACTCGTGTCACGGCCACAGAGGTCCCTCAAGAACTTATTTGTGCCCTATGTCATAGGCAGGAGGCCTGCCCAGGTCTTTGCTCCACCATGGCCCAGGGTCATTTGCTCTGCTGAGGAGGTCCTCTCCTTTGCCGTCTCCGCCCTTGTGGTCCCCATTGCTGCTGGCTCCACCATGGCCACCTGATGCCACCGTTCCATAATCTAGGCCATGATCCAGGTCTTCTTCCACTTCATGGTTCAAGTTTCAAGTTTGCTCAGGTCATTAGTTCTGTTTATTTTGTATTTAGTCACATTTTGTTTAAATAAACTGTAAATGGGTTCGCTTTCAACTCGCCTTCAGTGGACTAAATTACATCAACCTCAGTGCTTTATTAGATCCAATACCCACTAAACTACTGAAAGAAGTGTTACCTGTAATGGAAGAGCCTCTTCTCAAAATTATTAACTCGTCTTTATCTTTAGGCCATGTTCCAAGAAGTTGGCAGTTATAAAACCTCTCATTAAGAAACCACAATTAGATCATAATAACCTAGCTAATTACAGACCCATTTCAAATCTTCCATTTATGTCTAAAATACTGGAAAAAGTTGTGTCCGCTCAATTGTGAGCTCAAAAAACTGCCCACAAAACCTCTTACAATACAACTTTAATTTAGAAGGATGTCCTGGTATTTTATCCACTACAGTAAAAGACCTGGATGTTATACTAGACCGCAACTTGTCTTTCGAAAATCATATTTCAAATGTTACAAGAACAGCCTTTTTCCACCTTAGAAACATTGCTAAGCTACGCAACATGCTATCTGTTTCTGATGCAGAAAAGTTAGTTCATGCATTCATGACCTAGAGACTAGATTACTGTAATGCTTTATTAGCTGGTTGTCCTGCATCCTCAATAAACAAGCAACAGTTAGTCCAAAATGCAGCTGCTAGAGTTCTTACTAGGTCAAGAAAATATGATCATATAACACCAATTCTATCATCTCTACACTGGTTACCTATTAAGTTCCGTATCAATTACAAAGTATTACTACTGACCTATAAAGCCCTAAATGGTTTAGCTCCTGGGTATTTAACGGAACTTCTATCGCCCTACAATCCATCGCGCTCTTTAAGATCACTAAATTCGAGGCTTCTGGTCATTCCTAGGATATCTAAGTCCACTAAAGGAGGGAGGGCGTTTTCACATTTAGCTCCTAAACTCTGGAATGGCCTTCCTGATATTGTTCGAGGCTCAGACTCGCTGTCCCAGTTTAAAACTAGATTAAAGACGCATCTCTTTAGCCAAGCATTCACATAACACT
Organism: Rutilus rutilus; assembly: GCF_951802725.1. Taxonomy (NCBI): domain Eukaryota; kingdom Metazoa; phylum Chordata; class Actinopteri; order Cypriniformes; family Leuciscidae; genus Rutilus; species Rutilus rutilus. The sequence continues at coordinate 45,602,936 of NC_140209.1, read as the reverse complement.
TACCTTTTATACTACAGTTGAATCAGATCGAATGCATTAATATTATGAACAGCAGCTATGCTAATTATTTCCCATCTGCTTTTCTGTTGTTACCTCGGGACGCTAGTAAATAGAGTTCGTCAGCTCCAGTTTGTATCCAGCCTCTCATGGAAACTTCAGGTGCCCCAACACCCGTGAAGAGACGACTCGACGCCTGTGAAGAGACGACTTAACGCTGGCGATATGTTATGCCCTAAATTAATACATGATTAACTAACTGTATTTTTCTATGTACATTTATGAAATGCATTTCCTGTAAAGCTGCTTTGAAACAATATGTATTGTGAAAAGCGCTATACAAATAAATTTGAATTTGAATTGAATTGAATTATTTGAGCCAGATCCTGTTCCAGATTTTGGATATTTGCGTTCCGGCAAAACGTTTGTTTTTAAACGATCCGGCATAAACAAGTGCATTGCATGGTGACGATGCTTGCACACTGGCGTGAAGCAAGCATTTTCAGTTCAGTTCTCGTGCGTGAGCATGAGCTTAAAGCACAGCTTCCATAGGAATTAATTGAAAACGCTCGCTTCGCGCCAGGGTGCATGCATCGTGTGAGATAGATATAACTGATTAATTATTCTATTATTCTATTAATTATAATTATCGCCAAAATGTCAAAGACAGTCAAGCATATTTTCATTTTCCATAGCCACGAGTAAAGCTAGTAGTGTTTCTGATCAAAAGAGATCCCGAAGATGGAACTGCTAATAATAATCAGATAGCAGGAGACACGAGCAACGGGAGTTAAATCATCAGAATCAGAAATCGATGTAATGGAAAAGGCACCAACGTTGTCCATGAGAGAATATCACTGATCAACTGAATGATTTTTGGTCTCAACGTAGCTATATATACGTGACAGAATAACATACTAGGCTGTAGTTAGGGCTGTGCAGAAACTTGTGAATAATGCTCTCGCCGTCAGTGTTTATGACGTAATTTTATGTTCAGGGAAAACATGAAGGTGCTCTAAGCGATGGGTGATGATGGGTGACGTCACTTCTTGTTGACGTTCAAAGTATTGTCAAACAAAACGGAGGCTAGCTCGACCCTCCCTCCTCCTCATCCCGTCCCCCCACCAAATCCAGTTTGGTTTTTCTAAATGGTTCATGACTGTTTCAGGAACCATTTAGAAAAACCAAACTGGATTTACCCACCTGTCCAGCAAAAACAGAGCCCACCTGAATTTCGGATTGGAAGCCCTTCTGCCGATGGAGTTCTCGCCACCTTTTGAACGCTTTTCCTATAAATTCGGGACTTTGTGCGTTCCTTCTCCTTTTCCCTATTCTTTGTTATTTGTTCATCGGAACGTCGTCTCTTTGGGCGTGTGTCGGCCATATCAAAATTCTCAAGATTATAAATTAACATTAGTCGTTGTCTAGGACATCTCTCCTCTAGCTAACTTCCCTCTTCATGCTTCTCTCTCCTTCACTCCCCACACTACGTACCCCCAACCAGATCGCAAATCAGCATATAATGAAATACTAACTAAAATGCACCTTTTGGTACCAATATGTACCTTTGAGGGACTAAAATGCACTTTTTAGGTACAAAGGTGTACCTTTTGAAAAGGTACCGCCACAGCGACAGCTTTTGTACCTTTTTTTCTGAGAGTGGAATGATTTCTGAAGGATCATGTGAGTAATGATGCTGAAAAATCAGCTTAAAAAAAATCCTACTGTCTCTAAACTTTTGAACAGTATAGTGTAAATATTTATTTTGGAAATAATGATTAACAGGTGAACAATATTCAATGGTGTGAAATGTTATACATTTTTCCTTGATGGCTACACCAAAAGAGCCATTAAATTCAAACTTTTTTGGAAAATGGCTTTTCAAAGCCATATGAAACCAACATGAATACAAGAGAGTCTGTTTCTAACTTAACACAACTACACGTCATTGACCTAAACACATTAAGAGTTGAAGTCAGGGACTTGGTTGATCTCTGCAATACAAAATAATGCCCTTGTCTGCGTGTTCTCCCCTGATATTTCTAATGGAGCGCTGCTGAAGTGCTTTTGAAGGCAGAGAGCGTGAGTTGAATTCTGAAACAGTGCAGTCTAAAAAGTTGCTCAAGACAAAAAGTGCCACACTCAATAAGTCTCTTTCATGAAACATGAGCAGGACGAATGTTCAATGAAAATAATTCGCAAAACCGTTCTTGCTTAAATTGTTTTATTCTGCTAAGTGCAACAATTTATGTAAGAATGGTTTTACATTCTATTTAATTCAACTATTTAGACAGAAATCCATTCTGCTCATGTTGCATGAATGATGCCCATTGTTACGCAAGCAAGTGGATTGTCTGCCATCTGAGATTGTTTTAAGTGCCAAACTAACAGTTCTTGAGAAAAAGCAGCCACGTGGCTTCAAAACCATCATGTGGACCTCTGTTATCATAATTGTATGATGTTTGTGTGTCTTTTATTAATTGCAGTTGTTGGTGTTTTGTCTTTTGTCCTTGTGTGTTATACAGAAGAAAGAAAGTCATTTGAATTTGTAAATAAAGGTGGCTAAATCATGACAGGTTTTTCCTTTTTGGGTGGATTATTCCTTTAAGCAATATTGCCTTCATGATTTCATCAGAATGAAAGGTATGATAATGTCATATATTTTCTGGGTTAACTCACTGTCCTTCACTAAAAATAGAAATACCAAATAGGTTTTCGTCACGGATTTTGTAACTGTGTGCCTGTAAAGTAGGTTACCTCATTAACAAAATAGTTTTTTTTATTATTTCATTAGAATACAAGTTGGTAGTCTCGCAACAGATCAAGTGAGTACAGAACACTAAAAATAAGAAGATATTTTGTAGACATACTGCAGGTCACAGGGGTTATTGATGCAAGTGACATTTGCAAAAAGGTTCTAATATCTGAATGGTTACACTTCCAGTGAATGCTATTTTAAGACTTGTATATCATCTATGCCTCATTGCACCAGTTTCTCTAGCAGTCGTCTATTAAACTAACACCTGCTTTTCTAATTGAGAACTTCAGAGTCATATTCACCACTGTTACAGCTAATAACTCAAGAAAACACTAAGTAAAGAAGATGTTGCAGCCAACACAGACTTATTTGTGCAAAAAGAAATATGTCTCACTAGAGGACAAAGCATTGTGTGAGCTTGTATATAAGAGCCATAATTCTAAGATCACATTTTGAAGTGAATCATTAAAGGCCCTCCAACAGGGAAATTCTCCCAGTGTGACTCTGATCTTTGAGAGTTTTTGCTGTAATTGGATGGGCCAAAAAATAAACAAATCCACCACCACCTTTGAGATAATGAGAACTGCAGAAACAAACATCACATGTGAGGCCTCATCAGCAAGTCTTCTAGTTCTCCTGGAAAATATTTGGAGTCACTGAAAGTCCTGGGATTTTGCTGTTCACAAGCAATTCATTTCATGCCATTAACAAATATACAAGTTTGCCTTATTTTATATGCTTTATGATGAGCAAAGCCAGAAATGCGAAGTATTAACCAAACCAGTAAAAATGCTTTTATTTAGCATTTTTCGGATTTAATCATTTCCCCCGTTACATGTAGCAACATATCAATTAGTGAAAAGCTTAATTTTAAAATGAACACAAATTAAAGATGTCAAAATTACCGCTTTAACGCACACACATTTTTCTTTTTTAGTTGAATGTGTTAAAAAATATTTAACACAATTAACGCAGCATCCATTTTTTCCCGTCATCCTTTGGCTAGCGTTACATTAAATGATCACACTCTTATACATGCAAATGCTTTTAAACCATTCAAGCATGACAAGACACAAAAGAGAACGCAATGCAGTGCTGGCGCGTCTGTGAATCTCCTGTCTGTGTGAGACACACACTCATGCGCACAGAAACCCGCTTCAGACAGCGCTTGAACGGACAAAAACACACAAAATTATGCTTTGATAAGGATTAATGTATATTTAATTTATAATTTATGCAGTGAAGACTGTGAAGTGTTTGATAACTTTATTCAATTTCTGTATATATCCTACACTGTAAAAAAAAATCGTAATTTTACAGAAAATAACAGATTTTTTTACGATCATTTTCTTTCATTTTAAATTGTACTCAAAACACTGTAAAATTACAAATAATATCTGTAAAATAAAAATTCAGCTGTTATTTTAGGTATTGTGACATTAATGACAAATTACAGTAATTCACACTTTTTATACAGAAAATGTATTGTATTTTTCATACAGTATTTTTTCTGTTTTCTTAAATTACATAAAAATGTATGTAAAATTACAAATATAATCTGTAATTTAACAGAAAGAAAACAGTTAAATGATAAAATGGTCAAATGACTGTCAGCTCCCCAAAAAACTGTAAAACATCCTAAATTAAATAAACTGAAAAACACTGTTATTTTACAGGTATTTCCTGAATAATCACGATCAAAAACCTTCATTGTAAAAAAAATCGTAAAAAAAGGGTCAAATGACTGGCAGCTGCGGCTGCCAAACAAAAACCTTAAAATTAAAGTCAAATATGGTAATTTAAATAAACCGAAAAAACACTGTTATTTCACAGGTATTTCCTGCATTATTATGATCAAACACCTTCATTGTAAAAAAATCGTAAAAAAAGGGTCAAATGACTGGCAGCTGCGGCTGCCAAACAAAAACCATAAAATTAAAGTAAAATATGCTAATTTAAATAAATTGTAAAAAACTTTAAAATAAATTTGATGTCACCATGATTGAGATTAGTGTCTGCTTTAGTTGGGCTCATGACTTCAATTTTTAACTTATGTTTTTCTTTGGCTGCTTTAAGTATTTGATGCACATTTGTTATAGCAATAAAAGCTGGAGAAAATTTCAGATGATTTTGGTCATTCTTTGATATGACAGTCAAAAATATGAATATATTAGTTTAGGTTACATGTAGATGGAATTTAGCTTTATACAAAGTCTATAATGTCATAATTTCTCACATGCATATATTTTTTTACAATCGTAATAATTCAGGAAATAGCTGTAAAATAACAGTGTTTTTCTGTAAAACATTTAAGGAAAATTTCTGTAAAAGTTTTTTGCACTTCTAAAATAGGATATTTTACTTTATTTTTACGGTTTTTGTTTGACAGCCGCAGCTGACAGCTTTAAAATAAATTTGATGTCACCATGATTGAGATCAGTGTCTGCTTTAGTTGGGCTCATGACCCGTGAGTTTTTAACTTTAGTTTTCTCATGCTGCTTTAACTGTGTATTTAATACACCTTTGTTATGGCAATAAATGCAGGAGAAATATCAGATGATCTTGGTCATTCATCAGTGATGTTACAGTCATCGTGATGATCTGATTCACTGATATGACAGCCAAATCTCTGAATATATTAGTTTAGATTACATAATATGTAGATGGAATTTAGCTTTTTACAAAGTCTATAATGTCATAATTTCTCACATGATCCTTGGCAACAATATTGTAATAATCTGAAATTTAAAAAGATATATATTATATGGAAAAAGTTTTGAGCTGGTTAATTTTTTTTTTGTAGTATAGACATCAAGAATCAACAATGGTGACAACCAACAAAGCCTTTTTGTGACTTTATAGTAGTTCAGATTTTTTTTCGTTGTCACCATTGTTGTGATTCATACGCTGATTATTGATGTCTGAGTGAGTCTATAATCCTGTCAAAACATTTTCTGTATAATGACATCATAAAATCTGAGTACCACAGCACTGCAGGATTTTCTATAGCAGTTTTATCATGCAAAAATTAACAACTAATATGTAATTACTTAATCAGATTTACACTTCAGGTGGTATCAATGAAGCAGGACACTACATGATGACTATTATCACTAAAAAGAGACCAACATCATCTGATCTGAGTTTCTCTTGGATTCCTACCATAACATGCATCAAAGACACACAGTTAAAACAGCCAGAGAAAAACTTCAGTAAAACACCAAAAGGTCAAGAGCCCAACTAAAACAAACACTAATCTCCATCATGGTGACATCAAACTTTATTCTTTTCAATAAAGCTTCAACTTCTAAACCTCTGTTAATTCTCAATAAGAATGTTAGTATGAAAGAAATAATGTCTGGATTGTAATAAGTGAAGATGCTGAGATCCTGATAGTGTTTAATGTTCTGTTTGGGTTTAAAGTGTTTCTGTATGGTGTGTTTCGTGTGTCACCATTGTGTTGAAGAGTAGAGCCTGAGCTTCAGTCCAGGATGAGCAGAGAAACCATGATGAAATGCTGCATATTGCTTTATTTAACTGACAGTAACTGTGTAGTTGCTGATGTAGCGACGTATAGTCACAGCAAATCATGCATATAATTAACTGCATGTTTTATCAGTAAAAAATCAGAAAAAATGTGAATTAGCTGTGTTTTAACTGTGTATTGCTGTTAAAAAAGATTAATGAAGATTTCTGTAAAAGTATTTTGCACTTATTTAAATTAGGATATTTTACATGAATTTTACGGTTTTTGTATGGTAGCCATTGCTGACAGTCATTTTACTGTTTTTTATGGGATTTTTTTACAATGAAGGTGTTTGATCGTAATAATTCAGGAAATAGCTGTAAAATAACACTGTTTTTCCGTAAAACATTTAAGGGAAATTTCTGTAAAAGTTTTTTGCACTTAATTTAAATTAGGATATTTTACTTTATTTTTACGGTTTTTGTTTGGCAGCCGTAGCTGACAGTCAATGACTGTTTTATTACGATTTTATTTTTTACAGTGTACCTGTTCATCTTAAAGCATTGTCTACACGGTTACATGGTTCAAAAACACTAACTTTTTTGTGCATTTTGGCAGGGCAAGTAAAAATCTGAACCAGTCTGAGTAGTGCCAAGAGAAAAAATTGAGCCCAGATATATTAAAGGGCACAGGTAAAAGTGACATATATTATTATGGGTTTATGTTAAGATTGTTTTAAGTTCACTTAAATTAAAAGTTGTTCTATTTTTTAAAGCCTAATAAATGTTCAAATGTATAGCTTTCAATTATACTGTAATGCTGAATGGCTATTTTTAATTGCTTCAAATAAGAAAGAAAAATTCTATAGAGACATCAGTAGCAGTGTTGGTACCGGTGATGCGTTCTGTCATAAAAAATATGCCATTAAACAAATATTTTAAATATATTTTATATTTTTTACATTAATTTGGAGATTAAATGTGAAATTATTACATTTCAGCACATAGTACACAAAAATAACCGGTAACACTTTATATTACGACCCGCAAACAACTGCGTAAGTAAACCGAAATTACGGTGTACGTTTCTGTAGTGTAATTCCGTGTAGGTATAAGGGAACAATAATTAAGTTTTGTGTAATAAAGGGGTAACAAGCAGGTACAACCTGCAAAGAACTTCGTAAGTAAACCGAAATTACGGTGTACATTTCTGTAATTATATAGTGTACCTCCGTGTAGGTATAAGGGAACAATATGTTAAGTTTTGGGTAATAAAGGGGTACAACCAGATATACAAGCAGGGGGGATATAATGTGTTACTTTGTTGTTTGAGTATACTGTAGAAAAGACAAAGTTTTATTAAGATGAAAAAGTGTTTTGAATTTTTTTTGTAAAATAAAAGTCAGAAATTAAATGGGATCCTTTATTGTATATTTACTGCACTTACCCTGTAACTACAGAGAACAAGGGGGTAACAAGCGCCACTTTAATTTACAGCCCGCAGGAGTTACACTTACCCTGTAACTACACAGAACAAGGGGGTAACAAGCGCCACTTTAATTTACAGCCCGCAGGAGTTACACTTACCCTGTAAAATACACAGTGAAACGGGTAACAAACACTACTTACTATGTAACAATACGAAACAACGCTATTTGCACAGTAATTACAGAGAAAGGTACTCTTATTAAAAAAACAAAACAAAAAAACTTTTAATTACACAGTATATTTGTCCTGACATTTAAGTGTCATTCAATACAATGTGATAAGGTAAGTAGCCTACTAAGTACTACATGGTACGTTTAATTTACAACCCACATATGTCAAAATTACCCTGTAACTACATTGCACAAGAACATATTTTGCCATAAATGTGATAAAAACTTTTTATATACAACAGACGTACAATTTTTGCCTGGAATATATTAACAGAATAGGTACCTGTTAGTTTTAAAATAATTACATTATAAATAATTTGCTTGTATATCTGGTTGTACCCCTTTATTACCCAAAACTTAACATATTGTTCCCTTATACCTACACGGAGGTACACTATAATTACAGAAATGTACACCGTAATTTCGGTTTACTTACTCAGTAGTTTGCGGGTCGTAATATAAAGTGTTACCAAATAACCTCATTCAAATGCATTTAAACACGCCAATATTTCGCAAAATCTTTAAAACTTATAAAAATGTATTACACTTTTGTTAGGTGCGAATAATCACAGAAAATGTGTGATTAATTAGTTATTTTTTTAATCGATTGACAGCACACATGCATATGCAGTATTAATCGTTTTCCAAAAAATAAATAAATAAATAATAATAATAATAATCTTACTGGCCCTAAACTTTTTGAATATATATATATATATATATATATGTGTGTCACCTTTATTTATCCTTTTATATATACTTATTTATTATACTATTATTTGCAACATTTGCATGTAATTTAATTGATCAATGAACACATAAGATGGGCAGAAGTACCTATACACATTCCCTCCTTAATTTAAGGTCAGAAACTTTTATCAATATGGCCACAGATGCTGACTTTTTCCTCTCATGGAGTAAAAAATAAAAAAATAATCACAATTACAATTAGAAAGAATGGATGGGATTCCTAATGAATGTTGATTGCACCCTCACTGAAACAGCAGGCACCTTAAACAGAGGCCAAGAATGTGCTCCCTGTCCTCTCCACCAGCCGTTCTGATTGACTTCAGCTAAGCATCAGTCTGAATCATTTTAGAAAGCTGTCCACACTGGTAGACAGGACTAAATTTGAAAACACTGCAGTGTGCGTCACAGCTGCACCCTTAACATTCCTCAAGTCAATTTGATCTGAAAGGTCCTTAATTCTTATATTTTCCTTTTGACTAAATACAAAGTAAACTGGATGGCAAAGGTGTAATCCTTATGCATTTTTCATCAGCTCCACTATGTGCTGAAGTGGAAAATTAACAACACAACAAAAAGCATTTGGAGTCAGATCAAAAATAACCTCATTCATATGCATTTAAACATGCCACCATTTCGCAAATTCTCTCCCTCCAACCGTACAGCTCTGATTAACTTATTCTCAGGGGGTCCAGAGATAAAGAATAAAGCTAATATTTCCAGAACACACTGAGCTTTGAGCATTACAATCTTTACAAGATTAAGTAATTCCAGAATCCAACATATTCGAGCAAGACACAATCATTTTAAATGTAATACTGAATTTTTCAGTGTCTTTACCAAAAGATGCTAAAAAATAAATAAAATCACACACTGTATAAAATAATGCCCAAATAACCAATCACCTAAGCTGTAAATGCCATGCGACTAATTACTCTGGAGCTGCAAGAAAATATCGTCATGATGACAAAGCTGACATCATTAGTCACATCATATTCACAGTTCAAGTGATTAGCTCAAAAAACCTGCAAGCAGAAATGTGTTATGCATCTAGCAGGGGATAAATAGGTCATGCTAATCAACCAAACATTAATCCCTTGGGTTATACTAGCACTGCAGGAAAATCAACTGCTACTCAATCGCCCTCTGAAAAACTTCCCATGTGTAAAATAAGTAGTTTAGAGTCTGCTGGATATAGTAACTGGACTCAGAATTAGCTTTGCATAACATTTATTCCCCAACAGAAACATGACATGTATTTCAAAAGAAATATTGAAATGCAAATGTATTTACATTATATTATATACATATATTTATTCATATTTGGCATGCAATGAAGTAAATTGAAGTAAATTAAGGAGTTGCTTAAAACATTTCGTACTGCCACTGCAGGTCCTTGTGTGAATGTGGTTAATGTCTGTAAATTACAGAGGAGTAGGCAGTAGTTATCTGTCAGCCATTTCACAGGAAGAACAAACCGAATGCATTTGAGACAGATGGGTGTTAAGGTTGCACCATACATCCACATTGTGTTGCTGATGTAAATACAGGCAATAGTAAAGTGTGGATAGCACAGGGTAATTACAGCTTCACCTCACAGAATATGGGGTGATTACAGCAGTCACCCTGCAAACTGTGAATGGTTCATTAACAAATACGAAATTGACAATGGAAATTGTGAGCAGTAACCCTTAATTGCAATGTTACTTCATACTTTGACAGTAGTTGAACTTTAATGCTTGTACACCTACACTGAGATTAAAATAAGGGTGAAGTGGAGTTTCAAATACAGCCAAATAAAGACTGCTTAGTGTTTATTCATTCTCATTGAATCTTGTAAGACAAAACAGGCTGCAAAACTGAAGGAAAAAAAGTTACTGTATCAAGGAATCTGGTCAACATGTTGAGGTGTTCACCATGTTTGGGTGCAAAATCCATTTACACACAGAAAGTGTTTTACTAATCACTGAAAACTCCTCAACACTGTCAGATACAAAAATATTTTTGACTAATATTTAGCCTATTAAAAACAGATAAATCTAGAATTCTCTTCAAAGAACAAATTAATTGAGACTACATGATGGTTTCAAACTGATGTCATGTATAAAATGTAGCAGCTATAGATATTTTTTCTGATATTGGTAGCTACTCATAGGCCTTACTAGCCTGGCTAACGTCAGACCTCGTCTCATTGAGACGTGGTCTGGGAACCACATGTTCATTTTCTCGTATTTGAGGCGTGGTTTACGAATGCCCAGAGCCGTTTATTGGGCGCTACGAATGTCTATCAAATGCGCCTGTACGTAGCTCATAGCCAATCGTTTCAATTATACCAGATGACGTATGTAGAGCGACAGAAATTCGACGAGGAAGAAGACGATGGGTCAAAGATGTATGTGTACACGATGGCGTTCAGCGAATATTGCCGTCTAAACTACTTAGAACACTATCTAAGGCTGCATCGAAAGGTAACTTCGCGTCTAATGCCATGTTGGATCCATAGATATAAACAAACTGCTTCGGTGTGTCGCATAGACGTCGTCATCGTCTTGCTGCTCCCTCCCCGTTCTGTGATTGGTTCCCTTTTTGAGGGGAAATTCTGGTCCATGGTGTCCAGGCTGCCTAGCAGCGTGAATAAAATCGCGCTGCGCGCAAGGCAGCATGGGGAAACCCAGGCTAAGGCCTTACTTAAAATGAACTGAATGTTAAAACTTCAAAGAATTGCCATACTTGTTGGATGAAGTTAATACCACGGTGGTTAATGGGGAACAAAATCTATAAAAATACTTAAATATCTGAGAATGTTGACCAAAATAATGGATTGGACATGTTCATTTTTTTTTTTTACTATTTCCTTCTGTAAGTAATATATAATAAAGACACATTTGCTGAAGTGGAAAATGAACAACACAACAAAAAGCATTTGGAGTCAGATAAAAAATAACCTCATTCATATGCATTTAATCACGCCACTATTTCGCAAATTCTCTCCCTCCAACCGTACATCTGATTAACTTATTCTCAGGGGGTCCAGAGCTGAAGAATAAAGCAAATTTTTCCAGAACACACTGAGCTTTGAGCATTACATGGACAATCTTTACGCGATTAAGTAATTCCTGAATCCAATGAGCAAGACACTAATTTAACTAAACATTTCAAAATCAGATTTACATGTAATACTGAATTTTTCAGTAAAATGTTTTATGTTTTATATTTTACTTTCTATTTCTATTCATGCTAGAGGGGAAGAGAGTGATAGTCTATTGTTATAATTTTGATTAAAAAAAATTAAATAAAAATTGTGTCAAGATCATTAGTGACTATCTCAGATCAACTTCAAAGCGGAAAGGTTTTTTTTCTTCTAAATGGCAGATAAAGTTCTCTCCCATGTCTCAAGAATCACTGTTATGTTTTTTTAACTTACTTTCCTTTTGTCTTTTTCCATTTTCTACTCCACCAACACAAAGCAAATTAAAAAGAGAGCAGGTGGAAAGCACTTACAGCCAGCAAGTTGCCCTAAACTTGTCTCAATCAGCATCCCTGGATTTAAGACGGCGGTAAGTAAGTAAGAGCAGCGGTCCCTTTTGTGTCTCTGAATTATTGAACCGCATCTTCAAGTGAAGCATTTCCCCCTGGAGGATGTGGGGTTTGAAGATGAAAGGCATGTAAATGACAGCAGCTCTAAAACCAGGACAGCCGCGTTCCTCCATGAGCTTCAACGAGCTGCTGGAACCGCTCAGTAAACCACCGTGTTTTCTGTATTTTGTGTCCATGTCGAATGTCTCTCATGTTTTCGCTGACTGTGACAGGGAGTCATACAGAGGGATGGTTAGTCAACACCTTATCAGATTCAGCCTGGAAAATGATCTGTGAAACCTGTGCCATGTTTTTCTCCCTGATAGTGGGGATTTGTTTCAGTAGGCAGAATCTCTTGTCCTTTGAAGCAGCACATATGCTTGGGAATTAACTATTCTACAGCTAACCTGTTATACGCAGTTACTAACATCAGCACAGTCCTTTACTAGCTCTTCTAAGTAGAAGGAGCAAACCTGCCATCCGACATAAAAAAGGGGGAAAAAATTGCATGTTGAGCATTTTTAAGTCAAGAAGAATTTCTATTGTCTAGATTGACTTGAGTCTTACAGCCTCTAATGACATGTAGATCTAAAAATAATATGGATGCACCAATATTAAAATTCTGTCTGATAACGATAAATGATCAAATAATTAACAATTAATTTACTAACACCAGTATCCTTAAAAGGTGCCTTCTTACAAAATGTCTGTTACTGAGCAACATAACATATGGTTACTTTTGAATGGCCATCAATGGAGAAAGTTTTTTTTTTTTTTTTTTACTATACTAGATGGTGTAGTTCCAGCATCTGACAGCAGGTGTTACTTGGGCCATGCTAATCAACCAAATCCTGACACATTGAACCATACAGAACGAATGTATATTATCACCACATAACCAAGTCAGCAACCTGGTTTTCAAACCCAGATTTTTCTCTACTTAGCAACACAGCCCAATCCTATAATTTACAGTACAGTCGGCTGGCTAGATTATACATGCATACTCTATGAAGTAGCATCCTCATGCCTCATATTAGGATGTACATTCCTTTTTTTCTTTCTTTTTTTTAGTGAAGCTTGCTGAGAGCTGCTATCATGAACTTTTAAAAGAGCACGGCTTTTAAACCAATCTCGGTTAACACAGTCTGAAACAACCACATGGTAAGCTAACCTTTATCCCCATATGTTTATGCTATAGCATTACCAGTAATAATTTCAATGTGAAACCTACATGTAGCTGGATATGTACGATTACACACATGATATATGATCAGCACAAACGTGGGTTGAGTACAGAGCTTTCTCACATCCAAACGCAGCCAGAGGATCTTCACATGACTAATGCTGTTTGACATTAATGGAATGTTTAATTAATCAGAAGCCATAGAGCATAGATAAGTAAAGGTTGCCATTTGTCTAAAACGCCATTGACAGGATATCCCACTCCCCTATAAACCTCTGATGACATCTAACCTCTGCCCCCATTAGGAAAGCTTTAGTGTTGCATCAACCATCAGGGCCAAACACAGAGAAAAGAGATATGATCATCCTGACACATAGTCTAATAAGCGTTCAAATGTCACATAATATACACTAGGGCCCAGTTTCACAGACAGGGCTAATTCCAGCCACTTTGTTTTTTCCTGACTGACTTAAATAAAAAATATTTTCTTTACAAATATGATTGGTAATTGTTTGCTATTACATTTGTGCAGTTTATTTAAATATCTGACCATTATATCATAAACCAAATCAATTTCTATTCACTTAATAAAACTACCGGTAACTAGCCTGGATGCCAGCCGAACTTAGTACCGCCCACAACATTTGAGGTCGGGAAGTTCGGTCTGGACTTGATCCGTTGTGGAGCAACTATGCTCGAACCAGAGCTGTTCGGACCAATCAAATTGTCAGGGCGGGCTTTATACGATGATGGACAAATGATCAACAGTAACGTAATCATCCATGTCACCAAAGAGCGCTTGGGTTGAATTCGTTTACAACAAAGATGACTGCCGCTGGAGAATTGAGATTTCACAAGTTCACACTTACAAATATAAGTCAGATAGAATAAATGCATATTTGCCGTCCTGTCCGAGGAGAGGGCTCCGGGCTCGGTATTTAGCCCGAACCCAAAGTACTCCCCCCGTATTCCTGGCTGTGGAAGAACAAGCCAAGAGTGAGGAGTCGGGGTGGTAGAGGGATGCTGAAAACTGTCAATGAATGTTAGGTGAGTTGACAGAGTGAATAAATATGCTTCCTCTCATGCTGATAGGGTAAACATGGTAATTGTTTGATGACAAGTTGATTGGATTGATTATTTGAACGTGCTCCTCCCAAACTTTGTTTATGAAACATCATGTGTAGATTCTGCCATCGCGTCTGTTATAGAAGATATCGACAGCACATTCATTTTAAGAGAAGAACAGAGAACCACGATCAAGGCATTAGTCGATCGGAAAGATGAATGAAGAACACACTTACTCCGTTGCTCTGATTGGTTGTAGGTCTATCCATTTGAGTGCAGAGGCATTTTCTTTCCTGGTTCGGTTGAAACACACCCCATAACCACAGCCCAGTGGAGCAGTATCAGACTCACATTCTGACTAGAATCTGAATATGATGACATCAGGCTAAAAACTAACTGAAACAGTTGAGTAAACTGAGTTGCTCAAATCCAAAAGGTGTCTGCCCATCCATTAATAATAAAAACTATCAGCTGCTCTAATAATTGTACAGAAAATTCACATTATAACAAACCTGATAACAGGCCAATTTCTAAAATAATTAAATAAATTCAAACAGTGTTCTAAAATACTCAACACAGGGTCAGTCATGTAGGCCTACTTGATGATTTACACCATTATCAACAACAAACAAGTCCATTCACTCCCCACCAACAAAATGTTGGTCCAATCCTAAATATGCAAAAAGGTAAAAAGAAAAGAACAAGGATTTGTCTTACCGAGTTCTTTCTCTTAGAATCCTATTCCTAGAAGCCCTTTGTTGTGTCCAACTAATCCATGAAAAATTAATCCACAAATGAAATTGTTAGAAATATGACAGTTGAAATTACATTTCCATTTAGGGGGGAAAGGTTAAATACCTAACACAAGCTGGCCTCAGACAGGTGTCCTAATAGCCTATTTCCTCCTTTCAAATAATCCTAATTAAAAGTCCCCTGCACTTCCTGTTGTAACAATTTGGAACACTATACTACAATGGCAATTCAAATTCATTAATTTGTTTAACTGATGTCTACATATGTACCCCACAAACTCCAACGTGTGGCAATGTCACAATGGTTGTAAAAACAGTTTGTTGCTGTTTTTTTAGCTGTACACTTCGCCCCCTGGTGGTGAACAACACCTGTTTACTGAGACCCAAGTAATTGAAGTTTGAGACGCCTAAACAACTTTTAATTTTTAGTCCAACAAACGAGGGAGAGTAACTGGCAGGGTATTTCATGAATAGGCCTTTCTTAAAATATGGCATATATTATTTGAGCTCTAAGAGACCAGGACGTTAAAATTCATTCCCCGTTCTCACTGAAGCCTTTTCTGCATCTTCAGCTGTTTTTGAATTGATAGACTGAGCGAGTCTTTAATAGCTGCATTCTTTCTTCAGTCACATAATAAGTTGAAAGGAAAGGTAGAGGCTATATTAGCCCTGCGAGGTCTGTTAACCACAGTACTGCAGCAAAAAGCTAAAAAAAAAAATCTGAATCATCATTTATAGCCATTTGCCACACACAAAAGATTACTCTGGAAACTTTTATTTAATTTAAAAAACCGTAGGAGGTCATTTAATGTAAACAAACTGTGAATTCAATAACTCAATTATTAAGCATATTACAGCATGTACGGAAAGTATTCAGACCCCCTTACATTTTTCACTCTTTGTTATATTGCAGCCATTTGCTAAAATCATTTAAGTTCTTTTTTTCCCCCTCATTATTGTACACACAGCACCCCACATTGACAGAAAAACACAGAATTGTTGACATTTTTGCACATTTATTAAAAAAGAAAAACTGAAATATCACATGGTCCTAAGTATTCAGACCCTTTGCTGTGACACTCATATATTTAACTCAGGTGCTGTCCATTTCTTCTGATCATCCTTGAGATGGTTCTACACCTTCATTTGAGTCCAGCTGTGTTTGATTATACTGATTGGACTTGATTAGGAAAGCCACACACCTGTCTATATAAGACCTTACAGCTCACAGTGCATGTCAGAGCAAATGAGAATCATGAGGTCAAAGGAACTGCCTGAAGAGCTCAGAGACAGAATTGTGGCAAGGCACAGATCTGGCCAAGGTTACAAAAAAATTTCTGCTGCACTTAAGGTTCCTAAGAGCACAGTGGCCTCCATAATCCTTCCTAGAGCTGGCCGTCCGGCCAAACTGAGCTATCGGGGGAGAAGAGCCTTGGTGAGAGAGGTAAAGAAGAACCCAAAGATCACTGTGGCTGAGCTCCAGAGATGCAGTCGGGAGATGGGAGAAAGTTGTAGTAAGTCAACCATCACTGCAACCATCCACCAGTCGGGGCTTTATGGCAGAGTGGCCCGACGGAAACCTCTCCTCAGTGCAAGACACATGAAAGCACACCTGAAGGTCTGATGAGACCAAGATAGAACGTTTTGGCCTTAATTCTAAGCGGTATGTGTGGAGAAAACCAGGCACTGCTCATCACCTGTCCAATACAGTCTCAACAGTGAAGCATGGTGGTGGCAGCATCATGCTGTGGGGGTGTTTTTCAGCTGCAGGGACAGGACGACTGGTTGCAATCGAGGGAAAGATGAATGCGGCCAAGTACAGGGATATCCTGGATGAAAACCTTCTCCTGAGTGCTCTGGACCTCAGACTGGGCTGAAGGTTCACCTTCCAACAAGACAATGACCCTAAGCACACAGATAAAATAACAAAGAAGTGGCTTCACAACAACTCCGTGACCGTTCTTGAATGGCCCAGCCAGAGCCCTGACTTAAACCCAATTGAGCATCTCTGGAGAGACCTGAAAATGGCTGTCCACCAACGTTTACCATCCAACCTGACAGAACTGGAGAGGATCTGCAAGGAGGAATGGCAGAGGATACCCAAATCCAGGTGTGAAAAACTTGCTGCATCTTTCCCAAAAAGACTCATGGCTGTATTAGATCAAAAGGGTGCGTCTACTAAATACTGAGCAAAGGGTCTGAATACTTAGGACCATGTGATATTTCAGTTTTTCTTTTTTAATAAATGTGCAAAAATGTCAACAATTCTGTGTTTTTCTGTCAATATGGGGTGCTGTGTGTACAATAATGAGGGAAAAAAATTAACTTAAATGATTTTAGCAAATGGCTACAATATAACAAAGAGTGGAAAATTTAAGGGGGTCTGAATACTTTCCGTACCCACTGTATATAAGCATATAGGGAGACCAGGGACAGTTGTAACATGAGACAGGTTGTAACACTTTGAATTCCACCAATCAGAAACAACCTACAGTGATGTCACTCACTGTGCTCATGCTCCATTAGTTTCCCTCCATTCTTGCTAAAAGGGAGCCACATCTGAAACTTCTTGATGGAGTTATATAAAAAAGGTTGATTTGAGGTAAAAAAAAATTACTTTTTTTTCTGATGTACTTTTTTGGATGCTGTTATAGGATCAAATGTCTATGAATTCAAACAAGTATTATTAGAATCACTGTTTTGTAAGCTAACAAGTGTCAAACTAGCAGTCAAGCTAGCTCACATGAGATGAAAACATGGTTGGTGATACCAGGGACAGTTTTACTTTTAGTTTTGAACGATGTGTCTAATGTAGAGAACTGTGTAGCATTTTGTAAAATGTGTGTGTGTGTGTGTGTGTGTGTGTGTGTGTGTGTGTGTGTGT
This sequence comes from Rutilus rutilus, assembly GCF_951802725.1. Taxonomy (NCBI): domain Eukaryota; kingdom Metazoa; phylum Chordata; class Actinopteri; order Cypriniformes; family Leuciscidae; genus Rutilus; species Rutilus rutilus. The sequence continues at coordinate 45,584,851 of NC_140209.1, read as the reverse complement.
GTGTGTGTGTCTGCATGTGTGTGTGTCTGCTGTCTGTCTGTGTGTGTGTGTGTGTGTGTGTGTGTGTGTGTGTGTGTGTGTGTGTGTGTGTGTGTGTGTGTGTGTGTGTGTGTGTGTGTGTGTGTGTGTGTGTGTGTGTGTGTGTGTGTGTGTGTGTGTGTACATGTTTTTCTATCCCGGTGGGGACTTAAACCTGAATGCACACAGACTCATGGGGACTCGTGTCGCTGGGGAATTGAGGTCCCCATGAAACAAGCTTTTTTTGGAAATGTAAACATGCAGAAAGTTTTCTGTGATGGGTATGTGTGTGTGTTGGTCTTGGTAAATGTTGTGAGGACCAAATGTCCCCACAAAGATAGTAATACCAGTAAAGTTTGACCTTGAGGACAATTTTTTGTCAGTAGGCCTACAATGTCCTGTAATTTTCTGTAAAATTACTTCTTTTTTTTAAATATCAAAAAAATAAATGATTAAATGAATAACGCAATGCTTTCAAACAGGCTTTTAAATGGGAACATTGTGCTTTATCATCCCTTTCACTCTCTCTTGCTTGTTGTTTCATCCTTTACAATGATACTAGAAAATGTGCTTTTCCATTTTAGAAGGAAGGTTCTTCCACTTTGCATCCAGAAGCTCAAACCGGGTTCACTGAAACGGAAGCAATGGACATTTATTTTACGCCATCCATGGTCTTCGATGTGTGTCGTCCCCTCCATCGCTGAATCCTCTCGGGGAGATGTGGAGCTCTCTCATCCTCAGACTGCCTTTCCCTGCTGAGTGCAGATAAGACCACCCAAATAAACAGCACAGCATTGGAGTGCGTGGGTGCTGAAGTTATTCATTTGTGAAAGGCCCCTCATATATACAGTTCCATCATTTATTTGTAGACAGTTGTTGCTCCAATTTGAGAGCTCCAAGTCTTTAGTCCTTGTCAGGTGGTGACGAGTAACTGTCTTTACGAGTAATGAATCATTCCCTCAATTGATTTGTTCAAACAGTAATTCATTCAGGAACAAACAAGTGTCTTCTTTCTATTTTGAGTCAGACATCCACTCAATTGATGCATTCAACAACACAGATTCAATCAGCATCTAAATAAGTGACTCGCTGCGTCCCAATTCGCCTACTTATACTATGCCCTACTACACTATTATAAGGGGATTTATAGGACCCAGAACCAGAAATGATTAATTAAGACAAGAGTCAGATATTATAATAAATTAAAGAAAACCTTTACTGAAGATAGTTTGCAGTTTTATCAGCAGATGGTCTAAGCTCCGTCCTCGCTTCAGGTTGAATGATTCTCATTGGCTAAGAAATAGATAGACATAGTAATTTCCCACACATATACAGATAGACTGAAGCATATCTCCATCGATTAGGCAGCTGACACTCGGACCCTGAAGTTAGGCACGTTGTGACCTTCCAGGTCGCAGATTTGGATTGCTGGGCGCCAGTCTGTCCAGAACAACAAGTCAGTCAATCTCCAATAATGCAGTTGTTCCTTAACCTGTAACCAAGAATAACACACACACCGACACACAGCTTTTCCAAGGTTGGATTTGGCCAGGCTCTAACTATAAACAGGAGAGTCTTCTCAAATCATCAAGATAATACATTCCTTCTCTCAAGGAGAGGACACTTTAATATAACACAGTAAAGTAAAGCTTTATCGACAAAATGGTGTAATATTATATGTTATAGAGTCCATTTTTCATTTCTGGAAGCCAGGCTAAATGAGCAAGCACTGTTACTGCATTCCTGACATCATATACAGACATTAGAGAATCCATGAAAAGAACATTTCAGTAATCACACTGGTAACTTCTATAACAAAGTAAAATCTCCTAAGCCTAGCAAAGTCATTCAACGCATGTGATATTTAGAAGGAAAAATATTGATTAATACCCTGATTATAATCTCTCATTAGATAGACATTGAAGCTGCAGTGGATTCCATAATCCACCTCCTTCTCTATGTTTTTGTGAAGAAAAATTGCATACTTTTGAGTGTGTAGCAGAATAGGCCAGCTTTATTGGGACATACTACTTAACGACATAATTGCATCTTTAACGGACAGCTCTGTCACTTAGTTAAGTGCATTCTGTCACTGTTTAAACTGCCCTGTTAATCATCTTGTCATAGTTAAAATCCTCCACATTCAATTGAATTTAATTTCCTACCGTTTCAGAGAGAAATATTGTAGCACATTGATCTGCCCGTCATGGGTCTTTCATGTGGACAACTTTCCTCATGTGTTTGCAATTTGCATAGCGATGCATTTAAAAGTTAACAACTTAAATGTAAGTTCACAATGCTGTTGCAGATTAAATTTAATGTGGATAACATTGAATAAATATCTTTTCACCAGGTTATATACTGATTATTAATCACTCAAATCCACTTCTAAACCTCTTACATCTAAACCTCTCTACTTACCGTTGGACTTTCACATCTGTCATGTTTGTAGTTTTTAACACTTATTCGTGTTCTAATTGAATCCTCGTCCAATGCGCAGTGAGTTGTGGGCAATATTAGTCGTTTGAGTGTGCACGGATCTGCACTTCAGATTCTAACAACAAAAAGTAGACCATCCGAGTATCTTTGGAATACTCATTTCAACATACTATGATTTGGGACACACTAATTCTAATTTCGAATACCAATTATGATGGATATGTGAATTGAGTGAGTCAGTGAATCATTCACTCAACCGATTTGGTAAAAAAAACACTGATTCGTTCAAAAACAAGACAGAATTGCTGTATTTTGCTCAGAGACGCACTTCTTTCATTAGGGCTGCTAAAACAGGCACAGTGGTAATATTGGGCATCATTTATCAATCTAACGTACAAACGAGCGCAGAACCGAGCACAGAAATCATCTTATGACAGGGTTCAAGTGTGATTCGTGAAACATTCATATGTTACCAATCCCATCGTACGAATGATCGTACATTGGTAAATGTGGTGACTGCAAACAATCGTCATTTGAATATCACACCCCTAAAAATTCACGCCCCTAGAGTTTATGTTATAGAGAAATGTAACCCGAGCCAAGAGAAAGTAATCTCATGAAAGAGAAATTATCTTTCTCCAAAAACACACAAGCGTACTATATTTGACGCACATTTTTTTTAAAATATTTTTATCTGTTAATTATTTAAGTGAAATATATTCTGTGTAGTCCTATTTATTTTATTCCTTTTTATATAGTAAATTTTATTCGTTTTTTCTTGGTTCACAGATGCACTGCAGGTGTGTGATGTGACAATGTGTGAATCTTCATGTTCTGTTGTTTATGCTGCTATTTGCACATGTAAAGCTAAACCCCTGGAAAAGTGTGTGTGTGTGTGTGTGTGTGTGTGTGTGTGTGTGTGTGTGTGTGTGTGTGTGTGTGTGTGTGTGTGTGTGTGTGTGTGTGTGCGTGTGCGTGTGCGTGTGCGATGTTTAATGGGTCACAGACACCATCTATTCATATTTAATTTTAATTTGACATTGTAATAGTCATTTAACTGTTAATAATCGATTAATGAGCTTCGGTTGTCGGACTCGGTCAGGAAAATAATCTAAATGAACAAAATGCTCCCATTACAGTTCTCCACCAGATTTACTATGCTGGACGCAAGTTCACGCTGACTCAAAAACTTGCGTACACGTGCTGAGACCTGACGTGAGATTTGATCGTAGCCACTGCTCATGTCCATATAAACCTGAATTCCCAGCAGCGCCATCTTTTATTTGTAACAGGAATGAAAGCGAGGCTGTGAGGGATAAACATACATCTTGTGGGTTGTACTGATATTTAATGTGTTTTGAATTGTTCTGTATGATGAAACACTGCAAAAAGCCTTTACAAGAAAATTCAGTAGACATAAAACTCCAGACAACATAAGCTGTGGAAAATAAGTGATCGAGGAGATTTATAGAGCTTTTTACAGCGGATGCCATTGAAATCATGGCAAGTCAATCACTCACAACCTCATCCCTTTCATACCTCTCATGGCACTGCTCTGAATAATTTATATTGATAAATGCGTTTTGCGTGGAAACGGCTGTGCGCCCTGTTCCCTGTTGTACGTTTGTTTCATAAATGAGGCCCACTGTAGGTAAAATTTAAGTTATTCAAAACTTATTTGATTTGTCCAAGCTCAGGCTTATATCATATAGGGCTTGATCTCTTATTTGCCTTGATGAGATTATTTGATTCTCCTTTAGAAGTTGCTGCCTGGATCAATACCCTGATTGACATGTCCACACTTGGGAAAGAGAACCATACCCCTGGCACTGCTGCCTGTGATTACCCCATCTGCAAGCCTCTAAATCAGGCAGAGATTGAGAGGGGAGTCCTGGTACCCCCTTTAATGAGAAGGCCAGAAGAAATAATGAGAAGACTGTGTGTCAGAGGTGCTTCAGAGACCCAATCAGGCAATTTAAATCACTCCCTGAGATGACAAATGAGGCCTTAACCCCTGCTGCAGCGATTGGACCCCTGGGTTTTTTTTAAATAGGAGAGCAAATATGTAAGAAGTAATGCGTGGGTCACAACTCAATTAAATGCCTGTCGTGAATTTTTGCCAGCTGCTCTAAATGTTGTTTGATGCACAGAGCTTTAAATGTTGCTGTGAATACAAAGAGAGGGTGAACAACACCAGTCAACGTGTCATTTGGCGCCACCACACCAGCATTTATTACATTACATTACATATATATATATATATATATATATATTTACCCATGGCAGATCTAAAAGGTTTTAATGATTCCAGGTGAATCTCATTCTTGCAAGAGTATTTCGAATTTTAATTCTCTCCAAATTTTCAGAGAGACAGACCTGAAGCTTTTTGAAGGTGTAAAAGTAAAACCAGCACTGTTAATGAGAACCTATAAAGGGATAAATGGATTATTTTGTAGCTGTTAAATGAAGCCTACAGCTGATTTTACTTTTTGGTCAGTGAGAGGATATACAAATAATGTCTGTAGACAAACAGTTTTTTTTTCTTCACTTTGCACATTTCATAAGTCTGCATAATACAGATATCATTGTAAAACAGATAAAAGCCAAAGAGCTGTTTTAAAAGTATGAACATGTGGCCTAATATACCTGAAACCATCAGGGGCATTGATGCACATCAAAGAGCAGTCTGAAATAATGATTCCTAATGGACCCTGAACTAGTGAATAGTTTTGTGCTCATTATGTTATCTTCAATGCTATGTTTCATCTCTTGCACTCCTCAGTCAACTCTTTAAGTCTTCAGTCTCTCCATGCATTGTTTCTTGCGTCATTCCTTATGCAGTAAATTTCCATGTCCTCATCATACACTACTGTTCAAAAGTATATTATATCCTTTTATAGAAAGACACCACAAACAGCAGACATATTTATTTTTAAGAGTTACAGAGTTCAAAAGGGTCTGAATGACAGGAATGTGCCTCTTGTCTAGTTTAGTGAGGAGCAGCAGGCCTGTGGAAGGCCAAAAGACATTACCAGTCACTGGCATGAGGTTTGTCCTTGGCAGATGGCACTCTTTTCGCTCTCATCCTGAGCTCTTTGAGTTGTGAAATAGCATGACATGTCCCTTCTCTTCACTCTTCGCTATCCCACATACCCGTCATCATCATCAGGTCTCTTAGGTCAGTCATTCCCCACTCGCACCACTGCACTCTGGCTAGAGAGTACAGGTTGTAAGTCACTAATCTGTCCAGATGATGATAGATATGATCGGAAGACAACCGTGTCTTTGACGGTCCCTAGAGGCTGGGCTTGTTAAGGACATGTAGAGGACAGTCTGTTTCCCCTCTGCTAGCACGTCCATGGAGAATCTGAAATGGCAACACAGCTGATATGCATTTCTAATTTGATATTAAACAAATAATTATGCGTAGGAGAGTGAGGATGCACTTTGACTTTCAGAAAACTCTCAAGCCTGGAGCTAATCAAGAGCGTGTGGGGAAAAAAAATAAACCAAGAGTACGAAAGGGGCACATGGGTTTGTCTGCCTCTTAAAGACTTGAAAAAGAGGTCATTTTTACAATCCACACTCTTCACAAATAATTAATGTAGGCTTTCTGCACAATGACACTATTGCTAGCAATAAGCTATAATTAAAATTCTTTTTTAACAAACTAGAAGCTAGAGCTTAATGAGTGAAGGTAGCTGCCTGTCTGTATATGTTTCTGCTCTTGTCATGTTCGCATTATTCAAAGCTCCTTGCCCGATTTGCTATTTTAGTGAATCCACTAATGACTGTTATATACTCCACAACTGTAACCATTTAATATGTTTACCTCTGTGAAGTCATTTAAAAAAAAAAAAAGATTTAACATCACATATCTTTGACTACACCTGTCCTTGCTATAGCCATTTATGCTCCAGTTTTTCTATCTATCTATCTATCTATCTATCTATCTATCTATCTATCTATCTATCTATCTATCTATCTATCTATCTATCTATCTAATTAATTTAAATGCATTGGTAATTTAGTAATTATTTCATTCCACCTAAACATAAATGTGAATATGGGGCTCTGTGTAGTCCCGCTGTCTTTCTCTCTCTTTCTAATTTTACAGTAAGTCTTGGCTATGATAGGTGTGTTTATGAGCTTGTGTGTGAACGTGAAAGTGCACCACTGCCACCTACAGAGCACATGGCTCTTCCAGCAGCAGACTCACTCCCTTTGGGCCTTATTAAAGCCTTATTTTCACCCATGAGAGGCAGATAAGGCCCAGTTCAGTTTCCCATTAATTATACTTTTGCTGATTTCTTCAGAAAGCATATAGTCAGAGACCGGAATAAGGGCAGGAAACTTTCTTAGTGGTTTGCTTTATTGATTGAGATGCTGAAAGCCAATGGGCAATTTCAGTGGTCTGCGAGGTTCAAAACAGGGTATATGTTACGCCTGTTAAATCTTTCTAATAAATATTAATTAAAAGAGGGAGGTTCAAAAGGTATTTTTCAGCAACCCTTCCGTTGCGAGAACGGATGAGCGAGTGGAAAGGATCCGTCTCATCACCTGCTGTAGATGGACTATGACAGCAGTGATAAAGAGTTCACTTCACTCCATAATTAGAGGCACAGAAGCTAAAGCAAGACTGCATTAATTTCAAGGCGATGTGCGACATTGTGCTGGCGAATCAGTTTATGAAGCACTTCAGAATGTTATTAAAGGACTGTGTTTTAAATGGCAGTTACCACATCCTCACTGTTATCTCCAACCATTCCAGTAAAACCAAAAAATACAGCTCATCTCTGTGTTATTACTACAAATATGCTGCACAGGACTTCAGGCCATATAAACACTATGAATCATAATTAAAGCAGTAAGGCTACTGCTCCATTGAGATTTACCCTCCAGTTACCTTGTTTCATGACTCAGCGTATAGTGTACCTCAGAGTAAACTTTAGCTGCTTGTTAGCCCATGGTAGAAGCCAACACTTCACTCGCTATTTAACGCATGTCCCTCCTCAACTATATGGGCTTGTTTAGAGAATAACTTTCATTGACTTTTATATAATAGTTCGGTCCACTCTCCCTCTTATGCTTATAATATTTTATGCCAAGGGGGATCAATATGTAATCAGTGTGTATTAGAAACATGTGGATTTATGGCTAGAGATTAATAAAGCCAGGGGCTTCAGGTACACTGTTAGACTTTTCAAGGGTTTTTTACAGTAACTTACTGGCAACACTGTTGCCAGTAAGTTACTGTAATTAAGAGTTACAGTACCAAACCATATTTCAGTTTTGTGGAATACAGTGCATTACTGTAAAAACGAAGCTAATCAGTACAGTGCATTACTGTAAAAACAAAGCTAATCAGTACACTACTTTAATTATTTTTATTTGTACTAAATATAAATTAGATTTGATAATTTTGATATATGATTAATTTTATTTTTATCCTACATAAGTACTACTTTCATACAAACCAATTAGACAAAATTATTACAAAATAATTTTTTTTTATTTAAAACATTTCATATACATCACAAAATAAACATGCCAATGCTGGAAATGATGTGTGAAATTTACACATTAATGGGTGAGTTTAGACAACATTTTTTGTGTTAATTTTAACTCATTCATTGTGTTAATGATTTTAACAAAGTAAATATGTCAGAGAGGTTAACACAAAGATGTGTAAACGTGTTAAATTAACACATTTTGTGCTGGCCTTCACTGCAAACATTTTTGAAAACATACATAAAACCATAAACAAAACATTAGCATTTGACTAAATGAATGTAGAGTCATTGGTTGTTTAGCTTATACAAGTATTATAATGAAATATCAACCATTACATTCATAAAACTGCAGAATATAAATACATTTTTAAGCATTCAAAAAGGAAATGTCCAACACAGGACAAAACACAGTTCTTTTCACAATACAAGACACATAACCCCACCTTAAAAATAATTTCACTTATTTCCAAAAATTAGTTGGATTCATGTACACTGGTGGCCAAAAGAAGTATTTAAGTGTCGTAATGTTTTTGAAAGAAGTCTCTTTGATGCTCAAGAAACATTTCTTATTATTATCAATGTCTGACTGTCTACTCCATCTTTTCTACAGCATAGGAGTAAAAGTCATCATCAAAATAATCTTTAAAAAGCCAACAGAATGTTTTTGTCCACCTTTGTGAATAAATGAACTTCTCCAAAGATTGGTTCCTGTTCAGAACTTGATTGACAACATCAGAGTGTTCCCTGGTCTGCATGCGTGCCCACAAACACAAATGTACTCAGTCCTTCAGAGGAGATCCCAGTTCCAACACTATGAGAGTGAGAGAGTGAGAGAGAGAAAATATTAGTGTCACATTATTTTTAACCTCCTTTTTTGTTAATTTTTATTATAATTTTCACAAAAACTTAAGAATATATATTTGTGAACAGTTTTTGTCAATAAATAGCATACAAAAGAACTAAATAAAATTATGCCAGATTAAATTTTAATACTTACAAATCCTCAATTCTGTCCAAAAATGCTGAGATCCATAGAAAGAACGACTGAAATCGATGATTTTAGCCCATTTCAGCTTGTCTGCAGTGAAGGAGTACCTGTTTGAGACAAATACACAGTAAGATACATGCAAGAAATCACTGTGTGATGATCGTTCTCCTTCCTACAGTAGTTAACCCACCTGTGTGCTGATATTAGGACCTTCCTAGTCAGGTGGAACTGCAATGGTAGAGTCTTCTGGCTAATAAAATATCAAAATAATGCAAAAACATAAACTTAAGTTGTTTAGAATGCTAGATTTGGTATGAATGAATTAGTGAGAGTTTTACTGCAGTGCTTACCTGGATACATTTAATCTGGTGAGACTGAACAAAGACAATGGTCCATCTTCTGATTGGTTCATTTGCTGTGTAATAAAGTTAGACATAAGGCAAAGGTCACTTATTTGATATAAAGTTAGACAATTTTATAGAGATTTTATAAGATATTGTAAGCTACCTAGTCTGCACCAGTGGCTCAAAAGCTATTCTCACATAGCGTATTGCTAATCATTTCAGCAAACTTATCTCAAAATATATCACAAATGGGCTGGCCTACCTCTGGAATCTTGCTAGAAGTCACTGGCGCGAATTGGCGCTTTGTTGCAGTTGCCTTTAAACACAAAAATGGAAGTAAATATTAAATTCCATTAAAAAATATATATAATATGGTATAGTTTGCAACCTAATGCTAAAACTATAAAGGTTCTCATTAGTAGGCCAACATTAGGCTAAACAGAATTTCACATTAGTTTATTCCTATGGTTTATTCACATTTATTGTTAATGTAAACGCGTTGCTCGTTGTCATATTTTAACTCGACAATTCAATAATCTAACAAAGTGTGTAAAATGAAACGTTAGCTCAGTTTACCATGGTAAAGTTCGTTACCGCCATGTTGACGACGAGTAACAGGTAACGTTAAAACATAGGTTAAACTGGGCAAAATACTGTCAACACACGCAGAAGTTTATTTTTTTTTTTTTTACCTTGCATGCTGATGTCTCTCTCGGTGAAGTGAATTCCGTCTCTTCCTCGGGCCAGACACGAACGTCGCGATCCAACAAAAGACAGACCCCATTACCTACACTGGATGCTCTGACGCGACACGACAAATCCCAGACAGTCAGTGTAGTGCATAGATAGACTGTAAAAAATAGGTGTAGTGATGCGCCGCGGCAGTTATATTTCTGACGTAGTCCGATAGGAGTCCAAGCGCTCGCGCTATTTCTGACAAGGGATAAACAGGTTTGCATTTAAAGGTCCGGTCGCTTCAAGTGTCCAATATAGACAGCCTCTGGCTATTATAGCGTTGTAGACACGCGGTGTAAGGCAAAAATTAGGAAATAAAAAGCACGGTGGAATGGTGCCAGCCAGAGAGGCAGTTACGTCAAATACAGTAGTATACAGCAAATTTAAAAAATACAGTAAGTCTCTGTATGTGGTGTTAGACGTCACAGAAAATTCCCATGATGCAATGGGAATCACAGTTATTTACTGTAAAGAGAAATAGCAGTATAATACTGGGGGATTTAAAGTAAATAACTGTAGAAATTACAGAAAAGTCTAACAGTGTACCTCATTTTTGAAGTGGCACCGGTTGAAATACTGGCTCATTTCTTTAGATAAGATGTTACAAAAAAAAGGGGGTTGGAACACTTTTTATCACCTTAGTAATGTATTTCTTGAGTGTAAAATGTTAGTGGTACTGTTTTTAGCAATCCCAACCTAAAATAAATATTTTATTTTAATGATCCAAAATTGCTTCTGAACTAAACAGCTAGCGATCAGCATACATTTCTGTTATGTGGCAAACAGCAACTCTGATTCAAGGGAGACAAAAAAGGTCATGGAAGTTGGCTGCTGGAAATTCAGCTTCAGAATATATTTTAGAAAACATACAAATAGAAATCAGTTATTTTAAATTGTAATAATTTTTCACAATATTACTGTTTCTTCTGTATTTTTGATTGAATTAATGTAGCTAGTGAGCAAACTGTAGAGTGTGGTTGTGTATAGTTTAATTATTTTTATAATTGTTTTATTTTTAATAATTGTAATTATTTTTGAATAATTTAGTTGGTTTTGTTTTTAGAAATTACATTCAAAATCCATTTTACTGAAAAATCTGAGGAGACTAGATATTAGGCATACGGCTCAGCTCTAACAAAACACCCACCACAGGGGTGCAAAAAGATGAAACAAGAAAAATTAGATGAAAAAAGAAAAGACTTCCAAAAAAATATATTAAAAGACCAGAGAAATGCTGCAATTAAACCTAAAAGTAACCCAATCCAACAGTACTCTTGCAGCATCCCCTCTTTCTAAACATAATGATCCAAATGCAGCTGCATGTAATTGGCATCACTCAAAGTCATTGTCATTCATGTATAAGGCAGGACATGTCCAGGACAACTGAAGAGTGATCAGTTCCTTCATACACCCTCCCGGTGTCACGGAATGAACAGGTTCAGACGAGATGTGGGTGACAATCTTTATTATAGACAGAAGCACGGAACCAGGTGTTAAGTAGGTGAGTTGAAGACTAGCAGAAGGATACTAGAACTTAACTGAAGGATAATACAGTCTCTCTGATGCAGGTAGATGATGGCTGATGACTGGAGATAGACGGAGGACTGAAGAAGGCAGGAGAAGACGGGCTGAGGCTGACAATGAGGATAACACAGGTAAATATCATGGTGAGTAGCGAGATGAGTCTGTGAGTCTTAGTATAGACAAGGCCAGACCATGACTGAAGGGTAAGTGCTGAAAATAAAGGGGTGAGATGATGAGGTGCAGGTGGTGATGATAATTACTCAGGGGAGAGTGAGTGCAGGTGTGCAGGTGCGCCAAAGAGGATCCTGGGTAATGTAGTGCAGAGACAGACGGTGAAGAAGGTGGTGAATGTGACACCTGGATTCCTTCTGGATACACCCTCCTATGATACTGGTGGTCATAGCATCATATCTAATGAATTTTAAAAAATGTAAGTGGGGCTTAGAGATAACCAAACAAACATTCAAAGGATACAATGTTTATTTCTCAGGTCTATATTAAATCATAATTTGAATGACTAATTGAGCGCACAAACAAACAAATAAATACATAATTATTTCTCATTTAAAATGAGAACAGTGATGTCCGGCCTAAGAAAATTGACATCTTCACTGTTTATTCAAATTATTAAAAATGTGTTAAAGATTTTGTAAGCATAATACATATTTTCTCATGTTTTGATGGTTTAATCAAATTTGCAGGGTCACTGAAACCAAATCCTTAAACCAATCCTCTCCTGACATCACTTTTGACCACTAGTGTGTATTTTATAAATGAGTATATTCAACCACTTCATCAGATCCTTCATCACCATTTTTATTCTTTCCACAAACCATTGAACCGAATGGATTGTGGAATTGGGCTAATCACACATCTTGTCTGTCCACGCTGAAAATAATTTTCTATATATTTGCCTAAACTGCATAAATAAATGAAGTTCAAAACGTAGGTTCGGGAGGAGCCTAAACATTCAGTCCTGTCAATCATCATTATGAGCATACTACAAATTCTTCCGGCAAATGACCCCGCCCTGCCCTTTGAACCATGTCCCAACCAACCCGATGAGCTCCAGCAGCACTTCTCAAACGAAGAGTGTTCCGCAGAATACTCTTCCTTTGCCAAGCCAACACCAGGATCCTCGGCTCCCCTTCCGCATATAAACAACGGAAATCGAGCCATCGTCCTCGGCGTCCTCCTGCTAATTCGTCCAGGCGCCACCATAAAAACCCACTCCTCCCGCCTTCGTCTAGGCGTCCGCGGTGCGCAGCCCAGCCGCCTCGCCTCCTCTTCCAACAAGGAACTGCTCTGACTCCTCCTTTGCATACCTCATACCTTTTCGATTAAACAGTGTTACTTCACTGCCGCAGCAGAGATTTCTTCTTCCGCTTATCATGGCCACGACTATTGCATCATGGCCGCGTCTATTGCATCAACTGCAGGACAAGTTCTTCTGAACTAATGCAATTCCTCAGACGGCCAATCTGGTCTTCCACTTGCAATTATTTCATAAATAAAGCAGAACATTATAGCAGGATTTAAAACTTCAAATTCTGCCTCTCAGAGATTTAGGACATTGGCTCCATATACAGGCCCGTTACACACCTCAGTGCCTCTCTACGTGGACCTGACATCCAAGTAAATCTTCCTCTCAATGTATTCCTCGTGAAGTATTAAGCAGCTGATTATTACTCTTCCGTTCAGGAAGTCTAGTGACAGAAAACACCACCAGAACAATCAACGCTCTATTCATCCTCACATTCTTCTGATTTCTCAGATGCTCAGAATCTATTTACCATTCTAAAATTCGATCCGCAGATCCATTTTGTCTTTCTCCAATCTTTAAGTGCTATACAGGGACACTATCCACTTTAATATCAAGCGTAGCAAAACAGATTTGTTAATGAGCAACCATTCGATGTTCATCGTTAATTTACCCACACCCCTCCAACCTAACCAGTCTGTTTCCTTATTTTCAGCTCACAAAGTTCCAAAATGTTATCTTCTTCGTCAACGACAATAATACTCTTTAAAAAACATCTCTTTAAAAAACATGGGTTCCAAAATGCTTTCCAAACAGACATCATTCCAAACCTGTGACACCAACAAGCTCATCAATTGCCCACTCAGAAATCTAGTTGCTGCGGCTGTGTTCATGAATCAATAAATTCTACCTGCTCTCCTCCTAGTGATGTTGGCCACTGGTCTCACACCAGCTCCAGAGTAAGCTTCATTTTCTCACCACCGCAGTAGTGATGTTGGCCACTGGTCTCACACCAGCTTTCAGACTAAACTTTATTTATTTTTCAATGCCGCAGCAGTGATTTCAGCCACCACTCTCACGCCAACTTTTAGAATAAAATCTTTCCTTGCTGCCGCAACAGCGATTTTGCTTCAAATTATCAAACAAAATCAAATTTCTACCCGACTTCAGCTAAATATTCTACTCATCTTTGGGGAGGAGAGGGCTTAATGTCTAAAGTCTTTTCTACCTATACCTATATCGCCAAACCATTCATGGTTTATTGCCCAGCTTGCTGTCTTTGCAATACTTTTGGGGGAGTTTTAAATCGGAGCTCAAGCCGAGCCTCAGGTTCGAGCCTCCTCCAAGGACAGCAAGCCAAGTTAGTTTACTATTAAACCTTCAAAGTTGAATGGGCAGGCGAACTAGTGAATCATCAGTTAGAACTATTTTCTGAACCTAAATGCTCTTAGGATGGATAAATAACCAAACAGCAGAAGAAAATAGACAATAAATTGGTCGTTTTTGTTTGTTTGTTTGTTTAGTTTTTTTTTTTGTTATAGGCTAAATCTGTCTGTAAGAATATTAGTTGCTAAGCCCCATTTGCAAAGAATACAAATGTTTAGGTTTAGCATTTGTATTTCAGCAAGAGACTGCAAAAAAGCTCACCCATCCACACGTGATAAACAGAGCATGGCTAAAAGCAATCATCTTTCCTGTTTAGATCCCTTTGTGAGCTGAGTGACTACATGCATGTTTTCACCTGAATGTGATGTCACGTCTCATCCCATCCGTACACATCTCTTTCACGTGCACGCAATCAGAAGTTCCTTGGCGACATCTAAGAGGAGTTGGCAAAGAGCCATAACAACACCAGCCCCTAAAATAACCGTTAAATTTTCATGAGGAACAAATGTTATTTTCTGTGTGCTAAGCTTGCTGTATTGCCTCCTGCAGAAACAGACAAAATTGTGCATTGTGCCAGACAGTGCACCCCTTCCACAACCTCTCTCGTGTGGTAATGTTTTTGTTTGTTGGCGCAGAAGGGAAAACTGCTGCAGTATGTGTACCTGGGCAAAAAAAGATCTGCATTTTTTTATTATTATTATTATAGATTTGAACCAGAGTGCGCTTATTACAGAGTGCATACAACCCCCTGGCTCATTAGTCTTGTTGATATCACATCCTGCTTGGAAATTTTGACAATAAAACCCCAAATGAGATCCAACCCTGCATACGGAGGACAAGCTGTTCTTAATGATATAACAGTGGATTGGTCAGCCATGGTGGCATCTGTGACCAGTCAGAGCTCTGGAAAACAAATGAAAGACACTGATGTAACTTGACTATGAAGGCAGAGAGCAGAAGCGCACACATGTGGTCATTTTTGTTTATTTGTCAAAGATCAGAATAAATAATAATTATATAATATAATTATTTATTTTTATAATTATATATTAAAATATATTAAACTATTTTAAAGTATTATTATTATTAATAATAATAATAATAATAATAATACACACACACACACACCATCATCATCGGCAGTCTGTCGTGTATCGACGATGACTGTCTGGATTGGAGGCTATTGTAGGCAGGCTCTCATGTGGGCTAGAAGGCCTGCTCTCGATCTACAGCAGCGATGGCATTTGCTACAGACAAAGTATTTTGCTGCAGTGGAATAGTGCCGCCTCTCATGGGCTTTCTCATATTCTTTCTGACGCTTTTTCTCAACAGTTGCGACTGCTGTTTTCAATCTGCGCTGCCATTTCTCACGCTGCAGGGCCTGTTCCTCCCAGCTTTCCGGGGAGATCCCAGTGTTCCTCATATGCCTTTTCAGGACATCTTTGAAACGCAGTTTTTGACCACCACAGCTTCTTTTGCCCTCTTTTAGCTCTGCGTAAAAAACTGCTTTGGGCAGTCGGCTGTCACTCATCCAGCGCACATGTCCAGCCCATCGCAGTTGTGATGATGTAATAAGGGCTTCAACACTGACAGAGCCAGCTCGTTGGATTACCTCTACATCTGGGATTCGATCCTGCCATCTGATGTGTAAGATGGCACGTAGATGATGTAGCTGAACTCGTGTGAGTATTTTAATATGCCTGCTGTAGAGCGTTAAACACTCGGTGGCATAGAGCAGGCAAGGAAGTACAGCAGCATTGTAGACTTCCACTTTTGTGCTGTACGAGATGTCGTGACAGCTCCAGAGGCGCTTCTCGAGAGAGCCAAAAGCCTTGGTAGCAGACTGAATTCTCCTCTCAACTTCCAGATCTGAGAAGTTTGTATAGGTCACTGTACTGCCAAGGTATGTGAAGGCCTTGACAGATTTCAGGGGCTCACCATGCACCATCACTGGCCGTGGCTCTCTCATAGTTTTGTAGCACATTGGTGGTGGTTGATACAAAAGTTCGGTCTTAGAGATGTTAATGTTCAGTCCAAACAGATCTGCTGCCCACGAAAGCCGGTCTACTATATGTTGCATGTCTTCAGCGTTGCTAGCCACGAGAGCAGAATCATCTGCATAGAGCAGCTCCCGGATGCATAGTTCTCTGGTCTTGGTGGTTGCTCTAAGTCGGGCTAAGTTGAAAAACTTGCCGTCTGTCCTAGTGCGAATAAAGATCCCCTTGTGCAGGTCAAGGCCCATTGAATCTAGCACAGCTGTGAGGTATAGCGAGAAAAGCGTGGGTGCAACACGCATCCCTGTTTCACACCATGGTTAACTTCAAAGGCTTCACTTGGTTCCCCACCAATGAAGACTTGTCCTTTCATCCCTGTGTGAAACTGCTTGATGATGTTAACAAGCTTCTCGGGGCATCCATAGATCTGTAAGACTTTCCAAAGAGTTTCTCGATCAACCGTGTCGAAAGCCTTTGAAAAATCTACGAACACCACAAAGAGAGACTGATGTTGCTCCACTGCTTTCTCCTGTATCTGCCGTAGAGTAAAAATCATATCAGTGGTAGATCTCCCCGACCTAAAGCCGCATTGACTCTCTGGTAAGACTTGCTCGGCGATGTTTTTGAGCCAACTGAGTATGATTTTAGCCAGAACTTTGCCTGTTATGGCTAACAAGTAGATGCCTCTGTAATTTCCACAGTCTGCTCGGTCTCCCTTTCTCTTGTAGATTGTGACAATCAGTGCATCCTTGAAGTCCTGAGGTACACACTCATGAACAAGGCAGCTGTTAAAAAGTGTCAGGAGCTCCTCTCTGAGTACTCTTCCTCCTTTCTTGAGCACCTCTGAGGGGATTCCATCCAGACCTGGTGCTCTGTGGCTTGCTGTGGTCTTTAGGGCTTTCTCAAGCTCTTCCATAGTGATCTCATAGCAGAGGTCATCACGACTCTGGTGTCCCTTTAGCCATTTACAGGCATCTGGTTCAGCGGATCCTTGCTGATTTAGCAGATTACAGAAATGCTCTTTCCATCTACTCTGAATCTCATGTAGTTCAGTGTAGAGTTTTCCTCCATCTGCTGACTTGACAGGTACCACTGCATTGCTCCTTGGACCATAGATGGCCTTTAGTCCTGTAAACAATCCATGATAGTCATGGTTGTCAGCCATGCTTTGCAGTTTTTCTGCCTGCCTACGCCACCAGTCGTTCTTTATTCGCCTCACCTCTCTCTGCACTTTGGCCTTGATCTCAGCAAAATCAGCCCTACTCCCATTAGAGTTTTCCTGCAGATGTCGCTTATGCAGGAGGTGCTTTTCATCCAGCAGCTTCTGGATCTCCTCATCATGTTCCTGAAACCAGTCAGGAGTCCTACGCTGAGGGTGACCTAAGGTCATTTCTGCTGCAGAATAGACTGCCTTCTTCAGTGCTTGCCATTGTTCTTCAATGTCCTCTGATCCTACTGTTTTGATTTTTGCACCATTTACTGCAGATGACACAGTTTCAGCCAGTCTTCTGCAGTGCTCTTCATTTGCAAGCTTTCCAAGGTCAAGTTTTTTAGGGGTTGTGCCATTAGTTTTTCTCCTTGGCACGGTTATCTTGTGTCTGATCTGACACCTCACAAGGTAATGGTCAGTAGAACACTCCGCCCCACGCATAACCTTGGTGCACATGATCTCATGAAGCCCGCTCCTACGGGTAACAATGTAGTCTAACAGATGGTAGTGTCCAGAGCGTGGGTGTTTCCATGTGAAGAAGTTCTTATCTGGCTGGTTGAAGAAGGTGTTCATGAGACATAGCTCTTGTTGAGCACAGAAGTTAAGCAGGAGGTCTCCGTTGGTGTTCTTTTTACCTTTGCCAAACTTTCCAATGATTCCAGCATAGGTTTCACAATCACTTCCCACCCTTGCATTAAAGTCACCCACAACTAACAGCTTGTGTTGTGGGGGGACTCTGCTTACAATCGTTGTCAGCTCCTGGTAGAAAGCCTCCTTTTCCTCATCTGGGTATGTCATGGTTGGGGCATACACATTAACAATGGTCAAATGCCTGTTGTTATCAATTGGTACACATATAACCATCATCCTCTCAGAGACGAATGTTGGCAGAGTTGTCAGCTTGATCTTGTTGTCGACAGCAAAGGCCACACCAGCGTCTCTCCTTCCCTCTGTCTTCCCAACCCAAGAAGGTGTAGTTTTCCTCTTGCACCTGACCCTGGCCCTCAACCCTGGTCTCTTGAAGGGCAGCAATGTTCACTCTATATCGTTGTAGTTCTTTTGCAATCTGAGCTGTTCTCCGCTCAGGTCTGGAAACTCCGTCTAGCATAGTGCGGATGTTCCATGACACCACAATCAACTTTTTACTTTTCCTGTTTCAACCGCTGAGGTGAAGTCCCGCTGGTAGCGGTAAACCAGCCAGGATGTGTTCTGAGCACGCTTTTTTTACCCCACCTTTTCTAGGGGCTTCCCCTTCTGGGGTAGGCAGTGCTTTCCCTAAAAAGGGCTGCCCAGATGCTCACAGTGCTGCCTCAGCCCACTGGCGCTCAGGATTCAGTAATGCTGCGACCATCAGCTGTGAGCCGCCTGTGTGCAAGGTTTCCGCTATCAGCTCCCAGCTACTTCCGCATACCATCTTGTGTTTGCACCATTGACTCAGACCAGTGGGTTCCTCGCTGCTCACACCAACCGGCACTCTGCTGCCAGTGCCTTAGCAACCCTAAACCCCTTAAAGGGATAGTTCACTTTGAAATTAATTTTTTATATGTTTTAGCTTACCTCAAGGGCATCCAAGATGTAGGTGTCTTTGTTTCCGCAGTAGTTTCAATTTTGATATTTTTAGGTCAAACCGTTCTTGTCTGTCAGTCATATAATGCAGGTCGATGGTCACTGGCTCAAAACACAAGCACAGAGTCCAAATTAAAACAATTCCCCACGTCCAAATGAAACAATTCCCCATCATAAGTACACATTGATGGCCTAAGACACGAAACGAGCGGTTTGTGTGAGAAAACGAACAGTATTTATATCGTTGTTATCTCTTGAAAACAGCACACGTCCAAATGATCTGACGGCGCGGGCGGGTATAGATATATACATAGATGTCGCCTTGGCTACGGTTTCGTTCCAATGAACTGCAGTAGCGAAGGCGACATCTAGTGTATACATCTATACCCGCCAGCGGATTTCGTTTCGGAAAAACGAAAATACTGTTTCTTTTTCTCACACAAACCGCTCGTTTCGTGTCTTAGGCCATCAATGTGTACTTATGATGGGGAATTGTTTCATTTGGACGATGGGGAATTGTTTTAATTTGGACTCTGTGCTTGTGTTTTGAGCCAGTGACCATAGACCTGCATTATATGACTGACAGACAAGAACGGTTTGACCTAAAAATATCAAAATTGAAACTACTGCGGAAACAAAGACATCTACATCTTGGATGCCCTTGAGGTAAGCTAAAACATATAAAAAATTAATTTCAAAGTGAACTATCCCTTTAAGGGGGGTCTGCTCGGTTTTATGGCGCCGACCATGTACTCGCCAGTTACAGAGTAGGTATTCACGGCTTCTCGTGTGCATTTTATAGGTGTTAGCTGGGTGTAGCTAACCCCACGCACAGCCTCCCCACTCTGCCCGGATGCAGTTTAACGTCAATGCCCAGGACGACACACACAGACACACACAGACAGACAGACACACACAGACAGACACACACACACAGACAGACAGACACACACAGACAGACAGACAGACAGACAGACAGACAGACGCACGCACGCACGCACGCACGCACGCACGCACGCACGCACGCACGCACGCACGCACGCACACACACACACACGCACGCACACACGCACACACAATATCACCCTGTAGCCCAAGACTGGTTGCCCACTGAAGCTAAGCAGGGTTGAGGCTGGTCAGTACCTGGATGGGAGACCTCCTGGGAAAACTATTGCTGCTGGAAGAGGTGTTAGTGAGGCCAGCAGGGAGTGCTCACCATGTGGTCTGTATGGGTCCACAGTGATGTGCGACTACGACTATCACTAGACGTTAAACTGAGGTCCTGACTCTCTGTGGTCATTAAAAATCCCCTGGCACTTCTCGTAAAGAGGTGTAACCCCAGTGTCCTGGCCACATTCCCTCCAATGGCCCATACCAATCATGGCCTCCTAATAATCCCCATCCACTGAATTGGCTCTCTCTCCTCTCCACCTATAGCTGGTGTGTGTTGAGCGCACTGGCGCTGTTGTACTGTGGCTGCCGTCACATCATCCAAGTGGTGTTTAAGGGAAGATATCCCGACATGATTGTAAAGCGCTTTGGGTGTACAATATGAAAGCACTATATAAATGCCTCGTTCATTCATATTACTTTTGTCATTAAAGGGGTGGTAAAATGCCCTTTTCACAAGATGTAAAATATATCTATGATGTCCCCAGAGTGTGTGTGTGAAGTTTTAGCGCAAAATACCCCGCAAGTTAAAGTTGTCACTTTTTGAGGGTTTGCAAAAACGCACCGTTTTGTGCCTGGCCCTTTAAATGCAAATGAGCTGCTGCAGAGGGCGGGGTTTCAAGAGCTCATGTGTGTTAGCAGCTGCTATTACCTCACGCAGACACACTAAAATGACAGAAACTGTTCTGCCTTTAATGTTAAAATGGAGTCAGACAAAGATGGAGAGACTCAAGAAGAAGTGACAACATGTAGAATGCAACAGGACGTCTCTGAATGGTTAGTTGATGAATTTATGTTGCTGATGTGGAGTTAACTATCTTCAATTAAGATATTCTGTCATGATAAATCTATAAATCGCTCATATAGGAACTGTTGTGAGATGCACACAGAGTGACTTTCTATTGCATGTGAAAAGATGGATGCTAAAGTTTGTGCTGACTCCCAAATGTACACTTATACAACAACTTTTCCTCTTCTCAACTGCGTGTTCCTGCGTGTTTATGTAAATTCTAGGGTTAGTGATGTCACTAACCCGGGAGGAATGTCGTGTAGTCCCAACCAGCTGTTTGTTGTAGTCCTTTTCTTTAAAAGCAAATATCTTCCTTTGCTTTGAACTTTGAGTATTGTAACTTTGCAGATGTTGTTTATGCTCAAACAGCAACATTACACACTAACTAAAGTTAGAAAAGTGAAATCATAATCAACCACCCCTTTAAAAATACTTAGTTTTTTTTCGATTGCTAAACAACAGTGAGCACAACTGGAGCTACATGTGCAAAACTCTAACTACAGTCTGCACTACCAACAGTCACCTGAGCTAAACAGTTCACATCACCTGCAAAACTCATTCCAAGCAACACAACTCTTAACACATGGCTCAAAACAGGCTCACTGCAGCCAAACACTATGCACAACCCTCACTGAGATAACACACACTGTCACTCAGAACACACTGAGAGTAAAAACACTAGCATCAAAC
This sequence comes from Rutilus rutilus, assembly GCF_951802725.1. Taxonomy (NCBI): domain Eukaryota; kingdom Metazoa; phylum Chordata; class Actinopteri; order Cypriniformes; family Leuciscidae; genus Rutilus; species Rutilus rutilus. Next base: position 45,563,223 of record NC_140209.1, on the reverse strand, counting down.
ACCAATACAAAAAATACAAACTTTTCATCTTTACAGTTTGAACAATTTCAGTGACTTAATACAAAGTGACATTCTTTCACATGATTTATTTAAATTTTTAGAACATAACAATTCTTTAAGGTAAATGAAAAGTAGCAGTTTGCTTCAATAGTCTGTAGTAATTTACAGAATTACAGTAATGAGAAAAAAAAAGGTAGAAACTAAAAGTACATACTGTAATTCGAACAAATAATTGAGGGGCTAATCCTGCTTCTATAGCATCAGGCCACAGGTTTTCATCAACATCAGTTCCCATCAAAACCTTGTTCCATTTCCAAAATTTAGTCTTTCTGAGCTCTTATATATCTATATATATCTGTCTATCTATATATATATGTGTGTGTGTGTGTTCACTAACAAGTCTAAAACAAGACACCTGCTTTGCCTTTCAGCTGAAATTGCAATCAGAAGTGTTTGAAAGGCACAAGGCTGAAATCTATTCTGTTTTGAATGTGTGGTTCACAGTTTTGACAGCAGTGTGTTAGCATTTGAACAAAGTGCTGTAAATCCACAGTGTTGTGCAGGTTGTGGTTAAAGTCATGGGATAAGTGTGTAGAGTTTTGAAAACTGTGTTCAAGCAATGAAAAACGAACTAGAGTTTGGTCCACATGAACTGCTGCTGTGCAGACTGTAGTTAGAGTTTTGCACATGTGACTCCAGTTGTGCCCACTGTCATTTAGCAATCGAAAAAAAACTGTAAATATATAATATTTTAAAAAATATGGATTTATTATATAACATTTAAAGTATTTAGTAAAACACATTTTTTAAAATTTGTTTCAAGTTATTGTGTCAGTACATTGAACATAGAAGATCAGAATGGACACAATCAAAATATCAGCTGGTGAAACCATCAGAAGATCAAAGCCATTCTTACTTCTTACTAACGTTTGCACAATAAAAGACAAAAGTCCCTGTCATTACAATCAAGCAATTGGTATTTGTTTGACCTCTTTGACAATAGCAGCTCTCTTTTGGTCTATGTTAATAATAATCACCGTCTTAGGGGAGAATTGCTGTGCTTTCATTTTACACTGACGGACCCTCTAGTATTGTAATCATACATAATGATACGAGAAACGCTGAGACAGAAGAAGTACAGTGTATGAAAATTGCTTTGAGAGGATTTGCCTTTCTCTTGACACCCTATGAGAACAAATATATTTACGCTTTTCTCCTCTCAAGGGAAATAAGAGGGCTTTATTATATCCTATAATGTCTGATGTGGGATGGATGCATGCTGCTAATAAAATCTTAATCCTTATAAAGTACTAAACCTTTTCCCATAAACATGTACACTGTGTTTTGTGGTGTCTTATCTGTTGCAGTGTTCTCATAATGAATCACTCTTGGTAATGAAATGTTTGATTTATCATTATGTGAAAAAAGCACACTGTCAAATGCCCAAGCTATACAAACAAATGCTCGTCAAAAGTCAATGCAGATTAATGAATAATCTAATGTTATCAGTTTGTGTGTATTTAATCCCTTAGTTTCCTCTGTCCATTGTTCAGCCTCGTTTATGTTTGTGTGTGGTAGTGGGTGAGTTTGATTCCTTATTCTCCTGTCTCTTTCCAAGTAAAGACTTTGTTAATGAAAATCCTGTGTCGTGCGATCATTGTAGCCACATTACGCTACAGAACTGAACTCAGAAAGGTTTTAAAATATGGACTTACTTGCCGTCCAGTTGCTCTACCTCGAGCAGAAGGACTGTCACCTCGAGGAACACACAAAAGATTTTCTCGATCTGGCATGCCTGACCCACTACCCGGACTGCTAAAATATTATTTTAATCTTTATTTTAATAAATATTACTACAATTAGAAACAAATAATTATTTTAATAAACATTTTTACAATTTTAATCATTTTAAATATTATTACAATTTAAACTATTTAAGATAAAAATGATATAAAGACATATATAATTGCATATATAACGCAAATAATTGTGCTCTGCATGAAACCATGCAATTAAAGGTCCCATATCGGACACCTTTCTGAAGTTTTATATTAGGTTTTGATGACCTTAAGAATATATATTTGCGGTTAAAGTACCAAAAACCATCTCAATGTATTTTTACAGCTCCTTTCTCAAGAGCTCTGCCAAGAACAGGTCGATTTTGGCATGTCTAATTAATATTCATGAGCCTCTCTTCTGATTGGCCTGTTGTTTTTCTGAGTGAAGCACGGCCAGGCCAACCACGGATAGCTAGGGTCATGTATGCTGTAGCCTGCTGTGGCTTGGTGATGCTCACAAGTAAAGCTAAATGAAACACCTGTAATGATGGTGATAAATTATTTGTTATTAAAGCATAAACATTCATAAACCACTGTTAATTTAACATAAAAGCAAGCAGGCGACTGTGTGCATGGTTTGGCATGACAGAAATAGTGCAAAGTCCGCTCCCTTAATAATTCCTAAAAAGCTGACATCTCAGTTCATCGCGATCTCACAAAGCTCCGTTATTATCAATGAAGCTGACTGTACAATAAATCTTTCATAATGTCAACACTTTGTTTGTTCCAATCAGAGGATTTGCCAGCATGCAGAATTCAGCACTGAACAAAAACTCAGTTTTGAGGGGTGAGTGGATTCTATCTTAAATGCATCTCATTGGTCATTGCGTTCAAGAAATCAACACACATGTCTGTGATTGGCTACATTGCTCAACGCTGCAAACATGTTATAAATAGAAACTCATTCTGGCCTGTAAATCGTTTTTATTTATTTTTAGTTATTCTTGTTGCATTTGAGCAACATATGAATAACAATTTATTTGTTTTTAGATGTTTTATTTTTGAGATATTTCTATTTTGCCCGTGAATCGTTTTATTCTCCTGCAAACCGCACACACACGAGTACCTTACGCCCTCACCTGTTACGTTGGGTCCCACGGGAGAGCAGGTCTCTACATCCATCGACTGAACAGCATTTTCTCAACCTGTTTTTTGTTGCTCAGCAACGATGTTGTCTGGGGTTGGGCAAAAGTGTTTGGGGTGGTGACTGAAGGCGGTGAATGAGTAATTCTGACATCACATTTTTACGGAAGTCACAACGGCTCGTGAAAAGGCACAACTACTTTATGCAGGCTGTGTGCATTTGTCTGTGGATTGACTGTTTTGAAACTTATGGTACCCCCTAGACCTCTGTTATCATGAAAAAAGCCAGGAAATTTCATTGTTGACAAAATTGGACCTTTAAGGTGCACTTTGGAGACAGAAGCACAGTGCTTGCGTTGTCCTTGGTGATGAACTGTATTTGACCTCAGGGGAGCAGAAACTGAAAATAAACTCAAGGTCAAAACTTTAAGCTTTTATATTTCACATCAAAGTCTGGCTCAAGACGAACTGAGAGTTCTTTGACCCACTTTGCTTTTGTTTAAAATACATTTCATTAGCACTGGAATCACCCAGGGAAAACATTGCCTCACTAAAAAAATGCACTCAAGACACAATTTCTGCATCTTAATAACCACCAACTATAATTCTGGGACCTTGTTATCCAACCAAAAATTCAGTTGTGAATTTGAAAATTACTCAGCATGGCAATGTCTCTCTCGCTGTGTAGTTATCAGAGCACTCTTTTGAGCCTTCATGCTCTGCTGGTCTTCCTGCGAGTGATGGCCTCTAGTCCATTAATTACCTCCACAAATAATTGGTGTTTCCAACACTGCATGGCATGCAAAAATGTCATCTCGCTTGGGTAATTTCTGCTGACTAATGGATACATAAATTATTAACTATTCACTCAGCTGACCGATCAAGTGCTCTCCACTTGGCCCTTGAGGTGGACCCACTTTAGATATCATTCATTTTAAATGAAAGCAACTCTGTCCAATTAAGAAGATGTGCCACCCTATGGGATCAAGTGGTCCGACAGCATAACAACATGAAAACTTGAGTGAGACATACGAGAAGCGCAACGGTCATCCTCCTAAAAAAGTGAACAAAGTTTGTGCATTTTGTTGTAAAGGGATAGTTCACCCAGAAAATGTATCTGTGAAGTATGTATACTCTTAGAAGAAAAGGTTCTATATAGAACCTTAAAAGGTTCTATCAGGTGCTACGTATTTGGAACCCCTAAAAGGTTCTATATAGAACCCTTTTTAAGGGTTCAATCAAAAGAACCCTTTAGGGTTCTTTGTAACCAGGAAAAAGGTTCTATATGGAACCTTTTAGGGGTTCATTCATTTTCATTTGTTTTGTCCTTTCCGGATTAAATATTTAATATTATTGACAAACATTAAGACCCTAAAATGTAAAAATGTAATTCACATAAAAAAGTCACCCATGAATACTGAAAAAAAGCACACCCAAAGTACATAGAACTAGTAATTTATTTATATTAACAAAAATAATTACTATTACTGAAAGAATGCTACTGTAATTTCAAGTATTCAAGGCTTTAAATGTACAAATCAACATTAAAACATCAACCATTTAAAAAATCTCATAATGAAAATAGAGTTTCACCTACATCTACATATTACAAAATAAGTCCATAAAATGTACAAAATTACATTAATCTATCACTAATAAATAATGCAAATATACAGATTCATCTAAATTCCCATCAGTGTTAGAACAACATCAAGTTCCTCAAAACTACAAATCCATATTAAAATAACTCACAATGGAAATATACAGATATAGAAGTACTTCAAATCTACAAATTCATATTAATATCACTCATAAAGAATGTGAATACAGGGATTCAAATTCAGATCAGCATTTCAGAACATCAAGTACTTCAAATCTACAATTTTACATTAATATCACTCATAAAGAATTGTAATTACAGATTCAAATTCAGATCAGCATTTCAGAATAACATCAATCGCCTCATATTTACAAATTTACATTAGCACTATTCATGACATATTAAAGTATTATGATAATTGATTATACATTTTGAGCACTGGGACAGACAGTTTTGGCAGGCTGCTGGAGAGTTTAAACAGGTAGTGCTCAACCAAATTCATTGTGTGAGTGATGTGCTTGGGGTATTCCACACTGAATACAAAAGAGCAAAGAGGCACTCCATTGCCTCCATCACTGGTTGATGGTTTGGATCCATTTGCAGACATCATCTGTAATCTTGAAAAGGAAAACAGAAAGTTACTATTAATTTCACATCATGTACATGTCACTACTTTATTAACCTCTTAATCTACCATGAAAAAAAGTAAAGTTGTATTCTGTAAATGTAAATATTAATGTAAGTATTAGTGAAATTTCTAAATAATTTATTGATTATTGATTGATTGATTTGAACAGGCAATTTAAAAATTTTGCTGAGGGAAGAAGGCTCCAGCCTCCCCACAACCCTAAAGAGGAAAAGTGATTTAGGGAATTAATGGATGAAGGGAGATAAGAACATGTGAATAGACCCTAATTGTACAGTCTACAAGCAAGTGCATTCCAAGTAAAGATACAGTGTCAATTTAATACACTTGTTATCAAGCTGGATTAATTGTAGTTAAAGGGATAGTTCACTTTAAAATGAAAATTCTGTCATCATTTACTCACCCTCAAGTTGTTTCAAACCTGTATGAATTTCTTTCTTCTGCTGAACAGAAGGGACGATATTTTGAAGAATGTCAGTAACCAAACAGTTAACTGGAACCATTGACTTTCATAGTATTTTTTTTTTTATCTGCAGTTAAAGTCCACATGAATTCAAAATTGACCATATTTACTTTGTTTGCCTAAATTGTTAGTTTTGTGGTGAACAATTCATCCATGCAAGTCAATCCACACAAAAAAATTTTTTGGCTTTGTAATCTTTAATCAAAATCTGAAAATGCCCCTCCCCTCTGCCTTGGAGGACCTTCTCTGATGACGTATGTTTGACGGCTTGGTTTGGGAAACGCTTAACCACTCCCCTCAAACCGTTAGTCTGCTATGAGCGAGAGATGGAGAGGAGGAGCGCTAGAGTAAAACCCTGCCCTCTGTTCAATATTCCTTTTCACTGGGAAATACGTCACAGCACTGGAGAAAAGTCGTTTGCAACTTCCGGTTCACGCGGACTTTAAAAACTAACTTAAGCTTAGAATCAGAAAAGTCGCGGTTCAGACTCTTTAGTGTTTTAGTGTAAATCCGCTGTAGAAACATTGACAACTTCATTACTAATAGGTTTAAAGCTTCTAACAAGTAAATTACTTAAAGGTGCAGTGTGTGATTTTTAGCAGCATCTAGTGGTGAAATTTGTGAATTGCAACCGGTCAATAATTCGCGGCCTTTCCTTCAAATTTCAAACTCGAATGAGAAGCTACGGTGGCCGACATAGGATCGGAAGATGTCGTCGTCTGAGTCAGCAGAGAGTAGCAAGTCAAGCAATGAGGTTTCTCTATATTATATTTTATATTAAATTATATTTACTTAATTATTCAGTAAAACCACATGTTATTGCGATTGTTATTTTTACTTGCTTATTATTGTGTTAGTCTTTTATTCACTGACTTTACCATAGCTTGTTTCCATGCTAGTTAGTATAAGATAAGAGCATCAAAGCAGCTAGGTAAGGGGAGATAGCTAACGTTACGATGTCTGAGGCGTAGTTCAGACAGCATGTTTTTCTCCACGTTTGCAGAGTCAGGGACAACCTGAGTATTCTGCTATCTGTCTTTTTCTGCTGTTTGTCAATCGAGTTAGTGACGAAACGCGCTCTGTAGCGCTGTTTGTTCGCTGTCGGCTACTGTAGAAACATGACGTCACAATATGTCGATCTTCATAGAAGGGGTGGTCGTTGTTATGTGTCCTATCATAATAAAAGGCAAAAAAAAAATATTCTTTAAACTGATGCAAGTTAAGCTCCATCTAAACACAAAAATAAAATCAGCATTTTTTAAGCCATTACATCAACACCTCTCATAATGGGAGTGGGGGAACGAATTCCGACAGCTGTTTTTTTTTGCCGTCGGATTCTGTTCCCCCCATATTTCTGACACACTGAGATTCTAAATTTATCAAATTGATGCTGTTTAAGCTCCATCCACACACAGCACAGAATAAGCTTATTTTAAACCGATACATCAACATCTCTCATCATTGGGGTGGGGGAACGGATTTCGACAGCTGAACTATTTGCCGTCGGATTCTGTTCCCCCTATGTTTCTTACACAGTGAGGTTCTAATATTTATCACATTGCAGCTAAATTCTAAACCCAATAGCCTAGTGGTCAGTACACTCTATACTGGGATTCGTTGCTTTTCAGCTTATTGCGACCCGAGTTCAAGTCCACGTTCGTCAAACTTTCTTGATACTATACTGTCCTATCATAATAAAAGGCAAAAAAATATATTCTTTAAACTGATGCAAGTTAGGCTCCATCTAAACACAAAAATAAAATCAGCATTTTTTAAGCCATTACATCAACAACTCTCATAATGGGAGTGGGGGAACAGATTCCGACAGCTGGGTTTTTTTCCCGTCGGATTCTGTTCCCCCCATATTTCTGACACACTGAGCTTCTAATATTTATCAAATATATGCTGTTTAAGCTCCATCCACACACAGAATAGAATAAGCTTATTTTAAACCGATACATCAACTTCTCTCATCATTGGGGTGGGGGAACGGATTTCGACAGCTGAACTATTTGCCGTCGGATTCTGTTCCCCCTATGTTTCTTACACAATGAGGTTCTAATATTTATCACATTGAAGCTAATTTCTAAACCCAAAAGTCTAGTGGTCAGTGCACTCTGCACTGGCATTCATTGTTTTTCAGCTTATTACGACCCGAGTTCAATTCCAGGTTTGTCAAACTTTCTTGATACTATACTGTCCTATCATAATAAAAGGCAAAAAAATATATTCTTTAAACTGATGCAAGTTAGGCTCCATCTAAACACAAAAATAAAATCAGCATTTTTTAAGCCATTACATCAACAACTCTCATAATGGGAGTGGGCGAACAGATTCCGACAGCTGTTTTTTTTTCCCGTCGGATTCGTTTCCCCCCATATTTCTGACACACTGAGCTTCTAATATTTATCAAATATATGCTGTTTAAGCTCCATCCACACACAGAATAGAATATGCTTATTTTAAACCGATACATCAACTTCTCTCATCATTGGGGTGGGGGAACGGATTTCGACAGCTGAACTATTTGCCGTCGGATTCTGTTCCCCCTATGTTTCTTACACAATGAGGTTCTAATATTTATCACATTGAAGCTAATTACTAAACCCAATAGCCTAGTGGTCAGTGCACTCTGCACTGGCATTCATTGTTTTTCAGTTTATTACGACCCGAGTTCAATTCCCGGTTCGTCAAACTTTCTTGATACTACTGTCCTATCATAATAAAAGGCAAAAAAATATATTCTTTAAACTAATGCAAGTTAAGCTCCATCCACACACAAAAATAAAATCAGCATTTTTTAAGCCATTACATCAACAACTCTCATAATGGGAGTGGGGGAACGGATTCCGACAGCTGTTTTTTTTTTGCCGTCGGATTCTGTTCCCCCTATGTTTCTGACACACTGAGGTTCTTATATTTATCAAATTGATGCTGTTTAAGCTCCATCCACACACAGCACAGAATAAGCTTATTTTAAGCCGATACATCAACATCTCTCATCACTGGGGTGGGGGAACGGATTTCGACAGCTGAAATGTTTGCCGTCGGATTCTGTTCCCCCTATGTTTCTTACACAATGAGGTTCTAATATTTTTCACATTGCAGCTAAATTCTAAACCTGATAGCCTAGTGGTCAGTGCACTCTATACTGGGATTCATTGCTTTTCAGCTTATTGCGACCCGAGTTCAAGTCCAGGTTCGTCAAACTTTCTTGATACTATACTGTCCTATCATAATAAAAGGCAAAAAAATATATTCTTTAAACTGATGCAAGTTAAGCTCCATCTAAACACAAAAATAAAATCAGCATTTTTTAAGCCATTACATCAACAACTCTCATAATGGGAGTGGGGGAACGGATTCTGACAACTGTTTTTCTTTTTGCCGTCGGATTCTGTTCCCCCCATATTTCTGACACACTGAGGTTCTTATATTTATCAAATTGATGCTGTTTAAGCTCCATACACTCACAAAAATAGAATCAGCATTTTTTAAGCCATTACATCAACACCTCTCATAATGGGAGTGGGGGAACGGATTTCGACAGCTGAACTATTTGCCGTCGGATTCCGTTCCCCCTATGTTTCTTACACAATAAGGTTCTAATATTTATTAAATTGTAGCATTTTGCTAGTCTCAATAGCCTAGTGGTCAGTCCCCTGACAATATTTCTTTTTAGCTTTGGGGCGACCCGAGTTCAAGTCCCGGGTCATCGAACTTTCTTGATACTATACTTTCCTATCATAATAAAAGGCAAAAAATATATTCTTTAAACTGTTGCAAGTTAAGCTCCATCCACACACAAAATAGAATCAGCATTTTTTAAGCCATTACATCAACACCTCTCATAATGGGAGTGGGGGAACGGATTCTGACAACTGTTTTTCTTTTTGCCGTCGGATTCTGTTCCCCCCATATTTCTGACACACTGAGGTTCTTATATTTATCAAATTGATGCTGTTTAAGCTCCATACACTCACAAAAATAGAATCAGCATTTTTTAAGCCATTACATCAACACCTCTCATAATGGGAGTGGGGGAACGGATTTTGACAGCTGAACTATTTGCCGTCGGATTCCGTTCCCCCTATGTTTCTTACACAATAAGGTTCTAATATTTATCAAATTGAAGGAAGTTGCTAGTCTCAATAGCCTAGTTGTCAGTACCCTGACAATTTTTTTTTTAGCTTTGGGCAACCCGAGTTCAAGTCCAGGGAAGTCGAACTTTCTTGATACTATACTTTCCTATCATAATAAAAGGCAAAAAATATATTCTTTAAACTGATGCAAGTTAAGCTCCATCCACACACAAAATAGAATCAGCATTTTTTAAGCCATTACATCAACACCTCTCATAATGGGAGTGGGGGAACGGATTCCGACAGCTGTTTTTTTGCCGTCGGATTCCGTTCCCCCTATGTTTCTTACACAATAAGGTTCTAATATTTATCAAATTGAAGGAAGTTACTAGTCTCAATAGCCTAGTTGTCAGTACCCTGACAATTTTTTTTTTAGCTTTGGGCAACCCGAGTTCAAGTCCAGGGAAGTCGAACTTTCTTGATACTATACTTTCCTATCATAATAAAAGGCAAAAAATATATTCTTTAAACTGATGCAAGTTAAGCTCCATCCACACACAAAATAGAATCAGCATTTTTTAAGCCATTACATCAACACCTCTCATAATGGGAGTGGGGGAACGGATTCCGACAGCTGTTTTTTTGCCGTCGGATTCCGTTCCCCCTATGTTTCTTACACAATAAGGTTTTAATATTTATAAAATTATAGCATTTTGCTAGCCTCAATAGCCTAGTGGTCAGTCCCCTGACAATATTTTTTTTAGCTTTGGGCAACCCGAGTTCAAGTCCAGGGTCGTCGAACTTTCTTGATACTATACTTTCCTATCATAATACAAGGCAAAAAATATATTCTTTAAACTGATGCAAGTTAAGCTCCATCCACACACAAAATAGAATCAGCATTTTTTAAGCCATTACATCAACACCTCTCATAATGGGAGTGGGGGAACGGATTCCGATAGCTGTTTTTTTGCCATCGGATTCCGTTCCCCCTATGTTTCTTACACAATAAGGTTCTAATATTTATTAAATTGTAGCATTTTGCTAGTCTCAATAGCCTAGTGGTCAGTCCCCTGACAATATTTCTTTTTAGCTTTGGGGCGACCCGAGTTCAAGTCCCGGGTCATCGAACTTTCTTGATACTATACTTTCCTATCATAATAAAAGGCAAAAAATATATTCTTTAAACTGTTGCAAGTTAAGCTCCATCCACACACAAAATAGAATCAGCATTTTTTAAGCCATTACATCAACACCTCTCATAATGGGAGTGGGGGAACGGATTCTGACAACTGTTTTTCTTTTTGCCGTCGGATTCTGTTCCCCCCATATTTCTGACACACTGAGGTTCTTATATTTATCAAATTGATGCTGTTTAAGCTCCATACACTCACAAAAATAGAATCAGCATTTTTTAAGCCATTACATCAACACCTCTCATAATGGGAGTGGGGGAACGGATTCCGACAGCTGTTTTTTTGCCGTCGGATTCCGTTCCCCCTATGTTTCTTACACAATAAGGTTCTAATATTTATTAAATTGTAATATTTTGCTAGCCTCAATAGCCTAGTGGTTAGTCCCCTGACAATATTTCTTTTTAGCTTTGGGGCGACCCGAGTTCAAGTCCCGGGTCATCGAACTTTCTTGATACTATACTTTCCTATCATAATAAAAGGCAAAAAATATATTCTTTAAACTGTTGCAAGTTAAGCTCCATCCACACACAAAATAGAATCAGCATTTTTTAAGCCATTACATCAACACCTCTAATAATGGGAGTGGGGGAACGGATTTCGACAGCTGAACTATTTGCCGTCGGATTCCGTTCCCCCTATGTTTCTTACACAATAAGGTTCTAATATTTATCAAATTGAAGGAACTTACTAGTCTCAATAGCCTAGTTGTCAGTACCCTGACAATATTTTTTTTAGCTTTGGGCAACCCGAGTTCAAGTCCAGGGTCGTCGAACTTTCTTGATACTATACTTTCCTATCATAATAAAAGGCAAAAAATATATTCTTTAAACTGATGCAAGTTAAGCTCCATCCACACACAAAATAGAATCAGCATTTTTTAAGCCATTACATCAACACCTCTCATAATGGGAGTGGGGGAACGGATTCCGATAGCTGTTTTTTTGCCGTCGGATTCCGTTCCCCCTATGTTTCTTACACAATAAGGTTCTAATATTTATTAAATTGTAACATTTTGCTAGTCTCAATAGCCTAGTGGTCAGTCCCCTGACAATATTTCTTTTTAGCTTTGGGGCGACCCGAGTTCAAGTCCCGGGTCATCGAACTTTCTTGATACTATACTTTCCTATCATAATAAAAGGCAAAAAATATATTCTTTAAACTGATGCAAGTTAAGCTCCATCCACACACAAAATAGAATCAGCATTTTTTAAGCCATTACATCAACACCTCTCATAATGGGAGTGGGGGAACGGATTCCGACAGCTGTTTTTTTGCCGTCGGATTCCGTTCCCCCTATGTTTCTTACACAATAAGGTTCTAATATTTATTAAATTGTTACATTTTGTTAGCCTCAATAGCTTAGTGGTCAGTCCCCTGACAATATTTCTTTTTAGCTTTGGGGCGACCCGAGTTCAAGTCCCGGGTCATCGAACTTTCTGTATACTATACTTTCCTATCATAATAAAAGGCAAAAAATATATTCTTTAAACTGATGCAAGTTAAGCTCCATCCACACACAAAATAGAATCAGCATTTTTTAAGCCATTACATCAACACCTCTCATAATGGGAGTGGGGGAACGGATTCCGACAGCTTTTTTTTTGCCGTCGGATTCCGTTCCCCCTATGTTTCTTACACAATAAGGTTCTAATATTTATTAAATTGTAATATTTCGCTAGCCTCAATAGCCTACTGGTTAGTCCCTTGACAATATTTCTTTTTAGCTTTGGGGCGACCCGAGTTCAAGTCCCGGGTCATCGAACTTTCTTGATACTATACTTTCCTATCATAATAAAAGGCAAAAAATATATTCTTTAAACTTTTGCAAGTTAAGCTCCATCCACACACAAAATAGAATCAGCATTTTTTAAGCCATTACATCAACACCTCTAATAATGGGAGTGGGGGAACGGATTTCGACAGCTGAACTATTTGCCGTCGGATTCCGTTCCCCCTATGTTTCTTACACAATAAGGTTCTAATATTTATCAGATTGAAGGAACTTACTAGTCTCAATAGCCTAGTTGTCAGTACCCTGACAATATTTTTTTTAGATTTGGGCAACCCGAGTTCAATTCCCGGTTCGTCAAACTTTCTTGATACTACTGTCCTATCATAATAAAAGGCAAAAAAATATATTCTTTAAACTAATGCAAGTTAAGCTCCATCCACACACAAAAATAAAATCAGCATTTTTTAAGCCATTACATCAACAACTCTCATAATGGGAGTGGGGGAACGGATTCCGACAGCTGTTTTTTTTTGCCGTCGGATTCTGTTCCCCCCATATTTCTGAACACACTGAGCTTCTAATATTTATCAAATTGATGCTGTTTAAGCTCCATCCACACACAGCACAGAATAAGCTTATTTTAAGCCGATACAACAACATCTCTCATCACTGGGGTGGGGGAACGGATTTCGACAGCTGAACTGTTTGCCGTCGGATTCTGTTCCCCCTATGTTTCTTACACAATGAGGTTCTAATATTTATCACATTGCAGCTAAATTCTAAACCCGATAGCCTAGTGGTCAGTGCACTCTATACTGGGATTCATTGCTTTTCAGCTTATTGCGACCCGAGTTCAAGTCCAGGTTCGTCAAACTTTCTTGATACTATACTGTCCTATCATAATAAAAGGCAGAAAAATATATTCTTTAAACTGATGCAAGTTAAGCTCCATCTAAACACAAAAATAAAATCAGCATTTTTTAAGCCATTACATCAACAACTCTCATAATGGGAGTGGGGGAACAGATTCCGAACAGCTGTTTTTTTTTCCCGTCGGATTCTGTTCCCCCCATATTTCTGACACACTGAGCTTCTAATATTTATCAAATATATGCTGTTTAAGCTCCATCCACACACAGAATAGAATAAGCTTATTTTAAACCGATACATCAACTTCTCTCATCATTGGGGTGGGGGAACGGATTTCGACAGCTGAACTATTTGCCGTCGGATTCTGTTCCCCCTATGTTTCTTACACAATGAGGTTCTAATATTTATCACATTGAAGCTAATTTCTAAACCCAATAGCCTAGTGGTCAGTACACTCTGCACTGGCATTCATTGTTTTTCAGCTTATTACGACCCGAGTTCAATTCCCGGTTCGTCAAACTTTCTTGATACTACTGTCCTATCATAATAAAAGGCAAAAAAATATATTCTTTAAACTAATGCAAGTTAAGCTCCATCCACACACAAAAATAAAATCAGCATTTTTTAAGCCATTACATCAACAACTCTCATAATGGGAGTGGGGGAACGGATTCTGACAACTGTTTTTCTTTTTGCCGTCGGATTCTGTTCCCCCCATATTTCTGACACACTGAGGTTCTTATATTTATCAAATTGATGCTGTTTAAGCTCCATACACTCACAAAAATAGAATCAGCATTTTTTAAGCCATTACATCAACACCTCTCATAATGGGAGTGGGGGAACGGATTTCGACAGCTGAACTATTTGCCGTCGGATTCCGTTCCCCCTATGTTTCTTACACAATAAGGTTCTAATATTTATCAAATTGAAGGAAGCTACTAGTCTCAATAGCCTAGTTGTCAGTACCGTGACAATATTTTTTTTAGCTTTGGGCAACCCGAGTTCAAGTCCAGGGTCGTCGAACTTTCTTGATACTATACTTTCCTATCATAATAAAAGGCAAAAAATATATTCTTTAAACTGATGCAAGTTAAGCTCCACCCACACACAAAATAGAATCAGCATTTTTTAAGCCATTACATCAACACCTCTCATAATGGGAGTGGGGGAACGGATTCCGACAGCTGTTTTTTTGCCGTCGGATTCCATTCCCCCTATGTTTCTTACACAATAAGGTTCTAATATTTATTAAATTTGAGCGTTTTGTTAGCCTCAATAGCCTAGTGGTCAGTCCCCTGACAATGTTTCTTTTTAGCTTTTGGGCGACCCGAGTTCAAGTCCCGGGTCATCGAACTTTCTTGATACTATACTTTCCTATCATAATAAAAGGCAAAAAATATATTCTTTAAACTGTTGCAAGTTAAGCTCCATCCACACACAAAATAGAATCAGCAGTTTTTAAGCCATTACTGTACATCAACACCTCTCATAATGGGAGTGGGGGAACGGATTCCGACAGCTGTTTTTTTGCCGTCGGATTCCGTTCCCCTTATGTTTCTTACACAATAAGGTTCTAATATTTATTAAATTGTTGCATTTTGTTAGCCTCAATAGCCTAGTGGTCAGTCCCCTGACAATATTTCTTTTTAGCTTTGGGGCGACCCGAGTTCAAGTCCTGGGTCATCGAACTTTCTTGATACTATACTTTCCTATCATAATAAAAGGCAAAAAATATATTCTTTAAACTGTTGCAAGTTAAGCTCCATCCACACACAAAATAGAATCAGTATTTTTTAAGCCATTACATCAACACCTCTCATAATGGGAGTGGGGGAACGGATTCTGACAACTGTTTTTCTTTTTGCCGTCGGATTCTGTTCCCCCCATATTTCTGACACACTGAGGTTCTTATATTTATCAAATTGATGCTGTTTAAGCTCCATACACTCACAAAAATAGAATCAGCATTTTTTAAGCCATTACATCAACACCTCTCATAATGGGAGTGGGGGAACGGATTTTGACAGCTGAACTATTTGCCGTCGGATTCCGTTCCCCCTATGTTTCTTACACAATAAGGTTCTAATATTTATCAAATTGAAGGAAGTTGCTAGTCTCAATAGCCTAGTTGTCAGTACCCTGACAAATTTTTTTTTAGCTTTGGGCAACCCGAGTTCAAGTCCAGGGAAGTCGAACTTTCTTGATACTATACTTTCCTATCATAATAAAAGGCAAAAAATATATTCTTTAAACTGATGCAAGTTAAGCTCCATCCACACACAAAATAGAATCAGCATTTTTTAAGCCATTACATCAACACCTCTCATAATGGGAGTGGGGGAACGGATTCCGACAGCTTTTTTTTTGCCGTCGGATTCCGTTCCCCCTATGTTTCTTACACAATAAGGTTCTAATATTTATCAAATTGAAGGAAGCTACTAGTCTCAATAGCCTAGTTGTCAGTACCGTGACAATATTTTTTTTAGCTTTGGGCAACCCGAGTTCAAGTCCAGGGTCGTCGAACTTTCTTGATACTATACTTTCCTATCATAATAAAAGGCAAAAAATATATTCTTTAAACTGATGCAAGTTAAGCTCCACCCACACACAAAATAGAATCAGCATTTTTTAAGCCATTACATCAACACCTCTCATAATGGGAGTGGGGGAACGGATTCCGACAGCTGTTTTTTTGCCGTCGGATTCCATTCCCCCTATGTTTCTTACACAATAAGGTTCTAATATTTATTAAATTTGAGCGTTTTGTTAGCCTCAATAGCCTAGTGGTCAGTCCCCTGACAATGTTTCTTTTTAGCTTTTGGGCGACCCGAGTTCAAGTCCCGGGTCATCGAACTTTCTTGATACTATACTTTCCTATCATAATAAAAGGCAAAAAATATATTCTTTAAACTGTTGCAAGTTAAGCTCCATCCACACACAAAATAGAATCAGCAGTTTTTAAGCCATTACTGTACATCAACACCTCTCATAATGGGAGTGGGGGAACGGATTCCGACAGCTGTTTTTTTGCCGTCGGATTCCGTTCCCCTTATGTTTCTTACACAATAAGGTTCTAATATTTATTAAATTGTTGCATTTTGTTAGCCTCAATAGCCTAGTGGTCAGTCCCCTGACAATATTTCTTTTTAGCTTTGGGGCGACCCGAGTTCAAGTCCTGGGTCATCGAACTTTCTTGATACTATACTTTCCTATCATAATAAAAGGCAAAAAATATATTCTTTAAACTGTTGCAAGTTAAGCTCCATCCACACACAAAATAGAATCAGTATTTTTTAAGCCATTACATCAACACCTCTCATAATGGGAGTGGGGGAACGGATTCTGACAACTGTTTTTCTTTTTGCCGTCGGATTCTGTTCCCCCCATATTTCTGACACACTGAGGTTCTTATATTTATCAAATTGATGCTGTTTAAGCTCCATACACTCACAAAAATAGAATCAGCATTTTTTAAGCCATTACATCAACACCTCTCATAATGGGAGTGGGGGAACGGATTTTGACAGCTGAACTATTTGCCGTCGGATTCCGTTCCCCCTATGTTTCTTACACAATAAGGTTCTAATATTTATCAAATTGAAGGAAGTTGCTAGTCTCAATAGCCTAGTTGTCAGTACCCTGACAAATTTTTTTTTAGCTTTGGGCAACCCGAGTTCAAGTCCAGGGAAGTCGAACTTTCTTGATACTATACTTTCCTATCATAATAAAAGGCAAAAAATATATTCTTTAAACTGATGCAAGTTAAGCTCCATCCACACACAAAATAGAATCAGCATTTTTTAAGCCATTACATCAACACCTCTCATAATGGGAGTGGGGGAACGGATTCCGACAGCTTTTTTTTTGCCGTCGGATTCCGTTCCCCCTATGTTTCTTACACAATAAGGTTCTAATATTTATCAAATTGAAGGAAGTTACTAGTCTCAATAGCCTAGTTGTCAGTACCCTGACAATATTTTTTTTAGCTTTGGGCAACCCGAGTTCAAGTCCAGGGTCGTCGAACTTTCTTGATACTATACTTTCCTATCATAATAAAAGGCAAAAAATATATTCTTTAAACTGATGCAAGTTAAGCTCCATCCACACACAAAATAGAATCAGCATTTTTTAAGCCATTACATCAACACCTCTCATAATGGGAGTGGGGGAACGGATTCCGACAGCTTTTTTTTTGCCGTCGGATTCCGTTCCCCCTATGTTTCTTACACAATAAGGTTCTAATATTTATTAAATTGTAGCATTTTGTTAGCCTCAATAGCCTAGTGGTCAGTCCCCTGACAATATTTCTTTTTAGCTTTGGGGCGACCCGAGTTCAAGTCCTGGGTCATCGAACTTTCTTCATACTATACTTTCCTATCATAATAAAAGGCAAAAAATATATTCTTTAAACTGTTGCAAGTTAAGCTCCATCCACACACAAAATAGAATCAGTATTTTTTAAGCCATTACATCAACACCTCTCATAATGGGAGTGGGGGAACGGATTCTGACAACTGTTTTTCTTTTTGCCGTCGGATTCTGTTCCCCCCATATTTCTGACACACTGAGGTTCTTATATTTATCAAATTGATGCTGTTTAAGCTCCATACACTCACAAAAATAGAATCAGCATTTTTTAAGCCATTACATCAACACCTCTCATAATGGGAGTGGGGGAACGGATTTTGACAGCTGAACTATTTGCCGTCGGATTCCGTTCCCCCTATGTTTCTTACACAATAAGGTTCTAATATTTATCAAATTGAAGGAAGTTGCTAGTCTCAATAGCCTAGTTGTCAGTACCCTGACCATTTTTTTTTTAGCTTTGGGCAACCCGAGTTCAAGTCCAGGGAAGTCGAACTTTCTTGATACTATACTTTCCTATCATAATAAAAGGCAAAAAATATATTCTTTAAACTGATGCAAGTTAAGCTCCATCCACACACAAAATAGAATCAGCATTTTTGAAGCCATTACATCAACACCTCTCATAATGGGAGTGGGGGAACGGATTCCGACAGCTGTTTTTTTGCCGTCGGATTCCGTTCCCCCTATGTTTCTTACACAATAAGGTTCTAATATTTATTAAATTGTAACATTTTGTTAGCCTCAATAGCCTAGTGGTCAGTCCCCTGACAATATTTCTTTTTAGCTTTGGGGCGACCCGAGTTCAAGTCCCGGGTCATCGAACTTTCTTGATACTATACTTTCCTATCATAATAAAAGGCAAAAAATATATTCTTTAAACTGATGCAAGTTAAGCTCCATCCACACACAAAATAGAATCAGCATTTTTTAAGCCATTACATCAACACCTCTCATAATGGGAGTGGGGGAACGGATTCCGACAGCTGAACTATTTGCCGTCGGATTCCGTTCCCCCTATGTTTCTTACACAATAAGGTTCTAATATTTATCAAATTGAAGGAAGTTACTAGTCTCAATAGCCTAGTTGTTAGTACCCTGACAATACTTTTTTTAGCTTTGGGCAACCCGAGTTCAAGTCCAGGGTCGTCGAACTTTCTTGATACTATACTTTCCTAGAGGTGTTGATGTAGCATTTTGCTAGCCTCAATAGCCTAGTGGTCAGTCCCCTGACAATATTTCTTTTTAGCTTTGGGGCGACCCGAGTTCAAGTCCCGGGTCATCGAACTTTCTTGATACTATACTTTCCTATCATAATAAAAGGCAAAAAATATATTCTTTAAACTGATGCAAGTTAAGCTCCATCCACACACAAAATAGAATCAGCATTTTTTTAAGCCATTACATCAACACCTCTCATAATGGGAGTGGGGGAACGGATTCCGACAGCTGTTTTTTTGCCGTCGGATTCCGTTCCCCCTATGTTTCTTACACAATAAGGTTCTAATATTTATTAAATTGTAGCATTTTGCTACCCTCAATAGCCTAGTGGTTAGTCCCCTGACAATATTTCTTTTTAGCTTTGGGGCGACCCGAGTTCAAGTCCCGGGTCATCGAACCTTCTTGATACTATACTTTCCTATCATAATAAAAGGCAAAAAATATATTCTTTAAACTGTTGCAAGTTAAGCTACATCCACACACAAAATAGAATCAGCATTTTTTAAGCCATTTCATCAACACCTCTCATAATGGGAGTGGGGGAACGGATTCCGACAGCTGAACTATTTGCCGTCGGATTCCGTTCCCCCTATGTTTCTTACACAATAAGGTTCTAATATTTATCAAATTGAAGGAAGTTACTAGTCTCAATAGCCTAGTTGTCAGTACCCTGACAATATTTTTTTTAGCTTTGGGCAACCCGAGTTCAAGTCCAGGGTCGTCGAACTTTCTTGATACTATACTTTCCTATCATAATAAAAGGCAAAAAATATATTCTTTAAACTGATGCAAGTTAAGCTCCATCCACACACAAAATAGAATCAGCATTTTTTAAGCCATTACATCAACACCTCTCATAATGGGAGTGGGGGAACGGATTCCGACAGCTTTTTTTTTGCCGTCGGATTCCGTTCCCCCTATGTTTCTTACACAATAAGGTTCTAATATTTATTAAATTGTAGCATTTTGTTAGCCTCAATAGCCTAGTGGTCAGTCCCCTGACAATATTTCTTTTTAGCTTTGGGGCGACCCGAGTTCAAGTCCTGGGTCATCGAACTTTCTTGATACTATACTTTCCTATCATAATAAAAGGCAAAAAATATATTCTTTAAACTGATGCAAGTTAAGCTCCATCCACACACAAAATAGAATCAGCATTTTTTAAGCCATTACATCAACACCTATCATAATGGGAGTGGGGGAACGGATTCTGACAACTGTTTTTCTTTTTGCCGTCGGATTCTGTTCCCCCCATATTTCTGACACACTGAGGTTCTTATATTTATCAAATTGATGCTGTTTAAGCTCCATACACTCACAAAAATAGAATCAGCATTTTTTAAGCCATTACATCAACACCTCTCATAATGGGAGTGGGGGAACGGATTTTGACAGCTGAACTATTTGCCGTCGGATTCCGTTCCCCCTATGTTTCTTACACAATAAGGTTCTAATATTTATCAAATTGAAGGAAGTTGCTAGTCTCAATAGCCTAGTTGTCAGTACCCTGACAATTTTTTTTTTAGCTTTGGGCAACCCGAGTTCAAGTCCAGGGAAGTCGAACTTTCTTGATACTATACTTTCCTATCATAATAAAAGGCAAAAAATATATTCTTTAAACTGATGCAAGTTAAGCTCCATCCACACACAAAATAGAATCAGCATTTTTTAAGCCATTACATCAACACCTCTCATAATGGGAGTGGGGGAACGGATTCCGACAGCTGTTTTTTTGCCGTCGGATTCCGTTCCCCCTATGTTTCTTACACAATAAGGTTCTAATATTTATTAAATTGTAACATTTTGTTAGCCTCAATAGCCTAGTGGTCAGTCCCCTGACAATATTTCTTTTTAGCTTTGGGGCGACCCGAGTTCAAGTCCCGGGTCATCGAACTTTCTTGATACTATACTTTCCTATCATAATAAAAGGCAAAAAATATATTCTTTAAACTGATGCAAGTTAAGCTCCATCCACACACAAAATAGAATCAGCATTTTTTAAGCCATTACATCAACACCTCTCATAATGGGAGTGGGGGAACGGATTCCGACAGCTGAACTATTTGCCGTCGGATTCCGTTCCCCCTATGTTTCTTACACAATAAGGTTCTAATATTTATCCAATTGAAGGAAGTTACTAGTCTCAATAGCCTAGTTGTT